>NC_056691.1:8371071-9021785 GCF_018350215.1 Panthera leo
TCTAGATGGACTAAGATTTACTGTGGATAAAACTAGGCTATTTATGACTGAAGAGCATTATTTTGATCTCTAGTAGAATGGCTTTTGATTTAATTACAACTTCTGTATGAAACTTAACCTGGTATATTTTATGGGCATGTTGAGAGCGCTGTCTACCACATCACTGTATGTGTTTATGAAAATTCAGAGGCGGCATTTATTTAGGTATCTCTGATTTCCGTGAGTAATTCATACATGTTTATATTCTGGATACAGTGGGCCACTGTCTGAATGTGGTCATCTCTCTGTGTAACAGCTTATTAACCAGATAGAAAGGTCTCAGACAAATGGCTAGCCGTTTCTAGAGAATGTATAAGACTGTGGGTTGTATGTCTATGTAGTCATTCTTCCTTTATGTGGAGCGGTGGAGGAGCCTATCGATGAAGAGGGTAGCCTCTGAAACTGAACAGCTTTGGTTCAATTCCCAGTGCGTGTATTTCCTGACTTTGTGACCTTGGGTAAGTTAATTTCTCAGTCTTTGTGTGTTTCAATTTCCTTATCTGTAGAAGGGAGATAATAGTAATATCTTTCACATTGTTTTGTCGTGAGAATTAAATGAGTGTTATACGTAAAGCAATTAGAGCAGTCTGTGATACCTGTAATTTTCCATACATAAGTTTCATATCATTTTTGCTCTCCCACCATTGTTCTCAATTCTTTTTTTGTTTTTATTTTATTTTATGACATTATAAACGCACACACACACATAATTATTATTAGAATAGCACTCCTTCTGGGGACTCTTTGTTGGAGGTATGAGAATCACATCTTAAACTGCAGTAAGTTAAAAAGACTAACAAAATTTCAAGAATGAATCTGCTTCAGGCATAGCAAGATCCAGGAGCTCAAGTGATATCATTGTTTCTCACACTCGATTAATCCTGGTTTATTTTAAATGGAGTCAGAGATCACTGCTTGCCCTTTTAGCCCAGTTATTCCGTCCGATGGATTTATATGAAGGCAAATTGAATTGAAATAGCTTTAATCCACCATCTGTAACCAGAAGTTCCTCATTAAAAACCACCCAAAAGAAAATGAACAAACTAATAAAATCCATTTCTACTAAAGATTTCTTCAGGACATTCAGAACCTTTTGGAATGAGATAGTTTAAAAGTTACTAAATAAAAGATGATACCAGGATCTTCAAATTTGTGCTCTTTTAATGAACACTACTTTTCATAGCAAACAAATTTGTTTTGCTAAAATGGGAAGCGTTATTTTGCCTCTGCCATCACAGAGTTTTTCAGCCTCGTGGTTTGAAAATTCCTTAACAACCCAGCCTGTGTTGCCAAAGAGAATACTCCACAGTCAACAGAGTTCAATTATGTAACTGTCAAGTCATGTTTGTAGTTAACAGAAATCTGACTTCTACATCCATGACTTAAAGACATGTAGGCAAGGGCCGAGATTACTACCTTTATCCCGTGTCAGGTCTGATCAGTTAGTAAGGCCTGTCTGTCCCTGTGTTGAGAAGGATTCTGTGGCTCTATTGGGCCAGGTAGGAAAGAGTGCCCTGGGGGATTAGTATGATCTACACTGAATCAGTGAATTATCATGTATCTGTCATCCTTGTTTTATGCCGTCAGTTCTAAAGAGCTACAGATTATATCCTAAGGAGCCACATGGGGTTCTCATATCCCTACATAAGGTAATTCCAAGATGTTCATAGTCTGTCACACGTAAAAATTTAAAGAGTTAGAAATGCTGCAATCTTCTTGATAGAATTATTAGGAATTAGAATTGCCACTGAGAAATTCTACTTTAACCCATCTGTTACTATTAAAATGTGTTTTCTTTACTTCCCTATGTAGCAAACAGTTGAAGAAAAAAAGTGATTGCTTTATCCTAAACAACTCAAAATGGAAAGTCATTAAGTTTCCCAGCTGGTTAGAACTTGACACGTATAGATATTAAAAAGAAGCTTGGGTAGAGGTAAATAATTATCTCTTTTGAAGACAATTATTAAAAACCAATTCATCACTGACTTTCAAAATACTGCTTTCAAAGTTACATTCTATCCACAGAATACAGATTGAGTGTTCTGATGTAGTTTTTTATTGAAATTTTTAAGCTTTATTTTTGAGAGAGAGAGAGACAGGGCGTGACTGGAGGAGGACAGAGAGAAAGGGAGACACAGAATCTGAAGCAGGCTCCAGGCTCTGAACTGTCAGCACAGAGCCCGATGCGTGGCTCAAACCCACGAGCCGTGAGTTCACGACGTGAGCTGACGTTGGACTCTTAACCGACTGGGCCACCTGGCGCCCCTCTGATGTAGTTTTAATAAAAATACCAGATAACATAAATGTGGCTATTTCAAAATTTATATTTTAGGTTATATTCCACATGAATACACTTTGACTTTATAAAAATAGGACCACAAATCCTCAATTTTCAAAGATAATACCACTTAGAAATATTTTCACCTAAATATCCATAGGTAGAATCAAACTTCCTTTTTCCCCAAATATTTGAATATGAAAATTTTATGTTGTGAGTGAACATCCATATACCTAAAATCTAGATTCTGTTATTAATGTTTTCTTATTCTTGCTCTATCTTGCCTATTTATTAATCCATTCCTCTCTCCATTAATAAATCCACCTGTTGGGTTTTTTTTTAAATGCTTATTTCTTTATTTTGAGAGAGAGCATGAGAGTGCACGTGTGTTGGCATGAGTCGTGGAGGGGCAGAAAGG
Organism: Panthera leo; assembly: GCF_018350215.1. NCBI lineage: Eukaryota > Metazoa > Chordata > Mammalia > Carnivora > Felidae > Panthera > Panthera leo. The sequence continues at coordinate 8,373,807 of NC_056691.1, forward strand.
GAGAGAAAGAATCCCATGCAGTCTGCATGCTGTCAGCATGAGCCCGAGTCAGGAATCGATCTCACCAACCCTGAGATCGTGACCTGAGCCGATATCAGGAGTCAGATGTTTAATCAACCTAACCACTCAGGTGCTCTCACCATTTTGTTTTTGATACATTTTAAGATCAGCTGTAGACATCAGTACATTTCACCCTAAGTTCTTCAGGATGCATATCATAAAGTTTGATATTTGTTTACTGTTTTTTCTTTTTTTGTAAAATTTACGTGAAATGAAATGTGTAAATCTTATGTATACCGTTTGATGAATTGTGATAAATGCTTCCATCCATGCAACTTAAACCCTATCAAGATAGAGAACATACCATTACCCCTGGAAGTTTCTCAGTCTTGCACCTCTCCACCCCCGCAGGCACAACCACTGTTTTGACATTTTCCCCCTTGAGTTTCAGTCTTGCCTGTCTTCTATGTAGAATCGCACAGTGTGTATGCTTCTGTGTCAAGTGTCTATCGCTCAACATAATGGTTTTGAGATTCACCCATGCTGTTTTGAGTATTAGTACTTTGTCCTTTCTTAGCTGGGTTCTAGTCCATTATATTAATATACCTCAGTTTGTTGATACATTTTTATTGACGGACATATGGGCTCTTTCCAGTTTCTGGCTATTATAAATAAAGCTGCCGTAAATATTCTTGTACATAAAATGTTTTTTGATGGATGTATGTTTTCAGTTCTCCTGCAGAAATACCTGGGATTGGAAGTTCTGGGTCACAGAGTGGGTATATGGGTTTTAAAAATTTTTTTTCTGTTTATCTCCATGATTCTGAAAAATTGGACAATATTCTTGGGTTTGATAAATCAACTAACTCAAGTAAAACAAATATTTCTTGCTCTGTATTTCACAACAGACATCTAATCAGTCTCCTGTCATTAATTTCAAGATATGCCCATGCATTTTGCTGATATCATAAATTAACACATTAATTCCAGTGGCTCTTAATGAAGGCCCAAATAAGACTCTACTCTTCTCTGAGCTTAATGAAGTTATGTCATTCTGAAATGGAGTCATTGTGCCTTTTTTTCAATCAGCAGAAAATAAATGAATATAATTTTCTTAAAATTTCTATGTTTGCAACTCTTTCTCTATGGTGTTAAGAGGTGACAAAAGAAATTTCCAGAGATGCACATTAGCAAGAAAATCTTGAAGCATCCAGTCATGCCTTATCCAAGAATGCTGGTGCTTTCATGGGCATGGTTTTCATGGTATGATGTTTTTAACCTGTTGTTAAAATGTTTGAAGTATATGTAAAGGTATATGAAGTGTATGTATCAACATGCAGTGTTATATTAGTTTCAGGTGTACAATCTAATGCCTTAACAATTCTCTACATTACTCAGTACAATAAGTGTGTTCTTCATGTCCTATTTTACCCACCCTCCCTCCCACCTTACCTCCGGCCCGCTGCTAGTTTGTTCTCCGTGTTTAAGAGTCTGGGGTTTTGGTTTTTGTTTTGTTTTTTTCTTTTTTAAAAAATTTCATACGTGAGTGAAATTATATGATATTTGTCTTTATCGGATTTGTTTCACTTAGCATTATATCTCTAGGTCCATTCACGTTGTGGCAAACGTCAAGATCGCATTCTTTTTCTGGCTGAGCAATTTCCACATCTTTTTCATTCATCTACCCATGGACAATCAAGGCTGCTTCCATATTTGGGCTATTGTAAATAATGCTGCCATAAGTATGGGGGTGCATGTATCTTTTTGTATTCATGTTTTTGTATTCGTTGGGTAAATGCTCAGTAGTGGAATTACTGAATCGTTTGGTAATTCTGTTTTTAATTGTTTTTTTAAGAACCTCTACACTGCTTTCCACAGTGGCTGCACCAGTTTGCATTCCTACCAACAGTGCATGAGGATTCCTTTTTCTCATCATCCCCGCCAATACCTGTACTTTCTTGTCTTTTTGTTTCTTGGCGTGCTGACAGGTGTGAGGTGGTATCTCAGTGCGGTTTTGATTTGCATGTCCCCGACGATGAGTGATGTTGAGCATCTTTTCGTGTATCTGTTGGCCGTCTGTACGTATTCTTTGGAAAAAATGTCTATTCAGGCCTTCTGCACATTTTTTTAATTGGATTACTTGTGAGTTTTTTGGTGTTGAGTCGTGTAAGTTCTTGATATATTTTGGATATTAACCCCTTTTCAGATAATATCGTTTGAAAATATCTCCTCCCATTCAGTAGTTTGCCTTTTTGTTTTGTTGATGGTTTCCTTCGGTGCAAAAGCATTTTATTTCTGTGCAGTCCCAATAGTTCATTTTTGCTTTTGTTTCACTTTGCCAAAGGACACGTATCTAGAAAAATGTTGCTCAGGCCAGTGTCAAAGAGATTACTGCTTGTGTTTTCTTTTAGGAGTTTCTATTAGGTTTCAGGTTTCACATTTAGGTCTTGAATACATTTTAAACTTATTTTTGTGTATGCTGTAAGAACGGGGTCAGGTTTCATTCTCTTGCTTGTAGCTGTCCAGTTTTTCCAGCACCATCTGTTGAAGAGACGGTCTTTTCCCCCATTGGATATTCTTGTCTCCTTTGTCATAGATTAATTGACCGCAGGTTTATTTCCGGATTCTCTGCTCTGTTCCATTGATCTGTGTATCCATTTTTGTGCCAGGCTGCATGTTGAGTTTTATAAGAAACTGACAGACCTTTTCTATAGTGATTGTACCATTTTGCATTCCAAGCAGTGACACGTGAGAGTTCCAGGGTTTGACAGACCCACCACTAGGGTTATCAGCCTTCTTGACTTTAGCTATTCTGCCTGGTTTTAGTAGTATTTCCTGGGAGTTTTGATTTAATTCTTCGGATGACTACTGATGTTGAGCACTTTTTCAGGGGCTTATGTTCTGTGCCTATTTTCTCTTCTGAAGTATTTTAAGTCTTTTGCCTACTTGGGGGGTCATTTGAATTGTTGTAATCAGCGATTATTAAATTATGTCAAACGTGTTTTCTTTGTTACTTAAAACTTTACAGTGTTAATGTGTGAATTATAGTGATCGAGTTTTGAATGTTACACCAGCCTTGCATTCGGGAGAAACCCTACTTGATCATGATATATTGTCTTTTGTATATACTACTGATGCAGTTTGCTTTTATTTGGGAAAGAAATTTTGTATCTGTTTCACGAAGAAAAATGGCATATAATTTTCTACTTTTGTTGCTTCTTTGTCACAAGTTATCCTGAATAAGTATTGCAGTTTTATTGGCCTCAAAAATGACTTAGGAAGTGTTCTCTTTTCTATATTCTTGAGCATTTTTATGGGATTAGTATCCTTTTTCTTTAAGCGTTTAGCATCAAATTCACCAAGAAAACTATTTGAGCATGTAAAAAGTTCTTTTTGGTCAAGTTTTTGATAAGAAATAAAAGTTTGTTATTTATATAGGACTTTCAGACGTTTTATTTCCTTTTGTGTCATTTTGTTAAGTTGTACTTTTCAAGATATTTATCCACTTTATCTAAATGGCAAATTTGGGGATTAAAAAATAGATTTATTATTATTGATTTCTACTTAATTCTATGTGGGCGGAGGACACACTCAATATGATTTCATACTTTTTAGAATATTCAAAACTTCATTTATGGTCTATGATATGATGTATTTTGGAGAGTATACTTTGTATTTTTTTTTAATGCTTATTTATTTCTGAGACAGACAGAACACAGTCAGGGGAGGGTCAGAGAGAGAGAGGGAGACACAGAATCCAAAGCAGGCTCCAGGCTCTGAGCTGTCAGCACAGAGCCTGATGTGGGGCTCGAACTCATGAACCATGAGATCATGACCTGAGCTGAAGTCAGATGCTTAACCAACTGAGTCACCCAGGCTCACTTGTATTCTTGAAAAGAATATGTATTCAGCAGTTTGGGGGCGAGTGTTCTATAAATATCAGTTATATCAGGGTGGTCTATGGTGTGTTCAAATCATGCATGCTTTTACTTTTTTTTGTCTATTTCTGTCAAATTTTTCTTTGTATATTTTGAAATTCTGTTACTAGGTACATCTACTTCTATGAGTGTCTTCCTGATGAAAGGACCCCACTACATTATCAAACGACTCTCTTGATCTCTGGTAATACCTTTTTTCTTGAAATATACTTTATCTGATATCAGTACACCTACTCCAGCTTTAAGCTTACTGATTGCATGTATATATAAATACATTTATGTACATGTATATAAATTTATCCCAACATATCTGTATCTTTATGTTTAAACTGTTGTAAACATCATGTAGTTGGTTTTGATTTTTCGATCAATTCTGATCATCTCTATGTTTTAATTAGCATTTGGTCTACTAACGTTCATTTTTTAAAAAATGTTTATTTATTTATTTTGAGAGAGACAGAGCACAAGCAGGGGAGGGGCAGAGAGAGAGGGAAGAGAGAGAATCTCAAGCAGGGTCCACACAGTCAGTGCTCAGAGCCTGATGTGGGGCTTAAACTCTTGAAACCGTGAGATCATGACCTGAGCTGAAATCCACAGTTGGACGCTTAACTCACTGAGCCACACAGGTGCCCGAGTCCATGAACATTTAATGTAATTGTTGATATGGTTGGATTTAGGCCTGTCATTTTATTTGTTTGTCTCCTCTGTGGGTGGCTTCCCTGTTCCTTCTTTCTTGACTTCTTGTGGATTATTTGAGTATTTCTGAGAAATCCATTTAAATTTATTTTTTGACTTTTCAGCGCTTTTAAAAACACTTTGCTGTGTTAAGGGTTGCTTCAGGAATTATAACGTATACTTTACCTTTTCACAGTCTACTTAGAGTTATTCTTGTACCGCTTATGTAAAATGTAGGAAATTTCAATCCATTCGGTTCCCTTTACTTTCTTACTGTTTATATTTATCATACGTGTTACATATCCATGTGCTATAAACCTCAGAACAAAATGGTTAAAATTTTACTTTAAACTGTCATTAATATTTTAAAGCAATTGGGAGAAATATTGTTTTCATTAAAACCTGTACTTAACCATTTGTGATGTCTTTCATTCCTTCCTGAAGATCTAAGTTTCCATCTGGTATAGTTTCCCTCAGTCTTTGTAATTTCCTCTGGCATTTTGTATGTTGCAGGCCTCCTAGCAACAAATTCTTTTCAGTTTCCATTATCTGACAATATCTTAATTTTGCTTTCATTTTTGAAGGGTGTTTTCTTTGAATATAAGATTTGGGGTTATTGGCTACTTTTTTTTTTCCTTCTAGTACTTTGACAATGTTCTCCTCTCTTTGAACTCTGTGGTTACAGGTGGAAGTCACTGACAGCTCAGATTACTGTTCCCCGTATGTTATGTGTCATTTTTCTCTATTTTAAGGTTTCTATATTTGCTTTTTAGAAGGTTAGCGGGGCACGATTTTCGTTGTATTTATCTTGCTTAGGATCTGCTGAGCTTCTGGTATTTCCAAGTTTGGGAATTGCGCAGCCCTTATATCTTTAAATGTATTCTCTGCTGTGTTCTCTCTCTTCTCCTTCTGAGATTCGGATGACCTGTATGCTCGAACTTTTCATGTTTTCCCATAGTTCATTTGAGTCTTTTGTTGTAATTTATAAAATATTTTTTTTCCTCTTGGATAGTTTTTATGTATGTACAGATTCACTGGCTGTTTTTTCCTCTCATCTCATTCAATTTTTCCCATTCTGTACATTTGTAATTTCAGATCTTTTTTTTTTTCGTATTTTTAGAATCTCTTTTGATTCGCTTGCTAGTGTCTCTTTCTTTGAATTTCTCCTATCTTTTAATCCATTGCAATTATTTTTGCTTTATGTCCTTGAGCATATGTAAGTAGCTGCTTTACAATTCTTGTCTGGGGGCTCCTGGGTGGCTCAGTCAGTCGAGCATCTGATTCTTGATTTCAACTGAGGTCATGATCCCAGGGTCATGGGAACTGAGCCCTGCATCATGCTCAGCATGGAACCTGCTCAAGATTCTCTCTCTCTCTCTGCCCTTCTCCCCTGCTCCTACTCTCTTTCTCTCCCCCTCTCCCTCTCTCTCAAATAAAAAAATAAAATAAAATTCTCGTCTGCTAATTCTTTATCTGGATCATCTTGGGGGCATTTCCTGCCAATTGTCTTTTGAGAAACTGGTTACTTTTTTCCTGTTTATATATAAGTCACCTAATTTTTGGATTGTATCCTGAACATGGTGAATGTTATATTGTGGAGCCTCTGGTTTTTGTAATATTCCTCCAGAGTTGATTTTCTCTTTTATAAGAGCCTACATCTCAGTTGAGTTCATTTACTTCAGCTGAACTGTTCAGCGCTCGTCCGCGTGTGCGTGTTTTAGTTGTCAGCAGGTATTTGTGGAGCACATCTGCAGTCACCTCCCCCTCTCTGGCTGTCTTCTTTCTAGGATTATCCCCTTGCTGTCTGGCAGCTGTGGGCACCCATAATGATGTCTTCTTCTTCAGGCCAGAAAGACTACTTTTTGTTTTTTGCATTCAAAGTGTTGCCCAACCTTCGTGGGACACCGGGGTCTTATTCTCAGGCTAGATGCTTTGGAAAATAGAGAATCAACACAGTGCTATTCCTGTCTTCCCTGGGTCAGCTCCTCTCTGGTTTTGGCCTGCTCTTGATGGATGCCAATGCAATGCCAACGCAAGGCACAATCAATAAATATATATTCAACGAAAGATTGTGGAGCAGGTTATTATAGCATACAATAAGGCAAGAGTACGTCCTGATATGATGTTAAATTGTGCTTGCTGCTCTGCATGAAAAAGCCATTTATTTGTTTATTTATGTTAGATTTTAAACCTTGTCCACTGGTGTAAATGTTTCTACCTTTTCAGAAAGATTTTATTAGAAGTGATTAAATCCCCCCCCCAAAGATTCTTAGAAGGATCCTCTTCACTTTCATAAAACATTGATTTACATGGGACATGTTTTTGGGTATCAGACAATTAACACATTTAACAGGTTGCACTGTTCATTTGCTCATTAAGTCATTCACTCATATGGGACACCTGGGTGGCTCAGTCGGTTAAGCTTCTGACTCTTGACTTTGGCTCAGGTCCTGATCCCACGGTTCATGGGTTCCAACCCCATATTGGTCTCTGCGCTGGCCGTGCAGAGCCTGCTTGGGATTCTCTCTTTCTGCCTCTCTCCAACTGGTGCTCTCTCCCTCTCTCTCAAAATAAATAAACTTAAAAAAATTTATTCACTCATTCAAAAATGTTTTTGAGTCCAGGTCTGTGCCAGACTCTATGGACACAAATATGAACAAGCAAATTCCCAAACTAATAACGATGCCTCCTGACTCCCAACATTCCCTATGGACCGTGTCTGTGATTTTGTCTTTCCTCTTGAAGCCAGTTATCTTTTTTTGCCTTAAGCTATTATCCTGTAAAAATCAAATCAAAAAAACCCCCTGTTATTCTATTCTTTGAAGTCATTTATAAAAGTCGTTACCAAACCACAGTGCTCCGTCTTCGAGCACTGTCCTGAATGAATTCGGGTGAATCCACTCATCAGCACCTATACTGAGCAACAGGAAACACACACCAGCGCTTTTGATGTAATGTTCAGACATCAGGACTGCTCACTCAGCCACGATGAGTCTTTAGACGACAGCCAGTTGCTATTAATAGAATGAACTCTGGCGGGAAACAACACTCTGGCCAGCCGGTTTTTATGTGCACATGCACATCGAGGGACTAATAATCTCTGCTTGTAGCCTGTGATGGAGTTTTACAGAAGGGAGAATGAAAGACCCTGCTAGTGAGCAGGCTGCAGTCTCTAGCTGTGTTTGCTTGGCACACACATTTAAGACCCATCTATTCCAAGTAGGCCAACCTACATTTCTTTTTTTTTAATTTTTTTTAACATTTATTCATATTTTGAGAGAATGTGAGTGGGGGAGGGGCAGAGAGAGAGGGAGACACAGAATCCGAAGCAGGCTTCAGGCTCTGAAGCACAGAGCCCGATGCGGGGCTCGAACTCACAGACCGTGAGATCCTGACCTGAGCTGAAGTCGGAAGCTTAACCGACTGAGCCACCCAGGTGCCCCCCAACCTACATTTCTGTTTGCAAGGGTTGGGTTTTTGCTCTGAAGTGTTGATGGGTCTCCAGTTTTGGAGAGAATGCTCCTAAGAGCATGAACTCTGTGGCACTCCTAGCCTCCTCTGAACACGGGCTAACTCTGTTTCTGAACCAGAAGCTTTCAGGTAAAGAGAGAAGTTCATGGTGAAAAGCCATTGGCATGAATGGAAAGCATCCACCAAGCAACAGGTGATCACGGGAAACTGACAACATGTAGTGTGCAAAGTGTTTGATATATATATATCCAGTAAAGGCATCCTTTGTAAAGAACTTCTGCAAACCAATATGGAAAAGCAGACATATCACAGGATGAATGTATAAAAGCTTAAGTAGGGTTTTCACAAAGGAGGCTATCCAAATGGTTAATAAACACGAGGAAAAGCCCTGAATCTCACTGGTTTTTAGGGGAATAGAAAATAAAACCACAATAATATATCATTACGCACACACCAGAAGGGGTAAGATTTTAAAGCCTGACCCTACCAAGTGTCGGTAAGAGTTTGAAACGACGGAACCTCTCATACACGGAATTGTTACGACCACCTTGGAAACCCGCTTCTCAGTAGCTCCTAAACTTGAACATACACCCAGCAGTTCCAGCAGGTAGATTACAGAAATGCAGATAGGTGTGTACCCCAGACAGGTACACGTGTTTGTAGCAGCACTGTGCGGAATAGCCCACACTGGAAACAACCCATGCCCGTCAACAGCAGAAGAGGTAGCTTAATGGTGGACTTCTCCTAAAATGGAATATTCTACAGCAGTAAGACGGAACTAAATCTTTTCCTCTTCCTCAGCAAACGTACGTGCCTTCATCCAGAAACACCAAATCAATAAATAAGTGTCTAGTGAAACTCAGATTAAAATTATCTCACATTGTGATAATCAGTAATCTCTTAAATGATCTGGACTTTCTTGTGCTAACTAATTTCTTTAAAATCTAATAACTTGGACAGGTGTTTGACTTGGTCTGATCCAGCCAAGAAAGTGAATATGGCCTTCTGATTCAATTTCTGTCTCTTTCTGTGTGTCTGTCTGGTTTTTCTTTCCTTTCCTTCCTTTCTTTCTTTCTTTCTTTCTTTCTTTCTTTCTTTCCTTTTGTTCATTCTTTTCCTTCCTTCCTTCCTTCCTTCCTTCCTTCCTTCCTTCCTTTCTTGTCTGTCTGTCTTATATGTGCTTTTGAGGGACTTCTTGTTTTTTTAATTGAATAGGTAAAGCTTTGTTTTATTGACATGTTGCACTAGACCTGTTGAAGGTGAAACTTTAGGAAAATACCTGGGTTAGATTGTGGGTCTAAAGAGCTCATGATCATATATTCCTGGATGGAACAATGATCTTGATGGGTCTTAGGCCATAGGTAATATTCGTAGCTTCCAGTAACCCCCTTGAAGAGGCCTTGACACAGACCAGGGGAAAGGATATATATGTGCCTCAGGATAAATCCAAGGTGGCCATATCACACTGAGGGCTGCAATAGTGTAAGTCTTCTGTGAAGAAGACTTCTTTTTATATAATTAACCATAATATTTTCCCATGGGAACATGTACTCATCTTTTTTTAAAATTTTAAAAATTTTTTTTTATTTTTTGAGAGAGAGAGAGAGAGTGAGTGCAAGCAGGGGAGAAGGGAAGACGGAATCCCAAGCAGGCTCTGTGCTGTCAGTGCAGAGCCCAACACAAGGCTCCATCCCATGACTGTGATATCACGACCTGAGCCGAAATCAAGAGTTGGACACTGAACCAACTGAGTCACCAGTCGCCCCAGTTTCCTCATCTTTTTGAACATGCAGTTTAAAATTTTTTTTAATGTTTACTTATTTTTGAGAGAATGGAGAGAGAGAGAGAGAGAAATAGACAGTGTGAGTGGGGGAGGGACAGAGAGAGAGGAAGACACAGAATCCAAAGCAGGCTCCAGGCCCTGAGCTGTCAGCACAGGGCCGGATGTGGGGCTCGAACTCATGAACTGTGAGATTATGACCCGAGCAAAAGTTGGACACTTAACCAACGGAGCCACCCAGATGTCCCTTAGACATGCAGTTTTGAGTAGAGTAGCTTTCAAGGGACTAACATTATTAATGTATGCAGAACTCTTATAATAATGTGTACAATCCATAGAGATACAAATTTAATTTGCTTAGGAGCAGACAGTTATCCAGTAAGGGGCACATCTCCATTTAGAGCTGCATTGTCTTTAAAATGAAATGTGCAAATTTCATATATTGAAAAAAAAAAAAAGAAATGTGCATGGCTATCTATTTGACCTTCATAAATACAGCATACTTTTGTAGTGCTTGCTAAAACACAGTCTTCTTTGTGTCCTCCCTCCCTGCCCATTAATCATTAATTGCCTTTATTCTTTCCTTGAATTATTTCTTTTGCTTATATTATTTGTACCTATCAGGGTACCATCATTCATTCATTCAGCTGCTCATTCATTTATTCATAATTTATCAAATATTTATTGAGAGCTTACTCTGTGCCAGTCACAGTGCAAGTTCCTGGAGATGGAATTGTAATTAGGTCACAGTTTCGGGCCTCCATGACCTCCCCATCCTATAAGAGAGGCTAGTAGATAAATACGTCTTTGAAATGCAGTGAGCTCAGTGCTCTACAAGGTATCGTGGTAAGAGAAAGGGTTGCTTAGTTCAGCTTCCGAGTCCAGGGAGGTTGGGTTGGATGGAAGAATTAGAAAGAATGGTCTATCTATCTACCATTTGCAGAGGTTAGATACTTGGGTTGAGTCTGGCAAAAGAATGTTGTAGGACGTACTTCACGTAGAGGGAACAATACGTAACTCCAAGTAATTTGTTATGAGCAGATCACAGTTAATGCCAAAAGGACTAAAGACACATAACAATGGCTAATATGCTTTAACATCAAGTCTCAGAAACTGTTCATAGTATTTTATTTATTTTATTTTTATTTTAAAATAGTCTTTTTTAAATATGAAATTTATTGTCAAATTGGTTTTTAATTCCCTTGCCTTTGGAGATGTGTCAAGTAAGGAATTGCTGCGGCTGAGGTCAGAGAGGTTTTTTCCTGCTTCCTCCTCTAGGGTTTTGATGGTTTCCTGTCTCACATTCAGGTCCTTTATCCATTTTGAGTTTATTTTTGTGAATGGTGTGAGAAAGTGGTCTATTTCAACCTTCTGCATGTTGCTGTCCAGTTCTCCCAGCACCATTTGTTAAAGGGACTGTCTTTTTTCCAGTGGATATTCTTTCCTGCTTTGTCAAAGATGAGTTGGCCATATGTTTGTGGGTCTAATTCTGGGGTTTCTATTCTATTCCATTGGCTATGTGTCTGTTTTTGTGCCAATACCATGCTGTCTTGATGATCACAGCTTTGTAGTAGAGGCTAAAGTCTGGGATTGTGATACCTCCCGCTTTGGTCTTCTTCTTCAATATTACTTTGGCTGTTCGGGGTCTTTTGTGGTTCCATACGTTCTTAGTATTTTATATATAGCAACTGTTTTCACCTTCTCAACAACCTGTATGGTAGTTACTCTTCTCATTTTTTCATAGATGAGGAAATTGAGTCCAAAAGGCTTAAATAATTTGTCCAGTTAACAGTATATGGTAATTGGTGACGCCAGGATTTGAACTCTCAAGTTCTCTGCCACATTGCTTCCTAAATAGGAAATATGAGTTTGGAGAAAGATCTTGGAGGGCCTATCTTAGTCCATTTGGAATCAGTTCTTTATATTATGGAAACCCCTTGGAGAGTTTTAAGGATGGCAGTGGCATGATAAAATGTACATCAGAAAATTCACTCAGCATCCCTGGGGAGGATAAAAATTAGGGAGAGCAATTTTAGAGGCAGGGAGATCAACTATTTATCTGATCCCTGTTTTATTGCAAAATTAAATGAAGGAGACTTATAAAGGTTATACGAGACACAGTAAGAAAACTAGATTACAAGTAGGGAGATAAAGAGAAAAAAGGATACGGATAGGAAATGGTACCAGCGTTAAGACAGAGGCCGCAAACGTGTGGTACTGTGCTGTATGTTGGTTAGGGATCGACTGCAAGCTTAGTTCTAAGCCACCAGGATGAAGAATTTATTTATTTAGAAGGAGGGAGGGTGAGAGGGAGGAAGAGTAGGGGGAGGGGAAGAGAGAAAGGGAGTGAGAGAATCCCAAGCAGGTTTTACGCTCAGCATGGAGCCCGGTGCAGGGCTGGATCTCCTGACTGTGAGATCCTGACTCGAGCCAAAATCAAGACTCAAACGCTCAACTGGCTGAACCACCCAGGCGCCCACATGCTACACATCTTTCTGCTGACTTGGCTTAATATAGTGGTCAAGCCTGGAAGACAGTATTTTATAAACATTATTACCGTTAGCCCGTGTTTGGGTAGATCCTGGGTAGCAGAGAGTTCACAATTCTGTATCTGAATAAGCTCTGAATGAGCACTTTCTGTGCCCTACCCCATTCCACTGCTTATGCCTGCACTCCTCAACACATATTCTGCTGGGCCGTGAACCGCGGGACAGGGCTGAGAGTAGAGACCCAAAGGCAGGATCAATATTATCATAAGAAAAACATGTCCATCTGTGCTAACACAGAGCCAGCATGTGCAGGCAAGACCAAAAGTTCTACGCCATATAGCATGACCACGTAAATTTCAGTCCGGAAAAACCACTGAAGCAGGTGCAAGCGAATGCCCACCAGAGTTGTAACTCAGTAAAACATCCAGAAGGCTGGGTTTGAGCAGGACAGCCCCCTGGTGTGTGTTCCAAGATTAATCGTTTGTGAAATGCAAGCCAAAGTGACTGTTGCAATGTGCTATGAGGAATTATTTGCTGTAAAAATAGTGGTTCCTCTGAAATTCTTCCTGCTGGCAACTATTGAGACAACAGGGTCAATTTCTTCTTCAGGCCCACCTTGCTCATCATTAGAAACCATAAAGCAATAAGTCTATCTCCTTCAAAAGTGGATTCTGATTATCAGGGAACAAGCGTAAAAGGTCATGGTATACATTTGTCTTGAAAGAAATAGGTCAAAAGAAACATTTTGATTTATGGGAAAGTATTAGCGGAGTTCATGTTGCGGAATGCTGACTCTTCCAGTCGCTGAATAATGGGAACTTGAGGAGCATCAGAAACCAGGGCGTCTACACTGAGAGTGAGTGGCTTTTAAGCCATAATCAGTTCCTGCCTTTGGACTTACCGGACGAGGACAAGGAGATAGGAGATAGCAAAAGTCACAGATGATCTGGCATCCGTCCTTTTGGATGTCTCTGGAGCTGTTACACACACTAGGATAGCCTGAAGTGGGTTGACCCAAGCACACACTTTCTCACCTTGCTTCCATCGTCTCCCTTGTTTTTTGGGTAGATTGACCTGAGAAACCCTGGTCAGCAGTTTTGTAAAGCAAGAAACCTGCATTTTTTTTTTCTTATTTTTTGGAATCAACATATGGTTTTGAAAGCATTTCCAAAAGATAAGAAAGAGGAGAATTCTGGAGAAGTTTTTTTTTTTTTTTTAAATGCCGTATTTTACAGCATTCAGGATAGTTAATTGGGAGACTTTTATCAGTCTTTTAAGAAACAGATCATTCCAATGCTGTTAAAACGGATCCAGAGTTAGAGTATTTGGGTCGAACTTCTAAGGCACTGTGTTCATTTCCATGAGGTTGGCATGGCACTGATGGCCAAATATGGCGAAAAACAAAGCAACCATAGATTAGTCTCCCATAGGAGTGAAGAAGTGAAAATACACAAAACTCTCACCAATTTAAATACACTCGCTTATAAGAACGACACTTACCAGTATCCAAGTCAGTTTAACAAAGAAATGAAGGAATCGTTTAACAGAATACCCATGAGTAAAATTTTGCACTTAGCACATTAATAGACTAAAAAAGAAAACATAAATAGATGCTGAAAATTAATATATTCAAGCTTCATTTGTGGTAAAAATATTAGTAAACAATGTTAAAAAGTGCTCTTAATATGGTAAGGAATTTCTATCGTAAATCTATAGCAAACATCATACTAACTGGTCACACAATAGAGACATTAACCTAATATTTTTCTTCTAATTTTTTTAAAGTAAACTCTATGCCAAACGTGGGGCTTGAACTCATGTTGCTGAGATCAAGAATCATGTGCTTCACCGACTGAGCCAGCCAGGTGCCCCAATATTAATCTAATATTAAAAAATATGACATAGATGCTTTCTCCCACTGCTGTTTATTCCATGGTGTCATGGAACTTTTAGACGAGAAAATAAGCTTTTAAAAAGGGTACCAGAGAGGAAATTACAAAATCGTCATTGTTTTCAAATGTTAGGTTATCTACCTAGAACCAACTGCAAATACTGTTAGGTGCAATAGTGGAGTATGGTAAAATTACCAGATAAAGGGGAGAAAAAGTTCCAAGTAAATATTTTAATGGAGAACTTATAATATACTAAGACATAAGTAATAAATAAAAACATTAGGCAACGAAAAAACTATGTGGAGAATTAAAATAGGGTTATATGAGAGGAAGTCACTGAGAGGCTAAAGATGGAAGGTTGGGGACAGCTTTATTTAGGAAGTGATGTTTAAACTGATATTTGAATGCCCCCAAAGGATCCAGTCACGAAGAAAAGTACTTCTCACTGACGGAACCGTGAGCCAATAGATTTGTGTTGATTAAACTGCTAAGGTGGTGGTAATTTGTTGTCAGAAAAAAAAATAGCATTGAGTTGAGAGGCCTGCAGGAGAAATGGGCTCATTAGGTATAGCCAGATTTCTCTATGTTTTAAAAAAAATTAATATTTACTTATTTTTGAGAAAGAGAGAGAGATGAGCACAAGCAGGAGAGGGCAGAGAGCGAGGGAGACACAGAATCTGAAGCAGCTCTAGCCTCTGAGCTATCAGAGCCCAACGCAGGGCTCGAGCTCATGAACCACGAGATCATGACCTGAGCCAAAGTTGGACGCATAACTGACCAAGCCACCCAGGTGCCCCCAGGTTTCTGATATAAAAGAGGATGAGGGACACTTGATACAAGATCAAGGTGATGGAGGGAAAGAACAGGTGTATAGTACAGGGGTGTTGGAGGTCAAGGAATTATGGGATGCTGGGTCAGATAAACGAATGGCTTGGGGGGCTTGCCATTCTAGTAGTGCGTGAGGTTAACAGGAGCGTGAGGCATGATGGGGGAAATCCTGAATGTTAGGGAAGTGGGCAGCTAGACAGGAAGTATGGGGCCACTGGGTCATTATTCTCTTCTGTGGTCCCTGGTGGTGTGATAGCAAAGAGGCAAATAAAGTTCTCTTGGAAACTGTTCTCTTGGTGATGGAACTACTGCTTTTGTCTTTCCGCGGAGGTGGTGTAGGGGGCTGGGAGATAAGTGATCTCACTGGAAGCAGGAGCCTAGGAACTGCCTCTTCCTTGTAGAGAGTGTTAGGTGTGGAGAGACACAACATACTGAAAGACGTAACAGACACTAAATATAATGATGATATAATTGACCTCGGTTTATAACGCAGAGAGAGTGGATCTCTCGGTTATTGACCTTCATTTCCATATCTTCCCATCTTGTAATGCTTCAGTCTACTGCTTAAAATCCTTAACATCATACTTACCGGGGAAACACTGAAAACTTTCCCCCTGAGGTCAAGAGTGACGCAGAGGTGTTTGCTCTCACCAGTTCTATTCAACGTAGTATTGGAGGTTCTTGCCAAAGGATTTATGAAGAAAATATGAAATAAACGGCATCTAGATTGAAAAGGAAGAAGTAAAAACATTTATGTTTGTATATAAAGAATCCTAAGGAACACCCCCCCACACAAATAATAAACTGTTAGAGCTAATAAAGAAGTTCAGGGGCACCTGGGTGGCACAGTCAGTTAAGCATCCAACTTTGGCTCAGGTCATGATCTCACAGTTCATGAGTTCGAGCCCTGTGTCGGGCTGTCCACTGTCAGCACAGAGCCTGCTTTGGATCTTCTGCCCAGCCCCCATTGGTTCTCTCTCTCTCTCTCTCTCTCTCTCTCTCTCTCAAAATAAATAAATGAATGAATGAATAAATAAATAAATAAAGTTCAGCAAGTTTGCAATATACAGGATCAACACACAAAACTAAGTTGCATTTCTAAACACTGAACAATGTGATGATAATATTTTAAAATTCCAAATTGTTTGAACATAACTAGAAAATACTAAGAGTTGATTTAACAGAAGAAGTGCAAGAAACAATGAAAGCTCTAAAACATTTTTGAAAGAAATTAGATAAGACCTAAATAAATGGAGAGACATCTTGTGTTAATGGGGGGGGAAGACTTAATGTTGTCAAGATGACATACTTATCAAACTGACCTGCGGATTCAGTGCAACCTCTGTCGAAAGTCCAACTGCCCCTTTTGCAGAAATGGACAAGTTGATCCTGAAATTTATATGGAAATGCAAGGAACCCAGAATAGACAAAATAATCTTGCAGAAGAAGAAGAAAATTGGAAGACTCACACTCCTCAATTACAAAACTTACTACAAAGCTATAGTAATCAAGACCGTGTGGAACTGGCATAAGACTAGACATGTAAGTCAATGGACTAGAATTGGAAGTTCAGAAATAAACCCATACATCTATGATCAGTTGATTTTTCGACAAGGGTGTCAAGTTAGTTAAGCGGGGAAAGAATAGTCTTTTCAGCAAATAGTACTGGGACAACCGGATGTCTACATTAAAAAATGAATTTGGATCTCCTCACTGTATACAAAAATTAACTCAAAGTGGATAAAAGTCTAAGATTTAAAACTATAAAACTCTTAGAAGAAAACTTTGGCTTAAATCTTGTGACCATGGATTAGGCAATGGTTTCTTAAATATAATACCTAAGGCAAAGCCCCTAAAGGAAAAAAAAACATGTATTAGACTTTATCAAAATTAAAAACTTTTATGAATCAACAGAGAGAACCAAGACAATGAAAAGCCAACTCACAGAGAGAGACAAAATATTTTTGAAAATCACTATCGGATAAGAGTCTAGGATTTGGAATATACAAAGAACTCTTACAACTCAATAATGAAAAGACAAATAACAATTAAAATGTGAGCTAAGGATATGAGTGGACATTTCTCCAAAGAAGATATCAAATGGCCAATAATGATAGTAATACTAACAGCAAAAAGACCAAATAAGACTAGTGTTGGAGAGGATGTGGAGAAACTGGAAACCTCATATGTTGCTGGTGGGAATGTAGCGTGGTGTAGCTGTGGTTGAAAACAGTTTTACAGTTCCTCAAAAATTTAAGCATAGAGTTACCATATAATCTCACAATTCTACTCCTAGGTACGTACCCGAGAGAACTGAAAACACGTTCAAACAAAACCTTGTGTAGGAATGTTCATAGCAGCATTATTCATGATAGTAAAAAAAATGGAAGCAACCCAACTGGTCAGTGGATAATCTCATGAATAGATAAACAAATTGTGGCATATCCATACATTTGAATATTATTCAGCCATACAAAGGAGGGAGGTATTAGAACATGGCACGGATGAACCTTGAGCATATCATGCTAAGTAGAAACAGCCAGACACAAAGATCACACTTCATGTGAGTCCATATGTTTGAAAAGTCCAGAACAGGCAAATACATAGAGACAAAGGAAATTAGTGGTTAGCAGGGGCTGGAGGGAGGGAGGAATGAGGAGTGACTGTTGATGGGGATGGGGTTTCTTTTCAGGATGATGACAATGTTCTGGAATTAGATAGTGATGATGGTTGTACAGCCCTGTGAATTAAAAATATCACTGAATTGCACATTCTAAAATGGTGAATTTTATGGTGTATGAATTACATCTCAAAAAAAAATCCTTGGTGAAAACCAGGCTCATTGTGATGGTGGGCCAGAGATCATACTTTCTATGACTTGAATGCATTTCAGCTGTCTTGTAGCAATCCTTAATGCGTGCTAGATGCTGGAGAGTTTGCATCGAGATGGTGGACCAGGAATGCTTTTTGAAAGCCAGAAAGGATCCAGAGGTATCACTTCTGATCATTCCGTCACAAATGCTTTGGGATTTTTATCTATTTTTATTTTTAGAAAATGTTTATTTATTTTGAGATAGAGGGGGAGAGAAAATGAGCAGGGGAGGGGCAGAGAGAGAGGGTGAGAGCACAGAGCCCGACGCGGGGCTCGAGCCCATGAACCGCAAGATCATGACCTGAACTGAAATCAAGAGTTGGACACTTAACCCGACTCAGCCACCCAGATGCCCCTGGATTTTTAAATTCATTATTATTTCTTTTTGGTGCCAGAGGCAGCAGAGTTCCCAGGGACTGGTCCATAGTTACATGGGTGTTGAGAGCGAGGACTGAAATATCCATTTTGCTGACGTCATCTGTAGCTGAACGCGTGTGGCCCTGGAACCAGCAGCCACAGCGCCAGCTCCGATTCCCCGATTCCTGATCATGACTGAGACGGTGGCTTCAGTGGAGGGTCATTTTGGAGTGGGTGCTGCTCCTTAAAGATCAGCCTCGCAGCTGCTCACAAAGCCCTTCCAGTTTTTTCTAAGCTCTTGTTTCTCCAAAGGAAATGTCTTTTTTTCCTTAGATGGAATGATTTCTGCTCCTTCAGCTCTAGACTGATGGATGAACATGGTATATGAAGATCCCACTCACATCCTCCTCCTGTCCTTCCTGGCCGCACACTTTATGTCCCAGCTCCATCAGACCAGGGTCATTTCCCTCACATACCCTGCTTGTGCGTGCCTCTGTGTCTTTGCACCTGTCGTTACTCCAGCCTGGGTCATCTCGATCTTACTTCTCTGCCTACCTATGTTTTGAGCCTCTGGAAGTCTGGAATCATCTCCGGGAAGTCTCTTGAAGTACCCTTCTTCCCCTCCAAGTCTGGCAGGTGCTCTTTCTTCCTACACATTGTCTCCATGACACCCTGTTATATTTGCAACACTCCGCTTGTAAGTGGAGACTATGAGCACCTCGAGGGGCAGAACCTCTTCCTGCTTTTCTTTGTTACCCTCTAACTCGGCAGCCTAGAACGATTCTAGCGTTCATCCATGCTTTCTTTTCTGAATTGAGCTTGTGCCTTTTAGCATTCCTACTGATTTTTTGTGTGTGTAACTTTATAGAAGAAGTGAACACCAGCCGGAGAAAGTAAATTAAAATACCTGAATATATACTATATACTATATAGCTTTATATATGTAGTATATAAATTATACTATATATTTAGTGTATATATATATATACACTATATATATATATACTATATATATATACATATATATACTATATATATGTATATATATACTATATATATACATATATATATACTATATATATGTATATATATACTATATATATACTATATATACTATAGTATATATATTTATATATATACTATATATATACTATATATACTATAGTATATATATAATATATATATTATATATAATATATATATTATATATATATTATATAAAGTATATATATAATATATATATAAAGTATATATATATAAATTTATATATATATAAAAAATATATATATAAAGTATATATATATATACTATATATAATATATGTATTATATATATATTATATATATATACACACACACTACAAGCCAAATTTTTGGCTTGTAGTTTTTGAGAGGGTGGCCTTACTCTGGACAGAGGCTCTCCTTTGGACACTGTATCAAGTTCTGGATTTCTCGGAAAAATTAAACAGATACAGATCGAGTTAGGAGAAAAAAAAGGCAGATGGTCCAGTTAGGACAGCGTACTACTCAGCCTACAGCATGGTATTTTAAAATAATAGTGAGTTAGGAAGATGTGCATAAACTACTCTTCATGAACTTGCACTTCTTTGGAGATCATTTTAGGGAAATGCGGGAAGACGAACACACTCAGCCTTGATGCTTTCGCTCTTTATGGTGCACTTCTTGAGTTCAGTGTCAGATGCATTCCAGTGATTCCCTAGAGGACAATTTCAGTGCGCTGAAATGTACATGCACACGATTCATTTTCCGTGCCTTTCAATTCAGTATAATACTAAGTGGTTGTTACCACTTCAAGGCATAGAAGACATATACTATGTGTCTCTCTCTTTTTTTTGTAAAAATAGCTTTTATTTTCTTATTAAAATATTTACATATGAATCACTGAAACCTTTAAAAAATGAGGACAAGGGAGGAGATAAACCATGATTCTACCTACCACTTAAAAAAAACACAAACTATTAAAGTTTATGTGCTGATGCTTCCAGACACTTGTTTCCTTATAAAATTAGAGTTATACAAAATATTTTATTTAAACATGTCATTTAAAACACGTAAGGACCAACTACCCATGTTAACATCAGTTTTGGCAATTCCGTGGCGTTCCCATGTGGATTACCACCATCTACTTAATTAATCCCCCATTGCTTGACATTTAATTTTTTCCAATTTTTCCAAAGCACAAGCAGCACCACAGTGGAGAGAATTGTAATTAAATCCTTCCACACAGACATTATTATATTCTAAGGGTAAACTCCTCAAACTGAAATTACTGGGTCAGAGGGCATGATTACTTTAACAACTTGTGATATCCATTACCAAATTGTCCTTCCAAAATGTCCTATCATCTACACTCTCATCGTATAAGAGTATTATCTCTCTGGATGTTAGCATTCACTAAAAACATAGAAAAGTATCCGCACAGATTTAAATGACAGAAAGGTTAGTTATCTCTTTGTGAGTCTTTGGCGATATTATCCTTCTGTTAAATATGGTAGCGTGTTTCCAGTTTGTAATGTCGTACGCTTGTGTCCTTTCAAAGAATAGATTGCCAGATGTATTTGGTTTTTTTCTTCAGTGGTTCCTGTCATTGGTATCCTGCCTGGAAAACGTATCCAAATGTTCTGTGGCCCAAGTTAACCTAACAATTTACCTTTATGTTATCCCTCTTATGCTTTCGTTTTTCTTTTACAAATGAAATTTTAACCTACTAATAATTTTTAGAGGGAGAAGTGAGAGGTAAATATGTAACGATTTTAAATGTTTATCCAATTGTCTCAACACAATTATTGAGCAAACCATTTTGTCCCCTCTTATTTGTGTTTTCCTAGTTACAGAGTAACTCAAATTATTTGAAAAATCGCATGGTGCTCTTTAAAAACATGCTCATCTAAACATTAAAGAGTCTTTTTGTGACTGTGGTAAAAATGCAAGTGCTTTATCAGATCGAGTCTCTTTTTTAAAAAAAAATATTTTTATTTTTTTAAAGTATATTTACTAGAGAGAGAGAGAGGGAGTGTGCATGAGCGGGGGAGGGGCAGAGAGAGAGGGAGAGAGAGAGAATCCCAAGCAGGCTTCATGCTGTCAGTGCAGAACCTGACTTGGCACTCCCAAGTGCCATGACCTGAGCGGAAAGCAAGAGTCAGTGGCTCAACCAACTGAGCCACCCAGGTGCCCCTAGATCAAGTCTCTTAAAGGACTTTTGGATTCCTTCATAAAATGAGAGGGGTGGTGGCAAAATTATCATTTGCCTGTGAAGCTCCTATCATCTTGTCCTTTCTTCAAACCTAGAATTTCTTGGAAAATTCCAAGACGAAGTCACCTGCATTAAATGGCACTAGAAAAACGTTTCCTAGTTGCTCCCTAACGGCAAAAGAATATTGAAAGTATTCTACATTTAAAAATTCTAGGGGCACCTGGGTAGCTCAGCTGGTTAAGCCTCAGACTTTGGCTCAGGTCATGATCGTGCGGTTCATGGGTTCGAGCCCCATGTCGGGCTCTGTGCTGACAGCTCAGAGCCTGGAGCCTGCTTCAGGTTCTGTGTCTCCCCCTCTCTCTACTCCTTCCCTGCTTCTGCTCTGTCTCTCTCTATCTCTCAAAAATAAATAAATGTTAAAAAATTTAAAAAAGATTCTAGATGGTGTATCTATCGAGTTACCACTTTGGAAAATAAAACATTAACTGATCCTTCCTAAATCATTGATTTTTATGAAAACTGGTGGAACATAGAGCTGGGTTCACTCAATAACTGATTAGAGTGTTTCTTGTTGTACCTTTATGTACACAAAGGAGCAAAAACATTAAATTATATCTTTCTCAAGGGGAATTGAAGCATTCATTGAATTAATAAGCATATTTAAGTGGTGTTGGAAATTACTTTTGAATGAGAAAGAGATGTAGTCAAATGCCTAATGGTTTTAATGGTATTTTGAGGTCTACTACTCACATCTAGGAATTGTCTTTTTTTTTTTTTAACTTTTAAGTGTTTATTCATTTTTGAGAGAGACAGACAGAGTGCGACAGACACAGGGAGGGGCAGAGAGAGAGAGGAAGACACAGGATCCAAAGCAGGCCCCAGGCTCTGAGCTGTCAGCCCAGAGCCAGAGGTGGGGCTTGAACCCATGAACCGTGAGATCATGACCTGAGCCAAAGTTGGATGCTTAACTGACTGAGCTGCCCAGGCGCTCTATGGAATTTTCTTTTTCAAATAGTGGCAGTGCTGTGAATAAAGGTACATGTGCTATAAAGGAATGTATGAACGAACAGAAAGGAATGAGAAAAGGGAATATGTGGTGTGACATAAAAATAGGATAGGGAACCCTCATGCTAGGATGGTTAGACCAGTCCTCAAACTTTCTTGTTCATGAGTCGTCCTGGAATCTCGCAAAGATACATACTCGGATCCAGATTCTGGGCGTAGGCCTGAGAGTCTATGTTTCCGACAAGCTTCAGGTGATGCTAAGGCGCTGGTCCATGGAGCACCCTTTGGGCCGCAATGATATGCAGAAACTTGGGTTCTTTTTAGTTCTGCAATTCTTGGCTTAACTAACAGGAAGAGATTCTTTGTTTACTTGGTAAAGAGATAACTTTGGGTGTAATTTTTCCAAGTCTATTTCTATTTCAGCGTGTGAATCATCCACACATCCAGAATCTTGACCCGCAAATAAATTACTTACCACCTGAAGGTAATAAGGAAGGTGATCGCATGTGCTCAGATTTCTCCAGCTGGAAATAGCCAACAGAACTTGGGTAGTGCTGAGCAAGGAAAACGCTGTTACAGCTTACGCGCAGGAGAGTCTCATGCAATCTCGTACACCGGGTGGTAAACGATCGGTATCTGCAGGGAGCCGTCCAGGCTCCATAAGAGCTGCTTCTGATTTGCCCAGAGTTTCAGAAACCGTGACCATTTTTTGGTATGTTTTCTAATCAGTGGTAATATTATCAGCATGTGCAAGAGGCGTGTCGGTATGAATGCGCGTGTGTATGAATTGGCAGATAATTTAAGGTTTTTGGAATAAGCGTTATAAGGCAAATGTAGCAAACTAAAGATAATCCCAATTTTGCAGATTTCCACTTGTGGGGAGATTGATGGAAGACACTAAAGGTCTAGGGCCAGACCTGCTCTTTGAACTAACTCTCAGGTCTTAGAGAAATCACTTAAAACCCAGGCTTTAGGTCCTCCTTAAGTAAGTAGTTAGGTGATACGACCTCAAGGGTCTTTCAAGTCCATAATTTCATAAAAGAGTTTGGTTTAAAACCTCAGGTTAGTTTTGAGCCAGAGTGTCAGCTTAAAAAAAACAGCAAACAAAAAAACACTTCTTGATTTCCGAGTCTGACAATTGTTTGTGATAAGAACACAAAAGGAATCTCCGTTCTTTTGGAAATTGTCAGTGTACTTTTCATTCCCATGTAGTCGACTTGGTTTTTTTCTTCTGGCTTTTTTCATGTTTTTTGTCTTTGTTTTGGCATATTTGTCTTTGTTTTGGCTTGTTTTGGCATTGCAATTCTACCAGAGTGTATCTAAATACAGAATTTTATTTTCCTTTATCCTGACGGTAACTCTTGCTTCTTGTATATGAAGATGCATATTTTCCGTAATTTCAGTTCCGATGTTGTCATCCATTATATTTCTCTCCTTCTTGCTCTATTCCCTTCTCATACAATTCTTATGAAGGCTAAATTAGATCTTATTATGGCCTCGGTCTCTTAACTGATTTCACATTTTCTGTGTCTTCGTCTTTCTCAGAGGCAATCTATAAGGTTGCCCAGCATGTGTTTTCTGTTTCATTCTTTCTTCAGCTGCATCTAATCTGTTTTTTTATTTTTATTAAAATTCTTTTTTTATTTTTGAGAGAGCATCAGTGGGGGAGGGGCAGAGAGAGAGGGGGGGACAGGAAGCAGGCTCTGTGCTGATAGCAACAAGCCCAATGCAGGGTTCGAACTTCTGAACTGGGAGATTGTGACCTGAGCCGCAATCTGATGCTCAACCGACTGAGCCACCCAGGTATCTCTGTAATCTGTTTTTTTTTTTTTTCAATTGAAAATTTTCTCACAAATCTGTTTTAAACTCATCTATGGTTGTAGTTTTTAATTTAATTTCTAAAATTTCTATTTGGTTCTATTCCAGTACCTCTTTCATTTTAAAGACATGTATTATACTAACAATAAATTATCTGAAAAAGAGATAAAGAAAATGATCCTGTTTGCAATAACATTAAAAACAATAAAATACTTAGGAATAAATTTAACCAAGAAAGGGAAGGATCTCGACACTGAAATCCACAAGACACTGGTGAAAGAAATTGAACAAGACACGCAAAAAATAGAAAGGTATTCTGGGTTCATGGCTTGGAAGAATTAATATTGTTCAAATGTCCCTGCTGCCCCAAACCATCTATAGAGTTGTGTAATCCCTATCAAGATTCCAGTGGCATTTTTACAGAAGTAGAAAAAACAATTCTGAAACTTCTATGGAATCACAAAAGACCCCAAACAGCCGACGTAGTCCTGACAAAGAAGAACAAAGCTGGATGCCTCACACTTCCTAACCTTTCAGCTGTGTTATAAAGCTGCAGTAATCAAAACAGTATGGTTCTGGCATAAAAGCAGGTACCTGGACCACTGGAACAGAATAGAAAGCCCAGAAATAAACGCTTGCATGCATGGTCAATTCATTCATGACAGCTGGAGTTTGAAGTGCGCTTTTTTTTTAAGTTTATTTTTATTTATTTTGAAAGACAGAAAGCAGAGGACGGGCAGAGAGAGGAGAGAAAATCCTAAGCAGGCTCCGTGCTGTCAGCACAGAGCCCAACGCAGGGTTCGAACCCACGAACAGTGAGTTCACGACCTGAGCCGAAGTCAGGAGTCACGCTTAACCCACCGAGCCACCCAGGTGCCCCGAAATAGGCTTGTAAGAGTAACTAAGGTTAAGCTGCAAAAGTCGGGAATATTTACACCTTACTGCTTTGAAAACAGGATCTCAGAGCTCACGTATGGAGAAATTTTGAAATGCCTCTGTCTTCTTCCTCTTTGCTTTTACTTGTCGTAGGGAGCTGTGCGATGCGGCGTGATGAAAATAGAGGGTAGCGATCGGGACAGAGGTGAGGTGACGCAAACATCCAGGTAACTCTGAGCGTCAGGATCGCTGTGGAGAGAAGAGGCATCAGGAGCCCTTCCTCATGACAAGCAGTGAGGAACAGACGAGGTGAAGGTCGTGAAAGTGTGCCACAAGGATGGCTAGCTGCTCCCTGGAGCAATTCTCCCCAGTTGAATCCCCAGTTGTCCACATTGGAGCAATT
This sequence comes from Panthera leo, assembly GCF_018350215.1. Classification (NCBI taxonomy): domain Eukaryota; kingdom Metazoa; phylum Chordata; class Mammalia; order Carnivora; family Felidae; genus Panthera; species Panthera leo. The sequence continues at coordinate 8,399,424 of NC_056691.1, forward strand.
ATCCCCAATTGAATAACTACAAGAAGACAGTTTATAGTCTTTCGAAGCCACCAGGAGAGAGCTGGTGATCGGAGAAAATGCCGCCCAGACAGCACGTAGACTCTACAGTTTTTAGTCACTCTAAAGATACATTCACAGTGAAATGAAATTGAAATCTAAGAGAAGCAGCTTCCTGAGGAAGAGTAGGAGGATTTTGCCTGTTTCTGTGGAGAAATGAGGAAGACAGGTTTTTCTTTTGACCTCCTACCATAACTGGGAAAACCTTTTATAAACCCAAAGATCCCAACCGTTTGCCAGAGCAGAAAAAAAAAAGTCAATTAAAAATACCAAGTGTTCAGTGGACACTTTGATATCTGTAATGCTCTGAGGTTTCACAGTCTTTCTTTCTTTTGTGGTTTAGGGAGCTACCTCTGTGACTGTATTGATTCACTTGTTTAATTCAGTAAGTGTGTATCAATCCCATCCTATGTGCTGAGTGCCGTGCTAGAAGCAGTAGACGAGTGTATGATCAGAAAGAGTTGGGATTAAAAACAGAACAAGATCCGCTCCTATTTTCCTAGAATTCCTAGGGCTCTCTGAGCACCTGGTCACTTTCCCACCTTGAGAAATGGCGGGGGGCGGGGGGAGCTGAAGGATTACTCAGACAAGCATCTCAAATAAATTTGAGGGAGCATTGGGTGTCTAGGGAAGCTACTCGGGAGGTGGAGTGCTAATTTGCTAAAGACAGGATGAAAAGTTACTTCCTTCTGATTTGAAAATATTGGTCACAGAAGTGTTTAAAGTTTCATTACGGAGTTAGTTTCAGTGTTTATTCTTTCTGCCGTGGTCATGTGTGGAAAGAAGGATATGGAAGAAAAGAGGCAATGGTTAAAAACATTTTAAAGCTGATTCAGAGGCTAGAGACATGAGCGAAGTTTGTCCGTTTACTTTGTTTTGTTTTTAACGGTGGGTAAGGCAAATAGGCCATGTAGTTGAGTTTGAACTTGAGTCTGAACTTGAGTGATGTGTGTCTGAACGCGAGTGATGCCGTTGGTGGTTGCGGTCATGTCACCAGCATTGGTCCCTGCTGTGTACCAGGTCTCCTGCGGGAATCAAAGACAAAGAGGTCACAGTTCTTGCGCCTGATGGGTGTGATGTCTTGCACAATGAGTAAGATGGGGGTGCAAATCAGAGAAGAAGCAAAAGGCTGTAAGAGAGGCACAACGTGCTCTTGGGGTGGTGGGGGTGATAACATCTACCAGTTGGGGGCCATCAGGAAAAGTACCATGGAGGTGGTGGCGTTTGAAATGGACATTATAAGTTACGTCGTATTTTGAGTGGCAGAAGGGGAGCTGTGTCACTTCAGAAGTCCCGCTCTTGAATTTCACATCCCTACTTCCCCATAATTATAAACCCTTTTTGGAGATCAGCTGGTCCTTAGTTTGGCTATCTGGTATATGTTTGGGGGGTGGTTTGGGAAGGTGCCTGGGTGGGGGTAGACATCCTTGAAGGTTTGAGCAGAGCTGTGCAATGACTGTGCATGTGCTTCATTAATTGTAACCTGGAAGCAGTGTGAACTCACTTCAGTTACGAGAGCAGATTGCAGTGGAGAGATGGTCACAGTTGTCAAGATGTAATGAAACCATAGAATGAGCAAAGTCAAGGAGTCAAAGAGTTCTTAGGCTTGGCACCAAAAGATGGTCAGGTTCCTCTTGACACCAAAAGGAAAAAACGATCAGTTGGATCTCATCAAAATTGGAAGCTTTTACTTTGTGGAATATCCTGTTAAAAGGATGAAAAGTCAAACTACAGAATGGGAGAAAAATATTTGCACACCACATGTATGTATATAACAAAGGACCAGGATCTAGAATATAAGGACTCTCAAAACCCAACAGTTAAAAAAATAGTTTAAAAAATGGGTAAAAACACATGAACAGAAGAGGATATACAGATGGTAAATAAACACATAAAAAATATTCAGCATCATTAGTCATCAGGGAAGTGCACATTGAACCCACGATGTGATAACACCACACGACTATAAACATGTCTACAGCAAAAAATAGTGACAACACCAGATGCTTTGAGGATGTGGAGAAATTGGATTATTTGTCCATTGCTGATGGGAATGTGAAATGGCACCATCACTCTGGAAAGCAATTTGGTGTGTCTTATAAAACTATATGTGCAATTATCATCCTTCTAAAAGTTTAGTAAAATGGTATTCACAAGAAATGAACAACAGAAAAGTGTTGAGGTCAAATGCCATGCAGAGTTACTATGAGAAAAAAGGCAATAAGGGGCAAAACAACATCATCACCAACCATGAAAGCATGCTAGAAAGATACACGCTCCAAAATATGTCTGTAAGTTTAGATTTTTTTTAAAAATTCAGAGAAATTATCCCAAATAGCCAAAGCAATCTTGAAAAAGAAAACCAAAGCAGGAGGCATCACAACCCCAGACTTCAAGCTATACTACAAAGCTGTAATCATCAAGACAGTATGGTACTGGCACAAGAACAGAAACTCAGATCAATGGAACAGAATAGAGAACCCACAAATGGACCCACAAACATATGGCCAACTAACCTTTGACAAAGCAGGAAATAATATCCAATGGAATAAAGACAGTCTCTTCAGCAAGTGGTGCTGGGAAAACTGGACAGCGACATGCAGAAAAATGAACCTGGACCACTTTCTTACACCATACACAAAAATAAACTCAAAATGGATGAAAGACCTCAATGTAAGACAGGAAGCCATCAAAATCCTCGAGGAGAAAGCGGGCAGAAACCTCTTTGACCTTGGCCACAGCAACTTTTACTCACCGCGTCTCCGGAGGCAAGGGAAACAAAAACAAAGATGAATAGCTGGGACCTCATCAAAATAAAAAGCTTCTGCACAGCGAAGGAAACAATCAGCAAAACTAAAAGGCAACCGACAGAATGGGAGAAGATATTTGCAAATGACATGTCAGATAAAGAGTTAGTATCCAAAATCTATAAAGAACTTCTCAAACTCAACACCCAAAAAACAATCCAGTGAAGAAAAGACATGGGCAAAAGACATGAATAGACACTTCTTCAAAGAAGACATCCAGATGGCCAACCAACACGTGAAAAAATGCTCAACATCACTCATCATCAGGGAAATACAAATCAAAACCACAATGAGATACCACCTTACACCTGTCAGAATTGCTAACGTTAACAACTCAGGCAACAACAGATGTTGGTGAGGATGCAGAGAAAGAGGATCTCTTTTGCGTGGTTGGTGGGAATGCAAGCTGGTGCAGCCACTCTGGAAAACAGTATGGAGGTTCCTCAAAAAACTAAAAATAGAACTACCCTACAACCCAGCAATTGCACTACTAGTCATTTATCCACGGGATACAGGTGTGCTGTTTCGAAGGGACACATGCACCCCCATGTTTATAGCCAAAGTGTGGAAAGAGCCCAAATGTCCATCGATGGATGAACGGATAAAAAAGATGTGGTATATATATACACCATGGAGTATTACTCAGCAATCAAAAAGAATGACATCTTGCCATTTGCAACTACATGGGTGGAACTGGAGGGTATTATGCTAAGTGAAATTAGAGAAAGACAAAAATTGTATGACTTCACTCACAGGAGGACTTTAAGATACAAAACAGATGAACATAAGGGAAGGGAAACAAAAATAATATAAAAACAGGGAGGGGGACAAAACAGAAGAGACTCATAAATATGGAGAACAAACTGAGGGTTACTGGAGGGGTTGTGGGAGAGGGGATGGGCTAAATGGGTAAGGGGCACTAAGGAATCTACTCCTGAAATCGTTGCACTATATGTGAACTAACTTGGATGTAAATTTTAAAAAAATTAAAAAATTAAAAATTTTTTTTTTAAAAATCAGAGAAATTAAGAAAATCGTACAAGACATTCAAGAATAACATATGGAAGAATTAGCCAACACAGAAATGAAATGATAGAATTCAAGATTATACTTATAAATAAAAGAAAATAATTTTAAAAATGAAGATTAAACTATAAGGAACAGGAAATACATCAAATAAAGGAGAAAAGATGGAAAAATATTTAAATGTGAAAAGAGATCAAAAGGGGTCAAAAGAAAATTTCAAATATCAATGATCTGCCAAGAAGATCCAATGCATAGATGAGAGGAAGGTAGCAAAGAAATAACACAAATACTAAAATTATAATTGAGAAATTTTGTCAACATAAAAAAAATGGAAAATATCTATTGAAAGAAAGCCTTTGTACCTGAAAATATTGACCTAGAATGGCTAGTATAAACCACATTCCAGTAAAAATTACTGATGTTTAAAGAAAGAGAGGAAACCCTTTGGATATCTGGGTAACATTCGTATATTACCTATACATGAAAGAAAAGGGGATTATCATCAGTCTTTTTGACAGTAATGCTGTGTGCTAGAAGAAACTGGAAGACTGTATCGGAGATGTCTGCAGAGAAAGAAAATGTGAGCCAATGGTTCCATATCTGGAAAAACCGATCTTCAAAAACGTAAAGGACAGTGACGACTGTTGGCCTGCAAGAGTTCAGGGAATATTGCTCCCGTGACCCTTCTTAAGGAATCTGCCGAAGACTGTGTTTCCCTGAGCCCTTCTTCAGACTCTGCTAGACAATGACTTTGGACAAGCACAGCGACTGGAGAGGCATCTACAGAGGACTTGCTGTGAGCAGCAAGTAATTGCTAAATGGTGGCTGGGAGGAAACCACTGTGCTATGTGATGGATGGCTAATCTGACAGTGCAGGTTTAGTGTAACTATAAAAAAATGTAGAGGAAGGGGATGATACATTTGCCAAAACCCCCCCAAAACAAAAACAAACCCAAACGAAACCAACAGCAAAACAACCAGACAACTGAGTAATCATAATCGGTGACGACAGTGTTGGTCTTCTGAGACTAATGCCTTAAGAGCCTCACTTCCGTGTTTTTCTCTCTCTTTCTCTCTCTCACCTACAGATACTATCCCAGTTCTCAATTCCAAAAGCTCCTCCCAAGCCCTGTCTTACATTTCCCACATACCTTCCCGTTCTCTTTTCTGCTGTTAACGCTCGCTTGGCCCCTTTTGACCTGAATCAATCAATCCATTTTCCGTTTTCACTCCAGCAAGCGAAAGCCTAGGATCTAATTTTTCAAATACAAAATTCTCCAGAGGAGAAGGGAGAGGCGGTCATGTATCATTTATTAGTATTGGGTCATATCTCATAGGAAATGGTGGTGTTAATACGATCAGTATGGCTAATTCTAATAGTAGATTTCCTGGAGTGACATAACCCTGTCCTTTTTTTTTTAATATATACCTTTTTTCTGGTTAAATTTGTCAAAAATAATAACTGCACAGTTGTCTATATACTTTATTCTATCTATAGAGGCGCTGCTTATACAATCATTGTTTAGATCTCTTTCTAGAAAACACATTCCTTAGGTAGACTAACTTGTATTTCTAGACAGAAAAATAGTAAAAGGGTCGCTGGGCAAAGAATTGGCATAAATGCCATATTATTAGGTCATGAGTGCTCTTCTTTCCCGACTTTATATATAAAAATCTATTTTAGAACCTCTGTTCTAGACCATGCCTGATACCTAATGTTCTTGGTCAACTAGTATTGTAGCTTTTTTGTGGAGATTTGACTTTGGCATTTGCAACGGCTGAAAGAGGAGGTACATAGGTGGAGAAGTAGAAAATTTTAGTTAATAGGGACGCCAGGGTGGCTTAGCTGGTTAGGCATCCGACTCTTAATTTTGGCTCAAGTCATGATATCATGGTTTGTGAGTTCGAGCCTCACATCAGGCTCAGCGCTGACAGCTGGATGTACTCGTAACACAGGTAGATCCTGGATTTCTTGGTATGCCTCTGGGAGTCTTGTCAGATGAGGCTAGGTGGAAGATAGAACAGGCATCTAGGTTTACCACTGTCAAGGTTTTCTTTAAGAATCTTCTGGGAGAACAAATGGCTTTTCCTCAAGGAGGAAGCAACAAAGCTCTGGGCTTTTCTAAAGCTGCCCAAGTTTTGTGCACATGAACTTCTGGTGCTTGTCACTCGGCTAGCAGATCCAGGACTTGCCCTTTGAAGAAGTAAGCAAAGGTGTCCCAGATGAAGGCAAAGTTCAAAAGCAGAATGACAGCAAGGACACAGAAGCACCCAGCCTTCTGTGCCACTGAAAAGATGAAGGAAATGTTTGTAGAGTCAGAATGTTCTGGAAATGTGCTTTTTATTATTATTACTAGTAATAACTTGGTAGGAAGATAGATGTACAACGTATGGTGGAAATGATCTCCCCGTCACCCCCACTTTTCATCAGTGTTGTAATGGTGTTTCATGGTCTTGGATTTTGATGTGCCCCCAACAGTTGTTTATTGTATTCCTTATTTTTCTGATACAGATTCTTTAAACTTAAAAAGACACATTTCTTGGTGGATAATAGACTTGATTGTACACTTGATAGCTGCACTATTATACTGCTCACATTAGTTAACAGAAAGCAACTAGAATGTTTGGTTTATGTGCGAACATCGTCTAAGGATAGGAAAGGAAATTAGTCGAAGTTATAAGATTAGCAAACAGAAAGCATGAGAAAACATTTATTTCTATGAGTTAATTTATTTTTTTAAATTTTATTTTCTTAGAGAATGAGCAGGGGAGAAGGGCAGAGGAAGAGAGAGAGAGAGAGAGAGAGAGAGAGAGAGAGAAGATCCCAAGTAGGCTCTGCACAGTCAGTGCAGAGCCCGACATGGGGCTTGATATCACAACCCTGGGATCATGACCTGATCTGAAATCAAGAGTTGGACACTCAACCGACTGGGTGTTCCTCACTTCTGTGAATGATTTTAAAAATGAGAATTAAAATAATGCTTATATTAGATACACTAATCCTGAAGTCAGTATTTTTGAACGAATATATTTTTGAATATATCTAAAACTACCAATTAATATCTAATAAATGAGAAAATGAAAAGAATGGTAATACCCACCAAGATGAGAATGTGGTAAAATACACCAGTAAGGGTAGTGTGTTTTCTATTTGATTGCTTGTATTCTCTGATTGTTAAAAATAAGTAGTCACCTGGAAAATTCAAACAAGGCAGAACCCTATAAAGGGAAAAATAAAAATGACCCCACATCTCTCCATGCAGAGGAAACCCCTGATGACGTTTTGGTGTGTACCTTTTTGAACAGCTTTCTGTGAAGATAAACACTTTAAATTGCTGTAATAACATCATATGTACTGTTTTGCAACCTGCCACGAAGGCATCATGTTCGATTTAACCAACTATGTACAGGGTGGACTCCTCTTCTCTGCATTTTCTTATGAGTAAACATAAGAAAGACGTTCAAGATGAACGTCCTTGAATATACATTCATCTGCACTTGACCAGGTACATCCTGGAAGAAATGATTATGAGCAGAATGTTTAGCAAAGAATACACTGACTTTAAACTTTGAGCCCCGTGGGCAGAATACACCCCAGAAATAGGAAGTTTACGTGCAAACTTATACAGTAACTGCTGTTCACCGTATTCGCATACGCTTTCCAGTATTTGGTGTTGTTAATATGTATTTTAAAAATTTTGACATTGAGGCATAAAAAAATTTTTTTTAACGTTTTATTTATTTTTGAGACAGGGAGAGACAGAGCATGAACAGGGGAGGGTCAGAGAGAGGGAGACACAGAATCCGAAACAGCCTCCAGGCTCTGAGCTGTCAGCACGGAGCCCGACGCAGGGCTTGAACTCACAGACCGCGAGATCATGACCTGAGCCGAAGTCGGACGCTTAACTGACTGAGCCACCCAGGTGCCCCTAAAATGTTCTTTTTTTTTTTTTTTTTTTGAGGCATAAAAATTTAGATCTCATTCTTTTATTACACATTTCTTTGAGTCTCCCTGAAATTCATTACTCATATTCGTTTTGCTTTTGGCATTTTTCTAGTTGTCAGTTGCCTACTGATCCCTCTTACTAATCAATAAGGATGTTCCTTCTTATTTTTTTGAGTTAATTGTATCATGAGGATATTAAATCTTTGCTGGGTATGCTGAAAATATTTTCCGAGCTGATAATTACTTTTCAATTTTGTTTAAAGCATTGATTTTGGTTTTTTTGTTTGTTTGATTTTTGTGTTTTTTTTGCGGGGCACCTGGGTGGCTCAGTCGGTTAAGCTTCTGACTTCAGCTCAGGTCATGATCTCGTGGCTCATGAGTTCGAGCCCTGTGTCGGGATCTCTCCTGACAGCTCAGAGCCTGGAGTCTGCTTCACATTCTGTCTCTCTGTCTCTCTCTCTCTCTCTCTCTCTGCCCCTCCCCCACTCACACTCTGTCCCTCTCTCTCAAAAAGAGACATTAAAAAAAAACTTCATAAATCTTTTTTTGCAAAGGTAGATTACAAAAATTAAGCAGTTACGAGTACTTCCTGGATTTTTTGGCATACTTAAAAAAGATCTGCTCTGCCCATATCTAAACAGAGGATAGGAGAGGATGAAGAAAAGGGGATATATGGTCAGGCATTTTGCAACGTCTGAAAGTAGGAAAAAACAGCAATATCAAATCGTAACTGAACACACAAACAACAGCAAAACAAACAAAAATTCTGACCATATCTATTTCAGGAGAATTGAACCAGATAAATTTTGATGCTTTTATTCTATTCTGAGAGGCATGTAATCAATATGTGGAGAGATGCTTTCACTGCTTCAAAAGGTATTAAGTACGAGGTACTGTGCCGGGTTTTGATTCAGAGGAAGAAAAGATCGTGATTCTAAAAACTAAAGTCACTCCTGCCTGCAAAGAGCTCCCAGCTCCCAGACTGTAATAGTTGTGTGTGTGCAAGGTCCTGGAGAAGGCCAACATCTTTATTTTCTCTCATCCTACTTCAAAACCATAAGAAAACAATTGGTAAATGCAGAAAATCTTAACTTCTTGGGAAAAAGCCACATTTCTTGTGATTTAAAGAAAACGTATTATATATACAAGAGCCCCAGACTCCCTCTTCTGCATCTACTAGTGGCTGCGTTCTTGTGAGGAGACATCGACGCCTTTGAGACACTGACTGGGCTGTAACAGTTAAACCTGCAATCATGCTTTATGCCAGGAAAATGTTTTCAAAACATCTGCGCTATTTAACCAGCCGGGATGTTTTGTGCGAAATATATGTGAATGCTTCCGTCAGGAGGTAATCGTTCAGTTGAGGTAATGGCTGAAAATACTTGAAAATATTGGGTCATCTTAACTCTGTGTGTGTGTGTGTGTGTGTGTTGAATGGGTGTGCATGAATGTGCCACATACTCACGTAACAGTAGAATTTTATATGTAATTATGTTTTTAAGTCAAAGCACTTACTGCATTTGATCTTGTAAGGGAAAATGTAAGACATTAAGGATGGGAACGAAGATCTTTATAATGAGAGCAATGACATTAAATCACATCACGTAAAATTCCTTTTCATGGGATTTGGGAAATTATTTTACCTTTATTATTCAGTCTTCACACAAAGCTCGTGAAATAAGCTCAGTGTTTTCATTTTACATAGTGAAAAAAAATGTGACTCAGTGCAATTAGGTGCTTGGAGTCCCTAGGTGAGTAAATCTCAGAGATAAGAACAGAACCCAAGTTGATTACTATTGTCCCCACCCTACAGCTGCCCCAACGCCAAGACCTGTTTAACTTGTAAAAGAAGGAATAGCAGGTCGCTTCCCAGTTACCTATGTATGAAGCTAACGAGAGCCTGGCTGCTCACCATGGCCCCGCTTGCACAAACTAAGCTCCCTGTTGACTGAGCCTGCCTTGCACAATGTGGGAGGAGCAACAGTGGGCTTTGGAGTCAAATTTAATCTTGGGTCTTAATTCTGGTTCTGCCACTTTCTAGCTATGCATATTTGGACCTAAAGTCTCTGCCTTGTCTTTGTGCCAAGACGCTGGCGGTGACAATGCTTACAGTGAAGATTATGTGAGATCTGTGGCACATACGAGGTGAATTACCCACCTCAAGAGTCACCAACAGGGGGCGCCGGGGTGGCTCCGTCCCTTAAGCAGCAACTCTTGATTTCCGTTGGGCTCATGATCTCATGGTTCGTGAGTTCGAGGCCCACATCAGGCTCTGTGCTGGCGGCATGGAGCCTGCTTGAGATTCTTTCTCTCTCTCTCTCTCTCTCCCTCCCTCCCTCCCTCCCTCCCTCTCTGTCTCCTTCCCCCTCTCCCTCTCTCTCTCTGCCTTCTCCCCCCATCTCTCAAATAAATAAACTTAAAAAAAAAAAAAAAAGAATCACCCACAGGGACATTCCCTGACTTTCCTGGAATGCCATCAAGGGATACAAAATGATTTGGGGAGTACAAGGTTTATAGGGAATGGGGCCTGGGACATAAGTCAAGAGTTTTGAGCTCTGTGCTAACCCACCTGCAAAAAATTGGTATGGGGCCATAGTTAAATTCGTCTTTTATCTCCGACCCTCATATCCTCTTACGTCTCAAGAGGCATTCTATTAAGTAGAAAGAAATAGAGAGCCTTGAGAACATGAGAGAAATAGAGGAATGGCGTTGCGGAACCTTTTTACAATGCTCAAAATGGGTTTTCCTAATCCTTTCTTTTTTTTTCACCCTTTGTAGCTGATGGCGTCTGTGTCTTTAAATGCTTACTCAACAGAGACACGGAATGTTGCCGCGTGGGGAAGGAATCCGTCTTGATCACTCTGGGATACAGCAGTGCTCTCTTGAAGTTTGAATCTCACGCGGGTAAGTTTTGCGCCTATCCTGGCTCCCTGGCTTTTCTGAGGCCGAGTCTCCTGATTGGGTGACTTTGCTGTTACTGATTGGCTGGCTCTGGCGGTGTGTTTCCTGATGTGAGCTGTCATCAACCGAGACCCGGCTTTGAAACCGGTGCTTACCTGACACCGTGGCTAGAGAACAACCAGCCTTTTCGTAGACCATGAGAATGCTGTTATTCTTGGCCCCCCTTTGGTCCTCCTCCATCCAGAGCTGCGGGAGAGGCCAGGAAGGATTGTCCCGGTCGTTGTCACTTACTGTTGCTTCTTCTTGAAGAGGAGGTTGTTTGCAGAAATGTGGCGTTTCAAGTGGAGTGCCGTTCAGAATGATTCGACCTTGTTTTTGTCTTTGAATCATCAGCTGAACATTTTTAGACTCCGGACGACAAATGAACAGCGGCAGGGAGGTAGAGTATAACCGGAAGCGTTTTAAGAAGGGACGGAAAGGCCCTCTGGAAGATTGTGAATCTGATCAAGGAAATGAAGGCTATCAGTGCCTCGGGTCTACCTTAGGTGGTCGATGGTCATTTTTTTAACTTGGATATAAATTGATCCTTGGTGTTAATCCAGACAGTGTAAACCATTAGGTTTGGTAAATAGTCTCCTCTGGTTAGCTAAAATATCCTAAGCTGTTTCATAACTACTTGGGATAAAGAAGTTAACCTGGTTTCTTGTTTTGAAATTCCACTCATGCAGGAGTCAGCCAGAGTGAGGAACGTATCACGTGTCTGTCCGTCTCCATTCTCTGTTCATCCATCTGTCCATCTTATTTTTATGATGCATTTCAGAGGACATGATAATAACCACCACATCTAAGCCCCTCTGGTTTTCAAGGCCACGTGTTACGGGGATTCATCTTCCCAGTGTAGGTCCCTGTGTCTGGGGTGCCTGGTGTGATAATCTGTTTCTTTCCCCTCTCTGTGCCCACATTATCCCTCCCTCCTACAGACAGTCCCATGGGTCAGTTTGGTTCCCGACCGCGTCTCCACCTTTCCTATCCTCTTCAGTGTGGCCTCTTCTCTACATTTAGCTGTGGAGACTCTGTTCTGCCAGTCTTCGGGTCATTTTCTGGGTTAGTCACTCTGATGTGGGTGTTAATGAGTTGTATCCATGGGACAAGTTAAGCCCAGGATTCTCCTACTCCGCCAGCCTCCCTGGAAGTCTCTAATTAATTTTCAATATTAATCTTGGATACCACAACCTTTTATAGTCACTTACTAGTTCTGGTAGTTCTCTTTTAGATTCCTTAGAATTTCCTATGTTAAAAAAAACAACTGTCGTGCTCGCTTCGGCAGCGCTTATACTAAAATTGGAACGATACAGAGAAGATTCGCGTGGCCCCTGTGCAAAGATGACACGCAAATTTGCGAAGCGTTCCATATTTTTAAGGGGCACTAAGGGATCTACCCCTGAAATCCTTGTTGCACTATACACTAACTAAGTTGGATGTAAATTTAAAAAAATTAAAAATAAAATAAAATAAAAACAACGAAAACAAAAACGAAACTGTCATCTGCAAATAGAGATGACTTTCCCTGTTTTCTGATCTTTATGCCTTTTATGTTTTTTTTCTTGACTTTTTGAAATTCTTGTGACTTCCAGTACAATGTTGAATAGATCTGGGAAAGCAATTGTCCTTGACATTCTCCTGATTGTAAGGAAAGTCCACTTGTCACCATTAAGTATAATGTGTGTGGTCTATCTTTTGTGGGTGCCAATGATCACATCGGGGAAGTTTACTTCTTTTCCTAGCTTGTTGGAAATTTTTATTATAATTAGGCATTAGATTTTGTTGAGTATTTTTCTGGATCTGTTGAGACTATCATATTGTATAAATGTAGTGAATTACCTGGAATGAAATAGTCTGCATAGAACTGGTATTAATTCTTCATTAAATTTTTGATAGGATTCACCTGCGAAGTGACTGGGGCTTAAGGTTTTAGCAATAGATTGATTTAGTAGATATAGGACACTTCAGATTTTTTCCTTGTGTCGATTTGATGTTTTATATTCTTCCATGGAATTACTGCATTTCATCTAAGATGTCAGATTAAAATTTCTTCATAGTTTACGTGTTATCCTCGTTTTTTATCATTGTTTTTAAAGTTTATTTATGTATTTTGAGAGAGACAGAGACAGCATGAGTGGGAGAGGGGCAGAGAGAAAGGGAGAAAGAGAGAATCCCAAGCAGGTTCTGTGTTGCCATTATAGAGCCGGCTGTGGGGCTCGAACCCACGAAGACATGAGGTCAAGACCTGAGCTGAAACCAAGAGTCAGACACTTAACCGAGAAGCCACCTAGGCGCCCCTCCACGTTATCCTCTTACTTCATAATATTTATTATAATTTCTTTTTTCCTGATAATTGGTTATTAATGTCTGATCTTTCTTTTTTTGATCAGCATTGCTAGAGGTTTATCAATTTTATAAGTCTTTTCAACAAATCAGCTATGGGTTGCATTTTTTTTCTCTTTTGCTCACCTCTTTTCTATTTCATCGATTTCTTTATAATTTTCTTTGTTTTTTTTTATTCCATGATTTTGCTCTGCCCTTGTGTTTTAACTTCTTACAGTGAAGCTTTAAGTCAGTATTTTGTCCTTTTATTCTTTCCTAATATAATTTCCTGAAGTCGTTAACCTTCCACTAATTCTGGCTTTCCTGATATATAACCAGACTTCCCTATGTTGCATCTTCGTTGTCATCCTGTTCAAATACATTCTGATTTCTCTTCTGATTACTTCTTTGGTCTCTGAGATATTGAGAATTATTTTAATTTTCAGGTACTTGGAAGTTGTGCAGATCTCTTTCCGTCATGGAAGCTGGACATTCTGAGTGTTGTGCTATTGGGTGTCTGGATTCTGCTGACTTCCTTTACGGAGTATTAAGGTTTGTTCGCTCAGATGGATTAGCTAATTTTAGGTCAGCTTGATTCTTCTGAGACTTGCTTTTTAGCTTTGCCTTGGCCGGCTTAGGGAAGTCTTTATTCTAGGTCTAGTTTCGACATGCTCCTAAGGTGTGTCTGATCCTTGGTTTCTGCTGTTACGTCTTAACTGTTCAGCAAGGTCTCTCCACTCTGGCTGGAACTAGAAGCTCTCCCCACCCTGTGTTATCTCTGGGAATTGTTCAGCTTAGAGCTCTCTCATAGTTATTCTTGGCCCACTGTGGTTTTGACCATCTTCTGGGCATCAACCCTACACATATTTTATTTAAGATTTATTCAGCTAGAAACTCAAGGGGAGCCCTATGCAAATATTTTTAGTTTTTTCTTCATATAGAAAGAGCTTGCTTTCGAGTAATCGGCCTTAGAAATTCCAGCAGCTTCAGCCTTTCTGAATACCAATCTCTGTATCTTCAACTCAGCAAGATCTCTCTGTCCTGGTTTGCTTTCCAGACCATGTGCTGCAGTATGGATAATGTCTCTAGACAGAAAACCAGGCTAATTGTAGCAGTGTCCTCATTGGTTTCCCTTCTGGATCACAATTTTGCATTGCCTGTCTGTTCTCTGCTGTCTGACGGCACTGTTTCATATATTTTCCTTGTTTCGTGTAGTTTTCTTGTTTCAGTGGAAGGAAAAGTATGGTACCAGTTAATCTGTCATGATTATGAGAGGAGTGTTCCCTGTTTCTTTCAAAAGAAAGAAATTCACACACTCAGAACACTTCACATTTCCTGGGCAGTAGTAATGGGTATTCATGAAAAGCCAGAAGCAATCAACATTTTCATTACTTTAGCATACATTCTAGCTCATTTGTACAATTACCGTACAACCCACAAATCAGAGCCTTCTGTCCTGCAAGCCAAGAGAAATGAGTTTCAACTCACAAAATATTTGCAAACGTTTCCTTCCCTTCAGTGGTAGATCTGCCTTTTTGACTTTGATATATCTGTGACGTATGCCAATGACATATTTCTATGATCTTCCCGAATCTTCCTATGATCTTCAAGGGTACTTTCAAAAGATTGGCCATAGACACAAAGAGGTACAATTACAGACCCTATTACAAAGCCATTTGTTTCTGCCACGAATGGTGAAGGGTAAAATTTTATCTGACTTGCAAGCTAATAAGTTAGTTTGCCACTGTTTCATGAATGCTAACAGAAGGCACAAGACTTCTGGTTCAGAGGTAAGGAGTTAATGACTCCGAGAAAGAGCAGTAGACAGAATGTCAGCATACTGTTAGTTTTCTGAGCCCCGATACCCAGAGGCAGGTGCAGAGGATCCAATGGGTGTCTGAACATGCAATGGTAGCCATTACAGGAGAGGAACAGCAAGCTTGGAGAACCCGCTGTTTTATAGCAAGCAGTAAGCAAGCTAAGCTCTTTGCTCCAGAGGAAGATGTTATTTCATACCTGAAGGTTGATTGTTGCGTACACAACCCTGAGAAACAGCCCAGGCAAAGAGTAGTCAAGGCCTTGAACTCTTGGCGTACTAAGTAAGACAGGAGTCCCAGAAAGAGGCCTGCAGAGGAACTACTCCCAACACTTTTTCTCTGTGAGGAGGAGGGAGATTTTCTCATTTATAAACACTCAGAGAATGACAGTCTTGGAAATTTCATTCATAGGTCACATTGAGTTGAACAAATGCATATGTGAACAACCTTTGCAGCAAAGACAGGCACAGACAAGGCAGGTTGGAATGTCTCTTATAGCTAAAAGGAAATATCAATAGTGAAGGACATCCCACAGGGCACCTCTCTTCACAAGTCTACTGAGACAGGCCCCTGGTCTTGGTAAACTAAACACCTGATGTAGAGAAGCAGATGCTTCTGTCATTCAAGGTAGCCCCCAAAGTGTAGACCAACAGCACCAAATGAAAATGAACATGAACCTCTTGGCACTTCTCATTTGTTAGAGGGGACCAGACATCCATTAGGTAGAAATAATTCAGATAGGCTTTGGGCAGAAATAAAAGCAGATATCCAGACAGCAAGAGATGAAAAATAATTTAGAAACAGACTAAGTCAGTACGAAATCACTACGTTAGTACAGTTAGACTCACCCTAGAAGCCAGAGAACATGGGGCTGGACCTGCTCGGCTTATAAAGTGCACGGTTCAAGTAATGCAGCTTGGAAGGTCTGGTGGATAAGTCTGTGTGAGCATCTCAGTGAGACCTCCGTGTTAAAAGTCAAACAAAGAAGCCAAACTTGATAAACATTTTTCGAGGACCGAGCGGAGTTATATCTGCAATAATAAAACATATGTGAGGGCGTCTGGCTTTCCCAACAGCTGGCTCCCAGATGAAGAGAGAAGGCTATGTTTGTGGGTCAGATAGAACATTCTGCGGTTCTAGCTGGATTACACTTGAGTTGGGTGTTTTTTTGTTTTTGTTTTAAGGTATTTTTTGTGTTTTGTTTGTTTTTTTGTTTTTGTTTTTGTTGGGTTTTTTCGATCACAGCTTTTAGAAACTCTTTATTTTCTGTCAAGCTTATTTCCATTTTCTGGCTGAGCAGCTTAAGACCACTCAGTGGTCCTTGCAGCCGCTCAGCAGCCTGAGCAGTGGGCGCTGTGGTCCGGTCCTCCGTGGCAGGCCAAGCGCCCACGTCTTGAGCAGACATCCAGATGGGCGTTGCACTCAGTTGTTTTTTTTTGTTTGTTTTTTTACTTTTAAAAAAATGTTTATTTTTGATAGAGAGAGAGAGGGAGGGAGAAAGAGTGGGGGGAGGGCAGAGAAAGAGGGAGACAGAGGATCTGAAGCAGGCTCTGTGCTGACAGCAGCAAGGAGCCCGATGTGGGGCTCAAACCCATGAAGCATGAGATCATGAGCTAAGCTGCTCAGATGCTGAACTGACTGAGCCACCCAGGTCCCGTGAAAAGCTGTCAGTTTTAATAAAGACAAGTAATTCCTACGTTCGATAATGAGAATCAGGATGTGGCTTATCTCAGGATGCAAATGTTTTAGAATGTTTGTCATAGTTCATGACTTTCAGGAAGGCAAGGCTTTAAGCAATGGAAAATTGTTCTGTCCTATATAATGGGACATAATGAGGCTACGGGCACAATGTCATTTTTACTTTTTACACCATACACGTTTGACCTGTCACATAAGACACCGTCTACTTGAGGGAAGATTAAACAGATCATCTTACTGATGAGGAAACTGAGATTCAGAGAAGATCAGTCACTTTCTCAAGGTAATATGACTAATAATTAACCTACCACGGATTGGAATCCCTAGCTTCCTGACTCCAAAGCCCACACTCTCTTCCCACGTTCTTGCACAGCCTCGCCGATGACACCTGGGTAGTTTTAAGAAAGAAGCCAGGGAAACAATGAAAAGAGCTTGTGCCAAAAGAAAAACACAAGGAAAGCCTTTCGTCCAATGTCTTCACACTTGGAACACTTAATCCTCGAGGAAACATACTCGTAAAGCCCACATGGAGTGCGCGTTTCTATGGTATCCGTGTTTCGTGAGGGTACTGCTCAGAGTCGGTACAAAAGTCTGAGCAGTCCTGGGGATTTGATGTTTCAGGGACTCTCAAAATTGAGGCTGCCTTTCATTTTCTGGACAAAAGTTTTCTTTAAGTCTTTATGTTGTGGCGGGGTAGAAATTTTGAGACGCCAATAGAAAAGGTCTCAGGGTTCCTGGGTGGCTCAGTGGGTTAAGCGTCCCTCCTGGGCTCAGGTCATGATCTCGCGGTTCATGGGTTTGAGTCCAGCGATGGGCTCTGTGTTGACAGCTCGGAGCCTGGAGCCTGCTTCAGATTCTGTGTCTCCCTCTCTCTCTCTTGCCCCTCCCTCACTTGCACTGTCTCCCTTTCTCTCTCTCTCCAAAGTAATTAAAAATATTTTTAAAAATTAAAGAAGAAACGGTCCTAAGAAATTGGGATGAATTTTACTCCCTAGGATATCCAATGACCAAATGTCTTCTATCCACCACCTGTACTGCTTCCCGGCTTCTTCGTGAAAGAAAGTATCTTAAAGAGCCTAGATAGTGATGAGGCCAATAATGGGAGTCGGCTGCCCTGATCCTACACGAAGCCCTCTGTACATGATTTCTAGTCACTTACCAGACAAAGTGGGGGGTGGGGGGGGAGAATCACCTGACCTTTTTCATTACATTCTCTGAGACAGGGATTTGGGGCTCAGTAATGAAATCCAGGTTCAATTTGCTTTTGCCTGATATAGAATACAAACGATCAAGGTTCTCCTTAATCTGTTTACATCCATCACAAAAGCAAGAGGAACATTTCTAAGTAAGGAGCCCATAAGTGGGACCAATTCTGATACAAATTTTTCATCAGTTCAGTGCGTCACTTAGATTTCAGGAATGAGCATAATGGCCTTGACCGCCCCCCGCCCCCGCCTTGCTTTAGAACACTGGCTCTAATCTCTCAGTCTCCCTGGTTCTCCAAGAAGGAAAAAATAATTGCTACCAGGAGTTTCAGACTGGACGTGAGAATTTTCCCACGGATGCCTCCTAACCCCTTTGCATTCTGTGGTTTATGTGTCTCTTGACTGCTCTCCGTGAATCCCTGAACCAAACCGATTGCAAATGCAGGTGTTTATGGATTGATGGGCTTCCTCGGTTTAATCTGATAATAGTTTTCAAAATCAGTGAAAGCCCCCGGAGGAGTTACTTGCCTGTCTGATTTTCCCGGCCTGGGAGACTCACAGTAAGAACGGCCGTCTCCTCACTCTGGGTCTGTCGGTGCACGTTATGAAGCAAAAGACCGGAGTCCCCAGCTGTAGGAAGTGGTGGCAAGGGAGGGCCAAGCTGGCTGTCACCCAGAGGGTCCCAGATGGCCCGGGTCCCTGCTGGCAGGGGGGTCTTGATTGTCATTTGTCAGCCTAGGTGTTGACAGTGAGCTGTCGGCTGGTGTCACTGCCCATCAGACACAATTGCTGAATTTTTGAGATGCGCTCGGCTTCTCCGGAGTGAGAGAATGTGGCATTTGAAATGTGAGGCTGCTATTTTAGATTTAGAAGTGAGTCAACAGCTGCCAATTATCTGTAACTTGAGTAAGAGAGAAAAATCCAACTTTATTGGGGAGTTGACCTGTATTGATAATTAGGTGGCATCTCTGGGAAAGAAAGGATCAAATATTCAAATATGTCTGCATGAGGAATGTTTTTGCCCTTTTTCTCCTTCTTCAGAACTGTGACTCCGTGATCTCCAAGGCTGATTTTGTCACATGTCCCATGACCTCCGGGAATCTCAGAGACCACTGTGAAATCCAGTACATTTAAATTCACCGCGTTTTAGAAGCAGTGGAGGTAGTTAGTGACAGATGCCAACGGAGAAAAAATGTTTAATTAAATGGACTTGGGGTAAATTCTGTGAAGCAGTAGTCACTGCTAGTGGAATTGCACTAGGCGTGTGCAAGGTTGACATCCTGTTCAGTCATTTATGCATTTGGCAAATATTTATTGAGAGTCTGTTCCATGCCAAGCATACATTTATGTGCTGAAGACAGAGTGCCGAATAAATAGAAGTCCTTACAATGATATAGCTGACATTTATCTCAATGTTTATTTGTTTTTGAGAGAGAGACAGAGCACGAGTTGGGGGAGGGACAGAGAGAGAGGGAGACACGGAATCTGTCAGCGGAGAGCCCGACGCGGGGCTCGAACTCACCAACTGCGAGATCATGACCCGAGCCGAAGTCAGACGCTCACCCAGGCACCCCGTGGCTGACACTTGAAGAGAAGGGCACAGACAATAAATAAATGAAGAATTATAGTGAAGTTGTGTGTGATAAAGGCTGAAAAGAAAAGTAAACCAGGGAAAGAGGCAGAGGACGGCTGGGGACTAAGCATGTGTACCGTTTGTAGGTAATTTGGGGGGGAAGCTTCATGGATAAGTGACATTTGAGTAGAGGCCTGCCATGCAGGACGGGGAGCCTTGTGCGGATCTGGACAAGGCGGGGGGGGGGGTGTCCAGACTGGGGAGCAGAATTACATTGACCGTGAGGCAGGGTGTGTCTGAAGAAAGGCACTAAGAACGGGGGGCCTAGATGAAACGAGGGAGAAGCAGAGGGGCGAGGTCAGAGAACAGAGGCCAGATCAGGTGAGATGTTGGAGGCATGGTGGGGATCCTGGTTTCATCCCAAGGGAGAATGAGGGCGTCCGGAGGCCTTGAAGTGGAGGCCCAGCTTTGTTGTGAGCATTATGCCATTTTTATGTCCACTTGCCAAGCGTGTATTCATACTTCCGTTCATTGTGATTCTCACAGCAGCCCTCCTGTGAGGCCGGCTTGTTATCACTCTTGGTTTCCATTTTTAAGCAAAGACACCAAGGCTCACAGACAGGAAGGAAGGCGCCCAAGTGACGAAAAGAAAATGCAAGGCCTGTGGACCCAGCTTCTAAGGAATCATTTTTCACTGGTTGACGCTGAACCTAGAAAACTCGTACCTTGAGTTGGGATGCTAACGACAGACACAGCAAAGCCAGCTTGTGTCAACATTTCACTCACGGAGAAAAGGAAATGAAGAAAGACAATGGTGGACCTTCTTCTAGGAGTTTGTGAATCATGGGAAAGCTTTCCCATTTTTTTTTTTATTTGAAAAAAATTCCAGTTTACAGAGAAGGTACGTGAACGTGACAGAGAACTTCTGAGTACCCTTTAAGTAGATTCATTAATTTACATATTTTCTCACACTTTGATCTCTTAAACCCACACACGCTATCGCTTTATTTCTGATCTATTTGAGTACTTTGGGCTTTACCAGGTATAGCCTGATGCTGTGTCCTTCTGTAGATACCCCATTAGGGAGCACTGAGGTCCCTGCCTCTTGTTGGTAATAGGAATTTCGGGCACCCGGTCAAATTGTTTTCCCGTTTCTTTACTGTTAACGTTACCGTGCTTTCCCTGTTCGTCGTGACGAATAAGCATTTGGGGCAAAGGTACTTTGAAATTACATAAATAGTCTGCTCCTCCTCAAGTAGCCTGAATTTGGTGTGCATTGATTATCCATTGCTTTGGGAACATGGTTGATTTTTGGATACATTAGTCTCATATCCTGGAGTCCCACCGAGTCACTTAGTTCTTGTAGACTTCTTTTGTAGATTCCTAGGGTTTTCTATATAAGTGATCATGTCATCTGTGATTAGAAACAGTTGTACTTCTTCCTCTCCAATCTGTACGCTTTTTATTTCTTTTTCTTGCTTACTGCACCAGCTAGGACCTCGAGGCCAGTGTTGCATAGAAGTGAGCCTAGACATCCTGACCTTGTTCGTGACCTCAAGGAAGACATTCAGTTTTCACCATTAGCTGTAGGTATCTTTATAGACATCCTTCGTTGGGTTGAGGAAAGTCCATTCTGTTCCTAATTTGCTAGTCATGTCCATCTTGAATTGTGTTTTGCAAAATGTCTTTCTCGATAGATGAAGAGGAGAGTATCGTTTTTATTTTTAGCCTGTGAATAGGGTGAATTTGATTTTTCGAATGTTAAAACAACCCTGAATTTTTGAGTGAAAGCTCATTGTCATGATGTGTGTTTCTTTTTATAAATTAGATGTGCTAGAATTTCATAAATAGTTTTTGCGTCTGTGTTCTTCAGGTGTTTCTTTGTAGTTTTTAAAAATGTCTTTGGGGGTTTTGGGGGTGGCTCAGGAAGTTGAGCGTCTGACTCTTGATTTCAGCTCAGGTCATGATCTCACGGGTCGTGAGTTCAGGCCCCGCGTTGGGCCCTGTGCTGACAGCGTGGAGCCTGCTTGGGATTCTCTCCCTCCCCACTCTCCCTGCCCCTCCCCTGTTCGCGCTCTCTCTCTCTCAAAATAAGTAAATAAACATTTTGGAAAAAATAAATAACATGCCTTTGTCTGGTGTAGGTATCAGGTTAATGCTGGTCTTGTAAAATGGGGGCACGTTCCCCAAACTAGTTTTGTGAGCTCTTTGTGTGGAATTTGACATCGCTTTTTTCTCAGATGTTTGTCAGAAGTAACAACGGAAGCCAAATGCACCTTGAGTTTTCTCTGTAAGAAGATATTTTACTACAAAGGCAATTTATTTAATATATAGAGATCTAGTAAATATATGTACTGTTAACTGAATGAATTTTACTTATTTATGTCTTCCGTGCAATTTTTCCGTTTCATTCAAGTTGTTAAATTACCTGCCATTATGTTCCGCGTAATCATTCTTTGTATTGGTATGATCTCCCTCCTTATATCAATAACAGCTATTTCCCCACCTTGATCAGTCTAGCTAGAGACTTACCAACTTTATTCAGCCTTCCCGTGAAAGAGTTTTCCGTGTCGCTCATTTTTCTCTATTTTGTTCGTTTTCCATCTTCTTGACTCTTTCTCTTGTCTTTATGATTTCCTTCCTTCTGATTACTTTGATTTTCTGATTACTCTTCTCCCTCTACCTTCTTAAGGTAGATGCTTAAAACATTAACCTGTGCTTTCTGTTTTTCTAATAGACACATTGAATGCTACAAATTTTTTTCTACACACTCTTCTCTGTACCTCCCATACATTTTGGTATGTTGTGTTTTCCTTGCCATGCAGTTCAAAATAATGTGTGTTGTTCTTTGGCCTGTGGTTTTTCCTTTTTGATCCATGGATTATCTGGAAGTAAATTGTTTAATTTCCAAACATTGGGAGACTTACCACATATCTTTCACTGTGCTGGTTGAATTCTTTTATGGTCTGAGAACATGTTTTGTTTCAAGTTTGTTGGAGTTTGTTTCAGGGCCCACAGTATGGTCCATCTTGGGGAATGTTCCATGTGTTTCTGGAAAGAGTATGTGTTATGTTACTGTCAGCTTGGATTTTTCTCTAAATGTCAGGTAGTTCAAGATCTTTAGTGATTCTTGGTCTATCGATTATTGAGAAAGGAGAGTCGTAATTAGCAACGATGGCTGGATTTTCCCTATAGTTGTGTCTGCACCTTTGCTGTAGGAAAGTTGATATTCCACTGAGCATTTGTGCACTGATGCTTCACATAATGACACAAGAAAGCAAAAAGTCAAGACTCCAAGCTTTTAGCAGCTGATTTTCAATTTTGTTCTCTTTTGGGGAAAACTCATATTTGCTTGAACCCAGCTGGCGCCTGGCCCCCTTCCGTGCCTCTCTGCTCTCAGGATTTATTATAGGAACGTACTCCCTGGTCCCCATTTCCTGTGGAACATGCACACAAAATATCTGAAGAGTACTAAAATATTTGTGGATGAAATGACATTAAGTCTTGGATTTGCTTTAAAATGTCCAGCCAAGAAAACACAAGATACATGGCAGTAGAAATGAATGGAGATTGATGAAATCTCAGTCAGCTTTGGATCTTGATGATAGAAAGCTTTATACTACTCTCTGAGAATTTAAAAATCATGATTAAATTTAAAAAATGATACATGGGAAAGTCCGTTAAAATATGATTTGGAAGGGGCGTCTGGGTGGCTCAGTCGGTTAAGCGTCCGACTTTGGCTCAGGTCATGATCTCGCAGCTCGTGGGTTCGAGCCTCTTGTCAGGCTCTGTGCTGACAGCTCAGAGCCTGGAGCCTGTTTTGGATTCTGTCTCTCCCTCTCTCTCTGCCCCTCCCCCACTCATGCTCTTTCTCTCTCTCTCTCTCTCTCTCTCAAAAATAGATAAACATTCAAAACAAAAAAGAACGTATTGAGACAGCATGTGTCAGTTTGCCTGTTTTCAGGAACATCAGATCTACTGGGATGTGTAGTCAGAGGCAATCTCTTACATCAGAATGGAGTTAAAAATCCGCTTCTGATAGTTTGAAATTCAGCAGTCATTTCTCTCCTGAAGTTATCTGCAGGCAGTGTTCAGGCCCCGAGACCTGAATCACGGTACTCAACGTCTTTACCAACAAGTAGTGTTGCAGAGTCTAACGTCCCTCTCCAGCAGGAGGAACACAGAGCGTGAGTCAAGGTTTCTCTGCGGAGAGAGTTGAAGATGCCGAAATCTGTTCTGCGATGGTTCAGGGGGTAAGGAAACACTTGCCCACAAGTCGCACATACGGTAATGGTTCCTGTCGTGTGAACAAGAAGCACACGGGTGCTTCCCGGGGTTCCCAGAAGGAGGAGCTGGAACAGCCCTTGGCCTAGAAACACTGACAGCTCTTTGGCCACATCTCAGTCACCCCTTTCCGCTGTGCCCGGTCGAGAAATGGGCTAACCCTTTCTTCTATTGTCCACACCTGTAGATTCCGCCCAGGGTTTAAGGATTCTCTTCACATCAGGCTAAAAATTGTTTCTTTTTTTCTCTCCACCGTGACACCATTGACGTTGGAGGCCGGCTGATGATGTCTCTGTTGGGCTGGGGCGGGGGGTGCTGTGCTGCACCCTGTTGGGTTAGTCGAGCAGCACCCCCGGCCTCTCCCCACTAGATAATCAACAGCACTGCCGTCCCCAGTTGTGACATTGTCCCCTCTCCAGACATTGCCCAGTGTTCCTTGGGGGAGAAAAATCACCCCTTGTTCAGAACCACCAACCCAGAAGCCTTTTGAGGTTTCTGTGGGTTTGACTGCGGGAAATAAGGAAGATTAAGTTTCAACAAATAAGCTGCTCTCTGTCCTTCTTCTCGTCACTTACCTGACCGAGAGCCAGAGTTTGTGAACTGTGGACCAGGCAGATGCGTTTACCAGATGAGTTACGTTTACCCTCCAGGGTGACTTTGTGTTTTAATTAAACTTGAAGGCACTTACACTAGGTCTCTACTCTCCAGCCCTGTTTCTTTATAGCCGCAGCTACTTTCTAGAGATGCACACATGTGGGCCCCTTCACCTACTTACGGAACCTGTCTGGCTCATGAAGCATTTGAATGTGCCACCTTTGTAAGGTGAGGCCATGGTGGAAAAGGCAGGGACTAATATATGTGCTCATCGAGCAGACTTCAGAGCCACTGCGGTGCACATAACACTTTGTCTAAACTAGGGAAGAAAACAAAACCCAAAAACCTCCTTCCTTAAGACAGTCTTTCATCTGCTAGAAAGTAATCATGATTTTGCTAGGGAAAAAAAATACTATTGACTGTCATTGGCTAAAGAATTGTAATAAATTAATCAATCTAAGTATTTCTGATAAATAATCTAGTTCCTGGGTTGTGCAGTGCACATCCTGTGCAACCATACGTGGCAGTCTTCCATAATTAGGTTGAGGAAGATCTGGATTCCATAGGGAAACCTAGAATTAGGCTTTCCTGGGAATTTCATTAAATAATCAGGGTTTACAGAGGATCTTTGAGACAACAGGGCAGATCATGGAGTGAAGGTAAGATCACTATTATATATATATTTTTTGTGGCTAAAGGAAAATAGCTTCTCTTTATACCAGTCAGATGTTCCGACTGACACCCTATCCTGGACCAATCTTGGGGGTGTGAGGATATCACTCAAGGAGGGCGTGACTGAGAAGGAAGTAACAGCAAAGGTGCCATCAGGAAGAAATAAAGACTTTCCATGGCTGCTAGAACTTTGTGCTCACGCAGAACTGATCCTAAGAGACTGTTCTTTCTGGGCCTGCACACCATTTCTCTGATTAATGATTAACGGTTGTCTAGCCAGGGTTCTCAAGAGAGACGATCCCTACATCTTCATGTTCTTAATTTGACATCAATTTATTGCTATTTTTCTTTCTTTGCTTCATTCACTCTCTGTGTTTATTTATACAATAAATGTTTTTGAGCACCTTCTGTGAGCTTGCACTATCGTAGATCCCTGCTCTCGTGGAAAGACCATTTTCCAAAAGTGACTTCAGCCCAAGCAGCCACTTCACAGAACCCCTCTCAATCGAAGATAATTGTAGTTTGTTCAGATTCCACTTTAAAGTTTATTTTTCAGTATTATTGTATCTGGGGCGAGGATGTTATCAATACAGCTGCTGTTAGCATTTTGGCTTCATTATTTTCAGCATTTTCGTTTTGTATCCGTCTCTAAATGGTTGTGATTGTTGTTTATGTGTTATTTCGTACCCTGCTATTTTCATGTCACATTCTGTCGTCAGTATATTTCCATGTTTGTTAGTCGTTATAAGCATCATTGAAAATACTTAAGTGATATTCCACAAACGAGTTCCTATAAAATACTTATGTGATCCTTTACAGTAGGACATTGAAATTATTTCTATTTTTCAGTATAAATAATAATCTTGCGATTCTAATTAGTAATAGCGACATTTTTCATATTACAAATAAATAAATGTTTTTGGGTCCATAGCTTTGGGATGGTTTCATTCTTCCCAATCCCCAGGCGTTGAACAAATGTGCCAGAGGATATGAAGTTTTCTTTCTTGCTCCTATACATACTGCTGGGTTGCTTTCCAGAACACATGTTCTGGTTTATGATGACTCTAGTGGGGTTTCTGTGTATTGTTTCATTGAAACCTTAACATAATTGGATGTTGTGGGTTTTATTAATTCAGCTGTCCTTTTTTTTTTTTAATGTTTATTTTTGAGAGACAGAGCATGAGTGGGGGAGGGGCAGAGAGAGAGGGAGACAGAGGATCCAAAGCGGGCTCTGTGCTGACAGCAGAGAGTCTGACGCGGGGCTTGAACTCACAAACCATGAGATTGTGACCTGAGCCAAAGTCAGATGCTCAACGAACTGAGCCACCCAGGCGCCACTAATTGAACTGTCCTAAAAAATAATACATCCGGGGTGCCCCGGTGGTTCAGTCAGTAGAGCACACAACTCTTGAGCTCAGGGTTGTGAGTTCGAGCCCAACATTGGGCATAGAGATTACTTAAAAAAAAAAAAAACAATTAAAAAATAGTGCATCAGTAGAATTTGCATTTCACTGCTTTCTGTTGATGTGAAATTGGGGGAGATTTTGTTAGAATCCCAGAATTTGAACTTGGGACACTGGGTGCGATCAGATCTCTGCCTCTGGAAGACCCTCTACTCAGGCAGTGAGACGAGCCGTGCACGGATATTTGCTCTGTTGTCGCTCTCGCGGCCACGAGCTAGGGTTCCCCTGCCATGCTTCCTTCAAGTTAGGCGTGGAGGTGAGACTTGCCTTGGCCAATAGCTGTGTCCTTTCTGTCTGAAGGTTTTACAAGCCCGTGTGGCCACTGTCATTTTCTGGTGTTTTGCACCCACCATCCTGAGGCACTTTCTTGCCTGGGTCCTTGAGTGAGAATAACGTGAAACAGAGACCCCGTGCTGACCAGACGTGGACACAGAGCCTAAATTAGCAGCAGATGCTGTCCCACACCTCTGCGATTTGGAGTGTGAAGAGGCAAACATGCCTCTTCTGTGTGATTCAGCCACCACAGCCGGTCCACCTGCCTGTGCTGCCGCGACATCGTGCGGCTGCCGCGGGACCAAAGAACACGTAGCAGCTCCAGGAGTCAGATGCTTTCCCAAATAGGGAAAGAGTTTGGTATTTATGTATAATCTACTCAATTCCGAGCAACAAAGTGGGTGACAACATTATGCCATCTGCCAGCTCAAATTATTTTTGTCCTCTCAGATTAAAAATTGTTTTAATATTCAGCAGGGAAATGACTTAGTGCAGGTTGGCTTCGGGCAACTTTGTAAAAATTGCTTTTCCTTCATGACAGGCCCGTAAAAGTGAATAATAATAATAATAATAATAGGTAACATTTATTGATCGTTTCATTATGCTTCAGGGACCGTGGCAACAGAATCCCTTTATTTCCCTTTGCAACACGATGAGGTCAGTGCTGTCATCATCCCTGGTTTACAGATGAAGAAACTGAGGCTCAGGATGATTGTCACTTGTCAGGGTCATTCACGGGTTAGTCACGGGTGTACTAGAATTTGAACCCAGGTCCGTGGGGCTGTGTACCAGCCCCTACGTGACAGGGGCCATATTGTTGCTTCCCATACTTTTCTCAAAGCCCCACACGGGACACATTTTGGTTCTTCCAGACCCTTGTCCTCCCACCTTTTCCTGTCACCCGCCTTTGCCATATATGTGATCAAAGATTTTATCCCATATGAGAAGTCTGTCCAGCCTATGCTGGGCGAACGGGCACTGCGCAGGCTCGAGACACGAAAGTCAATGAGCTGCTGTTGCTTCCCTCCAGAGGCTTTATACGTTGGAGCAGCTCCCACCAAGAGCAGTAAGGCGTGAGCCAGAAAAGTGAGCCACACATGTAGTTTTTAAAAAATATTTTTCCGGGGCGCCTGGGTGGCTCAGTCGGTTAAGCGGCCAACTTCGGCTCAGGTCATGATCTCACGGTCTGTGAGTTCGAGCCCCGCATCGGGCTCTGTGCTGACAGCTCAGAGCCCGGAGCCCGTTTCAGATTGTGTCTCCCTCTCTCTGACCCTCCCCCGTTCATGCTCTGTCTCTCTCTGTCTCAAAAATAAATAAACATTAAAAAAAATTAAAAAAAAAATATTTTTCCATATTTTGTTAGAAATAATGATAATGTAAAATTTACAATCTTAACCATTTTTAAGTGCAATTCCGTGGTATTAAGTACACTCATACTATGCCACCATCACCAACATCGGTCTCCAGGACTCTTTCCACTTTTGGAATTGTAAGTGTCCTTCCTAGTAAACACGTCTTTGAAGCCAAAAGAAACAGGTAAAATTACTTTTAATAATCTGGTTTAACCCAGGAAACCCAAAACATCGTAACTTAAACACGAAACCAGTGCAGAAAAATTGTTAATGCGATGTTTCATGTTCTTTTTCTCTTGTGCCGTGCTTTTTGGAATCTTCTAGATTGCGTTTTACCCTTAGCAGCACATCTGAATTTCGACTGGCCACATGGGAAGGGCTCTGTTGCTGCATGGGGCTAGACCTGTTGTGTCGCTCAGTGGGAAGCACAAAGGCAGAGATTGATCATTTCAAGGTAATAAGGGGAAAGATGGGATAGAACATCCCTGGGGCACTGTGGGAGCACAGCAAAGAGACACCTAGCTCACTCTGGAGCTCTAAGGAGGCTTCTCATATGGGCAAAGAACAGTAAAAGACACGAGATCCACGGCACAGAGACAAGCCATGCAAAGAACTGCCCACACTGGTGAGAAGCCAGTGCGAGGCCGGCGGGAATGAGGCCGACTGGCTTCTAGGGCAGAATGGGGCACAGTCAGGAAGGGCTTTGTATGGAAGCAAAAGAGTGGATTTTGTTTGCATGACCCTGTGCAGCCTTACAGTGTCCTTTCCTACACATGAGGTCATTTGGGAATGGCATCAGCCCTCGAACGAAGTAAGCATTTGTGGCTGATTGCCACAGACTGCTAATTGTCTCCTTCTTCTCTTCTCACCTTCTTCCATGTTGTCAGAAGTCATATACTGTTAGGGGTGATAATGAGCATAGCTAACGTGCACCTCCCAGCCAGCCTTGCAGATAAAGAGGGGAGCTGGAGTTATTTGATTGGGTTTCTGGGAAATCTCCTTAACAGGGGCTGTTTGCCCCTTATCCATTGCCCCTTTCAGTTTCTTGCTGCCTGGGATGTATACATGATTGCTGTGAGGCACCCTGAGGATAGAAAGTATGTTTTTTAAATTTATTTATTTTAAAGTTTATTTATTTATTTTGAGCGAGTGAGAGAGAGAATGTGTGCCAGCAGGGAGGGGCAGAGACAGAGGGAGAGAGAGAATCCCAAGCAGGCTCCAAACCATCAGCACAGAGCCTGCTGCAGGCCTCAAACCCATGAACCGTGAGATCGTGACCTGGGCGGAAACCAAGAGTCAGACGCTTAAGTGACTGAGCCTCCCAGGCCCCCTGGAAAGTATGTTTGAAACACATCACAGGAGAAGGGTCATGATACTTGCCTATGTATGACTGTGGAATGACTCCACCAGCCCTGAGCTCCCTCGTTCTGGACTTCTTTTATGCGACAGAAAAATAAATCAAAATCACAGTCTCGTTGAAGTCATTATTATTTGGGTTTTTCGCTGTATGCCGATGAACCCAACTCTGAGTCCCACAGGACACACAGCCCATCAATTAACTCTCTAAGTTCATTTTGCAAAGGAGCTTGCCAAGGATCTGAAAACTTCCGTGACCTGGTAAGGATCAGGCAGGAAGCTATAGGGTCAGAGGTAAAACTGAAGCCTGGGGGTTCTGGCTCCAAAGCCTCTGCTTTATCTGTTGTAAGACTTTGTTGTCCAAGGACGTGCTGTCTGTTCCCTCCGGCTCCTGTCGCGGTGCGTTTTTGGGGTAGCCGTCCTGCAGAGGATTGACTAGAGAGTAGCAGGTCACAGCTGGTGACAGCCTGTATTGGTAGCTCATAGGAACTGGTAACTCGTGCGGTGACCACTGTGTTCCAGCTCCTACTTGGGCAGGGGTGTCGTCTGTCTTGACCATCTAGCAGGAGACCCATAAAACGTAGGGCTCTCCCTCCTCTTGAGTCTCCTGCCACAGAGTTGATTTCTTGCCTTTAATGCTTCCCAGCCGCTTCTGCTGGGTCCTCCTGGCTGTGCAGAGAGGAGGCTCAACCAGGCCCTTCTTGTCCTGCCGGTACAAGATTGTGCAGGCATCTGGCTTGCCCCTCTCCCTTCCTGCTGTTTGCCTCCTGGCTATGTCACTAGTCAATTAGCATCCCCAGCAGAGGGTGGGGATGCTCAAATCTGTCAGTTCTGCAACTTGTTGGCATGTCTGCAGAGAGCTCATCGGGAGAGGGGGTTGCTGACTCAAGGCTAAAAGTGATTTTCGTATCATCCGCAGAGCTCAGTCATCCGTAAGATCCTTATGACTTGCAAGGTGGCCAAATCAATCAGTGGTTTATTGAGCATCCTCACTGACCTTCAGAACTCCCGTTAGCAAAACCTCCGGTCCCCAGAACTCCCGTTAGCAATCCCTCCGGTCCCAGTGCCCGTTGCCGAGCACCTTGTGCCCGCCTCACTGGTTCCAGTGTGGCCAGGTTGTCAGCCTCGCCTTGGGTGGTGACGCCTCCCGGCTGACCCGACACGCCTCACTCTGATTTCTCGGACCTTTTCTGCCAATCTGCCTGCACAGCTGGGCACAGAAGCATGTGTGCTTCTTACCTGTGTATCTAGAGATGGGATGACGAGGGGCTGGCCGGTAAATATTTTAGGTTTCACGGGCCATGTGGTCTTTGTCACAGGTACCCAACTCTGGCGTTGCAGGCACAGAAGCAGCCATAGACAATACGTGAAAGAATGCATGTGGCTATACTCCGATAAAATTTAACTTAGGGACGCTGACGTTTGAATTTCATATCATTTTCATTGGTCACGAAGTATTCTTGTTCTGCTTTTTTAAAAAGATAGGTGAAAATTGGCGCCTGGGTGGCTCGGTTGGCTAAGCATCCGACTCTTGGTTTCGGCTCAGATCGTGGTCTCGCGGTTGGTGAGTTCGAGCCCCGTGTCGAGCTCCACGTCGACAGCTCAGAGTCTGCTCTCTCTCTCTTTGTGCCCCTCTCCTGCTCATGCGCGCTCTCTCTCAAACTAAATAAGGAAACTTTAAAAAGTTAAAAAATATGTGAAAATATAAAAACTATTCTTGGCCTTCGGTCTATACAAAAACATGCCAGAGGCTGGATTTGACCTGTGGGTCATAGTTTGCCTACCAGTGATCTAACGGCAGGGTAACATGGTAACTAAAAGGAGGATTTGTAGGGCGCCTGGGTGGCTCCTTTGGTTAAGCATTCGACTTCAGCTCAGGTCATGATCTCGTACTATGTGGGTTCGAGCCCCACGTCGGGCTCTGTGCTGGCAGCTCAGAGACTGGAGCCTGCTTCGGATTCTGTGTCTCCCTCTCTCTGTGCCCCTCCCCTGCTCGCTCTCTGTCTCTCAAAAATAAATAAATATTAAAAGAAGATTTTTTTTTAAGAGCGTGATTTGTTTTGGTGCAAAGCCTGGTGCTGTTGCCAGTCAGCTGTGTAATTTAATTGTGGTTACTTTATCCCCTAAGGCTTGGTTTCCTCATTGCGAAGAGGGGATAATCCCAGTACACGAGATGGTGGGCTGGGCCAGTCTCTGTGGGAGATCTGAGAGTGAAGCAGACAGGGCTGCCCTCTCCAGGAGCTGGGAGTCCGGCAAAGAAGGGTCTGCGCGCCCCAGTCCCTGTCACACAACGTGACATTGTGATCATGGCTGTGACAGAGGCACAGCGGGGACCGTCTGTCATCTCCACAGGGGCAGTACAGCTGCCGGAGATTTTGGAATGCTCTGGGTGTTGGCTCCAAGAAAGAACAGACCCACCCACCTGGGACTGCTGTGACAAGGCCCATGCGTGCACCTCTATGAACCCCTGCAGCCCGCCTCACCCCGTGGCAGTAGGGCCCAGCTCCCCCGTCCCCTCGGCCACCGCCTAGAATCCTAATGGGCTTGGGGACCACCTGTCTGTCCCTAGGTATCGACTCCTTTGACTCAGCCTGTAAAGACAAAAGATAACAAAGTGACTCGTGAATGATTAAAACCTCCATATGGTTGGGATCGCATAGTTTTCTAAATTGTTTTCTTTTAGACAACATCCGTGTCATAGGCACCCTTCTGAGACCATAACGGTAAGTAGTGGTAACGCACTAATTGTCGATCTTCCCTCCAGAAAGGAGTAAACCCCTTACTTAGCAACAGTCCTGCCCCTTTCCATTTGTTTCCTAAAGTTTTCCTGAGTCTACATCACTCATGAGTCCTTTTGTGTCCTGAATCCTGTGCTGTTCTGTTCCATGCACGTATTTTATACCAATCGCAGAACTTTCTCACGCTTTGAGTGCAGTTACCTAAGTTCAAGCTTTTCAAGCAGTGATCTTCTCATTCTTTCCTTTTTGCAAACTCTTTTCTTCTGATATACTTTAAAAAATGCCAGCCGCAGCTCCAGTTACCTTGGGGATTTCTTGTCTCATTTCTGCAGTGCTACGCTTCCTTTCTGCTCTGTCCACTCTTTGATCTGCCTTCTGCTCTGACAGTGGGAAGGATTTTTGAGGTTACTCTGGAATTTTGAAGTGTGAGAGGAACTTCCAAGTTGAGTATGACATGGAAAGCTTGCCTGTGCAGGGCTGCTGTGTAAAACAATTCCACACAGCGCTCTTCATAGCCTCTGTGGATGTTTTGTGCAGTGCACAACCTGTGTGGTGATACTTGGCTACCCTGGCCCAGTAGACCGGACTCCTTGAGGCTGTGATGCACACTTTGGATGGTACTGCCGTACTCGTGAAGAAGGAGGGGGACGAAGAGAAAGAGGGGGAGGGGAGAATAGCAGTACTTTTGTAGGGCGTCTTTTGTGCTGGACACCCTTGTAAGCACTTGACGTATATTCACTCATTTAATTCGTAAACAGGTGAATTTTATTCCGGAAGTCGTGCCTGGCTCCCACAGTGTGCCAGCCCCTGTCCTGGACAGAGCGGTTCTTTCTTTCACGCAAGCTGGGTTGCAGTCCAATGCATTTTGATGGAACCGATCAAGAAGTCACCTGTGATACCCATGGCAGCCCCAAAGCTCAATGCAAAGATCATTAAAATTGGCATCTGACCCTCCCCCTGTTAACGAGTCCAGCCTCACGTTGAGCATTACATCACCAGGGGGCCCTTCTGTTCAGCTGTCGTTTTCTCCATAACTCTCTGTCTTGGCCTCTGCACCCTGGAAAACCAGGCCACCTTCCCCACCTACACTCCCGCTCGGAGACCTCCCTGCCGTGAGCTTTGCTTCCAGCCATTTCCTTCTTCCTCTTCACCTGCTCGCATTCCTCCTCCTACCTTGGCTCGCCTGTCACCTCCTCTAAGCAGCCTTTCCTCCTGGAAGGAATACAGTCTGCCTTCTGGAATCTGTGAAGACAAATCATCCTGCAACACTTTGTGTGTAAAAGTGCATTGCTTTGTAGTCGTTCTTGCGTGTGTGTGTGTGTGTGTGTGTGTGTGTGTGTGTGTGTAGCCATGTATTCCTCAGGGTGAGAACCTCAGTTCTAACTTTGTTTATAGCCCCTCTACAGCCCCTCATCCTGTGCCTAGCATACCACAGGTGATCAGCGAATGCGTTTGGATAAGGAGGTGCCTCACCACCAGCCCTCTGGCCACCGTGGCTCGGGTTGTTCAGAGGCTTGCAGCCTACCGAGCAAAGCTGGCTTTCTTGGCTCCCTTCCCTTGTGCCGGTGTGATTTCCACGCTGGACCTTCGGTGAAAACACTCAGAAAGGGCCCTCCTCCCCTTGAGTCATTGTGAAACGAAGAGATCCCCAGCGAAGACAGCCCTTGGGGCCACTTGGATAAAATTCACACCTATGTCCACCCATTTTCCTTCTGTAGAATAAAATAATTTCCAACCCGAGCTAACACTGAGTGCTTCCTGATAACGCGTGTATGTAAATATACACATTTACAAGTGTAAATTGCTTACATACGTAAGCAAGTAGGAACATACTTTTGTATTGTATAAAATATAAATCGGCATATGCACACGTGTGAGTAAATATAAACATACTCAGCCACAACCCCGGGGGATGGGTATTCTTTGCATTCTCATTATACAAAGGGTGGGATGGAGACACATCTTGAAGGAATCTGTCCACAATCACATGACTAGTGAGCAGAAGAGGCAGGATTGAGAGGAACCACCACTGGATGCCAGACAGGTTAGAGTGAGCCTGCACCCTTGGTATCTACAGTGTAGACTTGTAGACTGTACTTCCTGGGATTTGAGTCCTCTCTGGGTGCGTGTACGTGTGTGTGTACCTGTGTGCGGGCATGTGTACGTGTGTGCCTGCGTGTGTGTACCTGAGTGTGCAAGAGGCTGGAAACAAATTTCAAGCGCAGTATTTCGTAAACTTGATATTCTTTTTTGTTTGCTTCCTTTGCTTTGTATTATTTCGGGATATCCCCCTTCAGCTTTATCAAGGTGTAATGGACATAGAACACTGTGTAAGTTTAAGGAGTACAGTGTGGTGATTTGATACCCTTATCGGTTGCAAAATGATTACCTCAGTAGGGTTCATTCACACCTCCATCACCTCGAATACCATTTGTTTGTGGTGGTGAGAACATTTAAGGTCTCAGTGTCTTAGCAGCTTTAAGGATGCAATACTATATTGTTTTTATTTTAAGTTTATTTATTTTTGAGACAGAGAGAGACAGAGCATGAACAGGGGAGGGGCACAGAGAGAGGGAGACACAGAATCTGAAACAGGCTCCAGGCTCTGAGCCATCAGCCCAGAGCCCGACGCAGGGGTCAAACTCACGGACCGCGAGATCGCGACCTGAGCCGAATTTGGACGCTTAACCGACTGAGCCACCCAGGCGCCCCTACTGTATTGTTAATGTAATCACCACACTGTGCATCAGACCGCCAGCCCTGGATCATCTTTATAGCCAGGACTTTGT
Organism: Panthera leo; assembly: GCF_018350215.1. NCBI lineage: Eukaryota > Metazoa > Chordata > Mammalia > Carnivora > Felidae > Panthera > Panthera leo. Next base: position 8,434,339 of record NC_056691.1, read on the forward strand.
ATCTTTTTTCCACATCTCCCCATTTCCTGCACCCCCAGCCCTGGACAACCGTCATTCTACTCTCTGTTTCTGTGGGTTCAGTCTTTTTAGATTCCACGTGTAAATGATACTATCTCTTACTTGCCTTTCTCTGTCTGGCTTATTTCACTTGGTTTCATGCCCTCAAGTTCTATCCATGTTGTTGCAAATGGCAGAATTTCCTTCTTTCTCGTGGCTGAATAATGTCCCATTGAATATATGAACCCTATTTTCTTTATTCATTTATCCATAGACAGACACTTAGGTCGGTTTGGCTACTGTGAATAATACTGCAGTGACCTGGGGGGGTGCAGATATCTCTTCAAGATAGTGATTTGACTTTATTTGGATATATACCCAGAAATGGGTTTGCTGCGTGCTACTTTTTTAATGGTAGTTATTTTTGAGAGAGAGAGAGAGACAGAGACAGAGACAGAGCACAAGCAAGGGAGGGCAGAGAGAGAGGGAGACCCAGAATCCGAAGCAGGCTCCAGGCTCTGAGCTGTCAGCACAGAGCCTGACATGGGGCTCAAATCCATGAGCCGTGAGATCATGACCTGAGCCGAAGTCGGACGCTTAACTGACTGAGCCACCCAGGCATTCCTGCTGGATCCTGTTTTTCATTTTAATCTATTTATAACTCTTTGAGGAACTGCCATACTGTTTCCCATTGTGGCTGCCCCAGTTCACATCCCGACTAAGAATACACAAGTGTTCCTTCTTCACATCCTTACCAACACTTGTTATCTCTGATCTTTTTGATAATAGCCATCCTAACAGGTGTGAGGTGACATCTCATGATGGTTTTCTCCCCCTCATCTTTATTTATTATTTAAGTTCTAGTTAGTTAACATACGGTGCGATACTGGTTTCGGGACTAGGATTCAGTGATTTATCACACACAGCACCCAGTCCTCATCACAAGTAGCACCCTCCTTAATCCCCATCACCTCTCTAGCCCACCCCCCAACCCACCTCCCCTCTAGCAACCCCCAGTTTGTTGTCTGTTGTTAAGAGTGTCCTGTGGTTTGTTTCCTTCTCTCCTTTCTCCTATGTTCATCTGTTTATTTCTTAAATTCCACATGCATGCATTTCTATGGTATTTGTCTTTCTCTGACTTATCTCACTTAGCATGATACTTTCTGGCTCCATCCATGTCATTGCAAATGGCAAGATTTCATTCTTTTTGAGGCCTAATTAATGTTTCATTGTATGTATATGTTGGTTATTGTTGATAATGCTGCTATAAACATTGGGGTGCATGTACCCATTCAAATCTGTATTTTTATATCCTTTGAGCAACTACCTAATAGTGCAATTGCTGGATTGTGGGGTAGTTCTGTTTTTAGTTTTTTTGAGAAACCTCTATACAGTTCTCCAGAGTGGCTGCACCAGTTTGCATTCCCACCGGCCATGCAAGAGAGTTTCCTTTTCTCCACATTGTCACCAACATTATGGTTTTGATTTATGCTTTTCTGATTAGTGATATTGAGCATCCTTTCATGTACCTGTTGACCATTTGTATGCCTCCTTTGGAAAAATGTCTATTTAGGTCCCTCTGCTCATTTTTTTATTGGCTTTTTTTTTTTTTTTTTTTTTTTTGCTGTTGAGTTGTGAGATGTGTGTGTGTGTGTGTGTGTGTGTGTGTGTGTGTGTGTCTATCAACCCCTTATCCGATATGTGTTTTGCAAATTTTTTCTTCCATCTTCCTTCATTTTGTTGGTTGTTTCTTTTTCTGTGCAGATTTTTGGTATCATCCCACTCATTTATTTTTACTTTCGTTGCCTTTGCTTTTGGTGTCACATCCAAAAAGTCATTGCAAAGACCATCGTCAAGGAGATTCTCCTTGTTTTCTTTCAGGAGTTTTATGGTTTCAGTTCTTACATTGAAGTCTGTAGTCTATTTCACATTACTTCTCAGGAGGCCCAATTGCAAATTTCTACATGTGGTTCGTCGTTTGTCCTATCACCATTTGTTGACAAGATTAGCCCTTACCCGTTGAGTATTCGTGGCTCCCCTGTCAAATGTTAGTTCTCCATATATGTGAGGATTTGTTTGTGGCTCTAAGTTCCATTCCATTGGTGTATGTGTCTGTTTTTATGACAGTACCATACTGTTTTGCTTACTATAGCTTTGTAGTGTTTTTTGAAATCAGGAAGTGTGATGCCTTCAGCTTTTGTTGTTCTTTCTCAAGATTGCTTTGGCTATTCTGGGGTCTTTCATGGTCCTGTACAAATTTTAGGATTGTTTATTCTATTTTGCTGAAAAATGCCAGTGGAATTTTTAGTTATTATTATTATTATTTTTTTTTGCCATTGGAATTTTGATGGAGATTGCATGAAATCTATAGATGACTTTGGGTGCTATGGACATTTTAACAATATTAGTTCCAAACCATGAACATGGTATATATATATATATCTATATATATATATATATAGATATATAGATATAGATATATAGATATAGATATAGGTATATAGATATATATAGATATAGATATATTTCCATTTGTTGGTGTTTTTGAGTTTCTTTTATCAAAGTCTTCTTCAATTTTCAGTGGGCAGATCTTTCGCCTCCTCGGTTAAATTTATTCCAAAGTATTTTATTGTTCCTGATGTTATTGTAATGATTTTTCCCCTTTCTTTTTTAGATTCATTGTTAGTATATAAAAATGCAACTTATTTCTGTAGATTAATTTTGTATCCTGCACCTTTCCTGAATTTGTTCATTAGTTCTAATAGTGCTTCAGTGAAGTCTTGAGGATTTTCTCTCTATGAGATCATATCATCTGCAGACAAGGAGTTTTACTTTTTCCTTTCTGATTTGAATGTCTTCCCCCCCCCCCACCCTGTGATTGTTCTGGCTAGGACTTCCAGTACCCTGTTAAATAGGAGGGGTGAGAGTAGACACCCTTGTCTTGTTATAGAACTTAGAGGAAAACTTTCAACCTGACCATTGCATGATGACCATTCAGCATGATGTAATCTCTGGTTTTGTTATATACAGTCTTTATTAAGTTGAGATACGTTCCTTCTGTGCTTACTTTGTTGAGAGCTTTTATCAGGAAAGGATGTTGTATTTTATGAAGTGCTTTTTCTCCATCTACGGAGATGATTGAATGACTGTTATCTTTCATTCTGTTCACATGGTGTATCACATTTAGTGATTTGCATATGTTGAGCTATCTTTGTGTCCCAGGGATAAATTATCATAGTGTGTTGTTAAATTTGGCCTGGTAATATTGTGTTGAGACTTTTTGCATTTATGTTTATCGAAGATAATGGCCTGTAGTTTTCTTTTCTTGTAGTGTTCTTATATGGCTTGGTGTCAGGGCAATGCTCGCCTTGTAGAATGAGTTTGGGGGTGTTTCCTCTTTTTTAACTTTTAGAAGAGTTTGAAAGGGATGGCGTTAATTCTTCTTTAAATATTTGGTAGAATTCACTAGAAAAACCATCTGGCCCCGGGCTTTTTTTAGTTGGGAGGGTTTTTTTTTTAGTACTGATTCAATCTCCTTACTCATTATTGGTCTTTTCAGATTTCGAATTCCTCATAATTCACTTTTGGTACTTTGGTTGTTTCTAGGAATTTCTTCTAGGCTGTCCACCTTGTTCATGTATAAAATCGCCCATAGTAGCCTCTTAATGACCTTTTATATTTTTGTGATATCAGTTTCAATGTCTCCTCCTTCATTTCTGATTATACTTATTTGAGTCATCTTTTTTCAGCTAATCTAGGTAAAGTTTTGCCAATTTTGTTTGTCTGTTTAAAAACCCAGCTCTTAGACTCTAAAAAACGGAGAACAAACTGAGGGTTGATGGGGGGTGGGTGATGGGTATTGAAGAGGGCATTTTTTGGGATGAGCACTGGGTGTTGTATGGAAACCAATTTGGCAATAAATTTCATAAAAACAATAGAATAAAATAAAATAAATTACAATTCAAATAAATAAATAAATAAGTAAAATAAAAACACAGCTCTTAGTTTCATTGATGTAATTTTTTTTTTCTGTTCTCTATTTCATTCATACTCTGATATTTGCTTTTTTTGTTCTGACATTGGACTTATTTTGTTCTTCCTTGAGGTGTAAAGTCAGGTTGTTTATTTGAGATCTTGTTTTCATTATGTAGCTATCATTAAAGCTTCCTTCTTAGAATTGCTTCTGCTGTATTCAATAGGTTTTAGTATGTTTTATTTCCATTTTTGTATGTATCAATATATTTTATTTCTTCTTTGACTTATTGGTTGTTTAGGAGAGTGTTGTTTCATTTCCATGTATTTGTGACTTTTCCAGCTTTCCGCTTATTTTTTATTAGTTTCCTACTTTTGTGGTCAGAAAAGATACTGGTATGATTTCAGTCTTCTTAAATTTGCCAAGACTTGTTTTGTAACATATCGTATGATCTATCCTGGAGAATGTTCTGTGGGTATTTGGGGAGCATGTATATTCTGCCATTGGATAGGATGTTCTATAGATGTCTATTATGTTCATTTGATCTGAAGTATAGTTTAAATCCAGTGTTTCCCTATTGATTATCTGGGTGGGTATTGAAGTGAGAATTGGAAATTGAAGTCCCCTATTATTTGTGTTTTTTTTATCTATTTCTTTATCTATTTCTCCCCTCAGATCTGCTAATATTTGCTTAATATATTTAGGCGCTCCAATGTTGGGTGCATATATATTTATGATTGTTATATCATCTTGATGAATTGATTCCTTTATCATTTTATAATGACTTCCTTTGTTTTTATGGTTTGGGGCTTAAAGTCTACTTTTTCTGCTCTAACTATAGATACCGTGCTCTTTCGGTTTCCCCTTCATGGGAGGTCCTTTTATACCCCTTCACTCCGAGCCTGTGTGTTTCCTTAAAGCTGAAATAAGTCTCTTGTAGGCAGCATATAGTTGGGTCATGTGTGTGTGTGTGTGTGTGTGTGTGTGTGTGTGTGTACATGCATATGCTTATCCAACCAGCCACTCTCTGCCTTTTGATTGAAAATTAACTAGAAATTAATCCATTTATGAAACTAATATTATGCTATATGTTAACTAACTAGAATTTAAATAAAAACTAGAAACAAAAAAAAGAAATCAATCCATTTACATTTAGAGTAATTATTGGTGGGGTAAATGTTGATAGGTAAGGTCTTACTAATGCCATCTTATTGATGGTTTTCTGGCTGTTTTGTATTTCCTTGTTCCTTCTCTTAATGTCTTCCTTCGTAAATTGATGATTTTTTTTTGTAGTGGTATACTTTGATTCCCTTCTCTTTATCTTTTGTGAATCTACTATAGATTTTGGCTTTATAATTACCATGAAGCTTACATAAAACATCTTATGGGGCACCTGGGTGGCTCGGTTGATTAAGCGTCCAACTCTTGAATTCTGCTCAGGTCATGATCTCATGGTTTATGGGATTGAGTCCCACATTGGGCTCTGTACTGACATCTTAGAGCCTGTTTGGCATCCTCTCACTCGCTCTCTCTGCCCCCCATGATCATGTGCATGTGCGCATTCTCTCTCTCTCTCTCTCAAAATAAATAAATAAACTTAAAAAAAATCTTATAACAGGCAATTTTACACCAACAATTCAATTGCGCAACAACTGTGTTCTATAGCCTCCTTTCCCCATGTTTTGGTTTTGATGTCTCAATTTACTTATTTTTATATTGTGTATTCATTAACAAATTGTTATCACTATAGTTATTTTTTAAATGGTTTGGATGTCATTATATCCTAGCCAAGTTTTTTTATAGTTTTTTAAAATTGTATTTATTTTGAGAGAGAGAGGGAGACAGAGACAATGCGAGTAGGGTAGGGGCAGAGAGAGGGTGAGAGAGAGAATCCCAAGCAGTTTCTGCTCTGTCAGCACAGAACCCGAGTCAGGGCTCAATCTCACCAACCATGAGATCATGATCTGAGCTGAAATCAGGGTCGGATGATTAACCGACCGAGCCACCCAAGTGCCCCTGCTATAGGTATTTTTGATATTCTTGTCCTTTAACACTTAAACTAGTATTAAGTGATTAACACACTGCCATATTATAGAATGACGGTATTTCTGAATTAGTGTATTGTATATTTTCATATGTTTCCATGTTACTAATTAGTGTTCTTTCAGTTCATCATAAAGAAATCCTTCCAGCATTTCTTATAAGGTAGGTCTAGTGGCAGTGAACTTCCTCAGTTTTTCTCTGTTTGGAAAAGTTTTCCTGTCCTTTATTTCTGAAGCATAACTTTGCTGGATAGGGTATTCTTGGTAGTTTTTTCTTTCAGCACTTTAAATATATCCTCCTACTCTATTCTGGCCCATAAGGTTTCTGCTGAGAAATCTGCTGATATTCTAATTGGGGTTCCCTTGCAAGTTACAAGCTTTTTATTCTTTTCCTGCTTTTAAAATAATCTGTCTTTGGGGTGCCTGGGGGGGCTAAGTCAGTTAAGCACCAGGCTCTTAGTTTCAGCTCAGGTCTCATGGTTTCGTGAATTTGAGCCCCACATCGGGCTCTGTGCTACCAGTGCACAACCTTCTTGGGATTCTCTCTCTCACTCTCTCTCTCTCTCTGCCCCTACCCTACTCATGCTATCTCTGCCTTTCTAAAAATAAATAAAATAAAAAAAAATAAAATTCTCGTTGATTGGTTTGCGGTTTTATTGTAATATATTTGGGGAGGATTCTTTCACCTTGAGTTTATTTGGTACTATGGATGTCATCAACTTGGATACCAAGTCTCTCTCCAGAGGAAAGGAGATTTACTCCTTCAAAGAAGGTTTCTGCCATCTTTTCCCTCTCTTTCCTTCTGGACCTCCAGTAATTTGCACGTTTTTTTCTTTTTATGGTATCCTATAGGTCACATATGCTGTGTTCACTCTTTGTTTTTTAAATAATCAAACATATAAATTTATGTAGGTACCCTCCATTTATGTATATTATTTTGTTCACTCTTTTTCATTCTTTTTTCTTTGTTCTCCTCTGACTGGACAGTTTCAAAGTTCTGTCTTGTAACTTACAGATTCTTTCTTCTGTTTTGTCCAGTCTGCTGTTGATATTCTCCATTGCATTTTTTTCAACTCATTGTATTCTTTAGCCCCAGAATTTCTATTGGATTCTTTTTTATGATTTCTGCCTCTTTGTTAAACTTCTCATTTTGTTCATGTATTATTTTCCTGATTTCATTGAATTATCTTTCTGTGTTTTCCAATAGCTCATTAAGTTTCTTTAAAACAGCTATTTTGAATTATTTACTGGGTAAATCATAGTCTAGTCTTTGTCATTGGTTACCAGAAGATTATTGTCACCCTTCAGTGATATCACATAGCCTTGATTTTTCATATTCCTTGAAATTTGCAGCATAGCTGTCTTCACATTTGAAGAAGTATCACCTACTCCAGTCTTTACTAAGGGGAGAGAAATACCTTCCATCAGTCCTGCTAGGGATTCTGAGGCTGTCTCAGACCTTCTGTGGATATACCTGCTCTACATTTCTTGCTCCCTTATGTGGCAGAATTCTTTTTTTTTTTTAATTTTTTTTTAATGTTTATTTATTTTTGAGACAGAGAGAGACAGAGCATGAATGGGTGAGGGGCAGAGAGAGAGGGAGACACAGAATCGGAAGCAGGCTCCAGGCTCTGAGCCATCAGCCCAGAGCCTGACGCGGGGCTTGAACTCACGAACCGTGAGATCGTGACCTGAGCTGAAGTCGGACGCTCAACCAACTGAGCCACCCAGGCGCCCCGAGAATTCTTAACCCTTAATCTGTTCTTTCAATCTTGCGATGCTCGAGGTCAAGTACTGATGGTTTTCCTTTGTTTCCCAAAAGATGATGCTCAGGCTTAAGCGTGTGGTCTCTTCTTGGCCCACGATTGGGGGCTGGCTTTCTACATGCTCACCAGCCACCTGCCGGAGCTTGCTCTCACTGCCACCATCAGGAGCTCACACAGAGAGCTGGCCATAGTGGGGAGGTGTGTGTGAGTGAGGCATGCAGAGCATTGAACATGCCTGTGGGCCGTCTGCAGAGATCCATGAGCAAGATGTCTCCAGCAGCTTGTTAGTGAGCTTCTTGATGGAGTCCATAACCCAACTTCGTAGGATTCTTGTCCCTTTAATGCCCTCTGTGAGTCCTGTCTGCCACTCTCCTAGTCTCTTCCCATTCCCAGTCATGCTTCTCATGATTCGGTAGTCTGGATGGGGTGAAAAAGAAGTGAACATCTTTGGCAGCATTCCGCACAGCTGGAGAAGCTGGGAACTTACACACTCTCACTTTCCCCCGTGGTAGAAATCATGGGCAAGAAGATCTCTCCTAGCCTTAAGATCTGCTTTCTTGGAAGAGGAGTGATGTGGGTAAAGTCAGACTGTTCCTCTTACCCCCTCCAGTGTGTCCAAATTCGTATTTTATTTTTTTGCTTTGACAGTGTGTTGACACTTACCCATTGAAAACCTGGATTTCCACAAAAGTGCTCTCATCCATAGGTGATTATCCAAGATAGTGTTTTCTTGGGGACTCTCAGACCACAGTTGAGAAGGGCTGGAGCTAGTTCATAGGTCCCTGCGGGGTCCATTGCTGGAACCAAGATCTTTGTACCTGGCACCTGACACATGATGGGGTGAGACTCTGCCTCTGTCTTTTTGTGTACAGGGCTGGATCCCACAGCTCCCATGAAGGTGCTTTAGGCCATGCGTGGATGCCAACTTTTTCTGGGGAATGGGTTGGGCGGTAGACACAAGGGATGTCTTACTCAGGTCTGATGCTGACATCACTGTAAACTTGGTGTTCTTGTTGCTTTATTGTGATAAGTCATACATTGTGTGATTGATAGTTACCTGGTTTATACGGACAGTTATTGATCAGCTGGAGTATTTTTTAAAAGTTTTGGGCATAATTTTCCCAACCTAGAATAATGGAAAACTAGTCTCCAAAGAAGGGAATTCTGCATTTACACACATAAAAGCCATGACTGTCATGATTTTGTAGTGCTGGGCATAAAAAAAAAAAAAACATTTCTCTGTGTAATCAGTCTCTCTGGCTGCAGCTAAGCCATTTCTCTGTTAGTTATGTCACCTCAGTCTAGTACCTCTGAATTCTGTCTTTGTTCCTTTTGCCCTCCAGTGTAGAACATGCTCTTCAAGAATGTCCTACTCTCTCTCTCTCTCTGCCCCTCCTTCACTCTGGTGTTTTCTCTCTCCCTCTCTGTCTCAAAACAAAAATAAAAGAAAAAGGAAAAAGAAAGACAAAGTCCTATGTTTTAGAATTCCCCACTTTCTGGAATGCAGATGCTGGTAGGGGCAATAAACATTGGCCTCGCTAATTTGACTCGGAGGAAACTGTGTCTGTATCTCACCTTCATCTGTACAGCAGAGATCATAACACCTCCCGGCAGTGGGGATTGAATTAAACAACACCATGAATGTGAAAATATCAAATGGAGCAGTTCATAAATATGTGCTTGCTTTTTAACCGTGGCTGAGACTGGTAGCAGGAAGTATCTCTCTTCTCCACTCCTGATTGCTCTTTTGTGTTTATCTCCCCTCCTGCTCTTTCCCCCAGCCTCCTCCTCTTCGCTTTGGTTCCTGGGCAGATGCTACTATGAAGACAGTGCAGCTCCCATCTGCTTTCAGCATATGGGACCAACACTGTTGCTTCCAAAGTCCTTGTATTTGCTGTTCAGAGCCGGGGGAGGGGGAGGGTGGTTATTGTGTGGAAAGTGAGGCAGAAAGTTGCAGACCGATTTAACCGGTCTGTTAAATCTTCATATAGTAACGGTGGAATCAACAGATCGATCTTTTTGTCCGCCCTCCATCCGTGAATCCAGCTCCCAATTTCTTCCACCATGAAAGTGGAGTTTCCACACATATTTATGTAAGAAAATTAAAATCCATACATTTCAAGATCAGGGAGAATATAGAAAGCACAGAGAACTGAGGCCAAGAGGACATTAAAACACCAATCTGCATAGCATAGGACCCACAAATACTACTGCAGACCCATGATTTTGGCTCTCAGCATCCTGGCACCCAAGCAGAAGGGCAAACGTGATCAATTTACAAGATTCTCAATGCCCACAGGGGCAGAGCAGTGGCCAGCAGGCAGACTATATCAAGCAAAGCTCCTTTTGGCATTAGATCTGAAGAAAGTTTCTCAGCGTGGGCCCCTAATCATATGTGGAACATCCTTCAAATGAGAATATCAAGAGTTCTAAGCTCAGTGCTCATTCGAGAGCTGGCGTGTAGTTAAAGCTTCAGCTAAGTCACCCCCTACACACACACACCAAACAAAAACAAAGCAAAAAAACACAACACCTGCTGGCTTTGGCCATGAAAATACTGCCTGTAACCAATATCATTGAGTGTAATCCTCCTGACTTTGGGTCCATGGTATACACCATTCCATGTGAGGAGAGTACAGATGGATGTCGACCAAGGAGCATTCATTCAACTCGACTGTACCCATTGGCTGCTTATCACAGAGGTAGATGCTTGGGCCCGTTTCTCATGGAAGTAGATGGTTGGGCCAGTTTGTGAGGAGAGGGTGATAATGCAGGCCACGCTATGGGCATCCTTGCTGGGCAGGATTGCTCTTCATCTATGGATGTCACACTCCTGAGGTCCCTAGATCATCTCTAGCTGTAGGGGAGGGTTAGGGGAGGTAGATGCCCTGATAGAAACTCATCTTCACCGCTGAAATGACACTCAGGACAGTCAGCAGCCCCACAGTGCTGGGAAGGTGAGTTGTTCAGGAATGATCCGGACCCATCCCTAGAGCTTATCTAAGCGCTGTAGACTTAGAGTTTTAATGTGCTCTCTTGAGCATCTGCACAAAATAGCCAAGTAAAGTCACTGCCAAGAAGATCAACAGCTTCTTCTATAAGCTCGAAATGAAACTAACATGTGATTGAAAAGGCAGCATGGTAAAATTTCGTCTATCATTTTCTGTAGCTTTTCTGACTTCATGATGCTTGGAAATAGAAGGGGGGTTGTTGATATTTTCAGTTGCAGACTTGCTGTCCACTTAATTTTGTAGTGGATCCTGGGGGATATGGGAGCACAGACTCAAATGCCAGCAGGGCCCAGGCCGGGGACAGAAGTGCCCAGAAGAGGGCCGGTTGCAAATATGAGAAGTCCTCCCCCTTGGCCACCTGGAGATCCGTTTGCATTCAAAACACGACAGCAGCTCCTTCCCTTGTGGTGGTTGTTGCCACGGAGAAATTCAGACCCAGGGATATCCTGATGCACACTTTTAGCCAGAAACTCACATTTCCTGTGAAATTTTTCTGGTTTTTAAGACACAGGATGGCCAAATTTAAAAATGCCTGAGGGCTGGATTTAGCCTGTGCTCAGTCATTTTGCACCCAATGAACCAGCTGTATAAATGTGAAAGAGAAAACAACAGAATAGCAAAGAGATTGAGCTACGAAGGCACGTGCATATCCCTGCTTCCAGCCAATTACAGATTCGTGTCATTGAGAAAACCACCGTAGGTGAGTTTTTCTATCTCTCTCTCAAAAAAAAAAAAAAAAAGGAAGACAAGAATAATTCATTGTAAGGTAGCACAGCTATGTAGTATTATTGTTAAATCCATGTTTGAGTGGAAAAGAGCTAGATCTTAAAAAGAGCTAGCTTTGAGATCTTAAAAGCTCGATCTAAAAGTCCCCTATTGGGGCACCTGGGTGGCTCAGTCGGTTGAGCGTCCGACTTCGGCTCAGGTCATGATCTCATGGTCTGTGAGTTCAAGCCCCACGTCAGGCTCTGTGCTGACAGCTCGGAGCCTGGAGCCTGCTTCCAATTCTGTGTCTCCCTCGTTCTCTGCCCCTTCCCCACTCATGCTCTGTCTCTCTCTGTCTCTCAAAAATGAATAAACGTTAAAAATTAAAAAAAAAATAAAAGTCCCCTATTGTGGGACGCCTGGGGGGCTCAGTTGGTTAAGTGTCCGACTCTCGATTTCAACTTAGGTCACGAGCCCATTATTCATGAGATCAAGCCCCAAGTTGGGCTGTGTGCTGACATGTGGAGCCTGTTTGGGATTCTCTGTCTTCCTCTCTCTCTCTGCCCCACACCTCTCTCTCAAAATAAATAAATAAACTTTTAAAAAAAGTTGTATTGGGGTGCCTGCGTGGCTCAGTCGCTTGAGCGTTGGACTTCGGCTCAGGTCATGATCTCGCGGTCCGTGGGTTCAAGCCCCGCGTCGGGCTCTGTGCTGACAGCTCGGAGCCTGGAGCCTGCTTTGGATTCTGGGTCTGCCTCTCTGTCTATCCCTCCCCCGCTTGTGCTGTCTCTCTCTTTCTCTCTCAAAAATAAATAAACATTAAAAAAATTTTTTAAGTTGTTTTGAAACAGCAAAAGATGCTCCTTGTCATCTGAAGTGGTCTTTTTATGTGACTTGAAATCTGAAGTCTGTCAGGTACAAAGTACCTTCTTTCCTGTGCCTTGGAACAGGTACAGATGTGCTCAGCTGAGTTTAGGGTCCTTCTGTCTCATCCATTTACAGATAATACATAAAGAGAATCCCAGAGAGATTTTTTTTTGTCTACCTATTATGCTAAGTTTTCACTTGGCTAAATGAAGTACCCTGAACATTATGCTCTGACAGTACAGGCTGCTGTTCCAGTTTTTAACATTTTATGTTGGATTTTATTAATGCTTACCCAGAGTTAGTTGTTTGGAGAATGTAGGGAATATGGCATAAGCAACCATAAAAATGTTGATTTTAAGGGGCTCCTGGGTGGCTCAGTCGGTTGAGCATCCAACTTTCGCTCAGGTCATGATCTCGCGGTCCGTGAGTTCGAGCCCCGCGTCGGGCTCTGTGCTGACAGCTCAGAGCCTGGAGCCTGTTTCCGATTCTGTGCCTCCCTCTCTCTCGGCCCCTCCCCTGCTCGTGCTCTATCTCTCTCTCAAAAATAAATAAAACATTAAAAATTTTTTAAACGTTGATTAAAGTTGTTAAATGTCATTAAATTTTTTTTAATGTTTTATTTATTTATGAGAGAGAGACAGAGACAGAGAGAGCATGAGCAGGGGAGTGGCCGAGAGAGAGGGCGTTACAGAATCCAAAGCAGTCTCCAGGCTCCGAGCTGTCAGCACAGAGCCCAACGTGTGGCTCGAACCCACAAACGCAAGATCATGACCTGAGCCGAAGTTGGATGCTCAACCGACTGAGCCACCCAGGCGCCCCCTTTTCTTTTTCTTCTTGTCATGATAAGCATACTCTTTAGTCCCCATCACCTGTTTCACCCACCCACCCCACCCACCTCCTGTCTGGTAACCATCTATTTCCAGAACTTTTTTGGGTGTGAAAAGGAATGCAATCAGTAGTTTCTGCAGGATAACCTCCCTTCAGAGCCCCAGAGCCCATCCACTGTATAACGGCGTCTGAGTCTCTTCCTTCAGCCTGCGTGACCCTGCTGTCCAGCCACTCATTCTTTTCCTTTTTAATTTTTTTAACGTTTATTTATTTTTGAGACAGAGAGAGACAGAGCATGAACAGGGCAGGGTCAGAGAGAGAGGGAGACACAGAATCCGAGGCAGGCTCCAGGCTCTGAGCTGTCAGCACAGAGCCCGACGCGGGGCTCGAACTCATGGACCATGAGATCATGACCTGAGCCGAAGTCGGACGCTTAACCGACTGAGCCACCCAGGCGCCCCACCAGCAACTCATTCTTAACTAAGGTGGGACACAGGATCCGATGCTCTGCTGGGTGGGATATGGGAATCCAGTGGTAGAAACAGAATGCCAGGAGGTGTGAGCAGGGCCAGATACTCTCAGCGGGTGTGGACAGGAATATGGAGCTGGTAAAAACGTGCCACATCAGGGCTGCAACATGATCCAGGACCGGAAGTGTTGACTCAGTCTGCTGCTGGGAGCAAAACCTGGGTTTGGGCTAGCCACAGCTCAAACACTGCAGAAGCCACACAGCTGAATGTGTGTTTTCCATGGCTCACCTTTCCGCAGTTGGCCCCTTGAGGCACACTGATCTTCTCACTTGTACTTCCCATTCCCACTTATTCTGTCATGTTTCCACTTCTCTCTCAGCACTGGTCAGCTGTGCTTTGGTCAGTCCTTACTCTTCTTTCTTCTGCTGACAGACGCCCAGTTTTCCTTTGGGTTCAGACAGGGCTGACTCGAGTCTGGTCGATGGACACGGACCCCTGGCCAGAACAACGGACTCAGGAAGGGGTCTTTAATTGAACAGGGTTCAATGAGGTTCGGTCTGGGGCTTTTGTTGGAACGTTTTAGAAAGATTGGCTCTGCTGGGGTGGTTGCGGTGTCGTTCCGGAGACGCTGGTGGTAATCTTGTTCTGTGATGGGTCATCTCGTCCTCCTGAGCGTGAAGCCTGAAGCGAGAAATAGGGATTAAGAAAGAGAGAAAGAGACAGTGATAGAAAGATGGGGAGGCAGAGCTAGGAAACAGAGGGAGAAGTAGAGAGAGGGTGTCTCAGCACTATCCTTTGAGATCCTGGACACAGCCATTCCTGAAAATGGAATTTTAATCCTTGATTTGTCAGTTTTTTGAGCCGGAGCATTTCTCTTTCAGTTCAACTTAGCTGAATTTCCACCACTTGCCAACCAACGAGTTTTCACTGATGTCCTTTGCTTAGAATCTTGGTCCTGCGCGGGGTCAGTCAATTATCCCTCTGTCCAAGGCTGACCCCTGTTCCTTCTGCTTACTGGAGACCACACAGTGCTTAGATTCTGGGCTTTTCCTGTCGGCGGTGGAACACCAGGGCGGGAGGATGAGGATCCCACGGTGATGAGGGACTTGGCTCAACCTTCAAACAAATGAATGAACCTCCCTCCAAACCTACCTTCACAAATGGTGAGGCCATTTTACATGTTTAGGTCAATGCCGATCATCTCAGTAAGTGTTTAATTGGTTTTTAAGATATGCATGAAAATCGCCTCAGAAACTTGATAGAATGTGTGACCCATTTTTTTTTTTTTTTTTGCAGAAGTCTCTAAAGATTTATAGATGTAACAAATATAGAAAATACTCCCGAATGGCTCTCCCCAGTGCCTTGTACTAATGTTTTGGTTGGACAAAAATAGTGTTAGGTAAGTGGTATTTGGATCATGAATTAAAGGTTTGGATTGCAAATTGCAAGGCTCGGAGAGAAAAGCAAAGCGAGTCGAACATTCAGTTTCTGAGAGTGCCTCAGTACTTTTGTTTTGAGAGAGGCTGATTTGGCAGTTGCTTTCAAGGAATGCTGACAAGTTCTGTTTTGTTTTTGTTTTTTGGTTTTTTTTTTCCCCCAAAAGGAGACAAAAACGGTATGAGAGAGAAATTAGCTGGACGTTTGGTGAAGCCGTCTGTTTGTCTAGTTTTCCCATGCGTACAATAGAAATATCCAGTGTCTTTTTTTAAAATGTTTATTTATTTGGTTTGAGAGAGAGAGAGAGAAAGAGGGCGAGCGGGGGAGGACTAGAGAGAGAGGCAGAGAATCCCAACAGGCTCCACGCTGTCAACACACAGCCTGACGCAGGGTTCGAACTCACGAGCCGTGAGATCATGACCTGAGTCGAAATCAAGAGTCGGGCGCTTAACCGACTGAGTCACCCAAGCGCCCCAGAAATAGCCAGTATCCTGTAATAGTGCTCTGTCGACCGCTCAAGGAATCTACTTTATGTCTAAATCCTTCTGCTACTTTACTAAGAAAACCTGCTTCTATGAGAAGTAAGAAGGGCCGTCCTTCAGTTGAATTTCACTCAGCAGCAGAGTCCCCTGCAAGTATACATGTGGGGGGTATGTTCAGAGAGAAGACCAGCTTGCAGCTGTTGGCCTCCTACCCATACTGCTTGAATGATGCCCCCATGGGTACACCTGTTTGTCCAGCTCTGCCCAGATAGGAGGAACAGTGCAGTCTTCCCTAACCCATTTCCATCCCGAGAGGGGGGGCACCCAGACCGTGAAGCTAGGGGAAGGAGAATTGAATGGGGCGAGTCGTTGCTTCGTTTTCTCCTTTGTGTACTGACTGCAGGAAAATAGATCGCTTCCTTAGGTGCCCAGCGCGCTGAGCTTGATTTGGCAAACTTGAGCTGATGAGCTAGAGAAAAAAATAAAAGAGGCTGTCGGTAAATGAGTCACGATAGCCCCAAAGCATGTCTGCTACAGTGTTTAGAGTTTGACATATTATTTAAAAAAAAAGAAGAAGAAGAAGAAGAAGAAATCCACACCGCGATTATCATATTGTCAGTTGTGTATTTTCTGGTACAATTTTGGGACATGTGGCCAGAACAGGTGATGCAGTCAGACAGGTATTACCCTTTCCTGCAAAGAAAGATGCTTGGTAAATAAACTCTGCATGGAAAGCACTACAGACAGTATCTCTTGTAAATAGCAGCTATTTAAGAGAAGCGAGCAAACAAAAAACAGATCCCTTCAATCTGGTCTTTTGGAAGGAACAACAATAAGGAAACGGTGAATCTCCGCAGTCTATTGATCCGCGAGTATGACTGCATGCTGAAATTGAAAAGTAATGGCTTGGTACGAAGAAGCCGAAATCGAGCTCGAGAATCAAAGGAAAATGATGAGAGCCATGGCTGTAGCACGGTTAATATCTACGTGGTAGAGAAAATTGCATCTTTTTGTTTGTGGTGAAAATGACAGAACATGGCGGTTTAAGCCAGAGCGGCTGCCCTCTTCACAAACAGTGTGGATAAGTGTGTCCTTTGAAAGAAGTCCCCTTTTGACTCACGATTCATGCCTTGCCGGAGGGACTTGGCTTTTGTTAGGAATAGAGGGCATTTCCTCCTTCCTATATGCCCCGCCCTGTGCTTCGCTTCTGGAATCTACCCAACTGGGACCTCTTTATTCCAGAGCCCTGGCTCTGACCCCTCTCCTCCCACCTTTTCTACCCTGAGCGGCCGGAAGGAGCCAATATGCAAACGTGAACATCCATTTAGACTTAATTATGTTCTAAACAGCGGGCCTTTCTTTTCTCTCCTCTGGGAGCCTTCCTGGCCCTACAGAATGAATGGCATCTTGTAAACAAATGATGCCTGCAGATCAAAAAGCTTTTTCATTAAAAAAAAAAAAAAGAAAAAAAAAGGCTCTTCTTGCCAAAATGTTCTCCAAAGGCAAAAGTACCTGCTGGATTTAAAGATTCCTTCGCTCCTCTTGGCGAAAGTCCCTCCCCCTAGTTTGGAGAATCAAGGAAGAGAAGTTGCGTCTGGCTGCGTCTCATTTTGGGTCCTCCACTGAGAATTGCCACAGAATGGAGGTTTATGTCTCCCCAAAGTTCATATTTTGAAACTTCATCCTCAAATGTGGTGGTATTTGAAGGTGGGGTCTTTGGGAAGTGGTTATAAAAGAGACCCCAGAGAGGTCCTTTACCACTTTCACCATGTGAGGACACCGCCAGAAGCGAGCAGTCTGCAACACTAGGGCCTGACCATGCGTGGCACCCTGATCTCAGAATTCCAGCCTCCAGACCTGTGAGAGATGGATTTCTGTTGTTTATAAATCACACGCTCTACGGCACTTTGTTAGAGGGGCCTGGATCGTTTAACACAGTGTCCTCCAGAGTCCTTTCTTCTGGACACTGAGGGGAGGGAGAAGTCAACAATTAAATTTCTTGTCCTTTTAAAAGTGTGTTTAAAAAAAATCCTTCAGGTCATGATCTCGCGGTTCGTGGGTTCGAGCCCCGCGTTGGGAAGCTCGGTGTCTGTGTCTCTGTCTCAGTCTCTGTGTCTCCTTCCCTCTTTGCCCCTCCCCTGCTTGTGCTCTGTCTCTCTATGTCTCTCAAAACTGAACAAATGTTAAAAAAAAAATAATTACAACAAATTTTTAAAAAATCCTCATACCTCGCATGGAAACACAGACATTTTCTTTATTTGTACATATTCATTTAACCACTTAAAGTAAAGGTAAGGGTGGCTTGTAAGGAAAACATTTTCCTGGCAGCCATTGGGACAGAAATCATCATAGGCAGGAGTTAATTGATGCTGCTTCCTGCACTTTCCTGGATGCTTCTTACTTTCTGAATCCCATAAATACATCGTAAACTTGTTACACAAGAGACTCTGAAAGAGTTGTGACTGTAGTGTCTGTAGTGTAATAATATTGGATTTTTCTTTTTTTTTTAATTTTTTTTTTTAACGTTTATTTATTTTTGAGACAGAGAGAGACAGAGCATGAACGGGGGAAGGGCAGAGAGAGAGGGAGACACAGAATCGGAAGCAGGCTCCAGGCTCTGAGCCATCAGCCCAGAGCCCGACGCGGGGCTCGAACTCACGGACCGCGAGATCGTGACCTGAGCCGAAGTCGGACGCTTAACTGACTGAGCCACCCAGGCGCCCCGATATTGGATTTTTCAAATAGCAAACATAATAGAGCTGATAGATACAATTACTGTTTATTTTGGAAGGCCGGTTATGTGTCGCATGGATACTGCTGTAACCTAAAACTTTGTTGGAACTTCTCTTTTGCCGTCGTCTCCTTTGGAGTCAGTTGGTGAGTGACACAAGACTAGCCGTGTTACTTGATAGTCATAATCTTGTTTGTTAACCAAAAATGATACTTTCCCACGTGTCACGCATCCTGTTTGCTAAACTAGGCACCCTTTATTTTTGGCTGTATTAAGAGCTCGGATTTCCCCCAAAGTATGGAGACGGTTGAGAATATTCAAAAGACTGTGCGTTGAACAAATGAATTTACTGTAGGCTTTGAAAGCCCAAACAGCTTAGATGCCCAGGATTCAAAGAACTCACACATGGGTGACACAAACCACTGCTGGCTGTCCCTGTGAGATCAGAGGGAATTGGACAGGGGCCAAGAGACCAGAGCTGGGTAAATATTATCTAATATCTTCTGGTATTTTTTTTAGTATGTCTGAGAAATTTCATTTCATTTCATTTCATTTCATTTTTTGGTACATTTGAACATTTCAGTAGTCTCAGCAGATTTCAATTATACAATCCACTGTTAGCGACTGTAGTCACCATGTTATACATTAGATCCTCAGACCCTGTGCATCTTGTAGCTAAACATTTATATCCCTTTACCAGCCTCTCCCTATCCTATTCTGCCCCACAGCTCCTGGCAACCACTTTTCTACTCTCTCTTTCTTTCTAGGAGCTTGACTTTTTACAAGAAGATTCCACGTGTAAGCGATAACATGCTATATTTGTCTTCCTCTGTCTTACTTCATTTAGCATAATGCTGTCAAGTTCTATCCATGTGGTCACGAATGGCAGGATTTCCTTCTGTCTCATGGCTGAATAATATTTCATTGTGGGGAACAGATATTATATAATATATAATATACATATATATATTAACATAAAGTATTTCTCGCATCTTTATCCATTCATCTGTTGACAGACACTTAAGCTAGTTCCCTGTCTTAGCTACTGTGAATATCGTTGTAATGAACATGGGAGTGCAGACATTGCTGAGATAATGATTTCACTTCCTTTTGGATTATATACCCAGGAGCGGGATTGCTGGATCAGATGGTAGTTCTATTTTAACTTCTTGAGGAATTTCCTTACTGTTTTCCGTGGCGGCTGCACCAGTTTACATTCCCGCCAACAGTGCACGAGGGCTCCCTTCTCTCCACATCCTCACCAACACTTGTTATCTTTTGCTTTTTGATGATTGCCATTCTGACAGGTGGGAGGTGATGTCTCGCTGTGGTTTCGATTTGCGTTACCTGATGATGGGCGATATGAAGCGTCTTTTCATGTGTCTGATGGCCATCTGCATGCCTTTGGAAGAGTGCCTGTTCAATTCCGTTGCCTAGTTTTTAATCAGATTGATTAGGTTTTTTTCCTACTGTGGGGCTCTGTGAGTTCTTTATATATTTTTTAGATATTAACTCCTTATCAGATGTGTGATTTGCCAATATTTTCTCCCATCCTGTAGGTTGCCTTTTCATTTTGTTGGTATTGTCTTTGCGGCACAGAAGCATTTTAGTTTGATGTCATCCCGCTTCTTTATTTTTCCTGTTGTTGCCTTTGCTTTTGGTGTCAAATTCAAAACATCATTGCCAAGACCAATGTTGAAGTGTTTACCCCATTTTCTTCTAGAAGCGTTATGGTTTCAGATCTTACGTTCCACAATTTAATCCATCTTGAGTTGACTATTGGGCATGGTGTAAGGGGTCCAGTGGATATCCAGAGGCGCGTGTGGATGTCCACTCTGCCCAGCCTCATTTATTGCAGAGACTATCCTTTCTCCATTATACCTTCTTCGTTTCTTTGTTGTAATTTGGTTGAGTATATAAACAAGAGTTTATCTCTGGGCTCTTTCTTCTGTTCCATTCATCTGTGTGTTTTTATGACAATGCCATAATGTTTTAATTACTACACCTTTGTAATATAGTTTGAAATCGGAAAGTGTGATGCCTCCAGCCTTGTTCTTCTTTCTCAAGAGTGCTTTGGCTGTTGGGGGTTTTGTGGTTCCATACAAATTTTAGGATTGGTTTTCTGTGAAAAATGCCCTCAGAATTTTGATAGGATGGCACTGAATCAGTAGATTGCTTTGGGTAGTGTGGGACATTTTCATCATATTAATTCTTCCAAACTATGAGCACAGGAGATATTTCCCCTTATTTGTGTCATCTGCAACTTTTTTCATCAACGTCTTACAGATTTTAGTATGTAGATGCTGGTGTCACTTCCTTGATCCCGTTTATTCCTAAATATTTTATTCTTTTTGATGCAGGTTTAAATGGGATTGCTTTCTAGTAGTTCGTTGTTGGTGTTTAGAAACACAGCTGATTTTTGTATATTGATATTGTATCCTGCAACTCTACGGAATTCATTGGTTATAACAGTTTTTTTGGTGGAGTCTTTAGAGTTTTCTATTTGTCTGCAGATAGAGACAATTTTGCTTCTCCTTTTCCAATTTGGATGCCTTTTATTTCCTTGTATTGCCTAATTGCTCTGGCTAGGACTTCGAACACTTTGTTAAAAAGGAATGGCGACATTGGGCATCCTTGTCTCGTTCCCAGTCTTAGAGGAAAAGCTTTCAATGTTTTACTGTTGAGCACACTGTCAGCTGAAGGACTGTCATGTATGGCTTTTGCTGTGTTGAGGCGTGTTCCCTTTTTATACCCAGTTTGTTGCAAGCTTTTATCTAACAAAGTTTTAAAACATTTTTGAAGTTTCAAAATAGTACCCAATGTCTTTTGAAGGGAATAAAATGCAAATATAGAAAATTGTAGTTGAGTAGAGTTGGTACTTTTGACCCCCTGTAGAAGTTGACAAGGAAATAATTAGGTCCAAAATTTGAAGGAACATGGTTAGAAATCTTGTTGAAATTAAGATCTCCTAAGTCTGTGAAACTGTTGCCTCTGGGAACAAATCGGAAAAACAAGACCAAAAGGAAACCGTAATTAATGGGCTCTATAGCTTTATGTGTAGTCGAGAGATTCTATATGAAAAGTACTGACCAGAAAAAGCTAACTATTGTTCATGAAAAAGCAGGCTGTAGGGAGGTCTGGGTGGCTCAGTTGGTTAAGCATCCGACTCTTGATTTTGGCTCAGGTCATGATCTCAGGGCCATGAGATGGAGCCCCGCGTCCGGCTTCACACTGGGCATGGAGCCTGCTTGAAATTCTCCGTCTCCCTTACCCCGTATCTTCCCCACTCACAGGCATGCGTGCACACCCTCTCAAAAAAAAGGAAAAAAGAAAAAAACAGGTTGTAAAACAGGAGAGTTCAGTACTATTGTAAATAATACAGAGAGAGATAAAAATATATGAAAAAAAATTACTGGGAAATTTTATCCCAAAATATTATTAGTGGTTATACCTCAGAATCCTTTTTTATTCTGGGCTTTCTTTTCTGAATTGTTAAATTTCATATGATCACATTATTTACAGAGTTTTTTTTTTTTAATTGTAAAAGAAAACAGTCAAAAGGTAAATGTCACGGGGGAACAGAAATACCGATTCGTCTGTTGATTGCCCACGTAGGAGGAAATCGTAAAGAATTAGAGTCTCTTTTACTGTAATATAGAGTTAGGATACTTATTTTGTACGGAGGTTCTGTTAACTGGAGTTCTCAAGAATGTCTTGTCATCAGAGTCACCAGGGACAGAGTTAAAGATACAGGTGCTGGGCTCTGTCATCCCAAAATAGTACGCCAGGGTAGGGACTTGGGGTCCAACTATAGGGAAATGGCATGTCCATCTGAAACATACATCCATTAACAGTCATGTCAAGAGACTACTTAAAAATGCGGGAAGTTATTCATGTACTTTTTTCTTCTTCTTTTTTTTTTTTTTAATGTTTATTTATTCATTTTCAGAGAGAGAGGGAGAAAGAGAAAATCCCAGGCAGGCTCCACTGTCAGCACAGAGCCTGACATGGGTCTTGATCCCACGAACCGTGAGATCCTGACCTGAGACAATATCAGGTCAGACACTTAACCAATTGAGCCACCCAGGTACCCCGATAGTATCTTAAATTAAAAGATGTATTTATAAAATAATGGGATGAAATTGTGCAAAGAGGAATTTTTACACACACACACACACACACACACACACCCCAAGAGAATATACACCAAAACGTGAATAGTAATTAATAGCTTGCATAATGAGATGATTATTTTTATTTTCTTCATTTGGGTTTGTTGCATTTTGTGAATTTTCTACACTTTTCAAATACTGATTTTGTAATTATGAAATTTTTTTTTGCATTTTTAAACATTATTTTTGAAAAATTTTTAAATTTTAAGTTATTTTAAAAATTTTGTGTTTATTTTTGAGAGAGACTGAGAGTGGGGGAGGGGAAGGGGGGGGGGACAGAGGATCCAAAGTGGGTCGCGTGCTGACAGCAGAGAGCCTAAGGCAGGACTCGAACTCACAAACCGTGAGATCCTGACCTGAGCTGAAGTCAGACGCTTTACCACCTTAGCCACCCAGGCGCCCCTCAAAGACATTTCTAAGTCAAAAGTCACAAAACTTGACAGCCTTGTAGGCTGTGTTAGCTATTAGTGATACCACTTTGGGGATTTTTTTTGAGCCTTCACTTATGTATTCTTTTCCTCAAATAATAGAAAGCTTTGCCTTGTATTCACATATCTTCAGTTATTTTCCTTTTTCTCTGTACAACTAGAGAAGTGTGAAAAAGAACCCTGTTGTTACAATAGAATGAGATTATATAGATATACATATGTATATATATCCATTATATGCATATTTTGTATTCACATATATATTTTTTCCTTATCATCAACAATCACCTTCCCCAGAGGACTTACTTAGAATAAACCTGTTTAGCTTTGTGAATGCGGGACCAGGAGGATCCCA
Organism: Panthera leo; assembly: GCF_018350215.1. Lineage (NCBI taxonomy): Eukaryota > Metazoa > Chordata > Mammalia > Carnivora > Felidae > Panthera > Panthera leo. The sequence continues at coordinate 8,457,603 of NC_056691.1, forward strand.
TGAGCCCAGTCTCTATGTGTTCCATTAAGCTCTCTCATGTGATATTGGTGAATGCAAATATGTGTGACAAGTGTACGTAAGGGTGTCACATCTCAGAGTGGCACCCATAGCCACCTTGCCGTTCCTTATCATGTGTGTGTTTGGGGATGAACATGCCCTTTGAATCTTCTTTTTTTTTTAATTTTTTAATGTTTATTTATTTTTCTGAGAGGGAGAGGCAGAGCGTGAGCAGGGGAGGGGCAGAGAGAGAGAGAGGGAAACAGAGAATCCAAAGCAGGCTCCAGGCTCTGAGCTGTCAGCACAGAGCCCGACATGGGGCTCGAACCCATGAACCGTGAGATCATGACCTGAGCTGAAGTTGGGTGCTCAATTGACTGAGCCACCCAGGCGCCCTTTCTTTCTTTCTTTTTATTTTTTTAAGTTTATTTATTTTGAGAGAGAGAGAGAGAGAGAGAGAAAGAGAGAGGGCATGAGCCAGGGAGGGTGGAGAGGGAAAGAGAGAGAATCCCAAGCAGGCTCTGCACTGCAGCGTGGAGCCTGATGCAGGGCACAAACCCAAGATCTGCGAGATCACGACCTGAGGCGAAATCAAGACTTGGATGAATGCTTGACTGACTGAGCCACCCAGGTGCCGTCTGCCCTTTGAATCCTCTACTATTTTCCCAGAATTTTGTAAAGAGCGTAGTGGTGAATTCTGTGCTTCCCTCCGTGTAGAAACGGGTCTGCTTTTTGTCCCTGCAGATCTCAGCTCATTTTCAAATACCTTGAAAAGCTGCCGGAATGAGAAAAAGGAGCCCTCGGTGTTCAGCCAGCGGACAGAAGAGGCATCAGCCGTGCAGTATTTCCAGGTCAGGAAAGTTGTTCCGGGTGGAACTGAGTTTCCATGTGATGCACACCTGCGGATACACCTGAGCGGGCTAGAGGGCTGGCTTGCCTGATCAGGATTATCATCGTCACTACCTCCTGCTCTCCTCCCGCTCTCACTCAAGACCTCTGTCCAAGTCCTATTTTTCTCTCCTGGCTCATGAGACTCATTAGGGACATCCCTTTTGGCTCTGGCCTTTCTCTCTCTTATCGCTGTTACTCTTGACCCTCATAGCCTCTGCTCTGAGGAGGGACCCTGGGCACTTACTTGTCTGACCAACATCGAGGCCTGAATCTATCTCGTGAAGCACCTGCTGAAAGTCTGGGGTCCACTTACAGTTCTAGACCTTACAAGCAGAGCTAAGAAGGACAGGTCACTGTGTCTTCAGAGCCTCAGCTTGCCTGTGTATTAGGTTAAGCCTACCTTGACCAAGGTGGCTCTCAGAACCATATGTGCATGAAGGGGACGTCATATGTCCATGACTTATGGGTAGTTGACTGTCCCTGTCCTTGTCTTTTCCCCCACAGTTTTATGGCTGCATTTCCCAGCAGCAGAACATGATGCAAGATTTTGTAAGGACAGCCACTTACCACAGAGCCATCCTCCAGAACCACATTGACTTTAGAGACAAGGTAATGCCAGCAGCATGTTATTATCTCAGACCATTTTAAGAAGGCTTGTCAAAAACGAGAATCAAAATTAAGCTTTGGTAGAACCACCGTATGACCCAGCAATTCCACCCCCTAATTATACATGCCAAAGAATTGAAAGCAGGCATTCAAACAACTGTTTGGACATGAATGTTTATAGCAACACGATTCACAATAGCCAGAGTGGAAAGAACCCAAATGCCTATCAGCTGATGAATGGAAAAACAAAATGTGGTACGTCCATACAATGGAATATTGCGGGCATCGTTCATATTTACCTTGTCCACAAAAATAATGCAGTGCTGATACGTGCATCAACATGGGTGAACCACAAAACCTGCCGAGTGAAATGAGTGACAGAAGCTCATAAATATGATTCCGTTTACATGAAACATCCAGAATAGGCAAATCAGAAAGGAGGCAGACAGGTGGGAGCCAGGGGCAGAGGAAGGGAGGAGTGGGGAGTGGTGCTTAATGGGTACAACGTTTTTTTTACGGTGATAGAAATGGCTGGAAACTTGAGACAGGTAACAGTTACATAACATAGGGAATGTGCCGGATGGCACTGAATTTTACAATTTAAAATGAGTAATGGTTCGTTTGACGTTATGTGAGTTTTACCTCAATAAAGAAATTAAGTTCCGAGTGCCAGGAACTCAAGAGACTGAATGACCATCTCTTGGTGCATGGAATGGGTTAGGACCTCTATTACTACCTAATGAATAGCTCTTATTAAGTCACTGTCCTTCGATTTTTTTTCATAGACTCCACAAGTGCCTGCACGTATTTCCTTCACAAAATGCATCTGAATGATGAATGACTGCTAACACGTTATGAAAGTATTGTCCATTATTATTCTCCTACCTGTTAAATACAAAGCCAGTGTTCAAAATACTATATGGCCCATCTCGGAGGCATGAAGACCGGTCAGTGGAATCAGCAGTCCCAGGATTTAGTTTTACGTTTTCTCCCTAACTAGCTGCGTGATCTCAGACAAAACAGTAAACTTCTCTGAGCGTCGCAATCTATTCTACTGCCACAGTAAATTGTAGACCACAGCCTTTGATATCTGCAGTATTAGCTCCTCCGGAAGGGTATGGTAGAACATTGAAATAATGATCCTAATGACTCATGGCTCCTGGTGTCCATGCCTATTTGCAAAGTCCTATAGCTTTCCCTTTCATCAAGAGATAGTCTAATGTTTTACTTTTATCTCTGTGCTGTTCGTATGATCTGCTTTCACCAAAGACGATGACAGAGGTCACATCATGTGGATTTCAGAGCCTAGGGCTTAAGGAGCCTTGTGGCTCCTGGCCTTACCCCCTTGGAACCCTGAGATTTCCGTACTCAGTGAAGAAGCCCGGTCTAGCCTACTGGGGGTTGAAAGGTCACATAAGAGGACTGAGACCCTCCAGTCAACAGCCAGCACCGACTGCCAGTCCTGTGAGTGGGGCCACCTTGGCCTGCTGTCTAGCCACCCCTACAGCTGAATGCAGAGACGTGAATGCATCCAGGCAAGATCAGCAGAGAAGCTGCCTGGCCCTCCCATGGAATTGAGAGAAATGATAAATTGTCTCCAGTTTAATCCACTAAATTTTGATGTGGCTTCTTCTGCAGTACCAGTTGATTAAAACAGAGAGAAAATTCATGAGGAAGTAGCGATAAATGGGCACCCAGCTCAAAGCTGATCTGCCACTGGCCTTCATTCTTCTGTCGTATTCTGCTACTGAGCCCATCAGAGTTTTTGGTACTTTTTATGTTACATTGGTTATTCCAGAATTTCCATTTGGCTCCTGTTTCATGGCATCTGTTTCTTGCCTGAGGCTTTCTGTCTTACCCATTGGTTTCAGCAGTGTTCACGATCGCTGGTTGGCACATCTTTACCATCGTTTCTGTCAGATCATTCTAACATCCGTGTTATTGCTGGGTTGGCTTCAGTTGGTTGCGTTTTCCAAGGGAATTGGAACTTCCCTGATTCTTCATATGCCACGGAATTGTGGATAGTATTCTATGCATTCTGAATATTATGTTAAGAGACTCTAGGTTCTTGCTTAATGCCTAGGGAAAATGTTGTTTGTGTTTTTGTGTTCATTCAGCTTGGTTAGTTTCAGGCTGCGAGTTCCACACCACTAGTTGGCCTTCCGAGGGCTCTGGTTCTCACATCAGTTCGGTTTTCAAAGACTTTGGCAATGCTGTTTGGGTCTGCATGTGTGTGTGTCACCCGATGGTCAGTCTGACACCTGGGGAGAGTTCTCAAAGTATTGGTATGCTAATTAAGATCAGATTCCTGCATGTACAGATTGAGGGTGAGCCCAGGAATTTTTTAAAAAAATTTTTTATAAATTAATTTTATTTATTTTGAGAGAGAGAGAGAGAGCAAGCAGGGTAGGGGCTGTGGGTCGGGGAAGAGAATCCCAAGCAGGCTCCACACTGTCAATGCAGAGCCCGACGTGGGGCTCAAACTCACGAGCCATGAGTTCATGACCTGAGCCAAAATCATGAGTCAGGTGCTTAACTGACTGAGCCACCCCAGCGCCCAGCCCAGGAATTTATTCAGGGAAAGAAAACTTTATGGAGTTGCTTTGCCAAACTCCTTCCTCTCCCTGATTTCCCGGTGCTTTCTGATTCCCTGAGACCACTTCTCAGTCTCGGGCTGAAAATCTCGCTTTTTCGTGCGCTTCCATGACTTTGCCTACGCTGGCCAAGCAGAGAGAAGACAAAGAAAGAAGAAAGGCAGCTGGCGGGGCGTTGGTGGTCTCATCCTTTGGGAATGACAGCATCGAATGCGGAGGTAGGTTGCCTGCCCTCATCGTTTCGGCTCCTGATGCAGTCACTACCACTAGATCGCTGGGGGCTGGAACACAGAAGAGAGGAAAGGGGAGGGAAAGAAAGGAAGGAGAGGAGAGAGAAGAGGAAAAGAGAAAAGAAGAGGAAGGGAAAACCGGAGCATTTTCATATTCGAGATTGTAGCGTCCTTTCTTGATGTCGGAGCCAGAACTACTAGGTGTCCCCAGGAGCTCTTTTGTCTGTGCCCTGGTGCCTATTTCTGGTGTGTTGAGTTCAGATCATGGAGGATATGGTTTGGCAGTATTTGAATTCTGGTCTTCCCCAGTCTGCCTGCTACTGTACACATTTCAGAGTCTTCCAAGTACCTGTCCCATGCATTCTGTATTTAGTGGAAGAGACATGGTGCAGTGAATTCTCTCCAACTTACCCAGGACCACTTGCTTCCTAAAAGGCAAAACTGGGTACTCTGATGATTGAGGGTGATAAGACCAGAGATGGCTGTTTGGCCACAGGGTCTCAGATGTCTTGTCATATGTCCTGAGGTGCCCGTCACCCTTGCTTTGCCAGTGGGGTCCTGCCTGGTTAACAGATAGGAAGTAAACATCCCTAACAAAGAGGACCTGATTATGGCAGGTGGACAGGATTAGGGTAGAGGGGGAAAGCTTATTTCTTTTGACTCTCCATCTCGTGTTCAAGAGAGTGGGCAAGCAATCTTACTGACCTAAGATAGGGATTTTTTGCTAATTGAAAAAAAAATAATCACCTCTAAACTATTGATTGCTTTGTGGTTTGAAGATGTTTCCTGGAGGTAATACTTTTGCTTAGGAAAACTTCTCTCCCTCTGGAGTTGCTTAGTTTTCATCTATGATCTATTTTCTATTATCTACAATCTATTTTCTGTGTTATCTATAATCTGTTTTTAGTTCTGGGGTTTACGGCTTCTTAAGACCACTCCCCAAACGACTGATCATATGAATAATTTGCATTCTAATCTTCCACAGAATTTCACATGGATTATGTCACTTGACCCTTTCATTTGTGTATCTTTTCATCCACAAAAATGAAGATACTGGCCCGGATCATCTTTAAGGTCACTCACAGCTGTAACCTCATTTGATTTTGCAAAATATCCTTTTCCTGCCGGCCTGAAATGGGTTTGTCTGCCAGTGAAATAAAATAGACGTCTATCTGTTGGGGTTTATGAAGGTGAAAATTAATCACATGGTTGATAATTAATTATATCTCTTTTCCCTTCTGAGTTCTGAACCAATTTAGAAATAGACCCAGATGTCAGGTAGAAATAATATCAGCTTTATGGTTAGTAGTGCTGCTTGGAGAACAAGGCTTGAACCTGTGGCCAAATAAGGCCTTCCTATTTCTTTCCCCCACAGACTGAACTTTTCCACCCATTTGTATGCTGGACAGCCAGTCTCCCCAGACAAACCCTGCTATCCCAAAACTACCATAGACAGGGTGGTTTAAACAACAAATATTTATTTGTCATAGTCCTGGAGGCTGGGAAGTCCAAGGTCAGAGTGTTGGTAGAGCCGGTTTCTGGGGAGGAGTCATGCCCTGGCTCATACATAGGTCGTCTTGTTGTACCTTCACACGACCCAGAAGAACAGGAAGCGAGTTATTTAATGTCTCTCCGTATAAGGGTCCGAATCCCCTTCACGATGGCTCCGCCCTTGTGACCGCATTCCTTCCCAAAGGCCCCATCTCCAAATACCATCCCACTGGGGATTAGAGTTTCAACATTTGAATTTTAGGGGGACACAGATACTCAGTCCACAGAGCAGGTTCCTTTGATCTTGATTATAATTTTGTGAGATAAAAGCTTACATCACTGCCACTTTAGAGACAAAAGAGCTAAGGCCTGCGGATGCTATTAACTTACCTGATTTTATACAACTAGGAAATGAAAAGGCCAGGATTTGAACCCAGTTAGTCTTACTTTAGAGCACCCCCCCTACCCAGATATGAACCCCGGAAAGGGACTGCTAAAATTGCCAAGGGAGAATTTTGTCTCTCTGAGCTTAAGGACAGCGTGGAAACATTTGGTCACTTAGATATCCCCGTGCATGTAGGAGGCAGCATGGTGCAATGGTTATGGTCGAGTTCCAGACCTGGAAAGCCAAGTTCGAACAGCAGCCTGGTCACTCAGCACGCACCTGCCGTAGGCCTTTATCCTGTTTGCTTTGACGTCTTTGGCTAGTTGGCTGCTACCGGCTCTGGGCTTTAATATCCTTTATCTGTTAGAGTGGCGACTACTTCTTGGAGTCCTTGCTAGGTTAAGATGGTACATTGCATATGGAAGGCTCAATGACCCATGGTAGCAATTCAGTACCTGGTAGCAAGTATTATTATTGTCACTGATGGTGTTGGGCATGGTGGTGTGGGTTCTGCCTCTGCTATAGTTTCAAATCTTGATTTCTTTTTTCCCATGCTGCCTCCCCCGTGCACTTTTAATGAAAAGCCTTTCTTGGCCAGAGCACTGCTGGCTGAAGACTCCGTTTGGAATCCATCCAGGAAACTGACCCCTGCTGGAACTCACCCCCTCCCCCTCCTCAGAGTTTCTGTTAATTGCCATCTGGCTATTTTTAGTTTCTTCAAGGGTGTGCAGGGTCCAAGCAGGAAAGTCCATCCTGCTGAGGGTGTGGGGCTGTGTGAGCCGTAGGGTTTTAATTTGGAAATGTTTTGACACTTCATTTGTCAGGGCACCAGTTGCTGGAACCTTGGGAGAATAAGCGGGAGCCGGGAGCTTATTACTTTGTTTTTTTTTTTTTTTTTTTTTTAAATCAGCTTTTTCACACAGGAGAGAATCCCCCGCCGCAACAGCTGCTTGGTGCATTCAAATGTGCAGTTGGCTTAGGCTGAAGGGATTCGGGGATTTGAAAGCTTAAAAAAAAAAACCGTAAATAACAACAACATACATGCAAAAGCAACCCACTCCCGATTGTCAGCTGATACTCTGATTTGCAGAGCCTGAGCTCCCGGCCCCTCCATGGTGACTTTTCTTCACTGTGGGCTTATCATCAGCTTGGTCAAAGGCCCTGGAGTCTGCCTCTCATCCTCCTCAGAAGTTCTCCTCCCGCTTTGAAACGCTGCAGAGCCTTGGCTAAGCCCACACACTAATGAGGTCTGACCTTCATCATCGACAGGAAGAAAGCTGCAGCACAGGCCCGCCCAGGAGTCCTGTCTGTATGGGATGAAACAGCTCTTGCCTCCTTATTTTAAAAACAAAACAAAACAAAGGGAGGGGGTGCGCCAGAATAGCTCAGCCAGTTTAAGTGACCGACTTTGGCTCAGGTCATGATCTTGCGGTTGGTGGATTCGAGCCCTGCATCAGACTCTGTGCTGACAACTCAGAGCCTGGAGCCTGCTTCCAATTCTGTGTCTCCCTCTCTGCCCCTTGCCCACTCACGCTCTGTCTCTCTCTCAAAAATAAATGCGCATTAAAAAAATATTTAAAAAAAAACAACAAAACAAAACCTCTTTAATGAGGTATGGATCAGGTCAAAAAATGATACATATTTGACATGTGCAACTTGTTGATATTGGAGGCATCAGCGTATATCCGGGAAACCATCACCACAGTCTCCGCCATAAACGTATCCATCACATCACTTCCAAAGTTTCGTCCTGCTGTTTACTTAATATTCCGTGATAAGAACACTCAACAGCAGATCCATCCCCTTAGCAAATGTTTAAGTATGTGACGCAGCATCATTAGTAGCAAACAGAGTGCAGCGGACATCCAGGAATTCAGAGTTGAGTTGCTCATCTCACGCAGCTGAAACTTCATACCCTTTGACTAATGCTTTCCTATTTCTCCTTCTCCCCAGCCCCTAGCGACCAGCATTTGCTCTCGGCGTCAATGAATTTGACTATTTGAGATGCTTTGATTCAAGGGAAATCGTGTAGCCTTTGTCCTTCTGTGTCTGGCTTATTTGATTGAGCGGAATGCCCTCTAGATTCATCCATGGTGTTGCTCATGGCGGAATCCCCCTTTTAAGGAAGAGTAATATTCATCGTATGTATATACCACGTTTTCAAAAATCCATTCTTTACGTCTTCCGCTTCTCGCCCCTGGGCATCATCTTTGATCTGGTGACAGCAAAACCCTTGCTCAGTGCTGTGTAGGGAGGCAGGAAGAAAGGAGATCGCTCCTGATTCCTGCTAGGTGCTTGGCATACCTTATCTCCCTTAGTACTTGTGTGTTAACTTGTTAGCTGCCAAGTTCAAAAGCCAGCTCTCCCGACTTGAGGGAAGGAAAGAGAGAAAATAATTTCTTTAAAGGATACGGGGTCATCAGACAGTAGGCGTGGAGGCTCCGTGACCAAGAATAAGTTCCAAAGTCACACTGTACAATTGGTCTCAGAGAGACAGCAGTGCAGCCAGACATGGGCACCATGCCTGCCCAGCCTTCACCCTCTGGTGCCCTTGAGTGTTGTCCTTAGAACTCCCCTCTGGTGAGCTGGAATCCGGACGCAGTTGTGACCTCCCCTGAGCGGATTCTCTGGCAGCCCCGAATCTTCACATTCCGAGCTTCGCCTGCAAAACGCATCTTATTGGTGGAACTTCGGGCCTGCCTCTGATTTAGCTTCGAGGGTGCGACAAAGGACCATCAGACGCCTTCAGCTTCCCTGCTGGGAGGCTGGTGCTGCCTCAGAAGTGGGGCGTTGTCCAAACACAGGAAGGGGTTCAGATGCTGAGAGGCATAGGAATGGCAAGTGCGCACCGTACCATGCAGCGAACAACCACCATACCTGTTGTCTAATAGTATAGATAAAGGGACCAGATACATACATTTGACTAACTTGCTTTAGGGTGCACAGCTACTGAGTGGTAGAGTTATAGGCAAACTCAGGTCTCTCTCTCTCTCCCCCTCTCCGAAACACCTGAGTAATGCATTTGTTTTCCTATGGCTTGGACTTTGGAGGCTGTTTTCATTTCCTAGGGCTGCCTTACAAGCTCGGTAGCTTAGAACAACAGAAATTTATTCTCTCTCTGTTCTGGAGGCCAGAAGTTCAAAATCAAGGTGTCCCAGGGCCATGTTCCTTCTAAAGGCCCTGAGGGAGGGGGTGGGCTTCCTGGCCCCTTTGTAGTTCCTTGTGGTTGTTGGCAATCTTTGGCGGTCCTGGACTTGTAGACGCATCGTTCCAATCTCTGTCTCCATTGTCTGTGACAATGTCTCTGTGTGTCTCTGTGTGTTAATCTGTCTCTTCCTCTAATGATACCTATTATAATCCAGTATGTTGTTATCGGAACTTAATTCTCTATAAAAACGTTATTTCCAAATAAAGTCACATTCATAGGTTTTGGGTGGACGTGAATTCTGGGAGACACTGTTCAACCCACTCTGGAGGCCAAGATTCATGCTAGATTGTATACCACAGGAACTCGTCCCAGGGATTGATTCTGTGAGGTAGGGGTGAGCAGAAAGATAGAGAAATGGGACTTGGCCTTTTTTTTCTTTTTTTTTTTTAAGTTTATTTCTTTTGAGAGAGAGAGAGACTGAGCATGCAAGCACGGGAGGGGCAGAGAGAAAGGGAGAGAGAGAATCCCAAGCAGGCTCTCTGCTGTCAGCACAGAGCCCATAGCGGGACTTGAACCCACAAACCAGGAGATCGTGGCCTGAGCCAAAACCAAGAGTCAGGAGCTTAACTGCCTGAGCTACGCAGGTGCCGTGAAAAATGGACTTTGGTCTTAACTGATCTCTTTGGCCCCTTGAGCCTTAAGGGAGCCTCTGCGTAGGTTTCCCTTCGTAGAATGTGAAGGGAATGATTCTACGCAGAATGATTCTCTGCGTAGAATGTGAGTGTGAAGGCAGATGGCGTGTCTGTGCCAGGATTCTCCTGAGCTTGAATAGAAGCCGCTGCCGGAAGACCACAGGGAGAAAGATGCCAGAGCCGGCAGAGGAAACTGCTTTCGTTTGGTATGAGAGCAAAGCGCAGCTTTCAGGGAGAGCCAAGGAGACTGAATACGCAGTGGTTTCAGACTCTTTTTTAGGGCATTTGGGAATGAGGGAGCGGGGGGCTTCCATGCGCTAGATGGATTTCTAGCCAAGATATCTGTGCTCAGAGCCCATCTCTGCATCTTTCAAGATGGTGACAAGCGCCCTTACTCTTTCTGAGGTTCATGGTGAATGGAGATGAGACTGACTCAGACCCGGCAGCACAACAGGGTGATGGCACTATAGCAGTCGACCGTCAGGCCTCCGTGGTTTAAGCCACCAGAGCTTACGTCCCAGCCAATCCATTAGGGGCTGGCTGAGGGCCCCGCCTTGTCTTAGGCTCACCCCAGGCCCCAGACTGCAGGAGCGGCCTCCACGTGAAACACGCAGGGAGAGGGAGAGAATGGCAGACCCCGCCCCGAGTTCTTCAATCTTCCAACCGGAAGTGACCCACGGTACTTCTGACCACATCACGTGGGCCATAGCAAGTCATGGGGTCACTGCTAATTCGAAAGAGCAAGGAGATGCAATCCTACCGCGTGCACATAAGGAGTACCAAAAATAGTTGGTAAATGGCACTAATGACCATCATACCAGATGCTGCTTTTGCAAAATCGTTCAAGAAGGGACAGATTGCTAAGGTGATATTGTCAATGCATCAGCTGTGTGTGAGAGGGAACTAGGGGAAAAAACGGGAGGGTTTGAAGGATTAATATCTCACTGCTGTGGTTTTATTGGTTAACTTACTATTAACTTCTGCCTGATGGATTGCCTACCCACTGGATACGAGGCATTTTAGAAAGTTCCTAGGGTTGAATTTCTAAACCTCCCTGTTCCCTCTAAGGCAGTACTTCTGAGGCAGTGCCCAGGATTAGGCAGAACCCTCTGTGCAGCCATCATTTCTAAGGTACATGATTTTGTTTTAGTATCCGCTTTCCAGTATAAGAACGTAAGTAGGCAAACAGGATAAAATTAATAAGAAGCAGTTACATAGGACCACACGATCCATGAAAAAGGCAGCTGTAAGTACTCTACTAGAACCTGATCTTGTCTAGCACTGAACCGGGAATTGGGCTCTGATGAGCTTAGAACTTGGACTCCTCTTTTCGCTTAATCTGAGCTGTGAACTCAGTGGTCATGTTGAATTTCGCGTAACTTCCGTCATTTTCCTCACCTAGCTTCCCTAAATCACAGATCCTGAGGCAGAGGCTTACGAGCTTGTACTTTATTAGGGAGGCCGATCTTAGGAAAGCACGTTTAAGGAGGAGGAGAGTGAGGCCGGCAAGGGCAGAGAGGGTAAGAGAGCATATTACTGACCTTGCCACAGCTTTATTAAAACTGATTGCTTGGTGTCACATGATATATTCAAAGAGGCCACATGAGGCCCCTTTATCCCCAAGCCATTCATTGAAGGGGAGAAAAGGGGAAAGACTTGTCCCCTGGGTGCCACACTCGGACTGGCCAAGGTTTGCCTCCACAAGGTGTCAACTCCCTTGTGTTTCAAGGGCACACACGTGCCGGTGCTAAGCGGGTGCTCTTGGGCTTGCCTCACGCCTCAAAACCAGCAAGGAAATTGCGGGAACAGGTGTGGAACAAAATACAGGTGGTGTGAGTGGGGAGCGTGTGCTGTTTTGTCCTGCCCATGACCACCATGAGGGACCGGGGGCGCCCCCGCAGCAGAGCCTTGGGCAGTAGTGGCTGTAGCAGTGGCAGCAGCAATGAAACTCAGCTCCAGCGTTCGCAGATGACCACAGGCAATTTCTAGGGCCACCCTGGCCACACAGCCACGCAACTGTTCCCATTCCGGCACCACGCAAAACCCGAGCGTGTCGTAAACACCACCCCAGCCAGAGACCTGGGAGGCAGTCTAGACCTTCCCTTTTCCTGTCCAGTCTCCAAATACTTTAGCTCCAAATACTTTAGCTTTTGCAACTCCTGTTCCCCTCTGTCCCCTTGCTCATTCGTAGCTCTCATTCGTATCGTCCTTCTGGAATGTTGCAAGTTTCCCACTTAGTTTCCCTACTGGCACCAGAGTGAAAAATACCTTTGGCTTTACGTGGGAGAAAGTCCCCACTCACGTCGGCTAAAACTGTCAGAGGTGGTATAACTCCAAGGTGTTTTAACCCAATGACTCTGAACATCACATCCTTAGTTTAACTGTGTCCAAGAAAGAAGAGGTGTCTTTTCTGTGTGTCTCAGAAGGGAAGAGATACTTGCCAATACCCCCTCGTGGACTTGCCCTCCGGTCTCATTAATAGCATTTTATCACACACCTGAGCCTAAAGCCATCACTGGCAAAAGGAACGGAACCAGCTAGGATTGACATTGGCCACCAGGGTCCCTCCCTGGGAGTGGGGATGGTTTACTAAATGGTGGAGGATAAGTACTCAGTAATATTGAGAATAATTCTCCTGTTGAAATGTCTTATGGTCCTTCTTTACTTGCGGATCAAGTCCAAGCTCTTGGTCTTGTATACAAGACCGTCTGTGATCAGGTGGCTGACAGTTGCTCCAGCTTTGGCTCCTGTCATGTTAATGTCTCAGCCATGTCCCTACTTCTACCCGTAACACACAGATGACGCTCGGAGGACATCTATTGCCTCCTAAATGTGACAGGCTCTGGGTGCTCCCACTACTCCGTCGATTCAGAGAGCACAACTTTGACTCAACTTTCAGTGTCCACTGCTCAGTGTACCTCAGGGAAGTCTTTCCAGACTCCTATATGTAATTCTGTCCTACAATCGTGAAACACAGTATTGCATACAAATAATTAATGTCATACAATAATGCAACACATAATTGTACTTCTTTCTGACATCTGTCTCTCTCTCTGTCCCAGACAATCATGCTTCATTCATCTCTGCATTCCCAGCGCCTAGCAGTGCTTGGCGCAGTGGGTAATGCGAGGCATTTAGTAGATGTCCGATGAATGATTGAGTGTCTAAAGCTTTAGAGCTAGGTGAGCTTTAATCCGAGACCACTGAGACCACTGGCAGCCTACGAAGGGGGCTGATCATCGGGAGATAAGCAAAGCGTGATCCATATACTCTGTGTTTTCCACAACAACAGGAAAATCATGGGAGAGCTGGTGAAAGGTACTTCTCTTAAAAGATGGGTGATGGATTTATCTACCTTCTGCCAGAAGACCAGGCAAGATGAAACAAAGGTTCCTAAGCATTAAACATGCATTGTTCAAATACAGGCAGCTCTTTGGTCAAAAGTTTCACTGCACAGCAGATATAGAATTCTATCTTCTGAGGAGCTCCCGCTGCAGGATCCTTATGCCATAATGGAAGTGCTGATTATCTGAACAAAATTGAAGTCTCAGCTGCAAAGGCCGTAAAAGGATGTCTTCTGCAGGCCTTGGGATGATTTGGAATTTTCTTCTCTGACCACAAAGAAAGCTGTGCAGGTCCGTCATTCTGTTACTGTCTAGACGCTGTGTAGTCTATCTGTCAGTCAAGAGCTGGGATACTGAAAGAGTCGAGTGAAATCTCTGGAGGTAGGCAGTCCATGGCAGGTGGTGATGGAAACAGGCCCAGCACCGCAAGAGCATGGGGCCCACGTCACTTTGGGTGGTTTGGCGGAGGTGTCTCCAGGTGTGAGATGACAATGGCGAGAAGAAACATTGGTGGCCTTGGCAGTGGACAGGTGGGTTGGACACAGGATCTCGGCGTATAGGACGTACAGACATTACAGTTGGGATATTCAGTTCAGGATCAGGTATTGATATGCTCAAGCCACGAAAGAAAGAAGGAATTAATAATAACTGGCATAACTCAAGGGGCTGATCGTGGGGTAATCAGGACCCCAGTCTTGGAAGATAATTATAGAATTGCTGGGGTGAAATAAGAAGGCCAAGTGTGACCAATATTAGTATAGCCTGAAGAGTGCAAAGAATGACCTAAGTGGGAAGCACCCAGGTGGCTCAGCCCGTTAAGCATCTGACTCTTGGTTTTGGCTCAGGTTGTGACCTCGGTTTGTGGCTTTGAGCCCCACATTGGGCTCCAGGCTGACAGTGCGGAGCCTGCTTGAGACTCACTCTCTCTCTCTCTCTCTCTCTCTCTCTCTGCCCCTCCCCCACTCAAAATCAATAAGTAAACTCAAAAAAAATAATAATAATAACATAAGTGGAAGATGAAGGGAGCGGCTGAGAGCATAGGGTTTGAGTTAGACGCGTTTGCTTTTTTTATTTCATCTCTGCTATTTATTAAGTCCGTAGCTGTAACTTTATCAGATTCGCAGCCTCTTTACAACATGGAGAAAATAATCGTACTCTCATTATAGAATTGTCACCACAAGTAAATGACGTAATGCCAACAAAGTTCTTACAGGCATAACAACATAATAAGTATAAAACAAAGGGTACGTATTTACTTTCTTTTTACTCTGTTATTCAAGAGTGATTTTGTTTCACACTTTCATAAAGACCTAGATGTTCCTCATTAATTTTAACCTAGTAAAATCCAAATAAGTGTCTCTGAACCTTCTTGGAGCTGTTTTAGCCCCATCCAAACATTTTGTAGGATTTCTTTGCCCGGGAAAACCACCAGAGCATATAATTAAAATCATCTGTATAAACAGAAGGATGACCCTATCTGTTTAATATTTTTCGAATTTACTTTATTTATAAATACATTCTTAGAATTCTTGGCCACTGTTACATGGACCAATTGTTGACTTTTCCCCATGAGTCCTGGCAGGGAGTTCACACCATTTTCTTGTGTTCCCTGATAGGAGCCCCAAATTCACCATCTTCACTTACTGCCTGTGTAGCCGGGGGCGGCTGAGGATTTATTCTCTCTCTAGAGAAGCATTGTACACAAGAGCTAACTGGATCATAGTGTGATATAATATGGAAATGTAAAAAAATAAAATAAAGTCCTTCTTTGAAAGTTGCTTACGATCACTAGATTGGAGAGGTTGTGTTATGCCGGTAGAAGATGCTTTTTAAGGAGGTAGTATTTTCTGGATCATGAACTGGTTCCCTCTTTGTGGCAGTAAGACACATTTTCTTTCTTTTTTTAAAGAGAGAGAGAGAGAGCAAGTGTGAGTAGAAGAGAGGGACAGAGGGAGGGAGAGAATCTCAAGCAGGTTCCGTTCCCAGCATGGAGCCTGATGTGGGGCTCGATCCCACAACCCTGGGATCATGACCTGAGCCAAAATCAAGAGTCACATGCTCAACTGACTGAGCCACCCAGGCTCCCCAGAGACACATTTTCCTTATTCAGTTTGTTCAACAGAGATGTAGTGAATGTCTCCACTATGTGCCAGACCGTATGCTCTTATCAGGGATTCGGTCGTGGGTGAGGAACAGGTGGAAGTCTCTCCCTTAACCAAGTGTATAGTCCAGGGGAGCAGATGTTAATCAAATAATCACTCATTGAATGGGAAATTATAACCAGGAGGAGTGTTACAAAGGAAGGGTATACAACAGGAGGACTTAGCTTGGGAAGGGAACAGAGATCAGGGATGTCTTCTCTCACGGAGAGCCATTTGGAATCTGAAGGGTGAGTTGTTGTGTCAGCCAAAGGTTCTGCAGGAGAGAGTTTACACACTCGACAGGGTGTTTTGGGAGAGTTAAATCACAGGACTGCGTACCAAGATGTGGGCGGAGTTAAGAGAACCAACACAGGATGCTGAAGCAACCTGGCACTAGCCAGAGAGACTTGTTACCACATGTGGGCTGCAATGGGCGCTTCCTAGAAAGTGGATGGGACGGTCATAGCCGTAAAGATGGAAACCCACCGAGAATTGTGGCTTTGGGTGGAGGGGACAACCAGTCTCCGGAGAGCCAGGAAGGAAGAAGCCAGGAGAATAACTCACCTGACCTTGCTGTTCCCAACCCCTCTGACTTTCTGTTGTATTTTCTCTTGACTGCTCCCAAATGGGGTCCAGGGGCAAGGAAGCCATTGATGCGGTCCACGTAGGTGAGACTTGTGACAAAAAGCAGGTGGAGGAATGTGGAGCACAGACCTGGAGTAACAAATAGAAAAGATCTAGCTTAATGGGCATTGACTAGGTAAAAACAAAAACATTACCATAGGCTGATACCATAGAGTATGCAGTGGGGAGCACCCCAAAGGGAGCAGCATTTACTAAGGCCCTATGGCAGAAAGGAACATGGAACCTTCCAAGAGGCCTGGGTCAGGGCAGAAGGCTGCCTCAGATAGTCACAAGGGTGACCCAAGAGACATGTTGGGATCACAGTCAAGGAGGAAGGATGGAGATCACAAAAAGAAACAGTATAGAGTCAGGTCTGTGAGATGGCTTGGAGACCAAGAAGCAGAAGGTTAGGTTGAGTGAAAAATTTCAGCATGTAAGTGCTGAATAAGGCAAGGGCATCCTGGGCTTAGCCTCTGGCTGCTAGCTTTGCATGCAAGGACACTCCCAGAGTTGAAATGGCTGGGGAACATCATAAGCCTTTTCCAGAAATATTTCAAGGTGATGTTGGAATTAGAAGACTGCCCTAATGAGTCATCGCATTTGGTCATTTAGCCAACAAATATTTATTAACGATTTTTGCTTTCATGTTGTGCTGGGTGCTGAGAGATAAATGATGTGCTTCTTATCTTTGGGGAACTCATAGGCTTGGCAGGGAAGGCAAACATGTAAAGAAATATTTGCAGTATCATCGGGGCACCTGGCTGGCTCAGTAGGTAGAGCGTGTGACTCTTGATCTCAGGGCTGTGAGTTCGAGCCCTGCATTGGACATAGAGATTACTTAAAACCTTAAAAGAAAAAAAATACAGTAAAACGTTGGTTTGCGAGCATAGTTCGTTCCAGAAACGTACATGTAATCCTAAGTACTTGTGTATCAAAGCGAATTTCTCCATAATAATGGGAACTCAGATGATTTGTTCCACAACCCAAAAATATTCATATAAAAATGATTACAGTATTGCAATATACAAAATAATAACGAAAATACAAGATATCAAGAAAAAAGCAAATTAACCTACATTTACCTTTGAAAACCTTTGTGGCTGGTGTGAGGGAAACAAGAGAGAGGAGAGTTATTGAGTAGGACGAGTTTCACTAACGAATGTCGACTACAGTGCAGTCTTAAAAACTCTTGTCAGGGGCGCCTGGGTGGCTCAGTCCGTTGAACATCTGACATCAGCTCAGGTCATGATCTCACGGTCTGTGAGTTCGAGCCCCACATCGGGCTCTGTGCTGACAGCTCAGAGCCTAGAGCCTGCTTCAGATTCTATGTCTCCCTCTCTGCCTCTCCCCTGCTTGTGTTCTCTCTCTCTCTCTCTCAAAAATAAATAAAAACATTAAAATATTAAAAAAAAAAAACCTCTTGTCATATACTCTATGCAATGTAACTGACAATAAGGCAGCAGAGGAAAGGGTCTATAATCTGCTGGCAGCCTGACCTAGAATGAAGCAAAGCATTCCTAACCTTACTCTTGTACGGAAAACCAGAGGAACATCCATGGGTGCTTTGAAGTGACAAAAAATACACTACTGCCAGTGGGGGGCACCTTCCAATGTTCTGAAAAATTACCGATTTCTGCCAAACACCGCAGCCTGAGATTGAACATCCAAGCATGGGGGATGATCACCCACAATCCCACAGTGAAAGAGAGAAAGAGAGAGAGAACCATTGGCTCAGTTGTGATCACGTGACGTTTGGCATCACGGACGACTCGTATTGCAAGACATGGCTCGTTTATCAAGTTAAAATTCATTAGAAATGTCTGCTCGTCTTGCGGAACATTTGCAGAACAAGTTACTCGCACTCCAAGGTTTTACTGTATATGCGGTGTCCTGTGGTAAGCTCTTCTGGAGAGCCATGTACCAGGCAGCCTAGACTGGGGACGTCAGAGAACGTGTCCCAGAGATGTGGTATCTGTGCTTGGTCATCACTTCCCCAGGGGGAAAAATGAGAAGAATTTCACCCAGCAGAAAAGTATTGTTTCAGTGTGTGCCAACCACTAAAGCAAACAGTCCCTAAATCTCAGTGGTTTCACGTAAGGAAATTTCTTTCTTATGGCACGTCCAGGGTGTTCTGAGTGGCTCTTCCCAAAGTGGCGACCCAGGGAGTCAGGCTGTTTTCACCTCCAGCAGCTGGTTTCCAGCGTGACTCCATAAGGAGCAGAGGGTGTGGGGAAGGAAGGCAAGGTACACCTTCAGCCACCTCCCCACAGAAGGGACACTCGTCACTTCCCCTCATGCTCCATTGAGCTAAGTGGTCCCGTGGCCCTATGGAGATACAGGGGAGCAGAGATTGTCGTCCAGGCTCTGAGAGAGCATGAACGTCTGGCAGGCTCTCGGCTCTCTCTGCCACAGGGGATCACACATGAGGGAGCCTAGAATCAGGAAAAGGCCTGCAGTTGGCAAGCCGGGGGGTGGGGGTGGGGGGAGGAAGAAAGAAGAGAATTACAGAAAAAGAGACCAGGAAAGCCAGTCATTGCCGGATGGCTGAGGCCCAAGGACAGCACATCGAGGAGATGGGGACTTTCCGCTTAGCTGCGTGGCATCATTGGGGGTGTCTGATATGCCCAGATTTTCATCTCTTCACAGCACACCCCTTTTTTCTCATCTTTTACTACACAGAGAGAAGGCCACGATGGTGGGGAGGGTTGAGCATTGCCCAACTCTGCCACTTACCGGCCATGTTACCTTGAGCTGGAAGTAGTCTGTCCACGCCTCGTTTCCTCATCGATAAAATGGGGACAAACTGTGAACTCCCCTTTCCAGGGAGACATTGCAATCAAATAGTGTGAGGAGAACATCCTTGGGAAACTGTGGATGGCTTTGGAGGTACAAGGGGATTTTATTGCCTCTGCCCAACGTGGGGGGATATTTTTTTTCCCTAGGGCAAGAAAGGATAACTTAATATCTGCCAAGGTCCTCACACGTGCCCAGTCCTGTGGTGGCCTACCAGTGCTAGAATAAAAACTGGGACCAATGTAATCTTCTGTGAGGGCAAGAAAATATGATTGGAGGTAGCTTCAAGGCTTCCTGAAGTGCCATGTAGGAAGGCGTATAACAGAGTTATCTGTGTTAGTGGCCTCTCTCCTCTCGGATTTGGAAACCCCAGCTGGAAAGGGTAGTATATTTCCATTAGAGCCTAAATATTTGCTTTGACCTTTCGTTTTTTCACCAGAGGATTTATTCTAAGCCCTCCAGAGCTTTGTTTGCAACATTGCAAGGCTTACGTAGACAAGGCAAAATGTTCCTTCCTCTCCCCACCCTCTCCCATCAGCTCCAGACTGAAAATTCCCTTATTAAGTTTTTACATATATACACAAGTGGGAAGCAGATGGCATTATCTGGATAATGCTAAGAAAAGATCAGATTCTTTTCCAAGGCCTATGCACTGTTTTTGAAATAACCAAATGAATAAGGTTATTTGGGCCTGAAAAGAGGTATTGAAATAAGGTACCTGGGAAATTGCCTTCATTTGGGATTTTTCATCAGATAGGGTCTGGGTCTATTAAAGCGTACCAAATGGACTAATCTGGGCAAAGTTTGAACCACATCCATCAGGCTCCCTCCCATCTCTGACCTTTTTCTCTTTTCTTTCCATCACCTATCTCCTTCCTCTCTTTTGCGGCAAACATTTCTTTGGTTTTTAATCTGCAAGGGTCAAGAGAGCTGAAAAACGCTGTTCCAAGATGTGCTTCACAGCTCCCTAATAAAAGAGACAAAGAACACCACTCACAGGTTTTCAGGGCACCTGTCACCAGAGCAAACAGGTGCAATTCTCATTGTGTCTTCATTTTGCATCCATGTTTTGGACTGGGTGTAGACTGTGAAGTTTTATATTTTTATTGAATAAGGCTCCGGAAAGATTCTTCTGGATCTGGTGTATCTATTTGGGGGGGGGGGGGGGGTGCTGTGAATTGTACTTCCCACCCTAATGGCCGCATTCGCTAAAGAGTGGTCACAGGTGTTCTTGCAACGGAGCAGGGCCATGTGAAGATGATGTATTTCCTAGGGAGGACGAGGGGAGGGGAATGTTGGTATTTCTAAAAGTGTAGACAGCCTGACAGCAAATTCCAGAGCCTGGGTGACATTTTAAATTGGTAATGCTCCTAATTACCCAAACCCTAGGAAACCATATGGAATATAGCCACAGTTCTAGCATTAATATGAGTGAGCACTGTGAACCCGTTACTAACGGCATGCTCTCTTAGAATAATGGCACAGTATCTGTGTCAGCACAGTGTGATACTGCGGTTAAAACACACAGACACGCACACACACACCCTCTTGATATTTCCTATTTTGGGGGGAAATTTTCCTGCTATCAAAGTAAAAAAAAAAAAAGAGAGAGATCTTTTCTAAATTTCCTACGAAAAGTAATACTTGGTTTCCTCGCCTAACATTGCCTATCGGCGTCGCCGTGTGAAAATGACAGATTTATGAGGATGGACGTAAGTAAGCAGGTTTTACGGAACAGGCGCTTGGAAGGCGGATGTACCCAGATGCGAGTCTTCACTCCCCTCTCTGCTGCTAGATGAACTGGGGCCTGTTGGTCCGTGTCCGAATTTCAGTGTGGTCGTCTCCAAAGTAGTCCTAGTAATGCTGTTTACTCAGACGTTTATTATCAGGATTTAGAGCCAATCAAAACGTCTTGCTCAAAGCCAGTGCTGAAAGATGCTGAGTTAAGAGTCACTGATGTGGCAGGAGCAGTCACCTGAAATCCCAGTGATCAGATTGAAATTTGGGCCTTGGCTGCAGACATGTTTGGGGAGGAGGCCCAATACATATCACGTACCTCCTGCCTCTCAAATGTTGGGCCCTTGTGCTAGCGAAAGGTGATTGTCTTGATTTAAGTCCAAGGTCTGAACCCAGAGAATAGAAAAAAAAAAGCTTCTGAGAATTCTGTCCACTGCCTTAATACCCTCCTACCCTCCATTTGTAAACCTCCCCAACTGTGGGGTGGGGGGCCTGCAAAAAAGAAAAAAAAGCAAGCACAAACCCCACTTTTGGATTTTTGAAGACTTTATCTTCAGTTATTTCTGAATATATACATATATGAATATGTAATAAATTTATATATAAAAATTTTACATATATAAAATAAAACACAGAAGGTATAAAAACATATAAAATGATCGGTGACACTTTTCGTTTTGTTCCTGCTAACAGATTTGATAGGCGAGCTTATTCATGACGCTTTACTTTTCTTGGCCCTGGACGTCCTAACAGCGATCTGTGTTACAAAGACACCATGGTAGGGGAGCCTGAGTGGCTCAGTCAGTTCAGCGTCTGACTTCAGCTCAGGTCATGGTCTCACAGTCCATGAGTTCGAGCCCCACGTTGGACTCTGCTGACAGCTCAGAGCCTGGAGCCTGGTTCAGATTCTGTGTCTCCCTCTCTCTCTCTCTGCCCCTCCCCTGCTCATGCTCTGTCTCTCTCTGTCTCAAAAATAAATTAAAAACAAAAAACAGAGACACCATAGTAATAAGAGCAGTGATTTGAAAAACACCAATTACCTGCCAGGTGCTCTGTAGATACTTCATGTTACTTAATCCCTCCAACAAACCTTAAAAAGTGGCTATTATTATCCCATTAAACATCTGAGAAAATGGAGTCTCACGGAGATCCCTAACTTGACTAAGGTGAGACCATTTGTAAACAGCAAAGCTGGGGCGTTAAGCCTGAAGACAATTGCTCAAAGCCATGGTGGAGCCAACATACCTGTGCATTTTCTCACCCCTCTGTTGTCTTCGCTCTTTCTTCCAGATTGTCCTAGATGTTGGCTGTGGATCAGGAATACTATCATTTTTTGCCGTGCAGGCTGGAGCTAGGAGAGTGTATGCTGTCGAAGCCAGTTCTGTCGCACAGTACGCGGAGGTAAGTGGTTGTATTTTTACAGCGTCTCCTAACTAGGTCTTCAGTAAACGTCAGGGGACTAAGTGATGGAATCTTCCAGGTGGGTCATTTTGAAGCATTTTTTTTTGCCAGTCTGATTATTTTGTTCCTGTTGGCATTTTACTGCTGAGAGAAGCCAGACGTCACTGGAGTAACTGACATGAAAACAAGTTTTTAAAAAATTTCATGACATTGAAAATAGAACAAAACTTTCTTCTTCCCCATCCACTGGGTGGCAGGTGGGCCAGAGGGGGAGATGAATGTCTTCTTATCTTTAATGACCTACCAAGGTGAGGAGTCAGACTTTCTGGAGCGAGATTTATCTTGTTCTTAAGTGCTGTACTGACCAACTGTACCACTCACCTTATTTTTTTAAATTTTTTTTTTTTTTAACATTCTAGATCCCTAATTTTTTTTAATGTTTTTGAGAGAGAGAGAGACAGAGTGTGAGAGGGAGAGGGGCAGAGAGAGAGGAGACAGGGAATCCCAAGCTGGCTCCAAGCTGTCAGCACAGAGCCCAACGCGGGGCTCGAACTCACAAACCGCGAGATCATGACCTAAGCCGAAGTCAGATGCTTAACCAACTGAGCCACCCAGGCGCCCCTGCACCACTCACTTTAAATTTTAGTTTAGCTTTAAAGGGCTGTTGCTACATGGTTGTATTTGGAGCATAGACAGATGTCTGTGTTTCAAGGAGCTTTTTCAGATTTCAGGCATAGGTTGGAGGATAGATTCTTTGTTTTGAATATGGTATTCTGTTATCATGATTAAATGTGTACAAATATTAGAGAATAAGTCAAAGGCAGAAGTCAGGTCATAATGGCTGTCAGTAATAGTTGGTTGGATATAATAATAACCTGACTGAGCTGCAGAGATTGGATGGGTGTGTGCGCATGCGTGAATGGGGTAATGTGCTTGTCATTCACACCTGGACGAGGCCTGAATTTTAATGAGGGTTAGGAGGACAGAGAAGGAAGTTGGGCTGTTCCTTCTAATGAATATCGTGAAATGTTTCCCCAACCCGGAACAACTGGTAACGCAGAGCCGTGGTTGGTTTTGGATCGAGTGAACAAAGAAGAATCAGAGACAGGCCAGTATGGCGTGTGTGGAAGGAAAGATTGCCAAAGCCTGCTGGCTGGAATGTTGTTTTCCTTTCCAACAAGTCTTGATAAAATATTTTTGGTCATTTCCTTCTTCACCAGTTCTTAAAAGTTGTTTTTGTTGAATATTGGATACGCGCAAAAGAATATTTGTAAGATGTGTAAGTATAAAGGATAATGATGCAATGGACATGTGCCCTCTACTTCTTTTAAGAAATAGGCCATTAGGGTTTCCATTCAAGGTCCATATGGCTCCTCCTGATTGCTTTTCCTTTCTTCTCTAGACACAGGTAACCACAGTCTTGAATTTTTGTTTCTCATTCCCTTGTTATGTATAGGTTTACCTTATATATTTCTTTTTTTTAATTTTTTTAATGTTTTATTTTATTTTTGAGAGGGAGAGAGAGAGAGAGAGAGAGAGAGAGAGAGAGAGAGAGAGCACAAGCTGGGGAGGGGCAGAGAGAGAAGGAGACACAGAATCTGAAGCAGGCTCCAGGCTCTGAGCTGTCAGCACAGAGCCTGACATGGGGCTCGAACTCACTAGCTGTGAGATTATGACCTGAACTGAAGTTGGGTGTTCAACCGACTGAACTACCCAGGCGCCCCTACCCCTCTTTCTATCCCTAAAAACAAACCCTGTTTCATAAATAGAATCATAATGTATGCATTCTTGTATCATTTGTTTTTTTCGTCCAACATCATGTTCCTGATGACCATTCTGTGGATGTACACAACTATTGTTTCTTTATCTTCAGTGCTGGATACTGTTCTATTGTATGAAATGCCTCAAGTTGCTAGTTTACTGTTCTGTTGGCAGACTTTGGATGGCCTCCGTTATACAAGTGTTGTTAGGAATATTCTTGCACAACACCCGCCCGCCGCTGCGCCTTTGATAGAGCTTCTCGGTATAAACCCAGCAGTAGAATTGTTGGGTCACAGGACACGCATGCCTTCAGCTCTGCTCTGTAATGACCAGGTGTTTCCCACAGTGGTTCTTCCACCTTTCCCTCCCTCCAGCAGTAAACGACAGTGCCATTGTTCCACAGCTTCGTCAGCAGTTGATATTGTCAGGCTTTGGAATTTTTGCCCATCTGGTTTTTATGACATGCTGTTTGCATTTGCATTTGCATTTGCATTTTCCACTTATTAATGACTTTGAGCACCTGGGCAGAGCGTTTTGGCCGTTTGTGCCTTCTCTTCTGTGGAATAGCTGTTCAAGGGCTCTTTTGGACAAGTTTTACTTTGAATTATCTTTTTAATTCTAATTCATCTGTAGGAATGCTTTCTGTACTCTCGGTATTAATCCTATTCCATTATATGTGTGAAAAATAGCTTTGTCCAGTTGATCTCACCTTTTTCTTTACGATGCTAGTAGATTTAAATATGGAATCCTAAATAAAGGAGAAGAGGAGAATAGAAGCTTATGAAGAGAGAACCCTATAGTTAAAGATGCCTCCGCTTAGATTTTCATACATCTTACAGGGTATTCTTAAGGATAAGGAAGTGAGCCTAGAACTTTATCTCAGGTGTTGCTCAATCATTTAATCATATATTCATTCAAGTGCATCCCACAGTTGTGTTTTTTGGGAATATAGGAGTAGCAGTACCGATTAAGGTCAGTCTTCAGAGAGGTTCTATTCTTGTATTATTTTTTTTTAATATTTATTTTTGGGAGAGCGCAAGTGGGAGAGGGGCAGACAGAGGGGGACAGAGGATACTAAGTGGGCTCTACGCTGACCGACTGACAGCAGCGAGCCTGATGTGGGGCTCAAACTCACGAATTGCGAGATCATGACCTAAGCCAAAGTCGGGCGCTCAGCTGACTAAGCCACCCAGGTGCCCCCAGAGAGGGTCTCTTCTGATAACAGAATGATCCTGTGGTCTCTCATTTCAGACACCACTCCCCCCACCCCCCAAAAAAAGTGGCATAAATAATTCAGAGATTTTCTTTTTCTCATACAGTTTGTTTTCACGTATGTTTACATATATTTTATTTTTTTAAGTTTATTTTTTTCATTTTCAAGAAAGCGAGCATGAGCAGGGGAGGGGGAGAGAGAGAGGGAGAGAGAGAGAATCCCAAGCAGATTCCGCAGTGTCAGCATGGAGCCTGAAGCGGGGCTCAAACTCATGAACCGTGAGACCATGACCTGAGCTGAGATCAGGAGTCTGACGCTTAACAGTGCCCCTCATGTATATTTTAACTTGATTTGAAGAATAGTCATGATTTTTAAAACCTTGAGAACCTAATACCCTTGGCTGTAGTATTTTAAGAGAAGAGAGGAAGGAATTTATCTAGAGATACTCTTGCATTCCCTATCCATAGTCGCTCTCCAACCCCAGCATAAACCCTCAGTAATCACCAGTGCACCGTAAGAGGGGCCGTTCTAGAATTGTCTTTGAGATTGGTTTCTCCAAGAGAATCTTCATCCTGATTACACATATCAGCAGAACTGTTGCCTTCTCATGGAGTGGCGCTCCCCTCACGGACACTGTTACCCAGATTGTGGCTGTTGTGTAATTATGAGGGTATCTAGCAAGGAGCTAATACACAGGAGAAGAAAAGAGAAAGAATTAAAACTTTTTGCACTATTTAAAACTTTTTGCACTATTTAAAACTTGGAATAATTTCAAACTTGCAGGTACGTTGTAAAAATAAAAATAGTTCAAAGGCTGCCCAAATTCTCTTTACACTTTACCCCCTTGCTTTATCGTTTAGTCTGGTTTCCGTCTCATCCCTCCCCCAAACGTATATACACGTGTATGTAAATATTTACATATATGTCAATAGAGATAAAGGAGGAGGACACACACACACGCACACACACACACACACACACACACACACACGCACACACTTTTTACTATGGGTCAGCGATATATATTATGACCCTTTATCCTTAAACATTTCAGTGTGTGTTTCCTAAGAATGAGGCTATTCTCTGAAATAACCAAAGAAGAACTTAATTTAAGGGTGAAAAAAGAAGCTGTACAACGACTTGTCCATTGAGTCTTTCGATGTCACTGATCCAAAGGTTTTAGAGAAGCCGCAGCATGAGCGGAGAGATGGTCATCGTGGGTGTTGGGGCTAGGAGAGTCTATACCGAGCTGCCTTTTTGCTTGCCTATTATTTCCAAAGAGACTTGATTTTTAAAGCTTGAATTCCAAAAACCGTAGTTTTATTTTATCTTTGTTTTTGGCTTCTGTAGAGGATTTTTGTGTTTCTGTAATCTTTCTTTTCTGTATATAGTTGGGGCAGGTTGGGGGCGGGGGTAGCTTTTCAGATGCCAGAGAGGCTGCGCAGAGTCCTTGAAATCCTTGCTGCCAGGTCTCTTTGGCCCCGGAGACGTACCCTGCATGTGGCCCCAAGGACAGGCTAGTCACAATGCATTCAGGGCCAAAGGTGATTAGAACCTTCTCAAAAGGTGGATTTAATGCCAGTCTGGTCCCTCCTGATGAAGGCTATGGTCCCCACCGTGCCTCTGGCTGCTGCCTTGGGTGTCGTGAGATGCCCCCGTGGGCCAGGCCTTTTCACCCTTGTGGAGGGCGACCTGTACCAGCTCTTGATTTCTGCTTCTTACACTGACAATCATCTGTACAATTTGTGGGTGGCAGATTGCAAGTGTGAACAGCACACAAAAGATTTTCACTGTAAGCACAGGCTTTTATAGCGGCTCAGCACACAGTGCATGGGGCTCCTTTCGACCTTTTCATTATTTGGTAATTGAACCAGCAGACATTTAATTCTTTCCTCTGGAGTCTTCATTAAATTGCTCGGAAAAGATAAAATTGCAACAAGAAAGAAAAATGAACAAATTTAACTACCATCGCCTGGGCCTGGATTCTTCTTCTCACGCTAGGCTTCTGGGCTTTAAGTAAACAGAATATTTTCAAATTGCACTGGATTCAATTTCAGTTGCTTTCAGTGGCTCACACAGATTGTGTCCGGGCTGACCCTCAGACGGCAGGATGGTGTGAATGACTCCTTGTTTGGAGGGCATGTACACAGAGTCAGTTTTTGCGGGATAGTCATGAACTTACCCAAGTGCAGCCATGTGCTCTCATCCTGGGCCCCTTCTGACATTTCTGGGTCAGTAATAAGAGATCGTCCTTGTCCAAGAAACAGGGCAGGACTAAAGGTCTCCCCTGGGTTCCCAGCCTGTCCACCTCAAAATGGCAGCTGTGTCTTTCTCTCTTTTTGCTTTCTTATGTACAAAACATAGAGCTGAAGCTCCAGGATCATATAGACCAAATGGCAAAGAAAAAGGCATTAATCAAACGTACACACATACACAGTCAAGAAAGGGGGTATTCCTTAATTTCAGTTGCACGCAAACACAGGTCATTTCTCTCCATCTAATTCCTTGGGGGGCCAGGGGAATACAAGACTATGAGGGTAAGCAATGGTGAATAGATTGATGCGTTATAACCAATTTAGTCTTGAAACAGAGCTCTCTGGCACTGAGACTTAACAATATTCATAATCATTGTTGGGCCACTTAATAATTAGACTTTACTGGTACACAGTTCCTCTGTCTGCCTCATTAGGATGACTTTGAAGGAGTCAGACCAGGTACTTCTAGATGATGGAGAGGCAGAAGTAAAGGCGGGTGGAATTGGAGCCATTGAGATACTGCCTTTCTAGACCTGCCCGATTCGTAATCTACGGCTGTTCTGTGCCTCATGGGAGCCACGAGACACATGTGACTGTTTGTATTTAACTATAGGTTAATTTTTAAGAATGAAATACCTTAGTCACACTAGCTGCATTTCAAGGGCTCGACAGTCACAAGTGGCTGATGGCTATTGTATTGGACAGGGCAGGCAGGGAACATGTCCATCATCGCAGAAAGTTCTAGTGGGAAGCACCGATGGAGAGGACACAAGTGACCAGACTTCACTTGGCTGGCATCGGATGGCCAGGCTGGTGTCTGTGTTCATGGCCAGGCATTGGGAGCCTTGGCCGGATTGGACTGGCTTGATGTTAGGTGAGGCGCCCTCCCCAGTCCCTCATGCTGTGGGCATTGTTTATTTTTCTCTGATTTATGTGTGAGATCCGTCACAGAACAGGTTCCCTAGGAAACAGACTCTGGTGCAGAGATCTGCATGGAGGAAGTTTATCACGGAGGGCTCTCAGGAACCTGATGTGTGGAGAAATGAAGGAGGCAGGGTGGTACTATGCAAGGAGGCGTTAAGCTGCGTTATGGTCGGAATAAAGTGAACGTCCACTTGCACGGGAGTTCCTGAGCTGGGGCTGCCTATGGGAGTTGAATCACCTTGAGGCAAGGGCTTTCCATCCCACACCTTTTTGGTGTGCACTCCCTTGGGAAGGGCTGTGGCTTTGGGTCAGATGGCTGTGTGGGTGGAGGGAATTTGGTAAGACAAGACCCAGCTGAGAACCAGTGTTGCCAGTGTTCCAGCAGCTGGGGGAATGAGTCCCATGGTCCCAAAGCAAAGATCTGTAACATATGCCAGAGCAGGTACTACAAGATCAAGATTCCAGATCCTAACTTGGGACTATAGAGAGGAAGCTGGGGGAGGTTGGAGATGAAGATGTAATAGCAAAGCCAGGAGGTGATGGAACAAGCGCGATGATACTAAAAGCTTAGATGAGGCCACAGGGCACTTTGTCACATGTGCTTTAGGTGCGAGCAAAGATTGTCTAGAAATGGATTACACCACCTGACGCGATGCGCCTTCTACTGTCGGAAGCCCTGTGAAGACACAGCATACATCTAGGACACGATCTCTCCCCTCAAGTGGCTTACAATCCAGGTGGATTTCAAACAAGTGAAATTCTTGACACAAGACAGCGAGAACATGTGAACGGCAGGGATGAGAAGCTCCTGGGCCAGCAACGGCTCCTGTCGGCTGGGTGGGTCAGGGAGGCTGGTGGAGGAGAGATGGGATTTGAATTGAATCCTAAAGGATGAAAGACACGAAATGCCGTCTTTTCAAGCTTCGCCTCTTACTGCCGACAAGGAGATTTCTGAAGGCCCTTTGGTTCTTACTCGATTCCTTATCTTACGTGTGTTGGTAATCTCTTCACAAAATACTTTGAAGGCCGATTCTTGAACACTTGAAAGAGCATATACTTTGAAGTTTTCTGAGTTTATCCTGATTTCAACTCTTTGAGCTAGCTTTTTTCTCCAGTATTTTTAGTGTCTCCTACAGCTTACTTCTACTTCCTTCTCATTCTCCACAGACAAAATGCCTGAGTCATGAAGTTCCATCCAGCCCATCAACACTTTTTATTTTTGCACTGACAATGAAATTAAAAGGTGGCAGCAAGGAATCTGTTAAGGAAACGATAATAAGCATTTTTGCGTAGCTGAACTTTTAGAATTTAGGATGCATTTCTACATCTACAAACATGTAGTTCTTCCAGAAGAATCCGTGAAGGGCTTGGGGCAGGTAATATCATCCCCTTATCATAGATAATGCAGTGCCTTGGACATGGTAGGTCTTCACTTGATCTTAGCCAAAAGGCCGAGAAGTGATGGCCGTGGTAGGTCTTGAAGATGGGACACAGCCTGTGAACATCCAGGGGCTCATGGTTCCCTTGGAGATGAAGAGGTTAATGGGTTGGCTAGAAGCTGGACCACCTACCCTTCAGATAGTTCTTCCAAGATACAGGAGAAAACCCATCTTTTTCTTGTAAGGAACTGATTGTGAAGCACTTAAACGGGCAGACAGGTCTGCCATGTAGGAGGGAAACCTTCCTCCATTGGCCGTATCAGCTAGGAACACACTTGGGACAAGAGCAGCATAAAGAAATCCATGGGGAACGCCACCTCATTTGCCACAAAACCCTACCCAGGAAATAAGAACCCTTCTTACAGATGGATTGGTGATCGAGGCAAGGCTACATGAGAGAAAGTATCTTTGCCTCTTCGTCTCATTCAGCACTCAGTTCCTTATAACGTAGGCTCTAAACACCTTTGCCGCATTAGAATTGATGATTCTGGAATCACCCAGGGTGGGGTTGTATCCTTGATCCACAGCCTAATGGCCGTGTGACCTCAGCAGGTATTAGTTTCTTCTTGCTGCTGTAACGAATTAACAGAAGCTTAATGGCTTAAAACAACACATATGCATTGCCTTGCAGTTCTGAGCATCAGAAATACAAAGTGGATCTTGTGGGGCTAAAATCAAGGTGTCACAGAACCGTGTTCTTTCTGGAGGCCCTAGCAGAGAATCCATCCTTTGCCTTTTTCAGCCTTTGGAGGCTGCCCACATTCCTTGCCTACAGGCTGCATCATTCTGACTTTGCTGTTGTTGTTTGTTTGTTTTGGGAGTTTTTATTTTGTTTTAAACGTTTATTTATCTTGAGAGAGGGAGAGTACACATGCATGCATGTGAGCAGGGGACGGACAGGGACAGACGGAGAGACAGAATCCCAAGCAGGCTCCATGCTGTCAGCACACAGCCCGAGGCAGGGCTCGATCTAACGAATTGTGAGATGGTGACCTGAGCAGAAATCAAGAGTCCGATGCTTATCTGGCTGAGCCCCCCAGGCTCTCTCTGAACTTTGCTCTTCACTATCATCTTCTTCTCTCCCTCTTACCTCCCTCATGAAAAGATCTTTGTGTTTATATGGGGCCCACTAAGACAATCCACTATGCTCTCCCCGTCTTAAGATCCTTAATTTCATCACATCTGCGAGGTCCCTTGGCCATGTAAGGTAACACACTCAAAAATTTGGGGGGAGGCGCCTGGGTGGCGCAGTCGG
The DNA here is from genome assembly GCF_018350215.1 of Panthera leo. Taxonomy (NCBI): domain Eukaryota; kingdom Metazoa; phylum Chordata; class Mammalia; order Carnivora; family Felidae; genus Panthera; species Panthera leo. Next base: position 8,488,524 of record NC_056691.1, read on the forward strand.
TTAAGCGTCCGACTTCAGCCAGGTCACGATCTCGCGGTCCGTGAGTTCGAGCCCCGCGTCGGGCTCTGGGCTGATGGCTCGGAGCCTGGAGCCTGTTTCCGATTCTGTGTCTCCCTCTCTCTCTGCCCCTCCCCCGTTCATGCTCTGTCTCTCTCTGTCCCAAAAATAAATAAAAAACGTTGAAAAAAAATTAATAAAAAAAAAATTTGGGGGGAGCAGGATATATACTTTTGTTTGTGGGGCGGTGTTATTCTGCCTACTATAATAAGTTAGTTTGCCTTTCTCTACCTCATTTTCTTCACCTATAAAATTTTAAATAATAATAGTCCCTTGTGAAGATACAAAAATCACATGAGAAAATCGATATAGAAATTCGCGCAGTGCCTGACATTCTCTTGCTATTGTTATCCTTGTCACTATTCCTTGTGGCTATTAACGATGCTGTTATGAGGCCTCATTTCACCCCTGTCTCTGTACAAGTCAACCCAACAGAGATCATGGAAGGGTGATCCCCAGGCAACAATGGGAGGCATGGGGCAGAGCACGTTTTCTAACAGTGTGTGTTTAAATTGCATTTTGCAATTTCCTTTAGCACCCCTTTCTAAAACCCAAACAGTTGCAAGAGGCAGAGCCTCTGTACTTATGCCCCGCCCTTCTCAGCAATTCTGCGGACTGGCCAGAGCCGTGTGTCAAGCCGCTCTGTAACATCCGGGTCTCGGGAGAAATTCAGAGTTGTTTCTAAATCCTTTCCCGGGTAGACACTGTGCTTGCTGACCCAAATCTCCTAAATTGTCAGATGGCCTCGGGTTTGGTGACTGTTGAGAGGAAACAAACCACTTGGGCATCAGGGAATAAACAACACAGTGGCTCTCAGATGAAGGTAGATCAGCATGTCCGGCAGGACTTCTCTAACACAGATTGCTGGGCCCCACCCCCACAGGTTCCCATTCGGTAGGTACAGGGGTGTGGACCGAGAACTCACATTTCTTCTAAGTTCTGCTGTTGCTCATGCTTGGTCAGGGGACCACACTTTGAGAATTACTGGGATTGTATGACATCAGAGACGAAACAGCCCCCAGAAAGGGTTTCCCACAATGTCTGAGTTGGGCAAGTAAGGGAGCTGGATGGGAACAGTGGGAGGAGCCTTCCTGCCCCAAGCTCCCTACAGTGACAGGAACACCCCCTTCTTTTCGCGATGGATAGATTTTATCACATCCAATTTAGTAAATAGCCAGAAAGGCTGGAAGCCAGAATGTATTGTGCACATCACTGAGACATGGTTAAAAGCAACAGAATTGACTTGTCATTTTTTTTTTTTTTTTACTTTTGGAAAGTTTGCTTTTATTTTTAACCTCAATTTCCTTTCTTTCCCAGTTGTATTGAGAAATGATTAACAGATGTCACTAAGTTTCAGGTATACAGCACGATAGTTTGACTTAGGTATTTTGTGAAATGATTACCACAATAGGTTTAGTTAACATCTATCATCTCATACAGATAAAATACAAAGAAGAGAAGAAATTTTTCCTTACCATGAAAACTCTTAGGATCTACTTTCTTAACAACTTTCTCAGACATCATACAACGGTGTTAGCTACAGTCAGTACGTTATATATTGTATCTGCAATACTTACTTCAAAAGTAAAAGATTGTACCCTTGAACCATTTACCTCCATTCCCCGCCCCCACCCCTGGTAACCACAAATCTGATCTCTTTTTCTATGAGTTTGGTGGAATTTGGGGGTTTTGTTGTATCATGTTTGTTTTTTTAAGACTACATATAAGTAAGATCATACATACAGTATTTGTTTTTCTCTAACTTATTTCACTTAGCATAATCTCTTCAAGGAACATTAATCTTGTCGTAAATGGTAGGGATTCCCTCATTCTTTAGGGTTGAATAATAATCCATTGTATACATATACCACAACTCCTTTATCCATTCATCCATTGATGGACACTTAGATTATTTCCATGCCTTGGCTATTGGAAATAATGCTGCTATGAACATGGGAATACAGATATCTTTTCAAGTTAGCGTTTTCATTCCCTTTATACCCCCTCTCTTTCTGTTGTTGTTGTTTGAGGTATAATTGAGGTCTGGAGGCAAAAAAAAAAAAAAAACCACTTTGAAATTGATGTCCAGGTTCCTCAATTTACAGATTTACAGAGGAGGGGCTGGAGAAGGTAAGAGGCTCGCCCAAATCCGTAGCTGTCTGTCCTCTGTGGTGGAAAGGTGTCCTCATTTCAACACGGGACTGTCAGTCATCTCGATCTTTAAACCGTAATTCAATAAATCAAACAACTCTTTGGCTCACTTTGCAGCATCTGAAATATTCTTTCCTCAAGCCTCAGTCTTAATTCATGGCCACTCAGCTCATTGTTCCTCCCTTTACCCCCTAGCAGCCCCCAGTGTTCACGGCTGTCTGTTGTTGGCCAATTTGAGGGAAGCAGCAGAAAAAACGCCTGTGGACCTAGAGCATTTTCCTGCAAGGCACCCACACATTTTAGGGGGAGTTGCGATTAGGGCACATGTTTTCTTGGCAGGCAGAGCAGGGAAGGTAAGACAGACTGTAATTTAAATTTGGCCAAATAAGTAAGGCATCCCTTTGAGCTCTCCCGGGGAATGAAACTGAAAAGCATCAGATGGTTGATTACTTATCATCGCTAAAAAGGTTTTGATGTCTTAGAGCTCCCTTCAGCCCTAACAGTGAACCCGTTTCACACTCACACCCTCCCCATGGCAACGCCTCCCCCCTCCCTCCTCCCAACCCCGCCCTAACTGTACTTTTCCCAGCCAGCTCCCGGTAGCTGGAGAGTTTCACCCTGTGCCAGGTGCCACAAGAGAAACACACACACACACACACACACACACACACACACACACACACACACACACGATCAATGTTGGCTGTGTGACACTCTTGGAAGCCAGACCAGCATCTGAAGAGCAGAATATTCAGTCAAATCAACAGGTTGGTTTTCCCGCACAATGCTAAGTAATCACCGTGACTCCTTCTGTTCCACAGAATTGATGAATCCTCATTCGCTCCGGGCTGATGGTTTGGCCGTCATGCAGCCTCAGATTGGTGTCCAGCCTTGCTCTTTTCATCCGCCGTAGCTTAGGAAATGATAACTGGCTTTGCCACCTGGGTAACTTTTTAATGATCTGAAAGACCACAAGGAGCCAGCATTTCTTTTGTGCAGTTCCTCATTCAACAACCTAATAGCTATCTGAAAAGAGCTTTCTTGAAAAGAAGAAAAGTCTGTTCCTCTTGGGCAGAGGCAATGGTACCTCACGATTCTCTGATTAAACTATCACACTGAGCGTATTACGGGACATCCGACTTGCTTGAGACGGACTTACCGCTGAGGTTTCTTGGTATTTGCACTGATGCTTTTCCGCCAGCCAGCCGTGAAATGACAGATGAGTGTCCCTAAACTTGCGTGTGAATGGTAAGTCAAGTGCCCAAGAAGCTGCTGGGGCCCAGCCGCCCCCTGGAGCCACCCTGGAGGGGGAAACGTGTTTTTCTTTAGGGTTACCTTCTGTGCCCATGAACTTGAATCAGGAGTGAAACCAAGGTCGGCACCACAGCGGGGTGCGATACTGGAAAGAAAGCTCACTCCACGGTCTGTCCTCTGGCTCCAGTGGACAAGTAGCCTTTGCTGGCAGGTCCCAAACTTAGAACTGGAAGCAGGAAAATGGTTTTCTCTCCTCCCTAACCTCTTTTCGGGATATAACATTGGAAACCTCAAAACCTCTGTAAGGTTGTCTTTAAAAAAGCAACTAACTGCTTAGGTTTGGAGTGACCAGCGCTCCAGGCAGGAACCTGGTCATTACTGCGTGTAATGTGTCTGCAGCATCCTGTTTGTGTCTCGTGATTGGCATACTTTTTCAGCTTTCCTGTGATGTATGCAGATTGATTTGTTTTGAAAACTATGGATGTGCTACTGTGCTAACATACCACGTATGTTATAAATGATTCCAAAGTTAAAATGATGAGATACCCACTAAACACGTACCAACGGCCAAAATTTAGAAGACTGATGATAAAGGAGCCGAGTGGCTCAGTCGGATGCATGTCCCAACTCTCGGTTTCAGCTCAGGTCATGATCTCAGTTTGTGAGTTCGAGCCCCGCCTTGGGCCCTACGCTGACAGTGCAGAGCCTGCTTAGGATTCTCTCTCTCCCTGACTCTCTGCCCCTCCCTCACTCTCCGTGTCTATCAAAACACATAAATAAACTTAAAAATTTTACAAGACTGGGGTGCCTGGGTGGCTCCGTCGGTTAAGCATCCGACTTGAGCTCAGGTCATAATCTTGAGATCCGTGAGTTCGAGCACCGTGCAGGGCTCTGTGCTGACAGCTCAGAGCCTGGAGCCTGCTTCAGATTTTCTCTCTCTCTCTCTCTCTCTCTCTCTCTGCCCTTTCCCCACTCACACCCTGCCTCTCTCTCTCTCTGAAAAATAAACATTTAAAATTTTTTTTTAATTTTTAAAGACTGACAATAAACCAGTGGGACCCACATTCACCTTGTGTGAGAATGTAACATGGGATAGGGACTTTCAAAAACCATCAGGTGAATTCTGTTTAGGTTAAACATGCACTGTCCCTAGCATCCAGCTGTTTTATCCCTTGGCATTTACCTAGGAGAAATGAAAATATATGTTTGCACAAATATTTGTACACAAATGTCCATCAGTAGATGAAAAGACAAACCAATTGGTGGTATATTCAAACAATGGAATACTATTAAGCAACGTAAATGAATAAGCTACTTTTCCATATAACAGTATGGACAAATCTCAAAAATATTATGCCAAGAAGACAGATACAAGAAAGCATATTCACCTATTTATGTGAAAGTCTAGAAAAGGTAAAGCTAATCAGTGACAGCAGATCAGTGGTAAGTGGGCGAAGCAGGGTCAGGATTGACTGTAAGGAAGCGGGAAGGCAATTTGGCGGTGATGGGTATTTTCCGTATCTTGATGGCGGTGGTATTTACATGGGTATACATATTTATTAAAACACGTTAAACTGCACACTTAAGATAAGTGCGTTATATATGAATTATTCAACAAATATTCAGTAAACATACTGTTTAAAACCAAAGGTAAACTTCTATTCACTTTAGTACTAGAAATCTTAGCCCATGCAATCATATGTATAAGAACCAGAAATAAAATTATTGAAAAGGAGGAAAGATAAAAATCTGCATGGCTTTTAAATGCATAATATTTCGCTATTGGCACACAAGAACCTATAGAGTTAATATGATTTAAAATATTGATATAGAGGCAGCTGGGTAGTTCCGTCAGTTAAGTATCTGATTTTTGATTGTGGCTTAGATCATGATCTCATGGTTCCTGCTATGAAGCTCCTCCTGGCACAGAGCCTGCTTGGGATTCTCTCTGTCACCCTCTCTCTGCCCCTGCCCCGTGTGTGCACTCTCTCCCTCTCTCAAAATAAACTTGGAAAAAACTATGTAGTATTTGCTAATAATGTGATTTAAAGGTCTGGTTCTTTGTTAAACTTATCTTGATGCTTTTTGTGAAGGCTATGGGGTAGAAAACATACAAAAATGTGTAAATTCAAATGGAAGGAAGGCAAAATGAATTGAGCAAAGTAAATCACAATGATTCATTTTCAGCCCATCTACCATTATGCAATGTATTTGAAATTCAATTAATACATTTCTCTTTTCTCTGATGTCAATCAGAGACAGCAGAGAGCCTGATGCGGGGCTCAAACTCACAAACTGTGAGATCATCACCTGAGTGAAGCTGGACTCTTAACTAACTGAGCCACCCAGGTGCCCCCCCCCCCAAGTCTTTAAAATTTTCCAGCCATGAGACTTTTTATCATTTTCAGAAACAAAATCGTGTAACAATGAAATATTCCCAAACAACCATTTTCAAAATGTTCTTTCCATAGCACGAGTTTCTTTTCAAAAATAGCTCCTCCTCCATTTATTACTCAAAGTCATCTTTATTTCAGAAGGGCGACTTACGTTTTATTTTTTCAAAAATGTCTGCTAGTAAAATAATTCTGACCACTACTTGTCATCACGGAAAATTTCAGCAAATGACAACTCTTGTCTTTAACAAGAAAACTCCATGCCTCGTCTATAAGTAGAGCGACTCTTCTCTGTACTTTGCTGTGAAATAACCGGGGTAGGCTTATTGCTGGAAAGATTTTCAGGGATAGCCCCATGTTCTCACAAAGTACTATAAACAGTCTGCTATCTCATAAAGGCCTTTTTCTAAATATATATGAAATCCCATAGCCCCATGTGGACTTCTTCCTACAAAGATTTGTCTCTAAGAACTTGCTGATGTGTGATGCCTGTTAGTGGATATTAATATTTGCTGTTCTTATTAATTATTACCAGTGTTTACATCAGTCATCCTGGTACTACCTACGGTTTGAGACCATGTTTTGTTTTGTTTTGTTTTGTTATTTGATTATATGGTTTTGATTTTTGAGAAATGCTCCAGAAAGAAAAACAATCATAAACACACACACACACACACACACACACACACACACACACACACACACACAAAGAGAGAGGCTCTGGAAAATGGGGAGAGGTTAGGTTTGCTAGAACCAACCTGGCATGGTATCCATAAGAACTGTAGAAATGGGCATCCAACAAAATTGATATTTGGGCTGCTGTAGCACTTAGTTAATATAAGTCTGTCTATATATATATCTATATATAGATATAGAGAGAGATATAGATCAGTCAGGCTAGTGAAGGGTTTTGAACGAGGCTCTGCTAAACTAACAGAAGACTAACTTCTCAGGGTAACAGCAACAGAAGGTTTATTTTTTTGCTCATGTACATGTTCATGGTTATGGCTTTTTTTATTGACTGAAGCAAGTGACATGACCAAGGCTAATGTGAATGGGGCAAAAATGTATGATTTTACCAAGGAGAAGGGAAGAAAATTTTCATGGACAATGTGAAAACAGCTTGGTTTCTTCATCTTCAAAAATCAGTCTGATTTTGGAAAACCTATTGCTTGGGTCACAGAAGGATAACTCACATTGGCTTAAGAGAAAAGAGAATTTATTTATTGGCTCATATAATCAGGCAGTCCAGAGGGCTTCTGAGTAATACCATCCGGCCTCCAGAGAGTAGCTAGTGACCCAGATAAGTTTCATCCTCTCTCTCTCTCCCTCTCTCTTTCTCCTCCACCCACTCCTTCCCCACTAGAGCTCTGCTTCTTTCTATGTGGGATTCATTCTCCTACTGTAGACAGTCCGTCTTCGTGTGGACGGGAAAGACCACTGGCACGCAGGGGGCCCCTGAATAATACCCTTTCAGACCCATGACTCAGGAAACAAGTAATCTTCTCCAGGTCTACACTGAAAAAACATCTTAGTGAAGTATTTTGATCAGTCTAGCCACCTGTTCTTCTGACCCTCATTCCCAGAGGGATGGAGTTCTGTGATCGCCTGGACCCGGTTCATATGCCAACTTCTGTGGCTGGGGCAGAGGAGGAGGCTGGCTGCACCTGGCAACCTTACAGCGTCACACCATCAGAAGAGGGGAGTAAGAATTTCCCAGAGAGACCTGGTCCTGCGCAGGTGAAATCAACCGAGGGCCCGCACACATACCCGCCTTGCTCTCTCTAAAGAAGATAAAGCTTGTGCAAGTCTTTTGTAAACTGTAAAGCATTGTCCAAATGCTAATTGCTATTATTATTCCTTTTGAGTTGAGTTTTAAAAAAAAGCCCCATTATTTACTGGGGTAAATTAATGCCCGTGGCTGGCCAGCGTCGTTCCACCCACTTACTTAGGTGAAGGTAGAGTTGCCGTAAACAGGCAGGGGGTTCCCAGCGGATTGAGTACATCGGTGACAACCCGTTTCGTATTAACCCAGAAGTGACGCTTGTTACTTCGGAATGAGGGTGTACCTGCAAGACAACTGTTCGGTGACAATGTTGAAGAGTTCTGCAGTGTGCATTTTCTGAGTGCTCCTGGTCCCTGGCGTGGTGCTCGGGAATATTCTGGAAGAACAAGACACAACCCCTCTCTTGGAGTCACATTTCACCCCAGCCACATCCCGATAGCTCCGAATATGCAGATTGTGTCGAGGAAGGATCAGGACAAATTGACTGAATTTTTCACTTTTCCTCCTGATGCCTTGACAGCCTGTTTCTCATGCTTACTGGATGATGCTTAATTTAATTCATGTGCCCCAGGCAGCACGCTCTGTGTTGCAGCTGGTGCACAGTTCGTTTGAAAGGGCTTTCTCGGCACGGCCAAAGGCAGGAAGCACACTGCCGTGATACCTTGATGAATGGGTCCCTTGGGAAAGAGGCGCCTTTATAATGAAGTCACAAAAGAAATCTTCATAAATCCTTGGAAGCCCAGCAGCGCATATGTGCGAGTGCAACCAGCATACTTCCTCAACAACCCTGTTGAAGGTAAAGAAGGCCAATACTAAGCAGAATTAAAAAAAAAAATCTGCTGTGTCCCCCGCCCCAGGCACCATTCCTATAGTCATCTCTTCGCACACGCGCACACACACACACACACACACACACACACACACACTGCATCCATGTCTGTTATGAACACTGTTCCTGCCTCCAGGACCCAGGGCCCTCTGCTTTTCCAATCAAAACAGGGAAGAAGAAATAATTGTCACTGTCCCATGTTGACAGATCCCTCGGGTTACTCTCGGGCTAATGAATTTCACCCTCTAGAGCTGCGTTGCATGTTGGGCCTTGAACTGTAACTTGGGTAGATGACAGCTTCTGAGGAGAGGAGTGTGGGTGTCTGAAATCACACTTAACCTGATGGAGTCTCTGTAGGGGACTCACTAGGGGGCCCATCGCTTTGTGAGCCTCCTACTTTCCAGATCCTTCCTTGGCTAGGGCCTTTATCCCAGCTGGCATCCAGAAAGGCCCTGTCTCCATCTTGACTCCATTCCAGGAAGCAGAGCCACTTTGGAGGTAGTGAGGATTCACGGACTAATGTCCTTCTTTCCTTTCCCTTGACCCCCCCCCCCCCCCATGTAGAAGTTGGCTAAGGCTATTGTAACCAAGCGGAACAGACTGGGTGGTTTACACAGTAGGAATTTATTTTTTCACAGTGCTGGAAGCTAGGTGTCCAAGATTTAGGTGGCCACAAGGTTGGCTTCTTCTAAGGTCTGTCTCCTTGGCTTGTAGATGGCTTTCTTTTCTTTCTGTCTTAACATGGTCTTTTTTCTGGGTGTGTCTTCATCCTCATCTTTTCTTTAAGGACATCCTGGACTTGTCATATTGGGCTAAGCTCACTCTGATGACTTCATTGTACTTTACCTCTTTAAAGACTACATCTCCAAATATAGCACATTCTGAGGTACTGGGGATAAGGACTACAACATATGAATGTGGGGCAGACACAATTAGCCCATAACAACTCATCTTCCTCCCCTTATTCTGACTCCTGGCCTGGCCTCTTCTCCTCTCTTAACTGATGAATCCAGGGCAGGTTCGGCCGACCCAAGTCCCCAGTGGCCAGATGTGTGGAGCCGGAGAGAAGAACTAAGTGGTTTCCCCCAAAAAAGCCAAGAGTCAAAACCAAAAAGCCCTTGAAAAGGAGTAAGAAGATCGGCAGGCTTGAGGTGGTCACCAGAAGCTGGGGTTTAGATCTGAGGAGTCAGGCAGCCAGCGAGGACACAAAGGAGGAATGGTGAATCAAAATGGCGGCAAGACGGCACTGTGGGTCAACACCAGAGTTAACACAGCCTAGCCCAAGGCTGCTTTCTACAAGCCTCTGGCACAGGGATCTGACATAGATTAGGCATTCACCCACCCTTACCTGATTCATTCAAAATCCAGGCTTTCTCTTCCTTGCTTTGCCGTTTCTAGTTCATGATTCTGTGACATTATGCACATTGCTCTCTCTGCTCGAAATCCCCTTCTGCCCCAGTGTTGACCTGGCAGCTCCCCCATGACCTTCTCCTAAGCTGCCACCTCTGATGTAAAGCCTCCCCAACTCAGTACATCTTTAGCTCTTCGGAGATCCAACTAGGTTATCAAGTCTCACGAGAATAGAGACATACCTGTGCACGTTTTGAGTCCCCACAGATGTAAGATATCAGCAAATGCCTATCCAGTAAATGTTTTGAATTAGGCCGGTCAAAATCTGTCTTTGAACTCACTTGGTTTATATGTCCCTTCATGCGTCTCTCATTCTTCCTTATATGTAGGGAAGCATATGTTTAGCTCAGTGCCTTAAGTAGTGTAGGCACAAATGGTTAAAAATGTAGACTTTGCTGCCAGACTGCTTGGGTTGAGCTCTGACCCCAGTGGTTTTTTGTTTTGTTTTGTTTTGTTTGGGGACTGTACTAGTTTGCTAAACCAGCCGTAACCAAGTACCCTAAACTGGGTGAACTTGAACACAATTCATTGCCTCCTGGTTCTGGAGGCTTAGAAGCTAGAGATCGAGGTGTGGCCGGGTTCATCCCTTCCAGGAACTGTGGCGGAGATTCTATAGCGTCCTCTCTGCAAGTGTCTGGTGCTTTGCTGGTATCCCTTGGCTTCTGCGACATCGCCCCGACCTCTGCCTTCATCTTCACATGGGCGTGCACGTGCACGCATGCCCAAGCTTCCTCCTCTTGGGGAGAAAAGAAGGCCTGTCGCACCGGATTCGGGGCCCACTCTACTCCAGTAGGACTCCAGCCTCTGTCGAACTCAACACTCTGATGAAGTGACGACATCTGCAATGACTCCATTTCCAAACAAGGTCACATTTTGAGGTACCAGAGATTGCCGCTTCAACATAGCGATGGGGTGGGGGAAGCACATTCAACCTGTAACAGCGACTCCTGGCAGATTACCTAGTTTCAGTCTCTGCGTTAGTCAAATGGAATCATCACATAGCCCACCTTCTAGGGACGCGTGATTAAATGAATTAACGTACGTAAAGCACTTCAGACAGAGCAAGCCACCAGGAAGCCCTGCCTCAGCATTAGCTAGGATTCTGGGCCGTGTGTATGGTTACCTCCTTCACGAACCAGCTGTGTGGAGGCAGATTCGCTGGGTCATTTTTATACACTGACGATGGTATCGCATCATAAACTGTGCAACATACAGCAGATCCCTGTATGCCTGGTAGACAGTCTCTGAGCTGAACTGACCAAACCGAATGGAAGGCAGGGACAATGCGGGTGATCGCAGGGCTGGAATTCAACGTCCACGTACATTTGTCAGATAGTCCCTTTGGCAGATTACACGTTATCGTGCCATTCGCGTAGTGGGGTCCCAAAAGATTGGCCTGGGAAGACTTTGAAACCCCTCTTCTTTCTTGGTTTCTTCTTGAGATTTCCTGCTTGCTTCGAGAGGCTTAGGGAATTTGGTTTTACACATACAAATGCTGTTCTGTCTCCAGGTGGAGAGAGCTCACGCTGCCTGAGCCGCTTACCTTGGTTATTGGCGTAATTGAATGCCGCAGTTCTGGAGTTCTCTACTCAGTTGTGATATTATCACTGCGAGGCAGGAGAAAGAAGGGAAGAACAATGTGATATTTCTTCCTCAGAGGCCTGGGTGGGCCATCTGGCAATCTTTAAATCTAGGTGCCAGATTGAATAACATGCTTTGGGTGACTTTTTAAACGTATTATTCAAGGGAGATGTTGTTTTAACCTCTGTGCTGCACACCGCTTCCTAGCTGATGGAAATCTTTTCTCTCCTTTGCTTGAGAATTATGTGGAACACAGCCCAGCAGAGACTAATAAATCAGCACGAGAATTCCTCAGCTGGTCTGAAGAGCAGCTAATGATGGCAACGGTGGCTCAATTTTTCTGCACAAAGCAAGGACAGGGAAACAAGGCACAGTTGTCGTGCAGCAGATATATGAGGCACAGTCTGGATCCTGACCAATGGATCTTCCTCTTCTTCCAGCCAAAGTGGGGGTCATCTCCACGCGGGCATGAAAGATGTCTGCATGGGGGACAGTGAGTCCCGCTTGTAGCCTTGATTGGGTTGCACCCTGGTTTCTTGAAATCGACAAGTCGCGTCACTTTTCTGGGTCTCTGTTTCCTCTTAGGTACCGTGAGGTTGTTGAACCGTGACTGATCTTTGAGGTTCCCTTATGTGCTTTTCCTTTCTGCCTTGTGGTCCATAAACCAACAGAGCCCTGGTCTTCTGTGTCCGGGCTAAATGGTCGCAATCGCTATAGTTTCTGACAACCCACGCTTTAACTGCTCTCTTGGAGTTCAGTGTCAATAGCGTGTGATAATTGCGTGATACTGTGATGATGTATCATCTTGTTTCTGGCACAGAACTCCTCGGAAGCCCTGGAATTTCTAGGTGTTGAGAGCTATAAAGTTGTCTTTTGTTATGTTAATGAGCTGCTTTTAGGACCGCACCTAAGGAGAGCGGCTGGTTGCCTGGGGAGCCAACCAAGTTGTTAGAAGAGGAGAAATTTCATTCTCACCCCTGACCTTGGGGGAGGGGACAGGGATTGGAGATTGAGTTTGCTTGCCAATGACTGATGATGCAATCAGCCACGCCTGAGTAATGAAGCCCCTGTAAAAACCCAAAAGAACAGGTTCTGAAAGCTTTCAGATTGGTGAACACGTGGACACTGGAGAGAGTAGTTTGCCTAGAGAGCCCGGAAGTTCGTTACCCTTTCCTCAGACCTTGCCCCGTGCATCTCTCCCAAATGGCTCTTCCTGCCTTACCTCCTTTTATAATAAACCAGCGACCTAGTAAGTAAAATGGGTGCGTGGGTGCCGTGAGCTGCTAGCAAAGTAAACGAACTAGAGGAGGGGGTCGTGGGAACCTCCTACCTGTAGCCTGTGGGTCAGAAGTACGGGTCACAGCCTGGGCTTGCCACTGGCGTGTGGAGGGAGTGGGGCAGTTGTGTAGGTTTCAACCCTTAGCCTGTGGAATCTGGTGCTGTCTCCAAGCGGTGGCAGAATCATCACCCTGTTGGCACCTGAGAATTGCTGGGTGCTCTGTGGGAAGCCCCTCCACACACACTCATCAGAATTGGGTCCTAGAACCCAAAAGTAATCTGCGTCTAAATTGCTTCGTCTCAAACTGAACTCGAGCCTGGAGTGAAATCCTGAGCCTGTTTGGTAAGTGAATCCTATGAAACAAGGGACACACGAGGTCAACTCTGTTTCTTAATACTGAGAAGCTGTCTGAGTGGCTCTGCCTGTAAGTCGAGACTCTCCTTGGCCATCACGCGTGAACGTAAAAGGAAAACTGTTTTCCTAACTCCTGATACTTTGCACACCTAACGTGTGGGGGTTTGTTCCCTACGCCAACCGATTTCCCAACTCTCTGGACAGCATCTGGGGTCAAGTAATTTAATTCAATTCTGACACCAATTACCTGGAGTCAGTGTCAGATTCCATGGGTTCAAGGACTCAGTCCCCCAAGGCTGCCCGCGTTTTGATAGTTTTCTAGAACAGGTCAAAAACTTAGGGAAACATCTACTTACATTTGTATCCGTTTGTCGTAAAGGATGTTATGAAGAGTGCAGATGGGCGGCCAAATGAAGGGTCCCAAGCTTAGGAGCTCCCGTCCCTGTGAAGTAGGGATGCTTCTTCCCAGTACACGGATGCATTCACTAACACGGAAGCTCTCTGAGCCCATCGTTGAGGGATTTTCATGGAGACTTCATCATGTGGGCATGATCATTGATTAACTCTGTCTCCAGCCCCTCTCCCCTCCCCGGAGGATAGAAGGGAGACTGAAAGTCCCAAGCTTCCAATCAGTGCTCTTTCTGGTAAGCAGCCCCCATCCGGAAGCTATCCAGGAACCCCCCCAGGACTCCTCTCGTGAGAACAAAAATTTCTGCTCTCACCCGGGAAATTCCAAGGGATTTAAGAGCTCTGTGTCAGCAACTGTGGGGCAGGGACCAAATATGTATACTTCTTATTATATCACACTGTCTTTGTAAAGGCTCAACGTTAAACTGAGATTGAGAGGACGAAATACAAAAAGTGAAAACCATCCCCGGACCTCACCTTTAACTCAGGGCTTCTTAGCAGGCGGACTGAGGTCATCGATAAATGACAGAAACAGATGAAGGGTCTTCTGGAAGTATATCAGCAGGTCACTTGCTGAAGGAGCTTGCTGAAACACTTTGAGGGGTGACAAATTAAAGCATCCACTGGCCGGGGAAAGTTTAACTGAGGCAATGGATGGTTCGGGACTGTCTCAGAAGAAAGATGTTTTGTAAGCGTAGAGCGATCTGGGTCACCGCGCTCAAATGGTGACTGGATATTTATCTGAAGCAAGAAGGGACGGGCTGTGGAAGGTGTTCCGAAATGGAACAATTCCTGTGACAAGGAAACAGAAGGAGGGACACACGGACCAAGGATCAGATTCTGAGAGTCTGTGATTTGGAAAAGGAAAAATAGATTTTTTTTTTCAGCCCTGATTTCTTAGTAGAGGCCCCAATGTGTTTTTTTCTATAAATCCTTAATTACATTTCATTCCGTAACGGAGTTTTGCATAAGGTAACAGTTTTCTTTAGATCATAAATATCCCTGGTGATTCATAATACTCCTGGCTTGACCTTTCAGAAATGTGTTTTGTTTTTTTGTCTTTTGTTTTTTCATGAGCCGCTTTCTTAGACTGAATACTCTTTTTCTTAAGAAGGACCTAGAGGGGCGCCTGGGTGGCTCAGTGGGTTAAGCATCTGACATCAGCTCAAGTCGTGATCTCCCAGTTTAGGGGTTCAAGCCCCGCGTCGGGCTCTGTGCTGACAGGTCAGAGCCTGGAGCCCGCTTCAGATTTTGTGTGTGTCTCTCTCTCTGTCCCTGCCCCACTCACACTCTGTCTTTCTCTCCAAAATGAAAAACTAAAACATAAAAAAAAAAAAAAAAATTGAAGAAGGACCTACAGAAAAGGAAACTCAGAATGCCTTTGCTGCATTTTTTTGTGACATGCATTTTATCAGCCCTCACTACAGAGGAGCGATTGTACTTACCTGCTGTCTCCTCCAGGCTCCGAGGAGTGAGCTGCACATCAGGCTGTTCGTATATCCAAGTCACCGGTGGCTCTTAAAGCCAAGGATAGGCTAATTATCTGAATATCACGTTTGATGAGAAGCCATTTGCAAAGATGAAACATTTGAGGTCTGGTAAAACCTGAGACAGTTTTTATGGGCTCGTAACATTTGGTGGAAATTAAAATCCAAATGACCTTCATTCCTTCCTATTTGTCAAAATATTGTTTGGTCTCAATTATTCTATAGACAGATAGATTTGTTTTCAACGAAGCTCCCCACTTTTCTTTGGCCTGTAAGTAGTTTGTTTGTATTATTTTTATCCCATCAGCTACATCAAGCATGTAATCTGTTGGTCATGTATATAAATGGAAGGCCCTAACTTCAAATAGTCCTTTGGTGCAAATTTTAAAATCCCTTTTTCTATTAAAAACTTCAGTCCAGGGGTGCCTGGGTGGCTCAGTCATAACCGTCCGACTTCGGCTCTGGTCATGATCTCGTGGTTTGTGAGTTCAAGCCCCGCGTCAGTCTCTGTGCTGACAGATCAGAGCCTGGAGCCTGCTTGGGATTCTGTGTCTCCCCCTCTCTCTCTGCCCCTCCCCCACTCATGCTCTGTCTCTCAATAATAAATAAACGTTAAAAAAAATTAAAAACAAAAAACTTCAGTCCAGTCAAGAGGTTATTTCATGACCAGTTGCTACAAAAAACCAGAGTGCTCTTGATAGACTTAAATCAATTTGAGTTTTGGTCTTCTTATCTATAGAGAGGAGATAATAAAGCCCCTCCCACAGAATTGTGGAATAGACATAATAAATAAAACGCAAAGGTGGGGGGTAAAGATCCCATATTATCGTTGATTTTACCAAAAGCAAAGCCACCAAAATATAACTATGTGAATATATAATCACATAATGTAACTGGACGTACATAGAATCGCATAACTTTGTACTGTTGGTGTGTCTGCCCAGAGGAAAGAAATGAAAAGTTAGCTCGTGTTTATATACTAATATTTAGCGTTCCTCTAAGGCCCATAATTATGCTGGAGGCTCACAGACCTCTACATCCTGAAGACTGCTTATGGATGGAAACAATTCCTTAGTGGGGAAATGTACTCATGCATATAAGAGGAGGTGTAGATAGAGGAGGAGCGTCTCCACTCTTCTGCATCAGCCCCCCTCTCCTGCACACTCCCTCAGGGCCCACATGGAACCCAAGTTTAGGTAGCAAAACAGTAAAAATTGATTGAAGTCCTTGAACCCCATGGTTCTGTTATGACCGTCATGGTTGAGAGGTCCCTTGGGCTGAACAAGACCTCCACTGTTTATCTGTTGGTTCACCTGCGTGTAACAGAAAACCCAAGGGAATCTTGGCTTATACACCCAAGAGATTTTTTTTCTTCCATGCAAAAGATGGGATGGGCATTGGGGAGGGCACTGTTGTGATGAGCCTTGGGTATAGTTTGTAAGGGATGAATCATTGGGTTCTACTCCTGAAACCAACACTACCCTGTATGTTAACTAACTAAAATGCAAAAAAAAAAAAAAAAAAAAAAAAGTCTGATGAGGTAGCTTAAGGCAAGGTAGCAGCTCCAAAGGATTTGTAGAGACCTAGACCCCTTGCCTCTCTCTGCTACATATTCCTGGTAGAGCTTATCACCTAAAGGTCACATCAACGCCAGGTCGGCTGCTGGAACTTCAGCCAACAAATCTGTGTGTAGGTAATAAGTTGGCAAAGGGAGGGCTCAAAAATGGCTTTCCTTTGGTTTCTTCCCCCCTTTTAGGGAGACCTGCTGGAGGTCCCTCTCAACACTTCATGTTTATACCTCCTAGACCGGAACTTAGTCAGTTAGCCATGCTTGGCTGCTAGAGAGGCTGGAAAGTAGAGTCTTTTAAGTTAGTACATTGTTGCTTCTGGTAACACAGGCATTACATTAATTAGATAAAAAGCAAAAATGGATATTGGATAGGCAGTGAGCAGTTGCCACACAAAGTGTAAGTTACTTGGGCTATTCTGGGGAAAGAGTAGACAGTGAAACACTACGGTCAAGGGGAGTTCTCCTGACAGCCTGATTAACTGTCTACATCCCTACTCCACTTCACCTGGGAGCTGGTCACTAATAACTAGCCTGGCTCACCCAACACAGGAAAAGAGGGAATAATAGCTAGCATGTATTGTGCATCTGCTCTTTGCCAAATGATGCATAATCACTTTATAGGCATTACTCATTAAGTCTCAGAGCAACCCATGAAGTCAGCACTAATGTTACCCCTAGTTCTACATGTAGGGAAACTGAGGCTCGAGATCAGTTAATGTGACCGAGTTTGCTAGAAAGCAGATAGGCAGAGACTTGACCTCAAGCCTGTGGTCTCTTAACTATTGCAGTATACTTCATCACCCACAAAAGGAAGGAAAAAGGAGCAGGAAGAAAGTCAGGAAGAGGGGACAGAATAAATGCAGTCCCAGAACTAATGTGAAAAATGGTACGTTCCAATAAGATCTTTTTTTAAAAAATCTGTATGACTTTCACACAGATATAAAATGAACATGTGTCACATATTTCCCTTAGCTTACGAATGGGTAAGCTAGTAAGATGTTAAGCCTGTTGAAAGGGGAATTCGGAGAACCACATGTGTATAGGTGGATGAGGAATACTGAAAAGGATTTAGAAATAGACACAAGACCAGTCTGTCCACAGGGCGATAATCAATTACATTCCACCAGACACAACTCCTTTCTGTTTTTGACGATAAGAGAATTGCCTGCATTATCATCGGTTTGACTTACAGAGTTGTAAAATAGCTCTGAGACACTGAAAGGCAAACATAACCTATAAGGAAGGTTATGCCGGGCGGGGCACTCCATAACCTTTGTGTCAATGTTAAAGTCTCCTAATTTGAAAAACTTGTCCTGACATACCTAAATCACCCTCTTCTGTTACCGGAGATGCCAGCATTTAGAGAGGACTAGAGACTATTGGCCAAATTTCTCTTACCCACGTACCCTCCATTTGCCCGCTGCCAGAGATTAGGAAAGGCAAAGAGTGATGTCTCCTGTTTGAACTGCCCCAGTGTGTTGGTAATAACTTTCCAAGCCAAGATGAAACATTGAATCCAAGGCTGCCATATCACCCTTGGTGAGGTAATTAACAACTACTTATCAGATGCCTTTGATGTACAGACCCTCTGCTAGATGAGCAAAACAGACCTGTACCTGCTGTCAGATATTTATAGCCTACAAGGGAAAACACTTTCCAGTAGAGGGTAAGCAAACTGGCTAACAGGATGTATGGTGGTGCACCACCCCCCCAACACATCCACAGATGACTCTGAATTGCTTCTGTAGACGTTACATATTTCTTAGTGCTTACTTTATAATTTGGTCAAAGTATCCTTTCCAAGCCTAGACAGCTTGTCTGCCTCCTTGATGCTCTTCTTCCGCAGTTATTGAGCTTTCTGGAACATCATCAGAGGGAAACAACTAAGTGTCTTAAAGTCGCCAGTGTGCCTTTTTTTTTTTTTTAATTGGCGTCCAAACTCCAAGGTTGGCAACACTGCCTTCATAAAAGCTTTATGTGACTTCTGCGCCCTTCGGAGATTCTGCAGTTGTATGGGGGTGGATACGTTCTCGCTCAGCACAGAGATGTTCCTGGACTCCTCAGGCTCTGCCCTTATGTCATCTGAAAGAGAAACAAAGAGAAAAACAAGTTCCTGTCTTTGTCTCTCTCCCCGCCACCTTCCTTCTGTGTCTGTCTCCCTCCTTGGTCATTCTCTGTCTTTCTCACTTTGTGTGTTGGCCTCATTTGCCTGCCAACCAGTTCTTGTTTGCAAAAGTTTTTTGCACTCACATCCCTGGCTGGTTCCTCCCAGGGGCCCATTTACTCTTTCCTGGGGGCAGATTTCAGAGGGCCCTGTTTTCTGCACACTGATAATTGGGCACCAGTGGCTCAAGGCGGGGGGGGGGGGGGGGGGGGGGGGGGGGGGGGGGGGGGTCTTATGCCGAGCTCAGTGTATACCTTGATTATAGGCAGAAGGGAGGGAAAGGGACAAGGGAGAGAGACAGCGACCGTGGGTACTCCCTCCTAGACTCTTCTTAGAGACCAGCCAGGCCACAGTGCTGCTGTCTCTGGTAACGGTTACGAACTGCACTGGTTTAAACACGTGGGTAAATAGAATTGCTCTCTTCCAAGTCTCTCCCCTGTGACATGTTCTTGGGTTGAACACTAACCCCCATAGGACTCTGTTTTCTGATTGGTAAAATGATGGAATCAGAAGTGGTAGTTGGCAAAGAACTTTAGCTTAAGTATTCAAGAGAATACTTAAGTAAACTTGAAGTCGTTGAATTTTTAACAGGAAGGTTAATAGTGCTTTTTTAAATGTTTGAGCAGATGTTCAGAATTGCCCATTTGAAGGACGGGGTTCTGAAAGGAGAGAATAAGAGACTAATTAGGGATCCTGCTGTTTGCAGGACTGCTCATTGACTCTGTGTGTGTGTGTGTGTGTGTGTGTGTGTGTGTGTGTGTGTGTGTGTTTTAATTTAAATTAAAGTAATACCTGTTCACAAGGAATCAAGCTGTATAGGAAGGCCTTAAGAAAAAAAGGAAACTTCTCCCATCCACCCTACTAATGCCTGCTCATTTTTCACAATGTTAACTACTCTTGAGTGGTTCTGGGTTCATTCGTTCATTCATTATTTTAATGTTTATTTATTTTTGAGAGGAGTGTGAGTGGGGGAGGGACAGTGAGAGAGGGGGACAGAGGATCCAAAGCAGGCTCTGTACTGACAGCAGAGAGCCCGATGTGGGGCTCGATCTCACAAATCGTGAGATCATGGACTGAGCCAAAGTCGGACACTTAACCGACTGAGCCACCCAAGCACCCCATTTGTGCTTGAGTTGATTACCATAATAACCTTATGTCATAATACTCATACTTCTCTCTCCTGAATCATCTGCTTTGAAGACAGTGTTGACTCTCCCTGCATAATTGAAGAGGAAATTTCCTCCTTCTGGTACAACTCCCAATTTTCTTCTTCTTCTTCTTTTTTTTTTTTAATTTCTATATTGTCAAGATTTAGAATGCTCCACTAAGTCTTTAATGTTTGTTTGTAGGTTGCTTCTGAAAATTTGCAAAAAAAAATGAAGTTATCAACACCCTCATATTCCTCCTTCCTCTTTTGTTAATTATATACTGTGAAGGTGTAATATATTTCTCATTGAAATATAACCAAATTCTTGCTATTTTTTACTATTTGTTCCATAATTAAATGGACTCATTTCTAACCATGAGTCTTATTATAGCTTCATATGGCCAAATTCTTTATTTAATTCATCTCTCAATTATGTGAATTCCTTTTTTTCTTTCTGACAAAGCATTTTTGAAGGGCTTATGTGTGCTACATAGTCTGAGTTCTTTCATGTTGGAAATGTGAATAGCACTTTCTGGATTTAATATTCTTTTGGTCATAATTTTTTTTTCTTCTAAATTTTGTGGAAATTTTTTTTTAACATTTATTGTTGAGAGACAGAGACAGACAGACAGCATGAGCATGGGAGGGACAGAGAGAGGGGGAGACATGGAATCTGAAACAGGCTCCAGGATCTGAGCTGTCAGCACAGAGCCCCACATGGGCCTCAAACTCACAAACCACGAGATCATGACCAGAGCCAAAGTCAGATGCTTAACTGACTGAGCCACCCAGGTGCCCCTGTAGAAATTTCTTAAAATGAACGTGACTCGAGAGGAATCTAATGCCATCCTGATTTTCTTTCCCTTTTAAGGTGATTTATTTTTCTGCCTGAGTGCCCAAGGAATTGATTCTTTTTTCTTTAAATCCAAAGTCTTGAGCAGAATGTATTTCCATGGTACTATTACTGTATGAAATTTTCCTATGGCCAGTGTATATTTTTCCTGTTAAAAGAATTGGGTTTTATTTCAGGGAGATTTTGTTCTATTTTTCAGTGATTTTTTTGCATTCTATTTTCCTATACTTCTGAGACATAATTTCCTTTATTGCTGCTTTGTTTTCATCTGTCTTCCATGTCTATTAGCTTCTTTCTGATGGCAAAATCAGTTTGTCTTACTTAATCTGCATTCAGGATGATTACCTCGAGCTTCTCTATTGATAGCCTGATTTTAAATTTATTATTATAAAATATTTTATGCATACAAAAGGAGAGATGAGCATAAATATAAGGTATGAAGAGTACTAACCAAATGAGCCCATATATCCGCACAACCCAGTGTAAGAACTAGACGAATCTTAACCATGTATTAAAATTCCTTGGGGTGCCTGGGTGGCTCAGTCGGTTAAGCATCCGACTTCGGCTCAGGTCACGATCTCGCAGTCCACGAGTTCGAGCCCCGCGTCGGGCTCTGGGCTGATGGCTCGGAGCCTGCTTCCGATTCTGTGTCTCCCTCTCTCTCTGCCCCTCCCCCGTTCATGCTCTGTCTCTCTCTGTCTCAAAAATAAATAAACGTTAAAAAAATAAATAAATAAATAAAAATAAAATTCCTATTTGCCTTGCCCTGATTCCATGCCCTCCCCTCCCTTCAGTCTCAAAAGTTAATAACCTCTTGAGTCTTGTGCTTAGCATAAAAAGCTTAAAAATATGATTTAGTATATCCTAATCAACATAGTTTACTTTTGAATACATTCAACCTTTTTTAATAAAAGAAATCATTCTTCAGCAACCTGATTTTCCCCCCTAAAATTCAGTTTGTGAAATTAATTTATGTTTAACACGTGTACCTCTGGTTCTGTCTGACTGTGGAAGAGTATTCCTCATATGGATATACCGCTATTTACTCATTTGTTTCCCTATCAGTAGTTACTTCTGGCTCATTGTAACTTTTTATAATTTACATATTTATAATTACAATTTATAATTTACAAATTATAATGAAATTATAATTTACATCCTATAATTACCAGTATTATAATTAAATCTTTAGTACAGCTTATCTTTTTTTTTAACATTAATTTATTTTTGAGAAAGAGAGCATGCAGGAGTGGGGAGGGGCAGAGAGAGAGAGAGACACAGAATCTGAAGCAGGCTCCAGGCTCTGAGCTGTCAGCACAGAGCCTGACGCGGGGCTCAAACTCACGAACCCATGAGATCATGACCTGAGCCAAGTCGAACCCTTTACTCACAGCCACCCAGACACTTCTAGTACAGCTTATCTTGAATATACATTCAAATATTCCTCTGGAGTGTGTATTTTTAGCTGGTGATATTTCTGAGTTGGACAGTGAGTACCTCTTTCAGCTTTTTTGATGCCAAATGTTTTTCCAAAACGGTTATAAGTAATTGGAATGTAATATATTTTCTTCCTGCATATTAGTTAAGTATTATTCCCTTATTATGTTGCTTTGCTTCTTGGTTGTTTCTTTGGACCCCAAATGTCTCATTTAATCTCCGCTCTTTTGCCTTATCATCTTGTCTTTAAAATCGTGTTCGGGGGCGCCTGGGTGGCTCAGTCGGTTAAGCGTCCGACTTCGGCTCAGGTCACGATCTCGCGGTCCGTGAGTTCAAGCCCCGCGTCGGGCTCTGGGCTGATGGCTCAGAGCCTGGAGCCTGCTTCCGATTCTGTGTCTCCCTCTCTCTCTGCCCCTCCCCCATTCATGCTCTGTCTCTCTCTGTCTCAAAAATAAATAAAATGTTAAAAAATAAAAATAAAAAAAAAATAAAATAAAATCGTGTTCGATTTAATCCCTATTCTCTTTGATTGATACATTTCTCTTACTTTCTCATTTGATTTGATCCTTAAGGTGACATGAAGGGATCGGTGCTATTATATTCTCATTTTCTTTTAATTTTTTTTTAAGCTTATTCATTTTTCAGAGACAGTGAGACAAAGCATGAGTGGGGGAGGGGCAGAGAGAGAGGGAGACACAGAATCCGAAGCAGGCTCCAGGCTCTGAGCCATCAGCACAGAGCCCGATGCGAGGCTCGAACTCACGAACAGTGAGATCATGACCTGAGCCAAAGCCGGCTGCTCAACCGACTCAGCCACCCAGGCGCTCCTATTCTCATTTTACATGTGAATGAAAGGACTTCCAAGAAACTATGTGTCTTGGCCAAAGTCTTAGAGCTACTAAGTGGAGAATCTGACAGTAGCACCCAAGTCTTTCACCTCCAAAACACTTGATTTTTCCACCTCTTTGAGATAGGATACAATTCAATACTGTATGGTATTGTGTGGTATAGCTTCTAAGACTAACTAAGCTTCCGAACTGCACAGGCATAAATAAACAACACCTTTTAATGCCTGTAGCTCAATGAAAAACCTCCCAAGCGAGATAAGAACTTCACCAAGTGAAATTATTACCATGATCTATCTTGGAAATCGCTGTGATACTAAAAGGGTGAATTCTACTGCTGCCACTACCTAAAGTGTGTGCGTGTGTATGTGTGTGTGTGTGTGCATGTGTGGGCACAATTTAAGCAGCCGATACAAGTGACAGAACTATTGAAGGGTTTTTGAAACCCAGTGTAATTGCAAGGAAACAAGATCCAAACAAAGATGTAATGTGGGTTTGCTCGTACCTTGATGGTGTCCGGAGAGTAGAGCCCTTATTGGAACCTCCCTCTATTCTGAACTCTCAGAGAAGGACCAGGTCCCATAGGGAGAATCTGTGCAGCAGTGAACATGGTGGATGATGGAACCTTCCTCTGGATTAGTAGCCTTCTCCAGCTCTTGGGGAGATGCATTAAAGTTCCTTTTTCCTGTAAAGGATAGTGCTACAAAGTTTCGGCTTTGGAAGAAGGGTGTGTGAGAAAACAGGCTAACACAAGATTTTCTGTACTGAGAGTGTTGTAAACCAAAGGTGAAGGAAAACAGCAACATTGACTCAAAGACTAATATCCAGAATTAGCTATTCTCTTGTCTTAGAGCTATTATTGGTTGGATTTGTGTCCTGTTTTCAAATACCTTTGTCAACAAATTGTATTCAGATTTAGAATTACCAAATAAACTATTTTCATTGTTTCCTCATTATTGATCTGCAGGAGATAAATAAATGTCCAGTGTGAAAAAAGAACTGCAAAGCATCCAAATAAGTTTGGGTGTCTTTGATTTAACCAAGCCAAACAGTTTTCTTTCCTGCAAAATTCTTCAAAGCAATTGATATTGCTAAGGATATCTCTGATTTTGTAAGAGGGATATATATTATAAAGAAGCTCCAAAGTTATTTGATCATGAAGCTCTTATGTTCGTGGACTCCAGGAATATATTTGGGGGGAAATTGGGCTTTCTTCTAATCATAAAATGTTAGAACTAGAAGGAGCCTTAGATCAACTCATTTTAAATTTTAATTTTGCAAGGAGGGAAACCAGAATTTATGGGCTTTAGTGACTTGCCTGAGATCACACAGCTCTTTGGTAGTAAAGGTAGGGCTAGAATTCATATCTTCAGATTCCTGATCTAGTGTTCTTTGAATTGAATGAAATTAAATGAAGTCACATGATACAGTGACCTACCGGCAGGCCTTTTTTCCTACTTCATAATGCGGTATTCCCTTCTTTACCAGTGAGAATAATGAGACTCAAACTTATTTCCTATGAATCCCAAATTGCGCTTTTGACAGCTCATAAAATCCTCCCTCCAAAGCCTTATTATATCTCAGATGTTCCTAAGGGGTCAATGGTCCAGGATTATTCTCTGTAAATTCTCCATAGAGAATAATATCATGCTCACTTGGATATCCTATCACATTGGTCTCTCTAGCAAAACTTAGAAAGCTCCCCTTCTAGCATTCTGACCCAAGTTGACGAGGCAGTTTTATACACTACCTTGTGCAAAGTCTCATACCCCATAGGCAGAATTTAGAAAGGGCTTAAAATCCAGAAGTGGAATCCCTTTGTGGCAGGCAGAGGGGCAGTGTGTATCAGAAACCTTTAAAATTGCCATGTTCTTCTCACCAAACTCCACACCCAAAAAAACGAATAATCCAGTGAAGAAATGGGCAGAAAACATGAATAGACACTTCTCTAAAGAAGACATCCGGATGGCCAACAGGCGCATGAAAAGATGCTCAACGTCACTCCTCATCAGGGAAATACAAATCAAAACCACACTGAGATACCACCTCACCCCAGTCAGAGTGGCTAAAATGAACAAATCAGGAGACTATAGATGCTGGAGAGGATGTGGAGAAACGGGAACCCTCTTGCACTGCTGGTGGGAATGAACACTGGTGCAGCCTCTCTGGAAAACAGTGTGAAGGTTCCTCAGAAAATTAAAAATAGACCTACCCTATGACCCAGCAATAGCACTGCTAGGAATTTACCCAAGGGATACAGGAGTGCTGATGCATAGGGGCACTTGTACCCCAATGTTTATAGCAGCACTCTCAGCATAGCCAAATTATGGAAAGAGCCTAAATGTCCATCAACTGATGAATGGATAAAGAAACTGTGGTTTATATACACAATGGAATACTACGTGGCAATGGGAAAGAATGAAATATGGCCTTTTGTAGCAACGTGCATGGAACTGGAGAGTGTGAGGCTAAGTGAAATAAGTCATACAGAGAAAGACAGATACCATATGTTTTCACTCTTATGTGGATCCTGAGAAAGTTAACAGAAACCCATGGGGGAGGGTAAGGAATAAAAAAAAAAAAGACGTTAGAGAGGGAGAGATTCAAAACATAAGAGACTCTTAAAAACTGAGAACAAACTGAGGGTTGATGGGGGGGAGGGGAGGAGGGTGGGTGATGGGTATTGAGGAGGGCACCTGTTGGGATGAGCACTGGGTGTTGTATGGAAACCAATTTGACAATAAATTTCATATTAAAATAATAATAATAATAATAATAATAATAATATGAAATTGCCGTGTTCTTTAAATGCGCCAGAAGCAGTGGGAAGTATTTGTTATTATTTGTTATTATTTGTTCAAACGCTGTTATAACGATGAAAATGTGCCGTAACCTCAATGTCTGATAACTTGGAGTTGGTTAAATGAATCAGAGTATTTTTTGAAATACTATACAACCAGTAGAAATGGTGTTGTAGAAAACTTCATGGAATGGTGTTTAAAACAGAACTTCCTGACAGGTAGGCCAGGACGGATATAGTGATGCCCTTTGTCCCCATGGGAGCTAGTCAGGTTCTAGTGCAACCTGAGCCCTCAGCTCAAATATCTCAAGGTGCCAAACAAAATATTTTACATTTTCATAAACAGAGAGACACTCACATGTCTGCTGAGGGATATACTTTGCCTACATCTGGATATGACAATGCAAACAGTCTTTATTTTCATGTTTTTGCTCACCTGCGTTTCTCTTTTTTAATGCATAGTACTCTTTAACAAAAATAATGTGACAGTAATAATTTTAAAACTTACACAGCCTTTAATATACTTTATCTTGTTTTATCCTCAAGCCGGCCTGTGAGATAGGCACTACTATTATTCTTTTTACTATATAAATGCTATTTTTAAATTCCATATTTGAAGCTATTAAGAACCGAACAAGTTGATGCAGGCAGAAAGGAAAAGGTGGAAATGAGATATTTCTGAAAGGTAGACATAAGAGAACACAGTTACTAATTGTCTGTGGGAAGCAGCTAGGCCCCCAGGATGTTGAAGATTATTGTATTCGTGAACAAAAGAGAATCAAGGAAATACAAGATTATATAGAAGTTTTAAGAAAGTCTAGAGGAAACCGAGAAGAGCAGGGCACCAAAAGCCTTAACCTTTAGGCTTTGTCTCTACAGGGAAAAATCCCATGAGCCCCATGACCTAGACTTCCACATGTATCATCCATGATAAAATGGAATTCCAAGAGTCCTTGTATGGACAAATGTCGACAGTGGGTGACACATTCATAGTTTTCTTCATTGTTTTTCCAGATCAGAGATTAATTTATTCCATCTTTAAAAAAAAAAAGTTTAAGTAGGGGTGCCTGGGTGGCTCAGGCAGTTGAATGTCCAACTTCAGCTCAGGTCATGATCTCACGGGTTCGTGAGTTCGAGCCCCGCGTCGGGCTGTGTGTTGACAGCTCAGAGCCTGGAGCCTGCTTTGGATTCTGTGTCTCCCTCTCTCGTTGCTCCTTACCCGCTCATGCTCTGTCTCTATCTCCTTGAAAAATAAATAAACATTAAAAAAAAAAAGTTTAAGTAGAAAAGACTTTTAATAAGTTCACAGGGCATGTGTTGGTAAGCAGCACCCTAGAAGGACTGTCTCGAGGTAAAGGTTACCCTAGCTATGTGACGAAGTAATCAGAAATGGAACAAATGTAATGGAATCATGACGAACACATGGTGTGCCACACTCATGACAAAGAAAGGGATCAAGTTGTGAAAATACAAAATGGAAGTTGTGCATAAACACAACGAGCAAAGATCTAAGAGTCTCGGAGAGCCACAACTCCAAAAGGAATGTGCTGTCTACATTTATGCTCGTGCATATAAGATGTTTATTAGGAAATGTATTTTTCAGGCAGTAGAAAGACATAAATGTAATAATGCAAGTTCTTTGACATATTTGGCATTAAGAAGAAATACATTAGAAATATAATAAATACAGATCTCTTCAAGATCCCACTTTGAAGAGAACTCAAAGTTATTAAACAGAATACAGAAGACATCAAAGAAAAATGAGTACATAACTGTAAAATGTGCTTCTGCAGAAAGGGCAAGAATGTGCTCTTACTTATTTTTGGAATCCAAAGGCCAAAGGATAATTTAATGAGCGTCAGGATCATTAATTTGTGCAAGATTATTGTAAAGAGCTCTTTGGCATCTTTACTGAAGGCAGAATGATGGAAAATAAGCTGAAACCATGAACAAAAAAACAATTCCCTCAAAAGTACAGGCGCATATGAATATACACATACACAGACAACACCCCCACACACCTTCATGCACACACACACCATGTACATGTGTGTAAAGAGTCCGGAGAGGGGTATACATCAAACTCTCCATAGTTAGTATTTGCATGTGGCACAATTACAGGTGTCTTTATTTGTGTCATATCTGTGTCTTCTCACAGTAAACACGAACTATTTGTACATTAAGAAAAACAAGTTTGTTTTTATTCAAGGGTTTATAGAAACAAACATGTCTCTTCCCTCTCATCCCTATCACGGTGTCAACCCTTAATCTGTAGACCTTCTTTTTTTTTTTTTTTTTTTTTTTTTTTTTGTAAGACCCTGTATAACATCAGTACTGGCACCTAGCACCCTGTCTTGTCTTTTTCAGATGCTGGTGAAAAATAACCACCTTTCAGACAAGATCATTGTTTTGCCAGGGAAAATCGAAGACATCTCTCTTCCCGAAGCCATCGATGTGATTGTGTCCGAACCGATGGGGTACATGCTGTTTAATGAAAGGATGTTGGAGAGCTACCTTCATTCCAAAAAGTGGCTAAAAGCAAATGGTGAGTTGGCCAATTCCCGATTCAGAAGATAAGCTAACTCTTCCGTAAAACTTTACCATCCTCTCCCCCGCCCCATATTTAATTTTGGGCAGAAAGGAGGGGAGGGCATTTCTATGATAGCAGTTTTTAAATTTTTCTCATCTTAATCTTCCATAAGAAATCAGCTAGTCCCCAGCCATAAAGCCACAGAGGGTAGTGTGCTACACAGTATTAAATAGGGGTAGAGAGGACCAGTTCCGAGCTATGTATTTGTGTCCTGTTTCTATCACTTTCTTCATTAAGGAACTTGGCCGGACACTTGACCTTTTGACTTTGGTTTTGTCATCTGTATATTAAAAATAATCTCTAAAAAAAACTTTCTATGGGCGCCTGGGTGGCTCAGTCAGTTGGGCGTCCGTCTTCGGCTCAGGTCATGATCTCACAGGTTCATAAATTCAAGCCCTGCGTTGGGCTCTGTGCTGACAGCTCAGAGCCTGGAGCCTGCTTTGGATTCTGTGACTCCCACTCTCTCTTCCCTCCCCGGCTTGTACTCTGTCTCTCTTTCCCTGTGATCAGTACTGAGATGATAATATAAAATCCCGCATTCTTTTTGTGCTTACCAGGTATCTACATGTGCTAAGCAATGTGCATAAATTCATTTATGAGGATCTTACCAAGTGTGAAGGTTGGAGGTTTTTAATTTATTTGAAAGGTCAGCGCTGAGGTTCTTGGTGATTTTACGGTCCTCCCCCATGGGGTGTTTGGCAACGTCTGGAGACCTTTTGGTTTGTCAACAACTCGGGGAGGGGAGCTACCGGCATCTGGTAGGACAGGCCAGGTGGGTTGCTCAATGTCCTTCAGAGTATAGGACCGCCTACCCCCCCATAAAGAGCTCTCCGGCCCCAAACATCAGCAATACCAAGACTGAGACCGGCCCCCATTTATGAAGAGAAAATGGAAGCTCCGTGGGAGCAAACAACATGACAAGGACACCCTCTACTGAATGACAGAGCCGGGGTTCGAACTCAGGTCGGTCTGACCCTGAAGCCCACACTCAGGACTCCTGCATGTGCCCTAACTTTCCTCTCTACTGGAGAGAGTAGAGACGCTTCCACAGAATGTCTTTTTTCAAATAGAGCATGGGAAGTGACCAGCCAGTTTTAAAAGTGGCTGTTACACTTTAAAAGTGGCCCGTTACACTTCGAGCACCTTACCGATGCCGTGGTTCCCTGCCTTGACATCCAGTGAAGACAAAATAGTGACAGCCACCAGCACGGTTCTTACTCCCAGTTAGGCAGTACATGCATTCCAAGTGTATGCATGTTTTGTTTTTTTTTTAATCTTTTTGTAATGTTTATTTTTTGAGAGAGAGAGGGAGACAGAGCACGAGTGGGGGAAGGCCAGAGAGAGAGGGAGACACAGAATCCAAAGCAAGCTCCAGGCTCCGAGCTGTCAGCACAGAGCCCGACGCGGGGCTCGAACTCACAAACCGTGAGATCATGCCCTGAGCTGGTCAGACGCTTAACCGACTGAGCCACCCAGGTGCCCCCAATTGTTATGTTAAGTTAAAGCCTGAGGCTCCTCTATAATTTCCTGCGTGGTTCAAAATGTAGGGACTCTGAGATAGGCACTTAAAAAAGAAACTCCTGCAAAAATAAATGAGTAAAAGGGTAAAGTATACCTGATGTCACAAACTTCATTAACATGCTTGTTGTGTAAACAGCCCAGGAAGGTCTCATAAGCCTGATGTTTACGTGACAAAACTGAATTGTGGAAATGCATGTAAAGGAACAGGCTGCTTGGATTTCTTACTCAGTGCCCTTCAGAAAGAATTCTTACATTTTTTTTTCTGGATTTCTTTTCACATGGCTGAGTACTTGCCACTGGGGAGATTGTGAACATGGTAAATTCACCTGCATCTGTTGAGTCCCTCCAGGCCAAGTATCTAGACCTAATATCGGGGTATTTTTTCCCCCCAGATATTTGTAATGGATATGACTAGGCTGTATATCTTCAACTAGACAAGTAAACATGAATACCGACTTGATCTTCCTTTTAACCCATATGTTCCTGAAGGAAGATTGGTTTTTTCCTAATTATTTCTATTCTCCGTGAAAATAAGGCATAACTTACAACATCAAATAATGTTAAAAAGACTTCTAATAGATAGGAACCCTCTGCCTCACCTCTTCCTGTCCTCACATTTCCCCCACCGAAGGCTATTCCTTTCAGCCACATCCGCTATTTCTTCCATGATGTACCTATATATTTCGACATAAAAGTATATTTCGATGTAAAAGTGTATATATTGCTATTTTTGTCACTCTCTGGTTGAGAAGTTCACTCCCCTTGCTTCCCTCCCCCCACCCCCATCTTCTCAATATATTTATACAGGTCCTGAATCCCTTTTCCAAACCCTTGAGGCCAGATGTGTTTCAGAATTCAGAATCTGGAGGACTCGGGACTGGTAATACGGTCATATTACCATGGATTACTTAAATCTCCAGTGGGGCCTGAGGCAAGGCTCCATAATGAAACATGTTACATTTCTGCCACAAAACATGGGAATGTGGCTACCAAGTGTGATAAATGAAGGCTGTAAATAAACTCACGTAGGCTCAAGTCAGGGTTTGCTGTCAGATGATGTTGCTGTAAACGTACGAAGCTCGGTTGCTTCACAGAGCTTTTTTTTGGATTTCACAATTTAATATAAAGAAATATAGACCGAGATCATCATTTGGCGAGATCAGTAATGGACGTTTATATTATGATGACAACGCAAATATCGTTCCGCACTGAGTCAAGGGGTATAGTGGGTGCATTTTTATTTTCTCATGAAATCTTCTGTTTTTCTTGGAGTTATTTTTTTATTAGCTTGGGTTTTTTTTTATAAGCTCATGGCTAATTGTTTCCATGCTCCAAGAGGTCAGACAGATCATCTCAATATGCGGTCTGTGGAGGCCTTCCTTCCGTGGCTCCTCTGTCTTTCTCTCCTACACGGGACATGCTTGTTCCCAGTCCTCTTGCGTGCTTTCCATCATTATTCTTCTGTCTTCTTTCTTGGGGTACACCGTCATTTCAGCAAAGAGTATCCTCTAACAGCTTTTGGAGAAAAGGTATTTGAGAAGTTACTTTTCATTAACCCCTTGGATTATCATTTTGCAGGGTAGGGAATGTGAACTTGGGCACAATTTTTACTCAGTATTTTATATTTTATTTATTTTTGAGACAGAGAGAGACAGAGACAGAGCACAAGTGGGAGAGAGGCAGAGAGAGAGGGAGACACAGAATCTGAAGCAGGCTCCAGGCTCCGAGCTGTCAGCACAGAGCCCCGCGTGGGGCTTGAACTCACAAACCGTGAGTCGGATGCTTGACCGACTTAGCCACCCAGGTGCCCCTTTACTCAGTATTTTGAAGACATCTCTTTTTGGTTTCTGGTTTCCAATATTGCTACTCAGAGCTCCCATAGCCTTCTGACTCCTGATCCTTTAGAGGGACATAGTTTTCCCCCCTGGATGCTTTTAGTATCTTGCTTTCTCTCTAGCCTTTCTAGCTTTTTCAGTTCTCGTATTGGTCATGGAGTGAAGATGTTTAATCAGAAGACTCATTTTCCTCAACTCTAAGGATTGTTCTTATATTTTTACCTTTGATGATCTCTCCCCCTCCATTGTGTATCTTTGAAATTCCCGTTAGGCTCAAGGCTCAGAGCATCTCTAAAGCTTCCCAGGTTTATACAAGTAGGGATACATATTGCTTTTCTAAGGTTGTTTAACCTCCTTTTGTCTTGAAATTGAAAACCCACTAAGAAGTCATTATTGTTTTGACACCAGTGCATGAGATTTAGGTGGAGACATGTGGATGATGTAACAATGGAGGTTTTTCTCTGGCCACCTCTGAAAATACCCTAAATAAAACAATCTGTTCTATTTTCACAGACATTGACGGGAGCGTGGTTAAAATATGGGCCATTGACTGAAGATGAGACTCCATATCGGGACTTTTCCCTTCTACTTATTAGCTCTGTGATTGTGGCTGAGTTGCTTAAATTTCCCTGTTCCTTGCTTTTCTCATTTATAAAATGGGCCTAATAATAGAGCCAACTTTCTATTGTTAGGAGAATTAAATGAACTAATACTTGGAAAACCCATTAAAAAAAATTCATGGCAGAGTTGACATAATCTAGCAATTTTAGGCATTATTTTTGTGACCGTATCTCCAATTTCTAAGACGATCCTCACTTCTGAAATGGGGTTAGTCGCTCATCTTTCTTTGGTGCGCAGTTTCCTAAGTGACTGTGAAAAAGGGTCTCCCTAAAAATGACAAGAATAATAATGCTGATCACTGTGTCTACCTGTCCAGAAAGGCCCGACTTCAGGCATGCATTCTAGGTGTTTGCCCACAAAAGAATCTGCCTTTCCCAAGGTGGCTGTACATATCAGGAACAAAACACGTGAGTTGGTGTCCCAGCAAGGAGGGTGGTGAACCTCCAGAGAAGCCAAGCTTCTAGAAACGCTTAAAAAGATAATCAGCACAATTATACAGGGACGAAGGCTGAGAATGGAAATAATAATGTGATGGAACGATGGGAATGTAAATTATTTTCAAAGCTGTTTTTACAACAATAAGATTTTTAAAGTGAAGGAAGGGCACGGAATTTGCAGCACAGGACGTATAGGGAGGAAAAAGCCAAAAGCAGAGAAGGCAGTAGGCCAGGTTCGATGTCTCACCTAATTCCCCAGAAGCTTTGATTGCAGCATAGCTTTGTGACTTGCATTAGTATTCCCTTCTTATATTTCCTCCAGTCTTCCGCCTAATTTTTTTTTTATCCTGGCTTCGAGGCAAGATTAGTTTTCAGCCTCTTGTGTAATAACTGAAATAGAATGAAAGAATATGTTGGTCAAGTGGCAGGTGGGTGTACCCTTCTCTCAGAAGGCTGTGGAAGTCAACGTCTGGGTCTTTTGTCTTTTGCTCTTTAGGAATGATGTTCCCGACCTTCAGCGACATCCACTTGGCCCCCTTTTCTGACGAACAGCTCTACATGGAACACTACTCCAGAGCCAACTTTTGGTAATGTTCTGTTCTCTCTTCCATTCCTTTTCCCTTAGAGTAAGCCAGAGTTTGGCATTTTGGGTTACCCAGTTGGCGGGGGGGGGGGGGGGGGGGGTTGGGGGGCAAGGAGAGGGGTGCTGTGCATGCATAGGATGTTTAACAGCACCCTTGGCCTCTACCTACTAGTTGCCAGGAATGCCTTTCCCCCCGTTGTGAAGCCAAAAATGTCTGTCCAGACATTGCCAGATGTCCCTGGCAGGGGAAGCGGGGCACAGAATCATCCCCTGTTGAGAATCACTGGAGTAGACAAACCAGGGAGCTGCTTACGCACTGTCACCCATCCAGAAGACCACCTGTTGCTGGAATGACAGCATCCTCCCCCTGCCTGCTGGCCGTTTCTCCCCACTGAACACCATCCACTCCTTGGGCTCAGAGCTATGGCTTCCGTTGGAACGCACCTCGCGGTCAGAGGGCGTGGGAATCAGTACCTCTTGATGTACATGAGTCGATCAAAACTTTTTTCTGGAGTTTTCGCACTAGTTGGCTATTGGCTTTTGGACGGTTCGTTTTCTCTCTTGAGACCTGGTTTCTTTGCTTGTAAAACGAGAACCAAGACAAAGCCGCTGCCGGTTCTAAACCGCCGTTCTTGCTGGCATTCTTTTTTGAGAACTGGTTTTTACAAGGAGAATGATGATATCGGACCCACGGGAGGGAGAAACAGAACAGATACCCTCCGAGTGGGAATGCTGGGTGTGTAGGAGGACAGGCATGTACTGGCATATGGAAGCGGATGGATGCT
Organism: Panthera leo; assembly: GCF_018350215.1. Lineage (NCBI taxonomy): Eukaryota > Metazoa > Chordata > Mammalia > Carnivora > Felidae > Panthera > Panthera leo. The sequence goes on from NC_056691.1 coordinate 8,522,701, forward strand.
AAAATTTAAGCTTTGAGTTCCAGCTGATGTACGCAGAGCCTTCCAACACAGAGATATATCCACAGTTGATTTCCGGGTTTTTGTTTTTTGTTTTTTTTTCTCTTTGCAATCCTCTCTCTTGGTGAAGAAGCAGCAGATAGGAGGCACTTTGGTTTCCCAGGTTACCAGCTCTTTGAGGAGTAGGGTCAACGGGCTGAAATTCTTCCTTTCTCTCTGATTTTTTTTTCTTGCAAAATAGGCTTTCCTAGCACAGACTTGCACTTCGTGGTTTTGGCTCAATCTGTACCTTTGAAGCTCCAAGCCACATACTTCCCAATGGGGGTGAGTGGCTTCTTGGAGCATGGCGGGGAAGACCCTAATTATGATCATTGTTCTTTGGGCTCCTGCCGACCCTCAATGTTTATATTTTAAATATAAGCCTCCTGAGTGGGTGAAGAGGTTGGAGACGCAGGAATTTCAGGTAACAGAAGAGACCAGACTCCTGCCCCCGGTGGGGCCGCGGGGTAGTGCGTTGTCCGGGTAGCCTCGTGTGCCTTCCCACCTATTACCACCTGCCGCCAGCTTAGCTCCCTGCGAATGAATGGTAATGATCACAGCGGATTGGCCAGGCTCACCAGCAGCATACAAACATACTGCTATTTATTCCATCTAAAAAGAAAAAAAAGAACCTTTTTTCTGTCTCACTTCCCCAGTTAGCCACCACCCATCTCTCTGAGTCCCTCTGCAGCCAGATTCCTCAAAAAGCGGCGTCTCTCCTTCCAGTCTCCAACTCTTTCCTTCAGTTTCTCTCTTAAGACGTTCCTCCATGGCCACTCTTACCAAGGTCGCCGGTCTGCTGACCTCCACGTGGCTACATCCAGTGATCAGACCTCACCTGTCAGCTTATTTAACCCACGCCAGCATTTGAGCAGCGTTTGAAACGCCCAAAACCGCCTTTTTATTTCTCTCCTGCCTCACTGGTCGCTTTCTCAACCAGTCCTCCTCTGGTTCTTACCTGTCTCCTTCACCTGCTGACATTGGAGTGCCCCAGGACACAGTCTTGGACCTCTTCTTCGTCCACAGTTACTGTCTTGGCAAACTCACCCATTCCCGTAGCTTCAGATAGCATCTGTACACTCCTGATTCCCAAGTGTATCTCCTGAGCTCAGACATGTCCTTGAAACTCCATATTGTTATAGCCAGCTGCCCCCTGCGCATCTCCCCTTACAGAGATGTACCATCCAAACTCAACTCGTCTCCCCCACTTCCCCTCAAAATCTGCACCGGTCATGGTCTTTCCGTCTCAGCCGATGATAACGTTGTCCTCCCAATCATTCAGACCCCAAACCTTGAAGGCTTCTCTTTCTTTGTCACCATATCTAAACCATTGAGAAATTCTGTTGGTTCTACTTTTGAATTATACCCAGGATCCTGTCCAGTCTCAACTATATTCACTCTTCCCCTTTGTTCCCAACACTGTCCTCTCTCATCTCCATTACTGTGACAGCTTCTTAACCTGTCTATTCCCAGCATTTCCAAAGCCTTCTGGTAAATTCTGTGCAGTCAGGTTCCTCATTTCCCAGGACCACGTTCATTCAGCTCCCAGACAGTTTTTCCTGTTTTCCTGTTTTCCTCTAGCACTTATCACCTCCAAAAAGAACTATAATTCCTTTATTTGTTATTGTTTACTGTCTCCATCCTTCCTGATAAAATGTAAGCCCTGCAGAAGACCAAATTCTGTCATTTCTCACTCTTGTATCCCAAACACCCTACATTTCAAGTGCCTGTCACATGGTAGGTCCTGAATAAATATTTTTGAATGAGTAAAAACTCCAGTAATCTCAAGTGAGTGTGCAAATAATTACTATTAAATTTTAGTTCTCTCTTCAATTTCTCTATTAAAAAAAATAATACCATGAATATCATTTTACAGCTTTTTTACTGTTTAAAATTTTATTTTTTATTTAGTTTTGATTTAAGGACCTTGTTGACTTGTTCTCAAATTTTCTCAATATTCTCTTGCTGCAGAGTATTTCTTTTGTTACTATATCATAATTTATCAACTCAAGCTATCCAATGTTGGCTATTAAATTATTATTATTTTTTAATCTTTATTTTTGAGAGAGAGAGAGAGAGAGAGAGAGAGAGCAAGCAGGGGAGGGGCAGAAAGAAGAGAGGGGACAGAGGATCCGAAGCAGGCTCTGCATGGAGAGCAGCGATCCCAATGCGGGCTTCAAACTCATGAACCGTGAGATCATGACCTGAGCTGAAGTCAGATGCTTAAGCAACTGAGCCACCCAGGTGCCCCTGGATATTAAACTATTTTAATTGCTAATTTAATCCTATAAACTTTATAAGAAACAACACTAAGGGGGCTGTCTGCATGGCTCAGTCGGTTGAGTGTCCCAGCTCTTGATTTCAGCTTGGGTCCTGATCTCACAGTTGGAGGGATCAAGTCTCATGTCAGGCTCCATGCTAAGCCTGGAGCTTTCTTGAAATTCTCTCTCTCTGTCTCTCTCTCTCAAACAAAAACAAAAAAGCAACACTAAGGTATTATTTCTATATTCTACAAGAATATAGAATTTTATAGAATTCTGTATCTTAAATTCTATAAGAAACAATACTACAGTGAACATCCTTTTATAGAAATCTTGGTTTGCATTCTGATTATTTCCTTACAATAAATTGCTAGAAGCAGAATTACTGGACCAAAAGGTGTGAAGAAGGATCTTTAAAAAAATTATTCTTATATATTGCCAAATTGCCCTGTAGAAAAAGTTTTACCAATTAACACTTCCACCAGGGGTATATGAGAATGTCTGCTGAGTCTTGCCCATACGGGCTATGTTTTTTTAAATGCCAATTTGATTTGAAAAAAAAAATGGTGGCCAGTTTATTTTTAATCTGTATGTCTTTGATAGCTAGTGCATTTGAACGGTTTTATTTTTAGTCAACAAACACGAAAAAAATGTTTAAAAAAATATCTAGTTAACAAAATTCCCAGCTTTCACTCTCCTTCTAATTTCCCTCCCTCTATGAAGAGGTTTCTGCATTAGGGTGACTTGGATGAGGCCCTCTGGTTGCACTTGTGCAGGGAAATGGGTGGTGAAAGGGTGTGCAGTTGCCATTACAAGAGGTATAAAAGTGAGGGGCACCGGGGTGGCTCCGTCAGTTGAGCGCTCGACTTAGGCTCAGGTCATGATCTCATGGTTCGTGAGTTTGAGCCCCACGTTGGGCTCAGTGCTGACAGCTCAGCGCCTGGAGCCTGCTTTGGATTCTGTGTCTCCCTCCCCCTCTGTCCCTCCCACACTCACTGGTGCACACACACGCGCTCTCTTTCTCTCTCTCTCTCAAAAATAAATAAAAACATTTTAAAATTTTTTTTAAAAATTAAAAAACGAGAGGGATGACCATGAAAGTGCTGGCTGAGAGGAGGAAAAGCAATGAAAAAAAGTGATTTAGATATATTCTGGGGAAGGGAGCTGAGAAACTGAGGAATAGCAGGCCGAATAAATAAGATCATCAAGTGTAATCAGTGATCGGTCCTCACCGATTTTCTCATCAATCAGTACTTGGCACCATTGAGTCTTCACTTCTGGAGCCTAAGTCTGGTTTTCCTCCTTCATTATTGGCCCCAACTTGGTCTCCTTGTTGATTCTTCCTTATGACCCAAGTCTTCAGGGTTGGATTGATTCCAAGTTGGCTCTTACCGTCTTCTCCTTTCAGTCTCTATTCCCCTCCGTACCGATCTCATTCCATCTCCTGGCTGTAAATACAGTCTTTATGCCAGAAACTTCTGTAGTGGGTACTCCAGCCCACACCTCTCTCTGGAACCATAGACTTTAAGTGTCCAACTGGCTAGTGACAAGTCTGTGTGGATGTCTCTTGGGCATCTTAAATTTAACACGTCCAAAGGCAAGCTGCTGACCCTTGTCACCATCCCCCTGCTCACCACTGCAAAACAAAAAGACAACAAGCCAAACAAAACACCCTGCTTCTGATATAGCCTTGCAATAGCCTTCCAACTTGCTTCCTCTTCTTCCTTGATGACACATAATTCAGGTCATAGTCTTCCTCAGCTCAGAACCTCCAGTGGCTTCCCACCTTCTGCACTGTAAAAGCCAAACTTCTCCCTGTGGTTGATAAGACCCTCCAGGATCTAGTGCCACCCTGCTCCCCTTGTGATGTGGTTTCTTACCACTCCTTTCTTATCCTCTGGGTCTTCAGTGACTGCTCCCCTTGCCTCTCCATGGACATACCAGGCTTGCCGCCACCTCACTGGCCTCTGCCAGAAATGCAGATGGCCCCATGGCTTGCTCTCATCTTCTTCAGGTCTTAGCTCACACGCCATCTTCCCAGGAGACCTGCTCTTAATTATAAATTACAATCTCTTCCCTCCTGGAAGCCCGTATCTCACTTCTCACTTCGTTTTCCCCCACTTCACTTATTATCATCTGCTGTATTATATGTTTTTACTTATTTATTTAATGTATTGTTTGCAGGTTCCATAATAGTGGCTATTTGTTTCGCGCTGTTCCGCATCATCTAATCTAGCTAGTAGTTGTTCAGTATTCATTTATTAACTGGAAGATAAATGCATTGGCGTAAGAATTCCTTACATATTAAGGGTATTAAGACTTTGTTGTATTTTCTTCAGAATTTTTAATTTGCCTTGTAACCATCTTTGTGATGGTTTTCACCACAGAAGAAGTTAAAATATTTTTGGGTAGCTAGATCGACCAGTGTATTCTTTGGTAGTTTCTTTCTCTTCCTTTATTTGGAAAAGGGCTTCCCCACCGTAAGATTAGTATTAACTTCTATTTCTTTCATGTTTTCACTTTTTCCATTTAACATGTTTTAATTTTTATGTTTAACTCTAAAATTCATTGTAGTTTAAGTATGTGGTAAGCATAGAATTTTATCCTTTCTAAATAACCAATTATGAGGCTCTCTCAGTAGACAAGCGTACTACATTCTGATGTTAGTAGCAGTCACCTACAAAATTAACAACTTCCTTATTTGATCAAGACTTCTTGCCCCTTATTAATTAAGATTCTAGAAACTACCTCCTGAGAATAATCTCAGTCATAAAGAATCATCATCCCCAGCTGTAAAACTTCTTTATGTGATGTTACTACTGATATTATTTAAAATAATTGGTTCAGGGGCTTAATTTTTTTTTATTTTCATGTTTATTTCTTCTTGAGAGAGAAGAGAGAGCACAAACAGGGGAGGCACAGAGAGATACAGAGACACAGAATCCAAAGCAGGCTCCAGGCTCTGAGTTGTCAGTGCAGAGCCCGACGCAGGGCTCGATGCAGGGCTCGAACTCACGAGCTGTGAGAGCATGACCTGAGCCCAAGTCAGACACTTAACTGACTGAGCCACCCAGGTGCCCCTGTCAACTTCTAACTGTAAAACCTTACCAAGTTAATTTAATCTATCTGAGACACAGTATCATTATTCATAAATTAAAGGTAATAATACTCCCTACCTGGGCATGGGGGCCTTTCAGAGATGGGCCCTCTACTTGTACTTTGCTATTTTGATAGCCCTTTCTTCACAGGCCAATGTGAGGGTTCTGCCAGATTCTGAAGGTCTCCCAGTTGTATATTCGGGGACTCAGAAAATAACCACAGGGTGTGTAGGAGCCCACTGGGTCTCTGTGAGATGGACTTGGCCCAAAGGTTGGAGAACATTTACCATGTGTGCGGTGGTGGTCCTTCAGCATCATTCATTAAGAGGCTGGGCCTCTACGGCAGTCATGGACCAGTGGTCTCTAGACCCATAAGCCGTATCTGGAAATTGGACCTGGAAATTGGGTGAGGGACCTCATCTCTCCATTGTGGCAGCCAACATCATCCTGCTTACCAGCTGGCAGATGTGTTGTTGTCATTGTTGTTACATAATTTGAACACTATCCTAATTAACTCTATATCTGTCTGACATCTCTGGGAACACGATGGTCTGTTCACCACCACCACAGGTCAGGGTACCCTCACTGTCACTGTAGCCTTGCTTCCCAACACTGTAATTATGTCCTTCTTGACTATGACAGGTAATTACCGCTTCCTTGATTCTGACCTCTGAAGTTCCCTCCAAATTGTGCTCACTAGGAACACAGTGTAATGGCAGCAACAGCATTTTTAATCTGCCGAGGACAGCCACCCTAAGCTTCCCAAAGATGCCATTGCTCTCTTACTTGTTGATCCTCTATTACCTTTGTGAAAGGAGGGTGTCCTGGGTCTTTCCTGAGAATGTAGTCGGGGGAAATGTTCTTGGGTCTTACTTGGTAGATCTTTCTAGCCTTTCTGAGCCTTCTGACTCCTTCCTTAATACTATGCTGCAGAAGTTCTGGAATCACCACTTCATTGACTGCAGGCCATCATGATGACCAAGCTTCAAAGTGACATCCCAGCAGACTGTTAGGTCTGGTATTTTGTTAGAACACTGAATCCTATGAGTGCCCACGTCAATGAAATTGTGTCCTATCCTGACTTGCATTCTACCCTTTCTAGTTCAAGATCCTTAAAATTCACTTCTATACATACTTCCCTGGCTCTTGGCAGGAAATATTAGTCAGCTTGTACATTGTCTTCAGTATGTAAGTTAGACTCTTCCAGAATAGGAATTGACTTACTGCTCAGGCTGTGCTTGAGTTATCAACCTGACAGCCATGAGGGACCGTTAGCCTGAAGGCAGCTGGCAATAGTGAAACTGATCTTGAGGAGAACAGAATTATCTTGCAAGGCACAGGCTTCAGGAAATGGGGTTGTGCAGCCTTCAGGAAGCTACTGCTTGGACAAGAAGGATAAGAATTCTGCTTCTGTTCACCTGAAGCATTCAGGGAGAGTTGGGAAGATGTTTTCAGGATTCTGCCCCTTGTTCACTCAACTCTCCCAGTCCCAGGCCTCGGGGTCCTACTCTTTGCCAGCCAGGGTGCTAGCTATGATACATAAAACCTATCAAGGTTGCATTCCCAATCTCCTTTGCAGCTCTTCTGCTGTTGCTGGTTTACTATCTTGAAGTCAGCTTGGGTTCCCCAAGGAACTCAGTGTTAGGTAGAGTTGATAAGCTACAACTTCATTAAAGAATGTAATCCCAGCAGAACAAGAATGAGAAGTAAGAGAGATTCAGAGAAGGAGGGAGAGCTAATGCAGAAGCACATTACTCATCTGACCACCACATGGTATCAAACACCAGGAGACTGCTTGATCCCTCAGGGCCATCTCCAGAGGCTGAATGAACTACATCTCCAGACAGTGTATACAGAGGATTGGGGAGATTTGTCCACTGCCTGTTATCTCCCCGTTGGTCAACTGTTCACCCCTCAACATTAGCTAGCCTATACCTTTGGGTTGTGAATGTGTGAACACCAGATGGGTCTCACGGCATCCATGCCCCAGAGTCAAGAGGAATACCCTCAGGTGGAAGTGGAAGGATGCACAGTGCCGGCCTGAGGTGACGCACCGTTGGGCTGTCACCTTTGACGGGTCAAATGAGCTCGTACCTTGGCACGACAGGTCAGAATACATGGCTGAGGATTTCAGAGAACGGGTAAGACTGAGAGGATCTGAGGTGGCACTGAAATGGTGGTACACCACTTAAGGAACCAAAAGATACGTCTCAGTTTCCTTTCCAGGGTATTGTGAGAAGGTGGTATGCATCCATCATGGTGGACAAGGGCAGTGCCAGTTGAGTGATAGCAGGATGCCGGTGGTGGATGTCCTGTAGTCGTTTGTACTTATGAAAATCAGAAGTCTGCGCTTGCAAAGGATGAGGGAAGACAAATGTGGGAAATCTTCCACGGGCCCTGAGTGCTCTCTTCTCGCACCTGTCTACTCTGAGTCTACAAAATGCCTTATTGACCATGGCGCTGAGACTGCTAAATGTCTTATTGACCACAGTGCTGCTGAGAAACACATTATTTTTAAGGAAATCCATTCATCTGAATGGACAAACTGCTCAATTCCACTGAGAAGGTATTGGATGGTTTGTTCCCAGGCTAATTCTGCCTCCAAACAGAAATTTCTACTGAAGGTTCTTTTGGCTTAGCAAGAGTTTCGTGCCTTCTGGTCTTTCCCAAAAATATATTTGGCCTTGATAGTCACCGGTACCCAGAAACACCATGTGGACCAAATGAGAACATTTCAAATTGGAATATGATGTAACCGAATTTTTGTGGGAAGCCAAGTATATGGCACCACATACCACAGAGAGGGAACTTTTGAAGGAACACTGCCATGACCAGTGTAATCGTGTTTCAATTCCCATGTGCCCGTGTCCTTGTTCCATTTATGCCTTCACGGTTGCTTCACTGTAATCTCCTTTCAGCCACTGGTATTTCTTCTTGATATCCCCTCTGCTTCTCTGTGTATAGCTACAGTTCTGGCACCCACCTGGCTTTTGTGCACAGAAGAAGCCTCAGTTTCTACATTCATCTTTTATGTAACTTATGTCAAACTCCTAGCTCTTCCACAGTATCCATCCCTTTGGCTACCCACATTGAGACCTTATTTTCTTTCTTTAACCATGTAGTGTCTCTTTCAGTGTTGCAGACACAGTACAAGTGTCCCAAGTGGAAGGAGTTCAAGTGCAATGCCAAGGTCCAAGCCAGGCTCGGGAAACTAACAGGGAGGTTTGGAGTAATGGAATAGATGACCCCAGTGTGGTCGAGGATGAGGCTGAATACACACTCTCCCTATGGGCAAAGTGCCTTTGTGAAGGAATCTGATCTTTAAAATGGTGAATTCCTCTTTCCATGCATTCACTACAGTTCCAGCAAGCAAGTTATGGGCTTGGAAGAAACTAAAATTTGTGATGGGAATAGGAGCATTTTAGACGTTGCGCACTTCACACTAGAGGGGAAGCCATTTTTAAAGTCATGGAGAGTGTTCGGGACTGCAGCTAGAAGGGCAGGTGCACGAGCCTTGGGGGTGTCTGTTACAAATAGAGCGGTGAATCCTTCATGCCGCATCTCAACAAAAACTCTTCAGTGTTTACAAACGGGCTTTTGTTCAGAGAAGAAGCTTGAACTTCCATATTCATCTTTTTCGTAACCTAGCTCTTCCAGGATTTCTACTGTTGAGCCCATAGACAGCAAATGCACATTTAGGAACTCATAGCTCCATACCCACGTCTCCTTTGCCGCTGTTGGAGGAAAACTCTTAGACTTGACCCTCACTGGGTCAGATGCCCAACCCTGGGATCATTGCCAAGACCAGGGCAGTAAGATGCTCTGGTTGACTGGGACTGAACCACATGAGGCGAGGGCAGACATAAGACACCACCCAAGTCCCAAGGACTGAGTGTGAGGGAGGGATGCCTTCCAGAAGAAAATCTGGTGCTGTTACCAGAAGAAGAGCAACTGTTTGCTGCTTAGAACGAACAAGAGATGTCCACCTAATTGTCTTGATGGACCCACTCTTCCTTCTGATACAGGCTTCCATAGGTCCAATTGTTAGGCAAACCGGTAATGTCTACACTTACACCTGCACACCTAGGGATGCCCCTTGGATTCCTTTATGGAATCACAGGCTTGCCCTGACTTCTTACGAAAGATGCACAGTCTGAAGCTTGGTTTCTTTTAAGGACTGTGCATTTATTTCCCGCTCTTTTTTTTTTTTATAGCAAAAAAAAAAAAACAAAACAAACAACCCATATTTTAAAAAATGTAAAGAGTATATACATATATCGCATATCAAATATAAGCCACATTACTTTGCTGGAGTTTAAACCCCAAAGACCAAAGACATCATGGGCCAAGCATCTTTATAGATACCACTTTACACAGTGGTATGTCTGCATTCTACAGATGGGGAAAATTGTCGCAGTTGGTATATATAAGAGATGTATAAGAAACTAAGAAGATATAATTTGTTCCTAGACATGCATCCTTTTCCTGTGAGCCATCCCCACAAGGCCACCCCAGCCACCCTCTCATTCTGCATCCACAGTACCACGAGCCCCATGTGTGTCTTTGGTGACGTTCTTCGATCCCTGTGTTTGTTTTCTAGTTCTTAGGGTTTATACATCTCTCCTCACATTGGCATAACCTTGGTTTGTAGGGTTTATATATCTCTCATCAGGTTGGCATAACCTTGGTTGTCACTGTTGGTAAAGTATATAGTACATTAAGACACAAAAAAGTTGCTTAATTGTCGGGGTGCCTGGGTGGCTCAGTCGGCTGGGTGTCTGACTTCGGCTCAGGTCATGATCTCACGGTCCTTGAGTTTGAGCCCCGCGTCGGGCTCTGTGCTGACAGCTCGGAGCCTGGAGCCTGCTTCAGATTCTGTGTCTCCCTCTCTCTCCGCCCCTCCTCCTTCTCTCTCTAAAAATTAAACATTAAAAATTTTTTTAAAAAGAGTTGCTTAATTGTCAACAGAATAGGGTCTTTCCTTCCTTTCCTTCCTTTTTTCCCTTTCTTTTCTTTCTTGTTTGTTTTTTTTTCCAAGGGAAGGAAGCTCCTCAGTGGAGGTGAAGATGTAAAGATATTTTTTAAAGCAAAATGTGTGAGCTGTGCTGTGAGAGCGCATGTTCATATCGTCAAAGAGAGCGCTCACGTCACAGAAGCTCCCCTCTGTGAATGCAAGAGGCCGGTGCTGACTCCTCTAAGAGAACAAAGGCGGTACCACTTTCCTTCCAAGACAGATCCAGGAGGCTGGTGGGGAGAGATGTGTGGACGAGGAGGAAGGACAAAAACCAAGATGAACTGGTGAAGACCCAAGAACAAAGGAGGCCAGAGAGGTAGCTTCCCCCTCATGGCTCTCCAAGCTGAGCTCTGTGTGTAGAACCTGGAGAAGTTCATGTCCGCATAAACGGGTTGCCCCTTTCTCTGTGCTCTGGGTCTGTTTAGGCCTAGCTAATAGGACTGTTATTTTCCTTCTGGGCTCTCTTGGCAGGACTTTCCAGACGTTGCATGTATTATGGTGGAGAGGGAGGGGAAGGGAGTTAGAACTGGGAAGTCAGGAGAAGAAAACACACGTGGTCTCCGCCTTATGGGCTCATAAAGAGGCCATAAGTTAACTTGGAAAATAAAACCCACAGATGATGAAAACAATGGAAATTATCCCCAGCTTCCAAGTCAACAGACTCGTTTCCTGATTCATCCCCCCACATTGTCACTTAGGAGACCCAGAGAGATGCCAGCTCCCATCTGCTTTAATTATTTTGTGATGCATTTCAGAAGAAGATTTAAGATTTCTAAGAATCAGAAAGATGGTCTGGCCGGAAAGTTTTTAAAACCCAGGCGGTGGGCTGTTGGCCCACCGCAGTGCACACCCCAGGAGTGGTACCTCCGTGTACCACAATGATCGTGGCTGTTGGGCTTTCAATGGCACCACACAAGGCAAAGGCACAGACTTGGTCCCTCTGAGGCTGGGTACAAGGGATAGAGAGCAGTTTGCAGCCTCAGGCACTGCCGGGTGGAAAGCTGCCTTTGTCCTTGGGGATTGTCCTTCCCCTACTTGGTGAGGATTGTAGAACCGGTAACTTAGGAGTAGTCAACCCCGGTTGCACATGAGAATCACCTGTTGAGCTTTGGAAACAGGCAGTAGGTTTACACCCTGGATCAAATGAATCGCAGTTGGAGGGATGCAGTCCAGGCGTCAGCTTTTTAAAAGCCTCCCAGGGATTCTAAAGGATGGACTTGAGTCCTTCTGGGCTTTCTGGGAAACTCTGTCCCGCCTCCGTCCCTTTCCTTTCTTTCCCCCTCTCCCTCACTTTCCTTCTCCCCTTCCTTCCCTCTAATGAAAACTTTGTGACAGTGACTTATTTATTTCCCCCTAAAACACCTTCACTCTCCTTCTAAACACTGCAGTGTTTCCAGAATTTTCTAGACTTACAGGAGTCTTGTGTTCAATATACACATTCGTATTTTGGCTGCATTGTGGGCCAGCCTGGCCATGCCCCTTGTTGGAAGAAGATTAAGAAACACGTAATGCAACTGAATAATCTTGGGGTAATGATCTTCCATTTGTCCATTTTCTTCATTGGCACCTGTGCCCACGCATAGGCCTGTTACGGACACCCAGTCTTCCGTTCATTCCCTCAAGATAGATAGATGAAAGCTAGCTACGTAACTGTTAATCCTAATAATATACCAGCCCTGTGCTAAGTACATATACACTGATGAATAAGAAAATACTTTTACTTTTAAATGGGCTAAACTTAAATATCGTATTGTAACACAAGATTTAAATTTTTTTTTATTTTTTATTGTTTTAAATGTTTATTTTTGAGAGAAAGAGAGAGATACAGAGCATGACTAGGGGAGGGACAGAGAGAGGGAGACACAGAACCCGAAGTAGGCTCCAGGCTCCAAGCTGTCAGCACAGAGCCCGACCTGGGGCTTGAACTCAGCTCAGAGCCTGACACGGGGCTCGAACTCACGAACTGTGAGATCATGACCTGAGCCGATGGACACTTAACTGGCTGAGCCACCCAGGCGGCCCTTAAAATGTTTTCAATGGGACCATTTGAGCTGAGTCTCAAAGACTGGGTAGGAATGAACAGGGCAAAAGAGGGGAAGGGGATTTCGAGGCAGAGGCGAAACCGAGCAGAGGCTGAGAGCTAAGAAATGGCTCGTGCCCCTCAGGAGCCACCTGCAATTCAGTGGGGTTGCTTTTCACTTGTCGGATGAGAACTGGCTGAGAGAGCATCCCAAGCAGACTCCGCGCCGTCAGCCCAGAGCCCAGCTCAGGGCTGGAACCCACGAACCATCAGATCATGACTTGAGCTGAGGTCAAGAGTCAGACGCATAACTCACTGAGCCACCCAGGCGCCCCCCCTCCCCCCGCCCCGCCACCGGCCAAATAAAGCTACTCTTAATCGACACCCTAGATCTCTACTCTCAAGAGTTTAGACCACTAGCCAAGCTGACCCATAGCGCCTGCTGGGTCCCAGGTGTGGTCTGAGGCATGGTCCTTCTCTTACGTGAAGGTAAGACAGCCAGGGGTGTGCAGGTAAACGCTTTGCCTCTGGCTCTCAGAAGGAAGGAAGCACAATGTGTCGAGTTTGTCCTTGTCGCCAACTACAGATTTGAGAAGAACTGTGTGCAGTGCACTGAGACAAGCAGGTTCCAGGCTCCCCACCAGGCACGGCCCTCGCTCACTTGGGACTCTCCCGCCGTCGGCCACCCTGGCAAGCGCCATTGGAAAGTTGCAGGCCTGAGGCTACAGCAGAATAGAAAAGAGAAATCTGTTTCCTGAAACAGGGGCTTTAGGGAGCTCAAGTTATGCTCTGGGTTGCATAATGAGGGGGCCAAGGAACTGTGTTTCAGGACTTAGACAGTAGGTGCTAGAGTAGGCAGCCGCTTTGGGGCCCGAGGTCAGGGGTGGGAGCCCAGAGCTTCTAAACATCCTCCTAAAAATCCTCAGTAATCTTCCACAAATAATGTCCTTCACCTCAACCACCTCCCCCTTCTGTCTTTTCCCGCCGCAGGTCACGTACAGGTCTTCATGTTCGCTGGAGAAGATTCCTTCCTCTGTTTGTCCCCCTAGACCAGTTTCCCTTCCCATGTTCGCACACGTGCCCCAGGCTGCCTCTGAGGACCTGGGAGGTGGCCTCCCAGGACGTCACAGCTGTAAGGGGCTCGGGGACTCTGCGGAGGGGCAAGATGCACGGCGATTCTCTGTGTTCCCTCTTTCAGGCACCAGCAGTGTTTCTATGGGGTCAACCTGTCCAGTCTCCGGGGGGCCGCGGTGGACGAGTATTTCAGGCAGCCGATAGTGGTAAGTGTGCTTCATTCCAGGCTTTCCCCCCATGTGTTCGTCTATCGATCCGCTCGCTCGCCCGCTCGCTCACGCACCTGGGAGGCCCCGTGTTGCCAGGCTCTGTGAAGCCGGCACAGAAGAGAAAAAAGAGCTCCTTGGAGCCCTGGGTTTTCGAGTGCTCCAGCTCTCATTTCCAATCAGTGACGAAAACTCTCAGGGAATGATGCTGTCGGAGGCAAGGAGATTTTCTGACCGCCTTTCAATAAGTCACTTCTAATTCTCCCACTGCCCTGACTCACCCCGTGTACACACACAGCCCTGGTACTTGTTCAATAATTCATATCTTCCCATTGATTCTGGTGGCCTCAGGCATAGAGGAGGAAGCTCTGTAAAATAAATAGCTTAGAGCAGGAGCTTTGCTGTCGAACACGTTGGGGTTTCAGTCGTGGCCCCATCCAACTGTGCGACCTTGGACAACAATAAGTTTGCATTAACCCAAACTGGCTTAATTACTGGGCTTCCAAAACCGCAAAGCCTGAAGCAAGGGACCTGTTGCAGGGGTTCAGACAATGTCACCCGAGTCTGATTTTTCCATCCTTGTAATTTGTCTCCATTGCCTCTGATTTCACCCTATTCTCAGTCAGGATCTCCCCTTGTGGTAGCAAGATGGCTTCAGGGACTCCAGCCTCAGACTCTTCTTTTAAGTCCCACAGGAGGACCTGCCTTTTTCCAGTAACTTGAGCCAGAGCCCCAGGATTAGTTTGGGTAGAGCCTGACCGCCCTCCCTTGGGTCGTGCTCCTGCATCTGCAACTGTATTCAGGGAAAAAGTGATCAATGATTGGCCAAGCTAGGGTCACAGGCCACACCCGGAGCAGAGGTAGACTAAGTTTTTCTGGAACTTCCTGGAATGTGCAGAAGTGGTAAAATCTGGATGATTTTCAGATACACCAAACAGCTGCTCCTTAGCACTCAGGAAAGCATGAAGCACTTAGTGCTTGGCGTGTAGAAAACGTGAAATAATTGTTAGCTACTCTGACTGACAGTCATTCTCATTAAGCTCATGCCTTCTAAATCCTAACTCTTGTTGACTTAACACTTCAAGAGGAAAGCCACTTTACAGGCTTGCTTGGGTTCAGTTTATCCTGACCGAAAGATAATGCCTCTGCTTCCTTTCCCCCAAGGACACGTTTGACGTTAGGATTTTGATGGCTCGGACGGTCAAATACACGGTAAACTTCATGGATGCAGAAGAAGCAGATCTGCACAGGTTTGTAAATATCAGCATCACTCCTGGTCTTTAAAGCCTCTTCTCAGCCTTTCTCAGCCCCAGAACCTCAGTGCAGGGTTTTGCCGCTCACACAGGGGCGAGATCTCGGGTGTGAGTCACACACAGGGATGGTATATCAATACTCATTCCATTTTATTGCAAAACATGGATAATGCTGCTTCTTTCATGTGTTGTTTTAAGAGCTGAATGAGAAAAACTAAGTAGTAATGGCTTGAACTTCTGCAACCACTCAGTGTTCTGAGCCCTTCACCTCCAATGACTCATTTCGTCCTCACGACAGTGCTCTACAGATGGAACTACTGTTACCTCCATTTTAATGGTGACAGATGTGAGGCAGAGTGGAACACTGGGTTTCAAAAGATCACAGAATTAGTATGTTAAAAAAAAATTTTTTTTTCAGCAGCTGGCAAACGTTTATTAATGTATAAGGTTAGAAAGAATAGTAGTAGAGAGGGGACATTCAAAAGTGAATGCTCCCAACTTTCTTAATGTTTATTTATTTTTGAGAGAGAGAGAGAGCGAGAGAGAGAGCATGTACACAAGTGGGGGAGGGGCAGAGAGAGACAGCGACACAGAATCCGAAGCAGGCTCCAGGCTCCGAGCCATCAGCACAGAGCCCGACGCAGGGCGCGAACTTACAAACCGTGAAATCATGACCTGAGCTGAAGTCAGATGCTCAACCGACTGAGTCACCCAGGTGCCCCATGAGTATATTGGACCTGGGATTTGAACCATTCAGAAGGCTCCAGAGTCTGGGCTGTTTGACCCCTCACTCAGGCCAGTGCCCACATTAATGTCAAGAAGAGTACAGCCTACTTTACATTAGGTGCTGGGCTAAGTGTTTCACAGGCCCTGGCTCCTTTTCAAAGAGGACACTCAGTAAATGTTAGCTTTTCCCTCCTCCCTCCACTTGAAGGGACTCTGTAATGGGAACTCACTCCTCAGATGGTGCTCTGAATCCCCTTTGGGTGATTTTTCACTGGTATTTTGCCTTTTTCTCTCTGGAAGGAGATCTCTATGCACATTTTTTTCTGGGTACGAAATTTAAGACCCAGCCAAGTTGTCATCTTTCCTGGACCCCTGAGGAAGCAAGGGCCAGACTCGAGCAGGTGCAGCTGGCCAACGCAAACCATCATCTGTCTGGAGATCACAACGGACGAAGGGTGCTGTGTCTAATCAGCACAGGCTAGAACCTGCAGCACTAACAAAAAGAAACCTTGAAACAGAACAGATGGTTTAACTGACTGTGCCCCCCAGGTGCCCCAAGAGACTCTTAACTATAGAGAACACACTGACGGCTGCTGGAGGGGAGGTGCATGGGGGGGATGGGCTAAATGGGGGATGGGCATTAAGGAGGGCCCTTGTGATGAGCCCTGGGTGTTCTGTGTAGGTGATAAATCACTAAATTCTGTTCCTGAAGCCAGACTACACTGTATGTTAACTAGCTTGAATTTAAATAAAATCTTGGAAAGAAAGAAAAAAGAAGCCTCGGCGGCTTATAACACAGGAGTCTCTCTCCCCGACCCTGTTTATCTATCGTGCCCAGCTTTCACTCTGTACAGCATCACCCACCCTGGTGCACCAGCCTCTGTCTGGAACAGTCCTCCTCACTGAGGAAAGAGAACGATCGTGGCAAAGTCTGTACTGGTAATAAGAGCTTCTGCCTGGAAATGACACAGATCACTTCTGTTCACATTTAATTGGCCAAAGTAAATCACGTGGCCGGGCCTGAGCCTGGGTGAGAGGATAATTGCGACACTACCCTATGCCCAGCTCAAGAGAACTGGCATTTGGGAACAACTCCAGTAAGTACCACAGGCCCAGACAAAATGGACTTCTATTGACTTTATCTGCTGTTCCGGGCCCCCTCCTGAGTCCCAGGGAATTTTTTGAAAACTACATCTGTGTTGGCTTCCCAGAGATGTCACCTGTCATTCAGTTTATTTGTGTGTTGATTCAGCAAATGTTTATGGAGATCCTACCCTGTGCCAGATAGAGTGCTGGGGCTTGCACAGGTGCAAAAGGTAATTTTTAAAAGTCTACCCTTGGGGTGCCTGCGTGGCTCAGTCAGTTATGCATCCGACTCTTGATTTCAGCTTGGGTCACGATCCTAGGGTAGTGGGACCGAGCCCCACATCAGGCTCCACACTGAGCACGGAGTCTGTTTAGGATTCTCTCTCTCTCTCTCTCTAAAAAAGAAAAAACAATAAATACATAAATTAATTAACAAAAATTTTTTAAAAAATTAAAAAAATAGGGGCGCCTGGGTGGCTCAGTCGGTTAAACGTCCAACTTCAGCTCAGGTCATGATATCACAGTTCATGGGTTCAGGCCCCACATCAGGCTCTGTGCTGACAGCTCGGAGCCTGGAGCCTGCTTCGGATTCTGTGTCTCTCCATCTCTCAGCCCCTCCCCTGCTCATGCTCTGTGTCTCTCTGTCTCTCAATAATAAACGTTAAAAAAAATTTTTTTAATTAAATTTAATTTTAAAAAAGTCTACCCTTGAAGAGTTCATAGTCTATTTAGGGGAATGCAAAAAAACAGGAGGAAATAATGGCCATGCAATGTCAAAAAATTCAGTGTGATCGGTACAATGGAAAACTCTAGAAATGCTCTGCCACAGGGTGAAAGAAGTTAGGGCTTTGGGGGGGCACCATAAATGCAAATAAGGTACCACCTCCCTTGAAAATCTTTAGAGCACTCTCTAAAACATGTCTCCCCTTAGCGGTGGACGAATAATACCATCTTGTAGCTGTGTAACACTTTTATAGTTTGCAAAGCCCTCCCGTACACATTTTTCCCCATTTGAGCACACGAGGACCTTGCAAAGGGAAGTAGGAGAGAGCCTTCGTCGCCCATCAACGGATGAGGCAACTGAGGCTCAGGGAATTTAAGTGACTTGTCAAGTAAGCACCTAGATTTTGTTGCACCTTCCCCACTGTTCTTCCTGTTCCTGCTCATCGTGCATTTGGTATAAACCATGGCCGCCTCGGTGTGATGCTTGCCATAGCCTGGTGGGAAACTCGTGCAGAGTTTTGTCAAGACGCAGAATTCTCCCATGTGTGGCATCACCCAGGCATTAATCACACACTGAGAGAATCTTGCTGCCAAGGCAACTGTGCTTAAGAGGGAAGGAAAATATTCCATGATTTTCCCCGATCCCACAAATGCGTCTAGTGTGCCTGTCAACAACAACAAAATAATTCCAAATGTTTCTACGCTCTCTCCTTTTTCTTTCCTTGCAGAGTAGAAATCCCCTTTGTGTTTCAGATGACACAGTCTGGCCTCATCCACGGCCTGGCGTTCTGGTTTGACGTGGCCTTTGTTGGATCTGTGTAAGTGTCACCCCTTCCTTGACTACTCTGTCCTACGCCATCCTCTGCGTTGTGTAGTCGTGGCTTGAAAGTGTTTTGAAGTTGATTTCAACAGTAATACTTGTTTCTCTAGGTTCCGAGAAAGGAAGGCACTTTTAGATTTTAGGGCGAAGTCAAAATGAGACAATTTTCCATGGTGTCCTCTCAGCTTTGGCTAACGTAGTGTAAAACCTCTTGAGCCAACTGGATTGAGACTTAAAGGGATGGGAAAGGGTCTGTGCTTCATCAGCCCTCTTGGTCTATTCCAGAATAGAGGGTGGGAAGGACCCCCAGCCCCTGCCTTGGCTTCCAGCATGTTATCCTGGTTAGAGAACCTCCTGTACCTGAGTGATACCTGGAATCCTACCTTCCCTGACTCTGTTCACGCCCTCAGCCTCACAGAAGATGCTAGAGAGTCCTTCCTCAATGATCAGGCAGGCATATACCACTAATGCTAATTGCAACATGAGGTCGTTTCATCGTGTCTTCCTTGCCCTTCCTGAAAAGCTTGGAAAGCTTCAGAGGAAAGAGGAGAAAGACCACCTACAAGTTGACTGTCCGTGTTTGGTCTTCCTCGTAAGGGCTGTGCCATTACCATACCCCCAAACGTCTACTCTCCTCCTGACTCCCCTACTCTCTTGCCAGGCTTTCTCGTGCTCTCTGACTGGTGAACCCAGTAGCTCTGGGTCACATGACCAGGTGAAAGGAAAGCTTTTGCATTACACTCCTCTCTTCTCCTCGTAAAAACATCCAGGCTTATCAAGACATCTGCGGAGAACAGAAGTGCCCGTGGGGTGGGGATGCTCAGGGAGCTTGTGGGGGTGGGGATGCTCCGGGGAGGAGGGGACCCCCGGCAGCCTCATCTGGGCTGACAATCAGAGAAAAAGAAAATGCTGTACAAGTCGTCCCTACACCGCAGAAGCATATTTGTTCAAGGAATCCATACATTGGTTTCTCAGACTTTCCCCCAGTGAATCTGTTCCTGCAGAGCTAAGGGAGAGAAGCTTGAAGTGGCCTGCTCCAAGGGGACAGTTCCTTTGAAGTGAAATGCTTTATCCTATAAAGCTTTAGACAGCTTGCATCCTGCTCCCGCATGTGCCTGAGTATATTTTGATAGAAGAGTGGTTTATATTACTTAGCGGTGAAATTTTGTAAAATGCACCCCCCACCCCCCTCGCTGCAACATCTTCAAGTCAAAATAGACCCTGTAGGGGTCAGCTGTGTGTTCCACGCACACCTTATTCCATCCAAAACAGCGACACGTTTGGGTGAGTCACCAGGACAGGTGACCTTGGTGTTTGGAGGCACAGCCAGGTATTCTCGCATCTTCGTATGAAATGAAGAACGCCCATGTAAACACTGTCACGCACACATACATGTGTGGGACGTCTGAACTGGAAGGACAGCAGAGACCATCTGCCCCAGGGCTTTTCTTGCTTCCAGAAGCCCTCTCAGGTTCCCTGAACAGGTTGGCATGAGATGGTAGGAGGCCAGACTCCAGACTTGTTATCTTGAGAGACACTTTTCAGACAACTCAGTTCCCAACTTAACTCTATTCCTTGTTGGGCTTCTAACGAACTTTGATTCAGAAAGACAGATTGAAGGGCACCCGAATGGTGCAGTCTGTTGAGGGGCCGACTCTTGATCTCGGCTCAGGTCAGGATCTCACGGTTTGTGGGTTCGAGCCCCACATCTGCCATCACCACAGACCCTGCTTGGGATTCTCTCTCCCTATCTCTCTCTCTGCCCCTCCCCTGCTCATGTTTGTTCTCTCTGTCTCTTCCTCTCTCTCTCTCTCTCTCTCTCTCTCTGTCTCTCTCTCTCAAAATAAATAAACTTAACAAAAAAGACAGATTGACAGAATGGCCAAATCCACAGGTTTGAAGCCTGGCTCTCCAACTGTCTTCTGTGTGATGCTGGGCATGTCCTTTAACCTCCCTGTGCTGACTTTATCGAGTTACTGTATAGACTTAGTGAGGGAATATATATAAAGCTCTTGGGACATTGCCATGGCAATGACCTAAACTGAGCTACCCTTACCTTAAAAGGATTCCATGAGTTGAAAACTCTGCAAACCAACTATCAACCTAAGTCCCCAGTGCAATCCATGCAATATGGCCCCAGAACGTAACTGACTTTTAACTCTTCTCCCGTCCCACAGGGTAACTGTTTGGCTGTCGACAGCCCCAACTGAGCCTCTGACTCATTGGTATCAGGTGCGGTGCCTTCTCCACACTCCCCTCTTTGCCAAAGAAGGAGAGACCCTCTCAGGGAAAGTGCTGTTGGTAGCCAACAGACGGTAAGCTGAGAAGTAGACTACTGACTACTGGGCACGGGGGTGCGAGAGGTGGGAGCGTTTTCAGCACCTCGAAATGGGCAGCAGGCTTTACAAAAGCCCAGCTCACTCTGCTACCAAGACAGCAAACATCTTCCTTGCGATGAGGGCCACAGGGATGGGGAGCTTGGGGTGACTCAAGGGCAGCGGGGGTTCTCCACCTGACCACGGAGGTGGTCGGAGTGCTTGCCAAACGCTTGAATTATCAAGTGCTTGAAATCCCACATCAGCTCCTGACCTTCCTTGCATCCAGCCACACGCCCTCAAATTTAGTACAATACCATCGATTTGTTCCCCAGGGGACAGGCACAGCAGGGCGATGTGTGGTGTGGGCACAGCAGGACTGGCTGTGTCCCTCTGGTAATGGATTTCACGAGGCCTCTCCTCTGCAGTGATGACTTTGATTTATCTCATTTTTAAGATGCTCTATTTTCTTTCACCTTGTTGGAGTTTCTCCAGAGTGAATCAGGGGAGAAAGGAATAGCGGAGCAGTTCAAGGACTCTCAGGATATTAAGGGTACTCAGAGATCATCTCACTCAACTTCCTTCTCTCCCTACCTCCCACCTCTTCTCGGACCTGCACTTGAACACTCCTGTTTTGGAGAGCTCATCCCCTTACAAATCAACCCTTCCATTTTTTTTTAGTGTTTATTTATTTTTGAGAGAGAGACAGAGCATGAGCAGAGGAGGGGCAGAGAGAGAGGGAGACGCAGAATCCCAAGCAGGCTCTAGACTCCGAGCTGTCAGCACAGAGCCCTGTGTGAGGCTCGAACTCACGAACCGTGAGATCAGGACCTGAGCCGAGGTTGGACACTTAACCAGCTGAGCCGCCAGGTGCCCCAGCCCTTCCATTTTCAAAGTCTATATTTCTTTCATTACAAAAACCTAACACGCTCACATCTAAATTCAAAACTACAAAAGTGTCTGGAGTCCACACTCGCTGCCACCCCTCACCCACTCCCCAGATGGACCCCTTGGTCCATATGCTTCCAGGTGATTTTTCTGTGCATGTACTAATAACATCATTGTGGGGTTTTTATTGTTGTTTTACAAGAAGATTCAACTAGCCATCTCCCACTTAAGTTTTCACTTAGCATTAAGTCCTGAATCTGTGCACATAGATCTGCTTTTTTATTTTAATCGATGCATAATAGTGGAGGGCAAAGGTGTATTGCATGTCTTTTTAAAAATCACTGACAGAGGGGCATCTCCATGGCTCAGTTGGGTAAGCATCTGACTCTTGGTTTCAGCTCAGGTCATGATCTCATCGTTCGTGGGTCTGAGCCCCTCACTGGGCTCTGTGCTGACAGCACAGAGCCTGCTTCGGATTCTCTCCCTCTTTCTTTCTCTCCTCCTCCCCTGCTCGCTCATGCTGCCTCTCTCTCTCAAAATAAATAAATAAACTTAAAAAAACATTTTTTTAAAAAACTGCTGATGGGTTGATACTTGGGTTGCTTCCCACGTTTCCCCCTTTTTTTGGCCACTGTGAAAAACTCTGCCCTAAATACCCTTGAACATAAAGCTTGCACAGGGACAAGAATATTTCTACATGAGATCCCTAGAAATGGAGATGTTAGATCAAAGGGTATGTACCTGTGACACTCTGATAAATACTACCTTTTGTGTATTTTATGTATTTGTACCTTTATGTGCAACCTCAATGGTTGCACCAATGTCCACTCACGGTGATGGACGGCCATGGACGGCCAGGCTCATTTCTGCACTTCTTTCCCTACACTGCCTGTGATTGGTCTCTGTGGCTTTTGCCAGTAGTGATGTGTGTGCACATGTGAGGGAAGGGAGAGAGAGAACGTTAAGCAGGCTTCTCACCCAGCCCAGAGCCTGATGCAGGGCTTGACCACACACGCAGGTCTAGGATCGTGACTTGAGCCAAAGTCAAGAGTCAGACGCTCAACTACCCAGGTGCCCCTACAAATACAATTTTTATTTTATTTTATTTATTTTATTTTATTTTATTTTATTTTATTTTATTTTATTTTATTTTAATGTTTTTTATTTTTGAGAAAGACAGAGACAGAATGTGGGTGGGTTAGGGGCAGAGAGAGGGAGACACAGAATCCGAAGCAGGCTCCAGGCTCCGAGCTGTCAGCGCAGAGCCCGACACGGGGCCTGAACTCAGGAAGTGTGAGATCATGACCTGAGCCGAAGCCGGTCGCTCAACTGACTGAACCACCCAGGCACCCCTCCAAATATAATTTTTAAAAGTTGCATCTGGTTGTTTTGGTTTATATTTGTTTAATTACTAATAGGGGTAAATAACTTTTCATATGGTCTTTGGTTATTGATGTCTTGTACTTCAAACATCTCTGGTCATTAAAAAATCATTCTTGCTGTTGATCCTACAAGTACTTCCTAGTAAGTCTACTCATTGACCTTACTTTCACTTCTGAGTCTGTTCCAGGCTCCAAATGGCAGTTGTTGAAATATTTGGAGAGCTCTACCAAAATCCTGCCAGTCTTCCTGGCTGGCTATAGGCTAACATCCTGTAAGAGTGATTTTTAAATTGTTGGAGGTTCTAAGCCCGCCCCTCTGGAGAGTTGGTGGGACTTTTCTGGAAAGTAATTTACAAGAAGGGAGTTCCTGTGGCGGGAGAGACATGACCATCTTCGGGCGGTCTGTTTTCCTCGACTCCCATTCTCTCTCCTTCTGTGCCGCTGCAGAGTCATCCTGCTTCCTGCCAACATGGCTCCTCTTCTGCTTGTTTCTGTGGTTCTACCATATTGCAGTTTTAGGCACGTCTTGCCCGCCCCAGTGCCTGCACAAGACATTACACATGAGGAATAAAGCTTTTGCATTTCAGAAAATGCTCCTCATCCTCAGCTTGGGTGTTTTGAGGAGCACTCTCTGAGATGCGCCCCCCTCTGGGCTCTCTTGCTTCTCTTGGCACTTCTGTGCTTTTTCCCATGTGCCTTACAGCCAATGCCAAGTGCTTCTGTAGCCCTTATACATGAGGTAGAGACTGCAGATTCTATCTTTCTCCCAGTTTTACAGAAAATGAGGTCCCTGGTCTGCAGTGTCTTTCTCTTCTGCTTGTTTAGGGGATGGTTTCCAGGAGGCAAAGTTGGGAAATGCTGATTTATTCCGCGTTCATCCTGGAAGTCACCACTTTCTTCCTCAATCCTCATAAACCATCTATTTAATGACGAGTTCTAAAGAAAAAAAATTACTAAGGAGCAGTAGCCAACATCAGCTTGGAGTTGGGACTTGCCTTTTCTTCTTAACATTCTTTTGCTTTCAGATATTTATATTTGAAGGTATCTTAGGGTATCATTAGGTGGGTGGATTTAAATCATCTTATTTTCCTATTACTTTTTTCTTTCTTTTAAACAAAACCTTTTTTTTTAATGTTTATTTATTTTTGAGGAAAGAGAGCAGAAGCAGGGGAGGGGCAGAGAGAGGGGGAGACACAGAATCTGAAGCAGGCTTCAGGCTCTGAGCTGTCAGCACAGAGCCCAACAAGGGTCTCAAACCCATGAACCGCAAGATCATGACCTGAGCTGAAGTTGGACACTCAACTGACTGAGCCACCCAGGCGCCCCTCCATTATTTTTTTCTAACATATCTTGGGTTTCATCCTTCTCAGTCATATTTTTTGACCCTCCTCTCCTTTATTCCCCTGATGGGTAAGAAAGAAGCAAACCATTTACCTCATACACCTGTGTCATGAGTCGCGGGTTCCTCCAGCCTTCCATACCTTTCTTAAAGCACCAATGTTGTATCACCGTTATTTGCCTATGTGTGAACTTCCCAAAAAGAAGGCCCGAGTCTCATTCTATGGTGTATCCCTCCTGACTTAATTCATTTCAGAGATTCGGCAGTGATGTGGAAGGACCACCTGAATGAAGAAGTCATGTCAGGATCCTCCTTTTAGTAAGAATTTAGTCTGGCTCAGTTGAAAGAAGACGCTAAGAGATTATGGACACATGATACTTAGCAGCAGGAAGAAAGGGAGGAAGGCGGAAGGAAGATTTTTTTTTTAATATATTAAAAAAGATTTTTTTTAACGTGTATTCATTTCCTGAGAGAGACAGAGCGCGAGCAGGGGATGGGCAGAGAGAGAGGGAGACACAGAATCCAAAGCAGTTTCCAGGCTCGGAGTTGTCAGCACGGAGCCCGACGTAGGGCTTGAATTCATGAACCGCAAGATCATGACCTGAGCTGAAGTCGGAGGCTTAACCAACTGAACCACCCAGGTGCCCCTTTAATATTTTTTAAATGTGATTTTTTAAAGTTTATTTATTATGAGAGAGAAAGCATTAGTGGGAGTGGAACAGAGAGAGAGGAGGGAGAGAGAATCCCAAGCAGTCTTCACATCATCAGTGCCAAGCATGATGCAGGGCTTGAACCCACAAACTCTGAGGTCATGACCTGAGACATGACCAGGCTTTGGCAAATGTTAAAGGAGAGAACATAGTATAGTCATCAGCACACAGTAGGTCCACAGAAAATCTTAGTTCCGTTTTTTCCCGCCTTCTTCTCTTCCTTACTCTCATTTTTGCTTTAAAATTATTACTTTCTTTGGCATTTTCTCCAAACTCAGCACTTCCTTAATGTCAGTGCTTTGATGTTCTTTTCAGTCAGGTGCTGCTGGTTTGTCCTGCCTTTGGATAGGATCTCCCCCTTCCTTATTGTCAAATATTCTTTTAAACTCTGGCCTCCCGGGAGAACTGCCCCCCCCCCCCGCCCCCTGGGTAAGCCACACTGGCGTGACAATGGCTGCCCTTTTCTTCCCAGCCAGGACCCCTTGGGATCGTATTGTTAGCGTTTTATTTTCCACATACTTCCATCATTCTTCGGCTGTCATTCATATTATTGCTGTGGACAGTAAAACAGAACTTATGTTTTTTATGAACTTTATGAAATGTATACCCCTCAAGTGCACAGAAGCTGGTGTCCATGAAGTTTTCTGATCGTGTGCACCTCGGAGTAAAGACATTTTGTATATGCGTCCCCCGATTATAGACTAGCATTTATCTTATAATTCTGTGAATGTACTACAGTAATAATAGAAAGTATAAAGTGGAGTGCTCGATATAGAGATATATATACTATATACTATTTATATACTATTTATATATATACACACACATGCATAGACATGTCTCTGTGTATATACACACATAGAAACTTACATGGTGTGTACGTCATAGGACACAAAATTAGAAATAAAAAGAATGAATGGAAAAAAACAAATATACGTAGGCTGACTTGGGGTCTAGCTCAGCCACTCACCCTGGGCCAAGATTTTTTGGAATATACTTTAAAATTTGGGGATCCCTATGAAGGTCTGCAGTACTCAGGTCTGCCAGGGAATTTGGTTTTCAGAGCGTTCCTTGTGTTATGAAACTGGAAGGAATGCTGACCAAAGAGTTAAAGGTTTGGCAGCTCCAAGTGGCGCTCCCAAAGGTCATCTCTAAACTGCTCTGTTTTGCGCTCAACTTTCCTCAGACCAAATATCTACGGGTCTGGACAGCTGCATCGGCAGGAGCTCTGGGGCGAAACTCTTGTCGATGATCGGGAACAGTGAGGCATTAGCATGCGCGGGCTCAGCTTTAAGGGATGTTTCTTTGTCCTTTGTTACTCAGATTCTTCTGGCTCTGACCAATGTCTCCACCGCCCAGTTGGTATTTACTCAGTGATGTTGTACCACATTGTCTGCGGTGTAATCAGATTCTCACTGAACCGTCCTGCCTTAGCAAAACCCGAGAAAGTAGGTGAGCATAATAGAGAATGAATCCAGCACTTTCCTAGTGACTTCACTAGTGTTCGGTATGTGTTAGGTGAACACGTGTATTCGTTTCCCAGGGCTGAAAATTTTAAAAATCGGGGCACCTGGGTGGCTCAGTCAGTTGAGCGTCAGACTCTCAATTTCAGGTCAGGTCACGATCTCGCAATCATGATATCGAGCCCCACAGTGGACTCTGCACTGGTCATGGAGCCTGCTTAAGAGTCTCTCTTTCCCTCTTCCTCTGCCCTTTTCTCTCTATCAAAAAAGAAAGAATTAAAAATCGGAGCTAAGTATTTTCTTCCACCCCCCCGTGTACTCTCTTGGGGCACACTCAAACCCCTCTGAAGAACGCTGGTCCAGGGTCCATTCTACTGAGGTTCTCATTCCTTCCTTCGCCTATCGGTAAACCCTCAGTGACTTGAGTCATTTTTTTTCTTTTTTTTACTTTTTTTTTTTAATTTAAACTTTAGTTAACATACAGTGCAATATTGGTTTCCGGAGTAGAATTCGGTGATTCATCACTTACATACAACACGCAGTGCTCATCACAAGTACCTTCCCTAATGCCCGTCACCCATCTAGCCCAGCCCCCCCCACCTCCCTCCATCAACCCTCAGTTTGTTCTCTATTGTTAAATCTCTTACGCTTCCAATATCTGTTATTCCAAAAGGAATGTTGGTATGAGAAACAATGATATTTTTTATGTTTTTTGGGGTTTTTTTTAAATTTATTTAGTGTTATTTTTAAATATAATTTATTGTCAAAGTGGCTACCACACAGTGTGTAAAGTGTGCTCTTGGTTTTTGGGGTAGATGGTTTTGCACTCAATTCTTGAACTAAAGGATGTCCCCTCTTAGGTCATTTGTTCCATCTCTGTAGATTTAAAAAAAATTTTTTGTTTATTCATTTTTTGAGAGAGAGAAGGAGACAGAGTGCCAGCAGGGGAGGGGTAGAGAGAGAGGAAGACACAGCATCCGAAGCAGGTGCCAGGCTCTGAGCCATCACCGCAGAGCCCGATGTGGGGCTCAAACCCACGAACTGTGAGATCATGACCTGAGCGGAGATCAAGAGACAGACACTTGACCCACTGAGCCACCCAAGCGCCTTCCTATGTAGCATTCTGGAAAGAGCCTTGCTGAACAACACCCTAGAGCAGGAACTTCCTGTCTGTTCTTCCAGACCCCAGCTGGAACCATTCAGTTCTCTGTTGTGTCATATGCGCATCCATGGACACACACATTTGCTCAGACCTCGGGGTACTCTGTTTCTGCGTTAAGTCTTACGTTCATTGCTTTAAATATTGTTAAGAAGGCGTCTCTCATTTGGGAAAATAAGTAAGTGTGTCCCTCCCTGATTTCTCAGCCTTTTTATGATTCCAGCAAGGGCCGCCCTTATTCCTAAGGAGCTCACTGTCTCAGTATCTCGCTTTCCTTGTGTCTCCCTTCAAGTATCACAAACGCAGTGAACTCCTCCTCGATGTATCATGAAGGGAACATTTTATAACGAAATAATTCGGAGTCAGTTACATGAGTTGAAATACAATCAAAAGACATTGATTTTTTGTTTTTTAATCTATGCCCATCTTTCCCTCTTACTTTGTTTGGCCCTGATAAAAATCTGGAACTTGAGGTACAGGCTTCACAGGATGTGACATTATACATCAGCCTGCCCAGGCCACTATTGGTGACAACAGGGTGAGAGGCATTTGTAACACTCAGCAATTTCTGGAATTTGACACAGAAGCCAGACCATCAAGGAAATTCCAGTTAAAGTAATCAATGATATGTTAACCCCAGACATTTAAAATATTAAGGATTGGAAGATATGTAATGAAATTAGCACTTTTATACTTTGTAGGTGAGGAAGTAGTTTAGTCCACTTTCTGGAAGATGTTTTAGCAATAGGTGCTGGGAACCTTAAATATTTATGTGCTTTAGCCTGGCGAGTCTAACACTGAGAATTATTCCAGGCAAATAATCGCCAATAGGACATAAAGATGTACTACAAGAATGTCCTCTGCTGCAGAATATCTGTCGTCAAATTAGGCTTTTGTTACTAAAAGCAATAATATGTTATAACATGTTTGTAATACGTTATAAAAATGTAAATATTTGATCATGGGGCATCATTAATTATTCTGTGTAACGCCCGTTAGTGCCACTGAAAAATATGTTGTCAAGAATTATAGGATAAATGCTTGTTTATGTTAAATCAAACTAGGAGATATGAAGGAATATTTAAGATCGTTGTATTAAAAATTCACATTTATGAAAACCATAGAAGGAAAAAATACACAGGAAAATACTCTATAGGGTTAGCTGGAAGATTCTTTGTCTAGTGACATCATGAATTCTTTTATTTAATTTCTCTTTTTCCTTATTTTTCAGTTATTCTACAGTGAATAGGTAGCACTTTATAATCCAAAGAAATACATGTGTTGTTGAATACATACGACTAATAAAAATCCCACAAACATAGGTCCTTCAGATTAGCCATCAAAGATATGTCATATGACTTGTTCTTATCAGCCAATTCCCACTGGAATTATATAAGCCTTCATCTGGGGCCTCTGAAAATCAGTCACATTTATTGACTGTTTTATGTCAGTTTAAGACTTTAACGTGTCCAGTCTCTGCACGAGTAAGATTATTTTGGTTACTTCGGTGGGTGACCCATAAAGTGCCTCTATTAATTAAAGCCATTTCTGTCCTTGGCTGTTGATGAAACCAGAAATACCATTAACTTTGTAATTTTTAGCTCAAGAGATTACAACTGCCAAACTCTTCTAACAAATAAACAAGGCCTTCTGTTGCCTCTGCTAATGTTGGTAGCATCCCCATAAACACACACGACCGTAGACGAGATGCCAACCCCACACTCTTAAAACCCTTGTGAAGTAAGTAGGTATGTGTACAAGGTGCCTTCAGTGTGTGTGAAGAGGTGACCGGTCTCGTAAAATGATGGAGTTGTTTTGTTTTTTTGTTTTGTTTTCTGCCATACAGACAGAGCTATGACATTCATATCGTGGCGCTGGTAAACCAGACAGGCTTCAGATCTGGGAACATCCTCGATCTAAAGAATCCTTTCTTTAGGTAAGAAATGCTCTCAGCCGTGTCCCAGCCATGTGTATAAAATCTCAGTGGACCATATGACCGGGTAAAGAGGTTCAGAATAATTCCACCTTTCCTAAGAGGAGAAGAGGCATCTACCCTTCCTCCTTAAGGAGACTTAGATCCTATGATGGAGTTGAGTGTTCTAGTTCCATTAAATGGAATTCAATATGTAACAACCTGATCTTGAAACCACAAAGAGTCCTACAAAGTGAATTCTCGTTCCAGCTGAGCTATAATGAGCTGCGTGACCTTGGGCAAAGTCGCTTCCTTCTGGTATTTGGTTTTCTCATCTGCACGATGTGGAGTTTAAATATGGGCTCCTCTGACCTTCATTCACTAACAGATGGTTTTGTGCCGCATTTATTCCACTACACCTGAAACATGAAGTCCATTTAAAGTAAGTTTGTGAGATATTTTTGAGATCACGTAAGTCAGGACAAACCCCTCTTTAGAAGCCATGCAGGTTTTGTCTGATGTAAAAACTTGCCACAGTGAGAGGGATATGACGGATGTTTCTGGAAGAACCCCTCGTCTCTTACACCTCATCCATATGAGCCCGTTAAAAATCCACACGTGGGGGGCGCCTGGGTGACTCAGTCGGTGAAGCGTCCGACTTCAGCTCAGGTCATGATCTCATGGTTCGTGAGTTCAAGCCCCACATCGGGCTCTGTGCTGACACTTCAGAGCCTGGAGCCTGCTTCCGATTCGGTGTCTCCCTCTCTCTCTGCCCCTCCCCTGCTCACGCTCTGTCTCTCTCTCACAAAATGAATAAGCATTTAAAAATTTTTTTTAATCCACACATGAAATCCACCCCAGAATTAAAACCACTGGGCACTGTCACTCTTGACTTCCCTACCAAAAAAACAAAAAAAAAAGACTTTTCCTTCATACTATAAAGTCTCCCAAGGCTTTGTATTCAAAGCATCATGTCTCTGTAGTATTGAAAAGCATAAAGAGAAGAATAAACACGGGAAACCAAACCAAAAGTTCTTCGGCAGAGATGAGAAAATGAAATCGTGACCTTGAAGCACGGGAGGCCAAACATAGGCAAGGCTTCTCTTGTTTATGCTGTGTGTGAGTTGCCACGCATCGTATGAATCTTAAACTGATAGCCATTTAGGGATATGGGTGCCGTCTTTAACTTTGAGGGAAAAGGGGAGTTCTCCCTCCCATCCCTGTACAAAATCCTGTCACTAAAGTCGAGGGCACAGATTGTGGCCTCAGAGCATGCAGACTATTCACTAGCACAATTTGACCTGCCTAGGCCTCAGTCTTCTCCTCTGTGAAATGGGATTAACAACACATGCCTCACTGGGAGATTGCAGGGATGCCCATCACATGTCCAAGCACTAAGCAGTTCCTGTTACTGGTGGTCAGTAATCGCCAGTTTGCTGTCTTTCTCCCTTTTCTTACTGGTCTCTGTGCTCCTCCTCTCTCAGTATGTAAATAGATGATGGTCTTGCACTTCATTCCAAAGAGAACCATTTGGATTTGGGGATAGAAAGTGAATTTTTGTAGGGTTTTAGAAAACCCCCCTTTTGAGTGCAAGAACCATGCGAACCAGTAACTTGAGTCCTGCTTCCACTTTGTCTTAGGACAAGATTCTAAGCAGGACACAGACAGGGCCTGAGCCTTGGCCTTGGCCAGCTCCTGCTTTGCATGAAGACACAAACACAGTGGCCATAAGGTCACAGGGAGGACCGGTCAAGGTTGAGCGACTCGCAAGATGGCCACAGCACCGTCAAAACAGACACACTGTGGGGTGAGGGTGTGGGGGCAGCAGATGCCTTTCCTTTTCCCTTCTCTCAGTACCAAGTCTGACTGATGTATTTAATTAATTAATTAATTAAGCAGATAAGGCTGCTTAAAAATGTGACTCCCCTGGACACTTCACATCTTATTTACACTTCTTCACCAACCTTTTCCTAATGTCTAGCACAATCGTGACGATGGGTGCTAAACGACCGAATCTTTGAAGGGCACTTCGCATCGGGTGCATGAACAGTTAAATGTTCAGCTGTGGTGATACCCTTCTTCGGGTCCCCCACAGTCACAGCACCTGAGAAGCAGCACAGGAGCATGTGTGTGCGTGCGTGTGTGTGTGTGTGTGTGTGTGTGTGTGTGTGTGTGTGTTGGGGAAGTGGCATTACCCAGAGAAATTATTGGTGACTTAGAGGTAATTATTGGTAATTTCTTTATCAAAATGAGTAACTTTCCATTTTTTTATTCTACCCATTTTTAGGGCACGATAGATTTACACACAGGAACAAAAAATTCATTTTTGGGCTTGGGCTGATACCTGGTACCATCTAAAAACATCTAATGGGGCATGCCAAAAACATCTAAGGATCGACAGGTTAATTACTGAAACCTTGAATAGCCACCATTAAATGTGATGTGCAGGTTTCTGTCTTTCCTTAGGCAGGCTAGGGAGACTTTGATTTTAGCTATTATTTTAAAGTAATTTGAAAATAAAAGAAGGGCTAACAAATGTTGCTAAAAGTGAGCAAAGGGACAGAACTGCTTCATCGGCAAGGGAAAGCTCTCCAGTAACCCGGCAGAGTCTCCAAGGACTGTGAGGCCAGTCCTTCATCACTCGGGTCCCACACAGTCTGTCCCCAGATCTGGCTGGCGGGGCGACCAGGCAGTGTCTGCCTCCAGGAAGCTTGTGTTGTAGTAGGAGGGAGGGCAGGGCCTTAAACAGCTAACTGCATAATTATGTCATCATACTTGCAATGCGTGATGAGTAGGAGGGGTAGAGGGTGCCAAGAGAGCATTGATGGGGAGACCTAGAGCAGAATGAATCCATAAAACCCACCACTGGTACTCCTCACCCAGCAATAGCTGGAGAACCCTTCGTACATGGTGGCAAAGTTTATTTATTTTGAGAGAGAGAGAAAGAGAGACAGAGAGAGAGAGAGAGAGAGAACAAGCTGAGGAAGGGCAGAGAGAGGGAGAGACAGAATCCCAAGCAGGTTCCGCCCCATCAGCGTGGAGCCCTATGTAAGGCTCGAACTCACACACTGCGAGATCATGACCTGAGCAGAGCCCAGGAATCGGACACTTAACCGACTGTGCCACCCAGGTGCCCCAAACGTGCCCACCTCCAAGAAGCCTTCCAAGGCCAAGGCTGGCTTAGATGTCCCTCCCAGAGCGCTCAGCTCTCTGCAGACACCACTTTGGGGGCATGTGTCTCAATTACTGGGTTTTTTGTCTGCAACCCCTCCTACCTTGAGCACAGCATCTTGCCTTCTGCTGTTTGTAACATGGTGTTGACACAGCAGGTGCTGGGTGAACGTCTGATGGGTGGGTGGATGAACATGGCCCCATGGCGCTCCTGAATGGCCCCAGAGTTTCTAACCATGGGGCTCTGGAGCCAAAACCATGTCTTATTTCGTGCTGCCGCCATAAGCCAGGGCTCTGTCCCCTTCACAGCCTCTCCCAAACCACGTGGTCCTTCTCTCCTCCTCCCAAACACAGATTCCTTCAGTTTCCCCAACTGCACTATCACTTTCCTTCTTGCTTTTCTCCATTGAATTTATTAAGTAATTATCATGCACCAGGAGATGTTCTCATTGCTAGGGTATAACAGAGAATGATGGGGGTATGAATTCCCTGGTCTCATGGTTCCTGAAAGTCTCAACGATTGGTGGGTCTCCTGAAAGACATCCAGGAAGTAAACAAGTGAGATAATCTCAAATACCGGTAGTTTTCCCCAAAAAAGATAAATAGAGTAATAGCTACCTGATCTCAACACTCAGGATAAACCTATGGTAATCCAGGCGGTGTATGCTGAAAAATGACCCATGTAGGTGAATGGAATGAATAGAGGTCAGAAACGGACTCGCACATATACAGCCAATGTGATTTTTGATGTAGTTGCAAAAGCAATTACACGGAGAGGTGATGGTCTTCCAGAAGTGGCACAGGAATGATTGGATATCAATATGCAATAAAATTAGTGGCCTTCAACCCATATCTCACACCGTCTAAAAAAATTACCTCAAAAGAGATCATGGACTGAACCATAAAATCTAAAAAATATGAAACTTGGAGAATAAAACATAGAAGGAAACCTTCATGATCTTGGGTTAGACAGACGTGTCTTACATATGACACAGTTCCTAAAAAGGGAAAAATGATAAATTGTCCTTTATCAAAATGAAAAACCTATCTTTGAAAGACGATGAAAAGATGCGTTATAAACTAGGTGAAGATATTTGGAAATCACTTATCTGGGGGAAAAAATCATATGCCGAATATAAAAAGAATGTATGCTAAATACTCTCAAAAAAGCCTAGTAATGGGAAAACATTTTTGGTAAGGGCCAAAGATGTGCGCGGACCCTCCATCAAAAAAAAGATACAATCGCCAAGAAGCACATGAGAAGATGTTCAGCATCATTAGTCAACAGAGAACTGACAACCAGAACCATCATGGCAGTTCCATTAGATACATACACCTATTTGAACGGCTAAAATAAAAATTCTGACAATACCAAATGCCGGTGAAGATCTGGACTGAGAATTCTCCCTCATGGTTGGTAGGAATACAAAATGGTACAGACAATTTAGAGAATAGTTTGACACTTCCTTAGATGGCTAAAAAAAATCCGCTTACCACATGACCCAGCCATCTCACTGCAAGGTATTTATACGAGAGAGATGAAAACTCTATCTGAATGTTTATGGCAATTTTATTTGTAATCACCAAAACTGGAAACAAGAATGCCTTGCAAGTGGAGAATGAATAAACTATGATCCGTGATTTTCAGTAAGGACAAGGAAAGACCTCCTGATATGTACAATAATACAGATGAGTCTCAAATAAATTGAGCTACAGAAAGTGAAAGCAATCAGACTGCGAAGGCTACATAATATATGATTCCATTTCTGTGACATTCTGGAAAAAGCAACACTCCAGATACAGAGAACAGCTCTGAGCTGGCCTTGGGGAAGGTTTGGCTGTAAAGAGATATGGCAACACTTGGGGGCGATGGAACTTTCTAGATCTTGATTATAGCACTGGTAGTACATGTATGTATGCGTTTGTCAAAGTTTGCAGAACTACAGTAAAAGGGGTGAATTTTACTGTATGTAATTTTTTTCTCAATTACATGAAAACTTACCAAAAAAAAACAAAAACAAAAACAACCCACCAACATTACATAAAGGGATAGCAGAAAACAAATAGAACATTCTGCTAGACAGTGGGAAGGCCAGGGATGGGAGATGGGTGGTGTTTACACCGAGTAGTCTGGGAGGCCTCTCGGAAGAGGTGGCGACGAGTGGTGACTTAAGGTCAGGAAGGGAGTGGCGTGGACAGGTGTGCGAGCTGAGCCACCATCGACAAGAGCCCAGGAAAGGGCAAAGGCCTGTGGCGAAACAAGCCTGTTGAAACAGCAAGAAGAGAGAGAAATAAGTCGGTGCTTAGCCTTTGCTGTCAACCTATAAAAAAAGAAAAAGTTCTTCCAGTGAACAAAAATCTGGATCATCATCTCAGATCTGAATTTAGGCTATGCATAATCAAACTTACTAAATATAGTGGGTAAATATAGATCTAAGGCTGCCCATAATAAAAACTCCAGGAAGGGCATGGGAGTGGAAAGGAGGAGGGGTGGGGGACCAGGAGGGAGGGAGGGGACAGGAACACAAAACTAGCTTTCCTGTGCCTTTGGATGGAGGTGGGACTGACTTACTCTGTATCATAGAAATCACCTTCTCTGTTTTAGGTTTGCTTAGAAGATAGTCCCAAGCCAGTCACTAAGTCAAATGAAGGCCTGAGAAGCCCCTCGCCATCCAGGTTCAGATTTCACGTTCCAAACTTGCACTCTGCATTTTACAAGGATGATTAGGTTTATTTAAATTCTTTTTTTTTTTTTTTTTTTTTTTTTTGCCCCCTAACTCTAAAATGTGCCTCCTAGTTTTATTGACAAGTCTGTTTCTTGGTGCTTCTTAGACTGGCTCTTTACAGCTTTCTGCATGTGAGCTGAACAAATATTTTTTTTGTTTTCAATGTGTGATTTCTCTGTATCATTATCTCGGTAAAGCCAACAGCATTGCTTTCGTTTTTGACGTATTTAAAAATGGGAATTTAACAAACCCCTACCTCATGTTTATATGAATGCGTATGTATGACATAACCTAAGAGCATGTGAGGAGTGATCTTCGATTGACCATTTTAAGCTGTTCTCGCCAATATTTTCAGCACATCAGCAGCTCATCTCCAGCTCAGCCACGCGTGAAAGAATTTCTGCCTTATTCATGTAGTGGAATAATACGATGTCAGGAATGCGCTTCATCGGCAATATCTGATGACTCTGTGTGCAGTTAAGAAAATAAAGATGGAATCTTTGTCAGCTCTCTTAGGTTTGCAATAAAAATGTACAGTGCGAGATACCATGGAGGCCTCTCCTTTACTTGAAGACTTTGTTATATGTCACGTGTCAAATGGTGATAAAAAGATGATCTTTGCGAAGAGCAGGTTCTCCCCTGACCCCGACAGCTCTTATAAAAATGGAGGTCACGTCAGCACACGAGCTAATGGAGCCCCCGGCAGCCCGCTCACTGTGGAGGGGCAGGGAGCTGGAATGAACTGGAAGTACCCGTATCCTCCCCAGCCAGCCAGTCACCCACGGCTGCGAGCCTTCCACCCGGCCGCTTTGGCTCCTTCTGGCCGCTCTGTTTCTAACAGTCTTGCCCTTCTATCCAGCCCAACAGTCTTCCTCACATCACTGTGGGGCTCCCTTCCACTGCCCCTTCCCCAGCATGTGTCACTGCCCACCTTCCACGCTCACAAAAAGGATGCTTTCCCACCCCAACACCTCTCCTGTCCCTCCCTTGGTCTAACCCTTTCTTGCAGCTCTGTGTGACCCTGGACCCTAAACACACACACACACACACACACACACACACACACACACACACACACCTTTCTCTTCTATTAACCAACTTCTTTGTGGGTTGGAGTGAGTCTGATTCACTTTTTAATTTCCTGCGATGCCTAAGGGCACACCCATGCATCAAAGGTGCTCAATACATGTACATTGATTAGGTACATAAATTTATCCTGAAGTTGAGAGTCATTGTAATTGTGGAGTCAGGCCCGACGACCTTGTAATTGCCTTTCAAGCAGAATAGGCAGAAACCGGTAAACCCTCCATCACAGAAAGCACTAAATTGCTGGTGCCACCTGTCCCACCCACACCCAGGGCAGGCATCCCTGACTGACCCCAGCACTCTTCCCCGCCCAACCAGACAGGCCCTCACAGTCCTTCTCAGCCCACACTCTAGGAAGATATTATCAGTCTCTGCAAGAGGGCACAAGAGCTAAAAACCATGACTTTTAAGGATGCAGAAAAATGGATAGTATTTCCCAATCTTTCAATGATCCCAAAGATATGTAGTCTGTATGAACTTGTAATTTTGCTGAAGCACAAATTTGATACAGATACACAAAATATATACAGTATGCAGTATATATATAACTGTGGGTGTGGGCGAGTGCCTTTAGTCATTTAGAGAATGCATCTTTCTATAATCAATAACTCTCCTGATGTATTCCTTAAATTTTTTTTTCATCCTTGGGGTGCCTGGGTCCGTTAAGCTTCGAACTTCAGGTCACGATCTCATGGTTCGCGAGTTCAAGCCTGGCATCAGGCTCTGTACTGATGGCTCAGAGCCTGGAGTTTGCTTCAGATTCCGTGTCTCCCTCTCTCTCTACCACCCCTCCCCCACTCATGCTCACTCACTCTCTCAAAAATACACATTAAATTTTTTTTTAAAACATTAAAAATTTTGTTCATTCTTTTTACCTTATATCCGGAAATGTAAATAAGTTCTTAGTTTTGCTTTTTAAAAAATGATGTAATGTAGGGTAGAGTTTATTTTAGTGGGAAAATTTAGTAACTTTACTACTTATTCCTGTCCTCCGATCTATAGGGTTATTAAGATTCAAAGGAGATTGCTTAAGTGTCAATGTATTGTGTCCTGTGGGGAAATCACATTGCCATAGTGTCTGCAGCTTTGAAAGTGATCTCAAAGTGTGTCCGCTGTGAATATCAAGAGTAGATTGTGGATCTGGGGAAATCTTGGAAATCTCAGTCTTTCCTGACGCCATCCCATCATAAGATAAGGCCAGAACCACATTGTTGGCAGGAACTGGTGTCAGGAGCTGCTCTGAGATAGCCCACAGCCAGCACACCTGTGGGACCTGGAAGTCACACTACTTGAGGAACTCCAGGACATATACCAGGAAGTCAACTTTGATGCCATTAACACAGCGCTCTGACTGAAAACACCCTGCACAATAAATGTATCATATCTCCTTACAAGAAGTCCAGAGGGAGAGTGGATTCAAGAACCGATGACAGTATCTCGGTGATTTCATCAAAGACTGAGGCTCTTCCTTCTTCCTAGGCCAGCCCCCCTCAAAGGCACAAGGACGTGAAGCAAGTTACAGGAGTCACGTCCAGACACAAGGACATCCAGAGTCACGAAAGAGACGATCGCTTCTGGCATCTCCTCTCAAAATAATGATTATGATAGTTAACACAACACTTAGTACGTAGCAGATACTTTTCTAAGTGCTTTACAGATATTAACTAAATTTTGTCCTTATCACAACCCCATTAAGTGTGTATTATCCTTAACCCCATTTAACAGATGAGGAAATGGCAGTAAATAAGGTGAAGTAACTTTCCTAGTGACGTACAGCTAGTAACTTCAGTCCACTTCAGGGACCGTGCCCTTAACCCCAAAGTTATCTCTACTAAGAAAGCCTTTCCAAAAGCAACCCAGAGCCTTGCTTTCATGCTTGATTGGCCAGAACCGAGTCACATGGCCATCTCGAAACCAATCACCGAAGAGAGTCATGAGATTACTGCAAGGAGAGAGAAGCCAATGAAGCTTTATCACTGAGCTGGAGATAGGCTCATCTTTCCCAAGGGACAGAACCTGAAAAAAGTAGAATGCTAGTCCCAAAGAGAGGAGATGGACATAAATCAAGGAACTGGCATTTCCTGCTCTCAGGTACTGCCTAAAAACAGCCCAGCTTGACTAATTCCATTTCTTCTGCTTTGATAAAGCAAAAAGAGTGGGTTACCGTCGTTAGCCACACGTGTATCTCGACCTCCTCTCTTGCTTGTAAGCACTCTAAAAATAACGCATCTTACAAATCTGCCTATTCCCCACAAGGCCTGGCCATAGGGCCTTGCACATAGAAAGTGTTCAAGAAATGTTTGTTCATTGTAATTGGATTTTCATTCTCAAGTCTACTTAATTGAAGAGGTCAACAGTTGGCCATGCTCAAGGCAGGCAGATAATGCATTTTCACATTGATCTAACAATCAAATGAATTCTGAGAAGCTTCCCTTGCCATGCAAAATAGCATAAAATCACACATTAACACAGGTCAGTGCAAAAGCCCAAATTATTAAATTGTTAGTGTCTTGCACTCAGCACCCTTGGAGGTAACATTAATGTCACACTTTTATTATGACTTGACATTTCCACTATATTTCAAGGAACACATCAGAGAATCATAAGAGAGCAGGCTACATAATTTGCACAGCCCTATGCAAACAGAAGATGCAGACACCGGTCTGGGTAGATAAGTTAATCTCCCATTTCGTGGGCCTCTTGCTCTGACCTTCAGTCGATAGGTGACCCCCAAGAGATTGTAACTTCCCAGGATTGGGAGTGGGTGAGAAGGTCACATGGAGTTGCCCACTGAACTTACTGTGATCAAATCAGCCCACAGCAGAGACTAGCATTGCCTTGCCCTACCCCGAGAAGCAGCAGGATGTGTGCCTGACGTTGACCCTACCTGTACCTGGGCAGAGCAGAATGTAGCAGAACTTGGGCCACCCCCACCTGGTTGCTGCAGTAATCAGGGGCAGGAGCAGAGACATGGGAGGCCAGGCAGAGCCTGAAGTTTGGTGGATGGATGAGCTCTCATCCCAGAGGGGCAGTAGGGAGATGGGACCACCTGTGAGATAAGGCTTCAAGCCCCGGGTGCAGGCTCCAGGGTTCCAGCATATTTCACTTACAAAACACCAATTCAAAGATAAAAGTATTTGTGGATTTCAAGATGATGGCCACAGGGCATTAAGCCCCATACCCTTCTGAGCACAGAACCCCATGAGCCTGCACTGATCACACACCCTGGCCACAGAGGTCAGGTGTGGTACCTTGTTTCAATGGAACATCCATGCGTGGAGAAGGTAGACACAATTTTAAGACATGCTATTATACAAAACCTTCTTGAATGGATGAACTTATCTAATGGAATGGGCGAAGAAGTTGGGCAGTGAAGAGGGTAATTCCTCCCTGTACGACATGTCCCTTTCTGTAGCTCCTTTCCTAAATGTATGCCATGGACACTTGGGACTTTATCCTGCAGATAGGCAATGGGGAGCCTGTTTTCCTTTTTTTGATTGGAGGAGTAACATAATCGATGGATCTCTGGTGACTGTGTGGAGTAGGAATTCAGGGAAGAAGAGACACTGGGCATGCAAATCAACTAAACTCTAGAAGGACTATTAATGAAAATGACATTATTAGCACAGGAGCTAAAGGTCTGGGCTCTTTAGCTAGAGCTACCTGGGTTTAAATTCTGGTTGTCCTTCCTAGCTAGACGTGGGCCAGTCACACACCTTCTCAGCTTCACTTTCTGTATCTGTTGAAGTAATAGCGGGAGGATTCTTTGTGAGAGTTGAAAGAAATGATTGTATATGAGGGACATGACAGTGCCTGGGTCATTACATGTAGCTCTTATTATATTATCATAGGAAATGGATTCTTGCTAGTTTCTCGTAGTCTCACATTTATATACTTTCTAAAAGCTCTGTGCTGTCACTTACAAGAAGGAAACGCCCACATGCCTGACCACCGCCATCAGCGAGACTCTCTCCCCTCCGCAACCCATAATTCCTTGGGGCAGAAGGAGTTGCTTTTCCTTCTCCTACTTCGTAATCTTCTGCTCTACCTTTGGGCAGCAGCCTCAAGGTCTAGCTCTCCAATATGGCATAGCATCCTTTCTACAGAAGGAACTCGTGGCAGGGTCCCTCATTTACGAAAGGAATTTAGAAAAACCCACCTTGTGTTAATAGCCTAATTTTAAACACATCATCTCGCTAAAGAATCACCTCATTCGTGTATCCATCCTTCCATTTATTCACCCTCTCTTGCCCCACATCACAAAGGATGATGATTTAAGGAAGAAAGAAGAGTACATTACTTAGATATGTAAGGTATATTGTCCCCATTAAAAACATACTCCATCATTGTTATAATAATGTCATCAGTAAAATAATTTATGGACATCCCACTTACCTGTAACTGACCAGGATCCAAGTTATGTGGGGGACACAACAAAAGCACTTACACCTCACAAGCACCAGAGGCTCCTGGCACAGTTTCCCAGGTGTTAAGAAATACCTAGAAATCAGGGTGAAAGAATAGGTTCATGAACACAAAAACTCTAGGGCCATAGTCTCTCAAACATGGAGCCACTGCGAGTTTCAGAATCAGGCACACTAGGTTTGCTCGTGTGTGGATTAAAGTGCCACCTACCACTATTTCCAGTGCTCTGCTTCCAGACATATAAGAGGATCACATTTCCTAGGACCCTTCAAGTTAGGACGGCCTTGTGATTTCCTATGGCTTCTACAATGTGAGCAGAAGTGATGCACGTCACCGCCATGTGGAAGCATTTAAGAGATGGTGTGAGATTCTCCAGGCCTGTTCCTCCTCCTTCCTCAGTAATTGTGGAAGCCACTGCGCATAAAGCTGCCTTCAGCCTGAGTCCCTGAATACCTCAGAACTCCCCTGTCAACCTATGTTATACATGTAGTTAGAGCAAAAACAAACCTTTGTTGTCTTAAACCACTGAGCGTTGGGAGCATTTCTTATCACGGTGTTATTTAGCCCATCCAATCCAATACAGCATCATTCCGGGCTCAGAGGATACACAAATAAACAAGATAGGCTAAGTCTCCCTTGCACATGGTGGCAGGAGGGATACGTGTAGCAGACACACAAGTAAAGAAATACGTAGAACATTGCAATATGCAGAGTGCCGTGAAGAATATAATGGCAGGGAAGGGAATGTGGAGGGCCGTGGAGGTTGCTACTTGGGCACCAGTGCTCAGAGGAACCTCACCAAAGTGCTGGGTGCTGAGCTGGGGAAGAGGAAGCCACCTCAAGATTTAGAGGAACAAATTCAGACATTTCACAGCAATTCGGAAATTCGGAGCTGAGGGGGATAGGACCAAATCTATCCCATCTACTGGCTCACTCTGGTTGCTTTTGATAAGCAGAGTGTATGTAAGAATGGAAACAGGAAAATCCAGATGCAGTAAAACAAATGAGAGAGGGGGTGTTGGGGTTGGTTGACCGTGACCAGGTTCAGGATCTGGTGTGGAGATGGTAGTAATAGAACTTGCTGGTAGACAAGGCGCCTGGGTGGTTCAGTCGGTTAAGGATCTGACTTCAGCTCAGGTCATGATCTCACAGCTCGTGGGTTTGAGCCCCACATCAGGCTCTGTGCTGATGGCTCAGAACCTGGAGTCTGCTTCGGATTCTGTGTCTCCCTCTGTCTTTGCCCCTCCCCTGCTTGTGCTCTGTCTCTGTCTCTCTCAAAAATAAATATTAAAAAAAAAAATTTAAGAACCTGCTGGTAGATTGGCTGTAGTAGGAGAGGAAAAAGAGAATCAAGATCAACTCCTTGGTTTTTGGTCTGAGCCGCTGGTTTCTATTTACGAAGATGGAAAAGGTGGGGAGCAGGTCTGGGAGAGAAAATCAAGAGTTCTGTTGTGAGTTTGTGGGGTTGGAGGTGGCCACTTGATGGCGAAGTGGAGTTATCGAGCAGGTGGTTAGATGTGTGCATGTGGACTCGGGAGGAGAGAGTCTGGAGATAGGGGCTGGAGAGTCATGGAGCGTTAGGGGTGGTAATTCAAGCACTGGCTTGGCTGTGGTCCCTTGGAAGGTAGCATGGATAGGAGAAGAGAACCAAGAGCTGGGAACTCTAACATGTAAAACTTAGAAAAGGAAGGGTCATCAGGAGAGACTGAGCAGTTGGCCCAGTGAGGTCAAAGGGCTGGAGTGACATGGAACAAAAGAACTTGTTTCAAAGAGGAGAGAGGAGCACTTTATGTCCAATATGGCTGGCAGGTCAAATATGATGGAAATGGAGATTTGGCAATTGGAACAAGTAACAAGGAACAACTTGCTTTGTGGGAGTAAAGAGGGAAGAATGACGAAGCAGAGAAAGTAGAACTAGACAGCTCTCCCCCAGAGTTTGGATGTGCAGAATGGCAAAAAAATGGGGTGAGAGCTGAGTCCCTGTATCCAGATCTGCCTTGACAACATGTGTAATCTCATGTCCTCCAACTTTGGTTAGACTTGAGCCCCATCTTGAGCTTTACAGACTACGTGTGGGCTGGAATCTTTTCCTGAATCTTCGCCTCACGTCTGGGAACACATAACTGTCTGCCAGACTACCCTGAGCACAACTTTCTGCCTACCAAAATCTCCACTTAAAGTAAGACTAAACCACGTGCCCTGGAGAGATATGGACGAAAGGAGAAAGAAAAAAGTGTCATCTTTTCTTTGCAAAACCGGAACAGTTCCACGTACATGAGAGCAGTCATTGACAATGCTATGACGTCCCCCAAAAGGCATTGACCATCAAGAAGGTGAGTAGCGATGGTAAGAAAGTCGGAGACCTCACGTGAGCAGCAATTAAAAGCAAGATGACAGATGGTCACAATGCTGGGAATTCTTTTAATTTTTGAATTGTCAATATAGCCTCATGGTTCCAAACTCAAAATGTATAATGGAGGTGCAGTGATGTCTCCTTCCGACCCCTGTCCCTCAGCCTTCCGTTCACATCTCCAAAGTCCACTAATGTAAGTTTCTCATCCTTCTTTCCACACACACCTGCAAATACACAGGCATCCTTTCCTTTCTCCGTCTTTTGACGCAAGTGCTATTATGCCCTGCGTACTCTTCTGCATCTACAAAGCCAGAAATTTGACAACATGGAAGGAAGTGGATTTTTACAGTTTCACCTAACAGCTACTGAATTCATGCTAAATATTTTTTGGGAAAGTTTTTTATTAGGTAGTAGGCATGATACGTGGAGTCTAAATTGAGTTCTCATATGTCTGGGAGCATCTGTTGAATGGGGTGAACCTGTGAGGAGGGGGAAGGTTCCCAGGAGAACCAAAATAGGAAATGTGACATTTGTGCCTAAGCATTCCGATGCCAGTTCCCAGAGACTGTCACGGAACCTAGTCATCACTGATGTGATGTGCCTGCTCGCCATAATCCCATCCCTTCCAGCACTTCTGGGAAGGCTCTGCCCTCCTGCCAGCACACCCACGGGGTGCCTTGGCCAGCTCTCTCTGAAGTCCGTCAGCTGCCAAGATCACCACCTGTCCCCTGTCAAAATTGGCCTTGAATTGCAAATGTCTCCCTCCTGGCTGACCATCCTTGGATGCCTCCATCAGGG
Organism: Panthera leo; assembly: GCF_018350215.1. Classification (NCBI taxonomy): domain Eukaryota; kingdom Metazoa; phylum Chordata; class Mammalia; order Carnivora; family Felidae; genus Panthera; species Panthera leo. Next base: position 8,566,745 of record NC_056691.1, read on the forward strand.
TTTATTGTGTAACCAGGTCCCATGTTCCTGGTCTGATGTCCCACCAGCAGCTGCTGTGTCTGAGCCCTTCTCCTAGCAGGGAGCCTGTGCCTCTTGAATGCGAACCAATTCTAATACTTGAAAAAAAAATCGGGCCCAGTTTTTAAAATTATTATCTGATATGCCAAGCAAAGTGAAGCTCATTTTCAAATGATTCCCAGCTGTCATAATAGCTTCGTGCCTGGATGGCTCAGTCATCGCAGAAGCAAGGAGGGCAATTTGATTTCATATTTGACCTGATAACAGGAATTGTGATTGGAAATCAACTTGAGATGCTTAGAACAGCTACTTATAATCACATCAATTAACATTGGTACGTTGCTTTCCTGTGTATAAAGCACTTTTATGTACACTGTCATAATATGTTAGGGGTGATGGTGGCTTTAAGGAGAGAACAAAATGGAATGATTTTACTGCCTGAGCTTAGAAACAGGAAGGAAACAGACAGGCTCTCACAAAAGGAAATAGCAGAAGCAGACCATGGTGCTAAAGCACAAAATACGCATTACCTGTGCCGAACCCAGGGAGGCAAGAATGAAGACATTGCCAATTCAAGAGAGACACTCCATGGGAGGAGGGTCAAGCCAGACTGAAGTCCTGTAACGAAGTGTTCAAGACTGAGGGCTGTTGGACACCTGTCTGGCCAGAGAAGGTTGTTTGTTCTTTCATTTATCACATCGGTAATACATAGCTTTGATTAAAATATCACGATGGCAGATAAACCAGAAAATAAGTAGGACATTTAGGCTTCTCTGTCTAGCCTGTCTTATGGCCACGTTCCTGGAGAGAGATGCCTGATACCCATTCCCATCGACACCCCCCCCCCCATTTTGCTGCTGCTTCCCTGATTTCCTGGAAAAGCACTTACCAGCTCCCGGTCCAACCTGGTCCCTCTTCCAGTGGTTTGGGAATAAGTATTTTCCTAGCTGTTGATGACTCAGTAATGGACTTCATTGATGATAACTACACTTCCAGGAGAACCGGTAGCCATAGTTATCTCTCTTTTCAGAGGCTGAAATGCACAATATGTCCATACAAATGGCGGAAGAATTCTGCTTGATTCATGTCATGGCAATGAATGCCAAGCAAAACCATGATTCACCACATCTGGTGATTTTGATCTGCCAATTCTGCATAAATATTTTCTTTACGGTACTTTCCACAAAGAGTCTCACGGAACTGGCTCAAACACATCTTTGGGTTTCTACTCTCCACCCTCACTGCCTTTGCCTATCAGAGTCCCTTGCATACAGCAGGTGATCGATAGATCTTTACTGAATGAGAGTCTTCTTAGTTGCCGTGTGATGAGCCTCCACTGTTGAACGGACTCAGTAGGCTTTGTTTTTGTGTATATCCCTCCCGGATGAAGCCACTGTCCTGATGAGCAAAAGTGGGAGCTGACTTGAGGGTTGATTCTCCCCACCTTGGGGGTAAACATAAGGGCACGTGTGAGGGTTAGTGTCATGACTAGAATGTGACAAGTCTGGGGTGTGTGTGTGTGTGTGTGTGTGTGTGTAGGCATTAGTACTTTATCCCTGGTCTACAGGAATTTTCCAACATGAGACTTTTCTTGCCAGAAGCTAACACGACTTCTTTCTCCTCTGACGTTTCCCTCCTCAAGACTCCCCTCCCTCCAGAATTCTCATCCATCTTATTGCAGTTATACCCAAATGCCTCCAGTAAAAATTGACCTTAATTCTTGGAGAAAACTAGATTCAGGCCGTCGTGGGCAGGACACAAGACGGAGGTGAGCTCTCCAAAATGCAGACCACAAAACAAGAGTAGGAAAGCTGTCAATGAGATCAGGACTGGCCTAGCATTACTGGTATACAGTTGAGGGTTTGTTTGGTTTTTTTCTCTTTTCTTTTTTATGGACAGTTCTAATAGTGCTTGTAGGCTGTAATTATCCCAAGTCCTACCCTGGTCCAGAAATGAGGACAGGAGCAAGGATGGGACACAGGAGGCAGGAGAGGAGAATGAGTGCAAAGGGAAGTTAAATTAGAGGGAGAAAGAGAGGGGAACTGTAAGTGGAATCAGTGGAAATGGCAAGGTTTTATCAATAGCCCTTTTCCTAGATGGAAGTGTATCCATTTGTATTTCTGTCTACCGTGGCACCTGGGTGGCTCAGTCGGTTAAGCATCCGACTCCAGCTCAAGTCATGGTCTCGTGGGTCTTGAGTTCAAGCCCTGCATCAGGCTCTGTGCTGACAGTTCAGAGCCTGGAGCCTGCTTCCGATTCTGTGTCTCCTTTTCTCTCTGCCCTTTCCTTGCTCTCTCTCTCAAAAATAAATAAACATTAAAAAAATTATATTTCTGTCTACCTATCCGTCCACCCATGCACTCTTCCATCCATCCACCCTGCCTTTTTCCGAAAGAATTTACATTAATTTCCAAGGATAAGTTGTATACGATGATATAATATAAACTATAATTGGCTAGAATAACAGAAATACTAGGATGGGGACAAAATGGAGCCGAGAGTCGGGCTGGCCCCACACGCTTGCTGGATTGGATCTCTGTGCTTCTCTAAGGGATGGCCTGTGACAAAGAGAGGCAGTGACACCCAGACTCAGAGGGAGCATCTTGCTAAACCCAGGGCTCTGGCCTGAGGCATGTGTCTTCCTCTTCAGATCTGTCTCTCTGGTCATGTATGGCTTGGACTCAGCACACCCAGTTGGGTTCCATGGGGTGAACCCTGCAGAACGAGTGGCAGGGAGAAAACAGAGCTACCTATGAGTGACTGGGAGTGTTGTGGATGCTAAACCCCAAATGCAAATACCACTTGACTTGCAGAAGGCACGCTAACACAAAGAACCCGCCCGACTAAAGAAAATACGTTGTTGGAAGTTATAAAACAACATTAATTTTTTCGGAGCTCATAAAATACCGAATTTTAAAGTCTTTTTTTGAGTTAAGGGGAAAAAAAAAAGGATTTAAAATCGTATTGACAGGGCCTATGAGATTCTTTTCTTATCTGACATCTCCCTCTACTGACCGTACGGTCTCTGTCTTTCCCCCTCGCAACCCAGCAGGGACGTCCTTTGAAAGCGAGGTGCCTTTGAGTCTTTGCTCACAGATTGGAGGGGACCAGGGGGAAGATCATAGGTTCCGCTTGGGACTTGGGGAACTGGGCCATCCGAGTGAAGTCAGCAATAGAATGCATGTCTGGAGCTCAGAAGAGACGCCTCAGACAATGAGAGGAGCAGCAGATTGTTCTGGAGGAGAGGATGAAAGTCAAGAGGAGGAGAAAGAGACGCCCTCACCTTGAACCTCTCACACATCAAGGTCAGGCAGATGAGTAGGAGCAAAACTGCATAAATTCACTTGTTCACTCCTCTGAAGGCTTTTTGTTGTTGTTGTTGTTGTTTATGGCACTTCCTACGCAGGGCCATCCATCTCTGGCTTGTATCATCTCAGTGTTGGGAAACTCACTCCCTCATTGTCGAGAATTGTTTCACAATGTTTATCGTTAGAAAGCTACCACTTACGGTGAGCTGGAATCTGTTCCCCCATGTTCCCATCATTTTTATCATTCTCTGTGATCCAGACTCTCACCTCACAGTTTACCCAACAGATGCTTCCCCCTGAGAATCCCCTGAGAGAAGCCTGGCTAAATGGGTAATTTACCGAATTTGAAGTCTATTCCCTCCCACTCCTCACTATCCTCCCTTGAAAGCTGTGTCTTATTCCCCTTCCTTCTCAACCTCCAGCCTATCAAACGATTCAGGGAGGCTTTCTAGGAAGTAAGTGCTTCGTGGGCATGATCTCTTTAGACATGGCGTCGATCGAGTGAGCTAGACCTCACCATTATCCCCATTTACAGATGACGAAACGGAGGCTCAAGGAGATTTGTAACTTGCACAAAGCCGCGTGGCAAGTGTGTGGATGAGCCCTGCTTGGAATCCGCATCTGTCCGTTATCAAAGCTTGGGCACTTAAATCAACGTGATTCTACCGGTTTTGTCCGTAGACAACATGGGGCATAGGGAAAAAAAAAAAAAAAAACCCGCATTGGTGTCCACTGGGCTGGACCGAATTGTGATAACACCTACTTGAAAATTGGTAATTTGGGGGTCACGGGGCTTATAGTTGAAACAAGTAAGACTTAGTCTCTGGAGCCACATCTCTTCCCTGTTGACCCTACTGACTCTTCCTTATCCCAGCGCCAGCATCCGGAAGCGCTTCTCCTTCAGATTTAATTCCTTCTGCTTAGCCGTTCCCACAGTGACCTCGATCTGACTCCACCTGCAGCACCGCCCTTTCTCCAGCCCTCTCCGGGAAGTGCTCCAACCTTATGGGGCCCCTGCTGGGAGGTGCACTGGGGCCACAGCTCCCATCGTTCTGGTCCGGATTCCCCCAGGGGTCGACAGACTCCTGCCGGCTATATACTGGGCCTCACTGGCTTCCCACTAACCGCTCTGTAACCTTAGGTGAGTTACTTAACTCCTCTGAGCCTCGTGTTTCTTATTGTTAAAAGGGAAGAAGCATCTGACGGTAGGTTGTAAGTGTAATTGAGAACGTAAGTTAAATATTTAATACAGCGCGTGCCCCACATCACAGCTACTCCAAAGTCGCCGCTGTTCTGAGCCTGGTGGGGAAATTGAAAAATGTGTAATTATCATTTCTACCTGGATGAACGATTAGAAGAAAGAAAGGCAGCATATGGAGAGCAAAGTCACGGGTGTGAGAAAGCAAATAGAATGCAATTTCATGGAAGCCACAGAAAGAGTGTTCGCCTCACTTCCTATTCCGATCTTTCCTATGACAAGGAGATGCACAGGACTCCCAAGCCTTGTTTCTGTAGAGCAGTGGAGACAGAGGGCAGGGAAACAGAGCAAGGTCTTAAGAAAGGCAATTACTGATGACTATCAGGTGTGGTGGCAGGAAGAGAAGGAGGAGGGGGGCAGCAGTCCAAGGCCAGTGGGTTATATCAAGCAGGTGATTGATGAGTCCCCCCTGAGTCAAAGGCCGAGGGAGTTTCGGAGTGAGGCAGTGAGTGAACGAATGAATGAGTGAGTGAAGATGCCTGGGGTCTCGTTAAATAATTTTGAAACTGTTGACATGGTTAGGTCTGTCGCCTTTATGCCTTTTTGGTAATGGTGAGAGCAGAATGGGGAGGATAATACAGTATCTTCAGCCACTCCCCCTGCCCCGCCCACTTTTTAACCCAGAACATTAGGTAAAAATTCTTTCACCTGCTACCATCCGTGGCTCCCTAAACTGACCAGCTTTTTCTGAGGTGCCCTCCAGTTGCGTGAGATCCGAAATAAGGTGCCCGTCAGAGAAGACTCGGGAATATTAGTTTGTGGGTGGGTGGAAACTGGTCATCAAGCATTCAGAGATGTGTAAATGTGGGTCTCTAAACTTAAATCCATTCAGGAGGGTCTCCCGAGACTCTTTTGCTCACATCGACCGAGGCTGGATGAAAACCTATTTATTTGTTCCCCTCAGCTCATTCCCTAGAACCAGAGCCCCCCTCCTTGAATGCTGTTGGCTGGCAGAAATAGTCTAAGCTTTGCAGGGGTGGGTGGTGAGTATCCAACTGGCCAATGACTACAGATCAGGGCTTTTTACACGTTAATGTGCATGAGAATCCCCCCCCCCCCACCGGGGATCTTGCCAAAATGAGGTTTCCGCCTAAATTAATGGGGATGGGGGTGGGGGCGGGGGTGCTGAGAGTCTATTTTTAACAAGCTTCCAGGCAGTACTGGTGCTTATGTTCTGAGGACCAGCATGAAGGACCATATTTTGAGAAGCAGGACTATAATGTACCTGATACACCCCCCTTTGTGACGTTCTGTGGGACCCTAACACACTCTCGGTGGCAGTTCAGCTCTAGAACTGCCTTCCTCCCCTTCCCAACCACCACCACCACCACCACCACCAACAACAACAACAACCCCTGCCAGAAAAGTGCAATAAATAAAAATTCAGTTGATTACAATTCCATATTCACCGCTTAGAGGTAGCTTTTCTCTGTTTGCTTTGGGAGGAAAATGTCTTTTCTTCCTTTTTGGAACCCAGAATTCTTGATTTTTTTTTTTTTTCATCTTACCAGTTTGGCACAAACCTACTTGTGTTGATTTGGTATTTCCTCTGTGGATAAACTTCCTGGCTTTGGAAAAAGCCTCCTTCTTTTATGAGGCACTTTTAACCTGCAGGATTTCCATTTAGCTTAATTGGCATATTTATGTATTGAGATGGGTACCTAGAGGGCTTGGGCCACAGCACTTTTGTATAAATCGAAAAAAAATGAAATGAGCTCTTCTCACAGTTGTGTGCCCCTCAGTCATGGAGTGCGGTAAAAGGCTCATCATTTACAGGCTGCAAAAGCTCAGAAGATCAATAAGCAGAATGCAACCCGGAGTCATTTAGAAAAGCAAACCTCAGGATTTTCAAAGCCCAATTATTTCAGGAGCTTGGCCATTGCTAATTTCCTGTTAAATCCTTCCTGGGCCTTCATTCCCTCGCCATGCGAAGGAATGGCCTTCGAAACTCCTGAGGAATCATCCTCCTGAGATGAAGCCAGAGAACATTCTCCTGAGGGTCGGACCGTTTGTAAACTCTGAGGAGCTGTCTGTGCCTGGCCGGCCCCTTGTGATCACAAGCCCGGCCGTCGACTGTTACTTGTCAGGTCACTTCGGAAGCCTCGCATGCTTTGAAGGCAAGTGTGGGAATTGATTCTTATTGGTGTAATATACCTATGGTTAATGGCTTATGGATTTTTATATAGTCTGGCCCCACTAGGCATGTCTGTGAAGTCTCTATTAAGGTTGACAGAGGAGAGAGAAGGTCAAAGGACCTAGGAGGACACATGCATGGCTTTCTTCCAAGGCTGACGAGAAACAACTCCTTCGTGAAAATTCCAATGAACTCCTGAAAATTTGAGAGAGAGGAACCATTTAATGGATATCGGAGGAGTTTGGCTTCTGAGCACAAGAATGAGAGTTTCACAAGAGGGCCAGATGATGTCAGGAACACAGAAGTCCTGCTTAATGAGTTCATGAAAACAGATAGAAGTGAACCAGCTACCCTTGGAGGTCTTAGCTTCTGCCAAGATGTCTATAGGGAGTTGAGTGGTGGTCCCGGACACTGTGAAGGTGATCTTATTTGGAAAAGGGGTCTTTGCAGATGTAATTAAGTTAAGGATCTCTAGCTGAGACCATCCTGGATTAGCTGAGTGGGCCCTAAATCCACTAACAAGTGTCCTTATAAGAAGAGGAGAAGACACCAAGGGGGGAAGGCCCTGTGAAGATGAAGGCAGAGATTGAGGGATGCATTGCAAGCCAACGAGCCCCAAAGGTCACTGAAAGTCACCAGAAACTAGGCGAGAGGTGCTGAATGGAGCCAATCCTGCCAACAGCTTACTTTTGGACTTCTGCCCTCCGGAACTGTACAAGAATGCCTCTCTGTTGCTTTAAGCCACCACGTCTGTGGCAGTTTGTTTCAGGAGGCCCCAAGAAACTAATGACCAACTATGACCCAGGCTGCGGGCTCTGTCCTCCACAACAACCCTGGAGAAACTCAAGAACCAAGAGGAAACGTGGATTCTAGAAACTAGTGATAAAAAATGTGAGCTGCCCCTGAGGAAGGAGACCAAAGGTTGTCTTGCATGGGGATAAGACAGGTGGGTGTGGCAGCCAGAAGGATGGCGACAAGACAACCTGGAGGTGAGCCTCTGCACTCGCCTCTCCTCCAGGTTCTTGGAGAAAGCACTGACTGACCTATCCCATCTCCTCCGGCAACATGTGACGGGGACACGGGCAGGGGTGGATGGGGAATGAAAGGAGGCATGGGAATAAGCAGCTGGGAGCATCCACTCTGCTCCTCCTCCTGAATCCCAGGGAGGGGACTCCCTGCCCCCGTGCTGCTTCCCCTAAGTTTTCAAAGAGGCGTTCCTGACTGAGGAGTTGCCCTGTAAGATGGCGGCCAGTGGCAAACCCCAGCGGTGGTTCTGTGGTGCCCGGAGCTCCGCCATGGTGCTCTCTCCTCTAACTCAGGTGAACTCACACACACGAGCCCCTCGGATTCCATTCCAAGCAGCATTTCTGGAACAAGAATTTAAAATGAACACGGGCCCCCTGGGTGGCTCAGTCAGTTAAGCATCTAACTTCGGCTCAGGTCGTGATCTCACAGTTCGTGGGTTCAAGCCCCGCCTCGGGCTCTGTGCTGACAGCTCGGAGCCTGGAGCCTGCTTCGGATCCTGTGTCTCCCTTTCTCTGCCCTTCCCCTGCTCACACTTTGTCTCTCTCTCTCAAAAATAAATATTTAAAACGTTAAAAAAAATGAACACAAAAAAATGCCTGTGGTAAGGGGCGATAGATACACGAGAAAACAAGAAATGAAAAAAAAAAGTGGAAACTATGATATTTAAAATACGAATATAATAGATGGAATAAAAGGGCAGATACAGCTAAAGAATGAAACAGTGGATTCGATCAGTTTGTAACAAATACAGACCGTGGGATGATAACCTCAGTGTACAAGCAACCTGTACGAATTGAAAGCAGAACCCCTGAACACTCCAGTTTTTTTTTTTAAGGTTTTTTTTTAACGTTTATTTATTTTTTTGAGACAGAGAGAGACAGAGCATGAACAGGAGAGGGTCAGAGAGAGGGAGACACAGAATCTGAAACAGGCTCCAGACTCTGAGCTGTCAGCACAGAGCCCGACACAGGGCTCAAACTCACGGACCGCGATATCATGACCTGAGCCAAAGTCAGCGGCTTAACCGACTGAGCCACCCAGGCGCCCCAGAACACTCCAGTTTTTAAGCATGCAAAGGAAAGGAGCAAAAATTCCTGACAGAAACAGAAGGAAAAAAAAAAGGCCAATCAACATGAAAAAAATCCAAGCTTACTAGAAATAAAATACATAGAAGATAAAGCAGTAAAATACTGTTTTAATCCCAAATTGTAAAAAGTGTAAAGCAATTACAATGATCAATTTTCACTGTCTTTGATGAGTGTTTAGAGTTTTTTTTTTTTTTGAGAGAGAGAGAAAGAGAGAGAATGAGTGGGGGAGGGGCAGAGAGAGGGAGAGGGAAAGAATCCCAAGCAGGCTTTGTGTTGTCATAGCGGGGCCCGATGCGAGCCTTGAACCTATGAACCGTGAGATCATGACCTGAGCCAAAATCAAAAGTTGGACGCTAAATCAACTGAGCCACCCAGGTGCCCCAATGAGTGTTTAAATAGAAGAATTACAGGCAGAATCATGGGCTTCATTGGTGATACAGATCTTCGAGTCCTACCTGAAGCTGGGGCTTGGGAGGAAGTTGGAGAAGAGCATGACCACACTGGGTGCTGGAGGTGAGGCCAGGCATGCGGGCAGGTTGGGTAGTGAGGTAGGCATGCTCTGCTCTTAGACGGCTCACAGCTTCTCTGGAGAACATTTTAAAACCGGAATCAAGATCCTTTTGGCCTACTTACAATCCGAGATCTATATGAAGATGCGAGCAAAGGCTTAGGACGGTCTTTGACTTCTGACCCCTGCTCTGTCAGGGGAAATTTGCTCCCCCTGTTGTCTGTTCTGACCCTCCAAGGCAAAGTCCTGTTCTGTGGCTTCCTGTGACCTGTTCACTTCGTTCAGGCTTTGCTCAACTACACAACGAGCGGTTGCCTTCTGGCCGCCATATTGCATGGTGAAGCCAGCTTGAGGCGGGGGTCAGCCCTGGCCCAGGGTGGTGAGGCAAAGGAAGGAAGATGTCTGCATTCCTGGTGCCAGAGAGTTGCCTTGTCTGCCTACTCTGGGTCTTTGTTTTTTTGTCGTTTTTTGTTTTTTGGGGTTGTTTTGTTGGTTTTTTGTGTTTTTTTTTTTGTAATTCCAGGATGGTGAAGAGTGTTATATTAGTTTTAGGTGTGCAATATAGTGACTCAACAATTCTATACACTACTCAGTGTTCATCATGATTAGTATACTCTTCATCCCCTTCACCTATTTCATCCATCCCCCCTACCCACTTCCCCTCTGGGAACTACTAGTTTGTTCTTTGTATTTTAGTTTACAGTCTAGTTTTTTGTCTGTCTTTTTTTTTTCTTTGTTCATTGGTTTTGTTTCTTAAATTCCACATAGGAGTTAAATCATATGGTATTTGTCTTTCCCTGACTTATTTCACTTAGTATTATATTCTGTAGATCTATCCATGCTCTTGCAAATGGCAAGATTTCATTCTTGTGTATGGCTGAGTAATATTCCATTGTGTAAGTGTGTGTGTGTGTGTGTCCCACATCTTCTTTATCCATTCATCTTTCAGTGGACACTTGGGTTGCTTTCATAATTTGGCTATTGTAAATAATGCTGCAGTAAACATAGGGGTTCATATATCTTTTAGAATTAGTGTTTTCATATTCTTTGAGTAACTACCTAGTTGTGAAATTGCTGGATCATATGGTAACTCTGTGTGTAATTTTTTGAGGAATGTCCATGCTGCTTTCCATACAGTGACTGCACCAGTTTGCATTCCCACCAACAGTGCATGAGGGCTCCTTTTTCTCCACATCCTCACCAACACTTGTTGTTTCTTGTGTTTTGATTTTAGCTATTCTGACTATGTGAGGTAAGAGCTCCCTGTGGTTTTGATTTGCATATTCCTGATGATTAGTGATGTTGAGTGTCTTTTCATGTGTCTGTTGGCCTTCTGTATGTCTTCTTTGGAGAAATGTCTGTTCGTGTCTTCTGCCCATTTTTAATTGGCTGTTTTTTGTTGAGCTGTTCTTAGTTGAGTTGTATCAGTTCTTTATACATTTAGAATACTAACCCTTTATTGGATATGTCATTTGCAAATATCTTTCTCCCATTCAGTAAGTTGTCTTTTGATTGTTTCCTTTGCTGTGAAGAAGCCTTTTTGTTTTGATATACCCTCAATAGTTGTTTTTTGTTTGCTTACTTGCTTGCTTTTGTTTCCCTTGCCTCAGGAGACATATCCAGAAAGATGTTGCTATGGCTGATGTCAGGGGGATTACTGCCTATGCTCTCTTCTGGGATTTTTATGATTTCAGGTATCACACTTAGTTCCTTAATCTGTTTTGAGTTTAGTTTTGTACATGATGTAAGAAAGTGGTCCAGTTTCATTCTTTTGCATATAGCTGTCCAGTTTACCCGACACCATTGTTGTATAGACTGTCTTTTTCCCATTGCCATAAAATTTTTTTAACATTTATTCATTTTTAAGAGACAGAGCATGAATGGGGGAGGGCAGAGAGAGAGGGAGACACAGAATCTGAAGCAGGCTCCAGGCTCGGAGCTATCAGCACAGAGCCTGACGGGGGGCTTGAACCCATGAACTGTGAGATCATGACCTGAGCCAAAGTCGTACACTTGACCAACTGAGCCACCCAGGCACCCTGCATATTCTTTTCTGTTTAATGTTTATTTTTTGAGAGAGAGAGAGAGTAGGAGAGGGGCAGAGAGAGAGGGAAACACAAAATCTGAAGCAGGCTCCAGGCTCTGAGGTGTCAGCACAGAGCCAGATGCAGGGCTCAAACCCACAAACTATGAGATCATGACCTGAGAGGAAGTTGGACACTTAACCAACTGAGCCACCCAGGTGCCCCTCCCATTGCATAGTCTTGCCTCCTTTGTCAAAGATTAATGAACCATATAATCATGGGTTTATTTCTGGGCTCTCTATTCTGTTCTATTAATCAATGTATCTGTCTTTGTGCCAGAACCATACTATTTTGATTACTACAGCTTTGTAGTGTATCTTGAAATCTGGGATTGTGATACTTGCCATTTTGTTGTCTTTCAAGATTTCTTTGGTTATTCAGGGTCTTTTGTGGTTCTCTTCAAATTTTAGGTTCTGTAAAAAATTTCTGGTTCTGTAAAAAATACTGTTGGTATTTTGATAGAGATCGCATTGAATCTGTAGACTGCTTTGTGTAGTATGGACATTTTAACAATATTTTTTCTTCCAGTCCATTAGCATGGAATGTCTTTCATTTGTTTGTGTCATCTTCCATTTCTTTCATCAATGTTTTCAGAGCACAGTGCAGTGTTTTTCAGTTTCTTTCACCAATGTTTTCACCTTCTTGGTTCAATTTATTCCTAGGTGTTTTATTATTTGGGGGGCACTTGTAAATGGGATTGTTTTCTTAATTTCTGTCTCTGCTACTTTATTATTAGCATATAGAAATGCTACAGATTTCTGTATATTGGTTTTTGTATCCTACAGCCTTACTGAATTTATTTATCAGGTCTGGACCTTTTTTTAATATCAAAAGATACACCCCTCCTCAGTTTAAGTCACTCAGGTCAGGTCTCTGATTAATAGCAGTCAAATACAATTAAACGTTTAGTAAAGTTTTTGAGCTTAGTTAGCTCTTTTCACTAGCACACGTGCCATAAATTTCTGTTAGGTTGCAGGCATTTGGGTGACATCCATTTCCTGAAATACTGTGAAACCTACATTAATCATCAAGTCGTTTATTTTCTGGTTTAAATGTTTCAAATCCAGTTGTTCTGTGGCAGCCCTGGAGCAGGTGGGTGATGACGCGTGGAGAGGTCGTATCCAAGTAATACACAGGAGTGAGCAGATGTGGGCAGTTAAAATGGAAAGAACATCTGTAAAATACATTTCCTCTAGTTTTCCAAGTGTAACTCAACCTCCCCCTAATGACTCTTAGTGGCCTCCAAACTTATGTGAAGGGAACTGGTAAAAGATGAGCCTAACGCCAGTGGCCAAATGTGTTGGTTACCTAAACAGAAGACGTAAGGCAAGTGGTGCTGAGGACGGGGGGCATGTGTGATGTGCCTTCTGTGATACGAGGAAGACTCTTGCTTCCTCTCAGACATCTCAGTCTGGTGCCTAGACTTCCTTCCATGGATTTTTGTCACTTTACTTAGATCCTTGTTGAGAAGAGACTAGAAGGAAAAGGATCGAATTGCTAATAGCCAGGGGGAATAAGTTCATTATTAGAACACACTCCAGAGGTCTGAGGAATTTGGAAAGGACTGTACTTCTAATCAAAAAGCTGCAGCTCTGAAATTTACGGTTACTAATCTAATGTGTGCCTCTTGACATCATCAATACACCATTAACCAGATCTTTTCCATTGGTAGGTCCTCCCCACTCCCACCTCTTAGTTGTTAGGAATGTTTACAGAATCAAGTTCATTAATGTAGTTTGTATTTAAAGCTTCCTTACCACTTGGCCTAGCAGGATCTCTTAGGCCTCAGAGATTCCTCTCTTGTCTTTGGGGACATTGTCTGAGAAAATAAGATGTTTTCTTTCCATATTCCTTTTACCTAGCAAGATCTCCCTGCATATGGTCAAGTTGTATATTACAGTGTAGCATTCTTACAGATTGATTCTGAATATAGCACAGACCCAGACCCTCTCTTCTGCAAATTTTACCCCAGTTTTCCTAATGCTGAGTTATCAATATTCTTATATGAAGGCAGCATAAAAATACACGTAGAGCTTGTGAAATTCTGTTAGATGTCTTTGGTTATTATTTAGGTATAAATATCACTGGGGACAAAAGGGGCTTTATTGGCGATACAAACCTCAGTGTAATTCCTGAAACAGACTCAATAGAAACTTGGAAGAACATGAGTGGCCTCGGTGCCTGGAAAGATGAAGCCAAAATTACCAAGGAGGAGAGGAAAGTCTGGGAGGAGTGAAGGAGGTGACTGGGCCCACCAGAGAGGCTGGCATAAGAGTGACAAGGGTGACGGTATGGTGGCACTCTGGCACTTGGCCGTTTTATGTCATCTTGTTTCTCAACTCACTTGAAATATAAAATGGGTCCCAATGATCCATCAAGGTCATTTGTAAGTGAGATGTTAAGGCCTTAAGAAGAGTTCATCTCTGGTCTCATTTCTATGCTGTTGGGTATGTAGAAAAATTATTTTCTACTGAAAAAGTATGCGAGGGCAATTCTCCTACAGCTCAATCTTCTGAGTCTAAAAGAAGGCAACGAGAATTGCATAAGCGAGTAGGCCATGATGAGTGAGATGGACTTGGATGAAAAGACTTCCTAGGGGCAGTTAGTGGGAAGAGGGAGGGAAGAAAGAAATGGAACTAAACAGATGTACATTTTCATTACTGAAGATTCAGCACAAAAGCAAAGGACAAAGAACAGGCCGGACGCTCCTGAGGAAGAAGAACAAGATGGCGGAATGCGCTCTATCATCTATCAAGAGGAATTATGGTTCCGTAGATACAAGATAGTGAGGTGCTCGTGTGGGACAGATGAGCAGACGGGCACAAAGTAGAAAAGCCAGACATAGATTCATACATAAATTAACACTTAATTTATAACTAAGGAGCCACTGAAAAGTCATAGAAGAAGAATGTCTTTTTGAAATAAATGGTGCTGGTAACAATTCAATGTCCTTAAGTGAGAAAAGGAGGAGGGAGAGAAGGAAGGAAGGAGAGAAGGAGAGGTCTTGATTTTTACTTCAAACCATACACAAGAACCAGCTCTAGGGGATGAAATCTCTAAATGTGAAAGGCAAAACAAATCTTTTGTGAGATAATGTAGTGGAATATCTTCACAATCTGACAGTATGAAAATATTAAACAGAACACAGAAAGCTCTATTGTGGGAATATATTAATACATTGGACTGTATTGAAATTAAAACTTTGGTTCATCAAAAGATACCATTAAAGCCTGAAAATGTTGGCTGGTCCAAAGGTAGTGAGTTATCTCAATTGATTGTTCACAGTTAGTTAAAGACTGAAAATGCAAACCATAGAATGGGAAAAGATATGTGCAACACATTATTCAGAGTAAATGAAGAATTCCTACAGGCAATGAAACAACTCTGTAGAAAACATGAGCAAAAGACTTAAGCACTTAACAAGTGAGGGATCCAAATAAAAATGCACTCACCTGTTCTAATACAGGGGCCACATAAATCAAAGCCACCATGAGCTGTCACTACACATTCTCTAGACTGACTAAATTTTAAAAATCTAGGGGCACCTGGATTTCTTGATTTCAGCTCAGGTAATGATCTCTTGGTTGTAAGACTGAGCTCCGTGTTGGGCTCTGTGCTGCCCCCATGGAGCCTGCTTGGGAGTCTCTCTCTCCCCCTCTCTGCCTTTCCCCCATGTGCATACATCCTCTCTCTTTTAAGCAAACTTAAAAAAAAATAAAAATAAAAGTCTAACATTGTCAAATGTGGCAAGAGCACAGAGCAATGAATGAGATTTCACATGCTTTGTTGATGGGAATATAAATATGCATTTCCACATTGGAAAATAGTTTGACAGTATTCAGTAAAGCTTTAAATATGCCTCCTCTTGATCCAACAATCTCACTTCTAGATATAAATTCTAGAAGATGTCTGCATAATCACATTGGGAGACATGTAGAAGACTATCCAGAACAACATTATTCATAATGGCAAAACTAGAAACAAATGACCATCAAAGTAACATTGATAAGTTGTGAAATTTTTATGCAGTGGTTTTCCATATAGCAACAAAAATCAAACAACAGGTGTTGGCAAGGATGTGGTGAAAAGGGAACCCTCTGGCACTGCTGGTAGGAATGCAAAGTGGCGTGGCTACTCTGGAAAACAGTCTGGATGTTCCTCAAAAGGTTAAAAATAGAATTGCTCAATGATCCAGCAATCACACTATTAGGTATTTACCCAAAGAATACAAAAATACTAACTCAAAGGGATACACGCACCGTAATGTTTATTGCAGCATTATCTCCAATTGCCAAATTTTGGCGGTAGCTCAAGTGTTCCTTGACTGATGAATGGATATGTATATGTATATATATGCATATACAATGGAATATTACTCAGCCTTCAAAAAGAATGAAATCTTGCCATTTGCAACAACATGGATGGAGCTGGAGAGTATTATGCCAAGAAAAATAAGTCAGAGAAAAAGAAATACCATATGGTTTCACTCCTATGTGGAATTTAAGAAACAAAGAGTCAAAGAGGAAGAAGAGAGAGGCAAACCAAGAAACAGACTCTTCACTGTATGGAACAAACTGATGGGTTACCAGAAGTGAGGTGGCGGGGGGGGGGGGGGGGGTGTTGGGGCATGAGATACACAGTGGGGATTAAGCAGTGCACTTGTTGTGCTGAGCACTGGGTGTTGTGTGCAAGTGTTGAATCCCTATATTGTACACCTGAAACTAATGTAAAACTGTATGTTAACTGACTGGGAAACAAAAACTTAAAAAAAAATAAGCCACAGTGACAAACAACTGTATGAATAAATCCTTTTTTTTAATGTTGGGCAAAGGAAAGTAGACACCAAATGAATGTTGTCTTAGTCCATTCAGGCTGCTGTAACAAAAGACCGCAGACTGGGTGGCTTATGAACAACAAGAATTCATTCCCCACAGTCTGGAAGCTGGCAGTGCAAGGTCAGGGTGCCCACACTGCAGGGTCTGTCATACATCCCTCCTGGGCAACAACGATTGGGTCGAGTCATTGTGCGTGGAATAGATATGTGATTTGCACATAACTTGTATTTTGTACACAATATTCAATTTACGTCAATTCTTCTCTACTCTGCAGGAGGAGACATGACTAAGAATGTTTAGAGGAGCATTATTTAGAATAGCACAAAAAGTGTTCAGAGGTGCACACTTACATGGGCAAAGTGTAAAGACAAGCCAGGAAGGGATGAGCACAGAGGGGAGGGCCTGACGTGCACTAACTCCGCTCTCGCCTCGCCTGGGAGAGAAATCAAATCTAAGGGAATCGCATTCCCTAACAATGCTCCATCGTTACCTTCTAGAATGGTAGCATCTCCAGGTTGGAAGGAACCTTAAAGATCACAAAGCAAAATAGCCCTTTGATTTTTTTTTATTTCAGTTTTTATTATATTTCAAGACTGGTGAGAGATTTCAATAGAGGGTTGCCAAATGTTTTATTGTACCAGGTAGAGAATATTTTAAAACCTACTGCTGTTTATCATTACATTAGTTCATAAGAGGTGGCATTGTATCCTTACAAAGTCAAGCAAAGCAAGAAGCAAAGAGTATAAGAATAAATAATAGTCCTTTAAATGGAATAAGTTAATAAGATTAATGATGCGTGTTGCCCATATCTTTCTAGGGACTTGGTAAAAATTTTATACTGGATTGCCACCCATACCTAGATTAGCATATGGTGAACCTTGACCTCCTCTACCACTCATCTAATACTCAAACCTTCTTCCCCCAATCCCTGGAAAGCGTAGCTACAGCCTATCCATGATTGAAGACTTTGGTGAATGAGAACTCACTCCTTCCTAATAACATGTCTTCATCTCTGAACATCTGTGACTATTTGAATATTCTTCTGTTTGTTGAACCGAATTCCAGCTCTTTCTCTTTCCTTTATTGATCCTAGACCAGCAACTGCACATACGACCAGACTGCACAGTCTCTTATTGTCAGCCTCAAGATTTGAGTAGCATACTTTATCCCCTATGACTCCTGCTCCCCCTTACCCTTAGACATCCCCAGGTCTTTTGTACATAGTTCCTATGCATATCCCAAGTCGTCAGTATACTTGTCATTCTGCTTATAGTGTTTCAAATCTGTCTGTATTTTTAAAAACATGGTGTTCCAAACCAATTGCAAGTTTCCCAGGAGTCTGCCTCACCCAGAGCAGAGTAAACACATCTTATTCTAGATGTTAGGCCTTATTCAATGCAGCCTAAAATCGCCCCAATTGACCTTCTGTTTCTTGTTAACCCATTTGTTGAAAACGAGTTGATATGCCAGTGTGGGTCTAAAAACTGGCTGATCATAAAAAGAAGCCTAGGGTAACCTATCTTAAAATTTGGAAGATTTGAGAATGGCCAGTTATTTATTTTTAAATGCTTTGAACTCACCTAATTTGTGCTTAGCCTACATCTCTTCACTTGTCAGAAAATATACCACCATTAGTGTGGTCTTCCAACGTCTTTCAGGGGACTCACATTTGGTCTTAGTATGGAAGTCCAGGGTAGTGCTCAGGAAAAAGAGAGTGAAGTTACCCAGCGGCCATTTGTGCTTGGGGACTGCGCACTGGCTCCACCTACTGGCCCCAGGGGCTCTTACAGCTTGTCCAGGCGGCCGGCTCTCCTCTGTCACTGAGACTCAGCTTCCCAGTCTGGGATTTGCAGAACTTACTTTTTCTCTTCTTAGAAAATTAAAACGCTGTGGATTTTTCACGCAGAGTCTCCTGTTACTCATGTTACCCCATTAGGCTACAAAAGTACCACCAGGAGCAGTTCAATATCTCAGGAAACTCCTCCTGTATTTACCTGGGCCAACACACACACACACACATACAAAGGTAAAATGATTAAATATCCTCATCTATCTTGGCTTGATGAGAAAGTAAGACAATTTACAAAGCAATTAAATTATCAGTAATAAACAACTTGCATTTGTGTGTGTGTGTGTGTGTGTACATATATATTATCCCAGCCTCTAATAATTTGCAATATATGTGTATCTCCATATATATGTATATATATGTATATTCAATTTCAATTTCGTATGTAAAAGAAATTCACTCAGTAGAAAATCACAAGCCTTTTACAGAGAATATGAAATATGGGATTTCTTTCTTCATATTTCAAAAAAAAGAGGAGAAAAACATGTGCTTTCATTAAATATTTTCTAGCCTATTTAACAAGGCAAAAATATACTTGCATTACATAAACTCTTCATTTTATGTAATAGGAATATGGTATTTATGTTTGTATCACTTAGAGTTACCAAAGCTCATCCTTTCTTTTATTCCTTTAACTCTTAAGAAGTCACCTTCTGCACCCCTCGACTCCATTGACATCACCCTGCGGAACCCCCTCAGGGTGTTTTTGGACTTTCAGAGCCAAGAAAACACAATGGTAGGGGAAGGACTGAATGGTGGAAATGCCAAAGTTCTTTGTATTCCCCTTCTATTCCAAACTGGTCCATTCCTTTAACAAATACCATGCATCTGCAAATAGTGAGCGTGTGCTGTGCACCCAGCCCTACTGTAGGCTCTAGAGAGATCCTTGTGACAAAGACATCCCTTCCCTCATGTAGCTTGCATTTTAGCGTGGGAAACGGACAGAGTAAATACAAAAGAAGTAATTTCAGGGAAGGAGCAGAACTAGGAGGAAAATAAAGCAGGGTAGAGGATAGAGACTAATGAGGGGTACTTGAGGTAGAATGCTATAGAGATTGTACAGCTGCCAGATGTTCTGTTATTCTGATGATTGGGATTTGCTGGCTTTCATCAATTACTACGTCCTCCCTCTTCCTCCTCCACCTCGAGAGGGAGAAGAAAGGCAGGGAAAAGCAGAGGACTGAGTGTCATTTCTGGGACAGAGGGCAACTGATCTTTTCTCTGGCTAAAGAAATAAGGGGGGGGGGGCGGTTAGCAAGGAGGTCCCCAGAAGTGACTCTGGCTGGAACTGCTAAAGGAGAGAATAAACCCCAGGGAGAGAAGATGGTAAAGAAATCTTAGAGCTTCCGAAGTGTGACAAGAAGGGATGAGGAGAGGAAGAACCGTAGGGCAGGGTGAGAGCAGGGAGGGTGAGGAGGCAAAAGGAGTGTGGGATCTTGTACTGAACCATTCCTTCTTGAACTTGAGGCTGGCTGGCTTGAGTGACCTTTTGCTCCCTTCAGTTGTCAAAAGTGCGATAGACCCATTAAAGGGACGTTGAACCAAGGATTATTCATGTAGGGTCATGGAATCTCCAAGAGGTCCCTGGATGGAATTGAAGAGGTTCATGGACTGGCTTAAAAAAAAAAAAAAAAAAAAAAAAAAAAAAAAAAAAAAAAAAAAAAAAAAAGGAAAGGAAAGGAAGGAAAAAAAGAAAAAAGAAAATCCATCTTTATTTTCACTAAATTCTGACTAAAATTAGGCAGTTTCATCAGACACGATGGCAGGCTACAAACATCACATTACAGGTGTGGCGGATATCTTGAGGTATCATTTTGGCTCATTACAATTTCGGAAGTACACTGAATAGGACGCCTGCCCTGGGATCTTATTCTTCAGTGCATCAAGAAGCACATTTTCTCAAATATTCTGATAGCTGCATTTCAATATAATTGGTTTCCTTCATAATCCTCTGCCTTCTGTTTTATGCATTTAAAAGCAGGATGCTGAGAAGGAGTTCAGAAGCCTCAGCGCCCTGCCAAAGGGGGTAATAACCCCTGTATTCAACTCTGTTGAGAGCTCGATGGGGAAGATCCCAGTCTTCAGGGCGGTCCACGCCAGAGGGGCCCGCAGAATTGCTTGAGAACACACAGGACTACATTCACCCCTTCGCTCTGGGGCGCCAGGCCGTCGACTTTAGGAGAGAGTAATAATGATCACCACTCTTCTGTCTAGCTTGCTGAGAGTGCTGGGGAGGAAGTCGTCCTGCGGGTCTGGGTTCTGGCGGGCGGTTCAGGGGGAAGAGCGCCATCTGGTGGCAAATGCCCTTCCTGGGCCACGCACGTGTGTTCGTCTTGAGGTTAGGAACGTTCCCGCAAACCGCAGGGGCATTTCCAACCGTCAGGGCTTAGCTCTACCCTGTTTGCCTTGCATCTGTCCAGTCTTGCCAGTTCCCGGCCTAACAGACGCAGTGCATGAGAATCCTCGAGCAAGGTTCGGCAGAATCACATTTTTATGTCTCCTCTTTGGAAATGACCAGGCGGACAGACAACTCTCTGATCTCATCTCCTATTACACTCACTGTCATCAACAACGCTGGCCTCCTGGTAGTTCCCCAAACAAATGCATGATGCTTCTGCCTCAGGACATTTGCACCTGCTGTTCCCGCTGCCTAAAACTGGGTACCTCCAGGTACCAACAAGGCTCCTTCTCTCACTTCTCTCACAGGATCAGAGACCCATACGCTTTTTTTATTTAATGTTCCTGCATAGTATTTCTCACTTTTATTGTCTTCCTCCTCCTGCTAGAACATGATTTCCATGAGAGCAGTGACTATTATCTCTTCAGTTGATTGTAGCATCCCCTCTGTCTACCAAGTGCCAGCCACAGAGCAGAGAATCCGACGTCTATTGGATTAAAGGCTCCTATTTCCTGCCAGCAGGAAATCACACTCTCCATTGTGGATGGACCTTGTTTCACTGCCGGCCACGAGATCTGTCCCCCGCCGCCAGCCCCAGACTCACCCAAAGCAAAACTCCGAAAAGCAGAGCGGCCCAAATCTACCTCTCATGTCAATCACGAAAACCAATCTTGGGATACAAGGATCACCCAATTACAAGTTTTGACTGTGAATACCCGGGAACAGTAAGAGAATGCAAATTGACGATGCTTATATAGGAAGGTTGCGTTTTAGTTCCTCCTCGGGAGCTTTTTGAAAATGCCAATGCCAGGGGCACCTGCGTGGCGTAGTTGGTTAAGCCTCCGACTTTGGTTAATGCATCAGGCTCTGTGCTGACAGCTCAGAGCCTGGAGCCTGCTTTGGATTCTGTGTCTCCCCCTCTCTCTCTGCTCCCCTCACCAAAATAAACATTTTTTTAAAAAATGCCAATGGTTAGACGCCTCCGCTAAGGGGTTCTGATCCCATTAGTCTGAGCTGGGGGGTGGGAGGGGGGGATGGCCAGGCTTTGGTAGTTTTAAAAAGCTACCAGGGGACTCTAATGTACAGCCAGGGCTGAGAAACACTGGTTCAGTCCTTTCTGACCAAGCACAGCCATGCATTACTGTTCTTGTTTCTCACGAGTCCATGTCGGTGGGGGAGGGGGGGCGCGCAGGTGTTTTGGTTGCCATGTTACAGGAGATCCAAGAGAATGACTGGGCAGGGCTGGCCAGGAAGTGTAAGAGCTAGGATCTGAATCCAGTTCTGGCCCCGAGTCCAGGACTCTTTCCCACGAGAGGAGAGCAGAAGTCACCTCTACGGGAGACTGAATAGCCACACATAACGACCTCTACTTCTCCTCGGTAGGCTACTTCCAATTACATTTCCTTGTCTTCTCCTTTTGTGCCCAGCACCCAGCACATTCTAGGCCCTCCACAAGATGAGTGAGCGAATAAATGAATGGGAAAATGAATGAATGAGTAAATGGATGAATGAATTAATGCATGAATGAATGAATCAATGGAGAAATGAATGAATGAGTAAATGAATGAATGAAGGGAGCCATTGTGTCCTTGACCCATTTGCTGTATTGTTCTCAGCAAATTCATCGTCAGTTTGAGTGTGCCTGTCCTGCTTTGGTGGGTACGCTTCTGGGTAAAGTTAGACCCAGGCTGCTTTTACTCCAGTAACATCGGAGCTCACATCCTACCCTGGTCAGGGGACCTCTCTTTCCTTTCCTTTTCTCCAGAACATTTCTGCAGCTGACATGAAGGAATTGAATTTGTGTCTGCTCAGAAATCCCAAACCAGCAGGCTTGTCATAAGTGGGTCTCAGTGGAATAATTCTCTTTCCCAGCAAGTCAAAGTGGGAAGAAGGATCCTCATTAAGATGTTGTCACTTAAGATGTTGTCGCCAATTTCTTTCCAGATGAACCTAATGGTGCCCCACACACTGAAAAACACCCATCACCTCCAGTCAATGATGTTATAGTCATGTGACCAAGCGCGTGACCGGAGCCTGTGGTCCCAGGGTTTCCCGGCTTCAGCACTATTGACGTTTGGGGCTGGATAATTAATTCTTTGTTGTGGGGGCTGTCCTGTGCACTGTAGGATTGTGGTAGGCATCCCTGGCTGCCAGATGCCAGGAACACACTCTCCCCATGAGGCTAATTTTGTGTCAACTTGGCTGGGGCACGGTGCCCAGCTCTCTTGTCAAACATTATTCTGGGTGTTTTTGTGAGCGTGGTTGGAGGTGAGATTGCCATTTAAATCAGTAGATTTTGAGGAAAGCAGATTGCCCTCTACAATGTGGACGGGCCTCATCCAATCAATTGGTTAATCAATCCAATCATTGGTTAATGCATCAGGCTCTGTGCTGATAGCTCGAAAACCTGAGTAGAATGAAAGACTGACATCCCCCGAGGCAAGAACGATTTCTGCCAGGAAACAGCCTTTGCCCTTGAACTGCAGTATCCACCCCCCCCCACCCCCCACCCCCACCCCGCCCCAGGTCAGCAGCCTGATGGCCCTTTGACTTGAACTAACAATTTTGAACTTACCAGCTCCCGAAATTGTGTGAGCCAATTCTTTAAAATCAGTCTCTCTGGACTCTTAAATACAGAGAACAAACTGAGGGTGGATGGGGGCAGGGCGGGGAAGGGGAGAAATATGTGATGGGCATTGAGGAGGACACTTGCTGGGATGAGCACTGGGTGTTGTATGTAAGCGATGAATCATGGGAATCTACCCCCAAAACCAAGAGCACACTGTATATGCTGCATGTTAGCCAACTTGACAATAAATTATATTCAGAAAATTTTTTAACATTTTTATTTGTTTTTGAGAGACAGAGCGTGAGCAGGGGAGGGACAGAGAGAGAGAGACACAGAATCCAAAGCAGGCTCCAGGCTCCGAGATGCCAGCACAGAGCCCGACTCGGGGCTCGAACCCATAAACCTTGAGATCATGACCTGAGCCGAAGTCGGACGCTTAACCGACTGAGCCACCCAGGTGCGCCAAAAAATTTTTTCTTTTTTTTTTTAATTTATTATTATTTTTTAATTTACATTCAAGTTAGTTATCATACAGTGCAACAATGATTCCAGGAGTAGATTCCTTAGTGCCCCTTACCCATTTAGCCCATCCCCTCTCCCACAACCCCCTTCAGTAACCCTCTGTTCTCCATATTTAAGAGTCTCTAATGTTTTGTCCCCCTCCCTGTTTTTATATTATTTTTGCTTCCCTTCCCTTATGTTCATCTGTTTTGTATCTTAAAGTCCTCATATGAGTGAAGTCTTATGATATTTGTCTTTCTCTGACTGACTGATTTTGCTTAACATAATACCCTCTAGTTCCAAATGGCAAGATTTCATTCTTTTTGATTGCCGAGTAATACTCCATTGTGTATATGTATACCACATCTTCTTTATCCATTCATCCATCGATGGACATTTGGGTTCTTTCCCTACTTTGGCTATTATTGATAGTGCTGCTATAAACATGGGGGCACATGTGTCCCTTCAAAACAGCACATCTGTATCCCTTGGATAAATACCTACTAGTGCAATCGCTGGGTTGTAGGGTAGTTGTATTTTTAATTTTTTGAGGAACCTCCATAATGTTTTCCAGAGCGGCTGCACCAGTTTGCATTCCCACCAACAATGCAAAAGAGATCCTCTTTCTCTGCATCCTCGCCAACATCTGTTGTTGCCTGAGTTGTTAATGTTTGCCATTCTGACAGGGGTGAGGTGGTATCTCATTGTGGTTTTGATTTGTATTTCCCTGATGCTGAGTGATGCTGAGCATTTTTTCACGTGTCGGTTGGCCATCTGGATGTCTTCTTTGAAGAAGTGTCTATTCACGTCTTTTGCCCATTTCTTCACTGGATTTTTTGTTTTTTGGGTGTTGAGTTTGAGAAGTTCTTTATAGACTTTGGATACTAACCCTTTATCTGACATGTCATTTGCAAATATCTTCTCCCATTCTGTCAGTTGCCTTTTAGTTTTGCTGATTGTTTCCTTCGCTGTGCAGAAGCTTTTTATTTTGGTGAGGTCCCAGTTGTTCATCTTTGCTTTTGTTTCCCTTGCCTCCAGAGACATGTTGAGTAAGAAGTTTCTGTGGCCAAGGTCAAAGAGGTTTCTGCCTGCTTTCTCCTCAAAGATTTTGATGGCTTCCTGTCTTACATTGAGGTCTTTCATCCATTTTGAGTTTAATTTTGTGTATGGTGTAAGAAAGTGGTCCAGGTTCATTTTTCTGCATGTCGCTGTCCAGTTTTCCCAGCACCACTTGCTGAAGAGTCTGTCTTTATTCCATTGGATATTCTTTCCTGCTTTGTCAAAAATTAGTTGGCCATATGTTTGTGGGTCCATTTCTGGGTTCTCTATTCTGTTCCATTGATCTGAGTGTCTGTTCTTGTGCCAGTACCATACTGTCTTGATGATTACAGCTTTGTAATACAGCTTGAAGTCCATGCGCCAAAAATTTTTTTAACTTACCATATGATTTAGCAAAAACTAAAAAATAAATAAAAATAAAATCAGTCTCTCTGCATATGCATACACAGCTCTTACTGATTCTGTTTCTCTGGACAACTCTAATACAGCCCCAGTAGTAACAACTGAAAATGTCTCCAGGCATTGCCAAGTGACCCCCGGGGTGGGGGTGGGGGGGCAGATGAGGCTGGCATTCTCTCACAGCTTAGTTTCTGGAGAGGCTGACCTGGATAGAATAGTCTAGAACCTAGTGGAAGCTGAACTATCTTCAAGAATGTGTTCTTTGTGTAGAATTTGGTTGGAGTTCTCAGTAATCTCTGGAATATCCTAAGTTGAAACTAATCAGTCCTCGCCTTGAGTCCTTGAATTCTCTCTTCTGGAAAGACTATATTCTACCTGCCCGAATTTTACTTCAAAGAAAAATAAAAGGAAATCACCTTTGAATCCAGTCCTTACAAATGTTCTCACTTATAGGGCTCTCTCTCTCCATTACTTTATATTAAAAAAATGCAGTATTGCTTGGAGAAGGTGAGCTGTTTGCTAGCTCCATTAATGTGTACTGTGGGTGCTAAATAGAGGCACCTGAAAGAATTTGTTTTACAAAAAGGCAAAAACTTCAATGTTGTAAGTCCTTTCTGAATACAGTATTGAGTGACTTCAAATGTGCCTCTCTTGATGACAAGGGCACTCCCACCAAAAACGAATAGGGAGACTTTACTGATAAAATGTGAGAGTAAGAGCAAACGATATTCCACATTTGCATGTTATTTTAAAAAAATGTTTAATGTTTGTTTTTGAGAGAGAGAGAGACAGAATCTGAAGGGGGGAGGGACAGAGAGAGAGGGAGACACAGAATCTGAAGCAGGGTCCAGGCTCTGAGCTGTCAGCACAGAGCCTGACGTGGAGCTTGAACTTGGGAATGGTGAGATCATGACCTGAGCTGAAGTCAGGTGCTTAACCCATGGAGCCAGCCAGGCGCCCCTGCTTATTATTTTAAGTGTGGCTCTAAATATGTCCATGTTACTAAATAGATGAAATAGTCCCAGGAGACATCTGGCTAGTGCCCCTGTGTCCATAAACGTTTACTAACAAGCTGGCTTGGGGGGCACTTCCGGGGGCGCTAACACTGACAGAGGAAGGCGCAGTGAGTACTGAATACTCAGGCGTTGGTAGCACTTGCTAAGACAGAAGGACCAGAGATTGAACATCCCCCTCCTTCTTCTCCCCCCTCCCCCTCTGCTCTTCTCCTTTGCTTTTTCTTCCCAGCCTCGTGTTCTGCTTCACTCTCTGGCTTCGTCTATTCTCTTTGCTTTGCTCTCCTTCCTCTGTCCTTATTCCTCTCAGGCATATACCTTTCAAAGATTTCCATCCCCTTGGGCATATATCCTCCCTTTTTGTTCACAGATCAAATTCTGATGGAGGGAAGAGAAAGATCCAGAAGTGGGTGGAAAGCCAATTCTGAGAAGTCACCATGGAATGTCAGTGGGGAGGAGCCTCTCCCGACGCACAGGGTCTGCAAAAAGTCGTGCGGTTCCAACCACAAATTCGGCAGAATATCACCCACGGCCCCCCACCCATGTGAACCTCAAAACGGGACTCCCACTGCCTAATTTCAACAGAGCAAACAGGAGAAAAAACGAAAAGTAAAGGTTATGTCTTAGTTATTCCTTCCACTGCAGGTGCGAATTTGCTGCAAGAATCAGCATTTTTTCTTTTTAAATCAGATTGATTTTCCTACACTCCCATTCACCAGAGGGAGTGAATGTTTTCAGCTGGTTTAGAAAGTCCTCCCTTGTTCATGGATCAGGGAGTCCTCCAAGGCTCTTAGCTGCCTGTAAAATTGAGGAAGGGGTCCTGTAATGTTTTAGTTCATCATGGCTGCCAAGGAAACGCCCATTCGCCAAGCCCCATGACCTTGAAGGGCAAGCCCTTTGGCTCCCCCTCCCCCCACTTTCCGAGGGTCCCACCTTCCCTGACTCCACCTCCACCCCCTTCCGATCCCAGCCCTCCCAACCCCTGCAGCAGTTCCCCTCCACTTAGGCTCCATTCTTCCAGGATCTCCTCTTTTTTATTTTTTTATTTTTCTTCTCTTCCTTACCCTCCCCTCCCCTTCCCTCCTCTCCTCTTCTCCTTTTCTCCTTTCCCTTCCCTTTTCTTTCCTTTCTTTCTCTTTCTCTTTCCTTCTTTCCTTCCTTCTTTCCTTCTTCTTTCCTTCCTTCCTCCCTCCCTTCCTTCCTCCCTCCCTTCCTTCCTTCCTTCCTTCCTTCCTTCCTTCCTTCCTTTGTCTGTCCTGCCGAGGAACATGGGGTGAGGACAGGACAAACGCCTCTCGATCTTTCAGTCCTAGCTATGAGAATGAGGCCACATTCATGCCCTAGTAACTTATTCTCCAATGCTTCTATTCTCTGATTTTCAGACTTTGCTGAGTTTTCTCAAAAGCTCCTGCTTGAAATATTTGAGCCAACGGTGAGGTTGTACTAACCTTATTTATTTGTTTTGTTGGTGTCAGTTATTCTTAGGTAATGTTCCTGATTCGCATTATTTCTTCATTATTTTTTCTTTCGTTCCCATGAAAAAGGCAGGGTAACTAAATGAGCGAGTCTGGAATTGGGTCGTGTGTTCCAGTACTCTCCCTTGAGCGTGTTCAGAAGTATTATCACCCTTTTTCCCCGGTCCTTGCCTAATATGTGTAATTTATAGGTATTTTAAAATTAGTCTTACGAATACTCATGTTCTCAGATGTATTCAAAAGATGCCATGTGGGGCCAGGCCAACATTTCTCAGAGTTTAACCGCAGTGTCATTAAAGGGCTAGAGTCACTTGTCCCTTGTAAGGCAAGAGTCTGGAAGACCAAGCTTGCAACTCTTTCTTTATAAGAGCTCTTAAAATCTGTTCCTTCTTTTCACCCCCTGCCCTCGGCACATCGGTCTGGACCCGTGTCACTCTGTGCTCAGGGAACTGAAATGATCCTCAGTTATTCCTGCCGGTGGCCTGTCCATATCTGCCACCGTCACTTCTTCGCTGAGCACCGTCCACCCCCCTCCCCCGCCAGCAGATGCATCTTTGAGGGTTTCTGCCGATGCTACCTCGCTACAGCCGCCATCTCCAGAAGCAACCCTCAACCCGTAACTGGTGGGAGCTTACGTGTGTCAACACCCCAGCTCCTGCACCCCTTGGGTGTGTGTTCTACACTGGCTCCCAGAGTTCCCCAACAAGGTTAATCTCCAGTTACCCGCAATGGTAGATAGCTTCAGAGTGAACACTTTGTCGGCAGCCTTCTTTTCCTTCTCTCCCCCAGTTCCATACTGGTATTTCCTGGCACTGCCTCCAAAATCAGTCCTTTTCCCTTGGATTTTTGTTTTAGGGTTGACTTCTGGAGGAATTCAGTTCCAAGACACTGCTTGCCATGCCACTAAAGCGTTTTGGCACAGTCTTGTTACATTAAGCGTTCTTAAAAAGGTCAAAGAGATTTGGGGCATCTGGGTGGCTCAGTCAGTGGAGCATTTCACTCTTGGTTTCAGCTCTCATCGTGATCTCACAGTTTTGGGAGCTTAAGCCCTGCATCAGGCTCTGTGCTGACAGCTCGGAACCTGCTTGGGATTCTCTCTTTCCCTGTCTCTCTGCCCCTTCCCCATTGTGCTGTCTCTGTCTGTCTCAAACTAAATAAATAAACTTAAAAAAATAAAGTTCGAAGAGAGTAGCAAAAACAAACCAACTTTGCAAACATCACTATCTCCGCTCAGAAATTATGGTCAACCTCCAGTGAATGGAACAAATGGTTCTTAGTCTATGACCTGGGACTCTGTATAACACAGCCTTTTTCTACCTACGGTAATTTTATTTCCTGGAACCCCCACTCCACATGGAGATTGCAACCGTTTGTATCTACTCACCCTTTCCTAGGGGACACAGTGTTTGTCTTGACCCCGAGAATTTGCTGGGGGCACAATTCCCACCACCTCAACGCTCCCCCCACCCATTTCGGTATATCTAAGGGTACCAACCATTACAACCCACATCCTCTTTGTGGACCTTTTTTCTGCTAAACCCACCACGACTTTGGCACTTTGTTGACTCCTATCCTGGCCTCCCACCTGGACGGTGAACCCTGCCTGGGGAAGATGAACTTCACCTCTTTCAGACCTACAGTGCAGCCCCATAAACACTAGACAAGGAGGCAAAATCCAGACTCTACCATTTATTAACAGAGTGACTGTGGTCAACATAGATACCACCTCTCAACTCCTGTGTTTCTATTTGTGACATAGGTGTGATCTAATCCCCACCACATGTGGTTGTCGTGATAATTTGAGTGGCATAATAAATCATAGAAATGCTCTAGAAACTAACAAGTGGTATCCAGAAGTTAGTCGTGACGACACGACTGGTAGAAAACTCCCCCTACGGCTGTAAAGTGGGAATGATACGGTGGCATAAGACCAGGGGCTCCCTGGAGAGCAAGAATGTGACGCTCAGGAAAAATCAGGAAAATACACATCCTTACATGGAGTTTGCCAGAACCCGTTCTTGGGCCACAGAATCAGATGATCATAGCTACTTCACAATATGCATTAATTCTACAAAGTTTACTGTTTCTTTTTAATGCTTATTTCTTTTTGAGAGAGACAGACAGAGACAGAGCACAAGTTGGGGAGGGGCAGAGAGAGAGGGAGACCCAGACTCCGAAGCAGGCTCCGGGCTCCGAGCTGTCAGCACAGAGCCTGACGCGAGGCTCAAACTCATGAACCATGAGGTCATGACCTGAGCCGAAGTCAGACACTCAATGAATGGAGCCACCCAGGCGCCCCAACAAAGTTTATTGTTTGAGGTCAGATCCTTTTCTCCACTGCTCAGAACACTAAGATGGTTCCTCTTTTCGCTCCAAGTAAAACCCGAAGTCTTCAATCTGGCCTAAAAATCCATTTATGCTTTGCCAAGCACTCCTACGCACCTTGTGTCCTGCTAGTTTCTTCCCTTAGCCGACACCAGGGACACAGGCCTCCTCCCTCTTCCTCAAGGACACCAGTCATGTGTGATGATGGATGACTCCCGCCTTGTATCCCCTGTTCTAGCTCTTTCCTCTGCCTGGAAGGCTCCTCCCCCAGAGATGTTGGGCCAACTCCCAAGTCTTCTCTGAAATCTCTCCTTCTCAATGACGTCACTCTGACCACCCCATTTACGATTGTAATCTGTCCGCCCAACCTGGCTCTCCCATTACCCGGCTTTATTCTTTTCACTGTGGTACCCGTAACATCTCCTCCAGTGCACTTAGCTCTCATTTGTTACTGTTGGATGTTTATTGGCAGGGAGTCTTACTTTTGTTGGTTAATATGTCCCTAGCACCTAACACAGTGCCCAGGACATAGCAGCCACTGAATAAAGATGGTTGCTGGATTTGTTGACGTAAGTTCTTACTGTGTGCCAGTGAAGAAAATGACCATGATCCCTACTCTTAGGGGTTTCTAGTTCAGCAGTGGCACTTATTTAACAGATGCTATTGACAACCAAATACATGCCAAGCAATCTTGGAAGCAAGTCCTGGAAATATGACAGCAAACAAGACAATTTCCCAGCTCTCGTATGGCAAATTTATCTGAAATGGTACAATGATGGGGTTAAGCGTCTGACTTTGGCTCAGGTCATGATCTTGTGGGTTCGTGACTTCGAGCCCCATGTTGGGCTCTGTGCTGACAGCTCAGAGCCTGGAGCCTGCTTCAGATTCTGTGTCTCCCTCTCTCTCTGCCCTTTCCCTGCTCAGGCTCGCTGTCTCTCTCTCTCTCACTTTCTCTCTCTTTCAAATATAAACGATAAAAAACTTTTTTTAAAGAAATGGTACAATGATGTTTAAAAAAAACAGATATTGGAGCGCCTGGGTAGCTCAGTTGGTTAAGCGTCCAGCTTTTGGTTTCCACTCAGGTCATGATCTCTTGGTTCATGAGTTTGAGCCCCGCATTGGGCTCCACTCTAATAGCGTGGAGCCTGCTTGGGATTCTCTCTCTCTTCCTTTCTCTTTGCCCTTTCCATGCTCACTCTCTCTCTCTCTCAAAATAAATAAATAAACTTTAAAAATTAAAAAAAAAAAAAACATATCAAGGGGTGCCTGGGTGGCTCAGTCGGTTAAGTGTCTGACTTCAGCTCAGGTCATGATCTCACAGTCCATGAGTTCGAGCCCTGCCTCAGGGTCTGTGCTGACAGCTTGGAGCCTGGAGCCTGCTTTGGATTCTGTGTCTCCCTCTCTGTCTGCCCCTCCCCTGCTCATGCTCTGTCTCTCTGTCTCAAAAATAAATAAAAACATTAAAAAATAAAAATAAAAAAGTTAAAAAAAAACATATTAAAATATGTAAAGTTCTTGGCCACCAAATTTAAAATTCTAGATTGTTATTTTAGTGTCCCTGTCTTACAGACAGGCACCACGGGCACCCCGCCTTACATATACCAAATCTTAACAAAGATGTATCAAAACAAACACCAAATTGTGTAGCTCCCCAAGACTGAACTTCTACTTTCAATACTAGGATGTATTTTGATTCAATAGTTTGTATAATTTATTGTCGATGGTGGCTTTTTTGAGGGCCTATTGCTTTGAGTTGTTCAATACTAGATCATATGTTGAAGAATATATAACAGAAATTAAATCTTGCCCCCCCCAAATATAAGAAGGGCAGAGGATTAGTCTTTTTTTTTTTAATTTTTTTTTAACATTTATTTATTTTTGAGACAGAGAGAGACAGAGCATGAACGGGGGAGGGGCAGAGAGAGAGGGAGCCACAGAATCGGAAGCAGGCTCCAGGCTCTGAGCCATCAGCCCAGAGCCCGACGCGGGGCTCGAACTCACGGACCGCGAGATCGTGACCTGAGCTGAAGTCGGACGCTCAACTGACTGAGCCACCCAGGCACCCCAAGTCTTCTAAAACCCTAGTGATCATTCCGGTTTTCATCCTGGTCTTGCCACGGAACTAGTCATGTGACTTCGGCAGGCCGAGAAGTCCCCCATCCCACACGCTCCCATCCCCCCACGAGTCAGAACCTGCTGCAAGAGGTGAGAGGTATGGTGGGCTGAGAGCCTCCAGCCCTCACCCCTTCTGGGTCCACCACGGTATTCAAGCCAAGGCCACAGTCTCCCAGGGTGGCTGCAAGCCAGGCACAGAGCAATGGCCAAGGCGCACCATCCACATTCCTGTCCCAACTGGGTCTCTTCCGAGGAGACACTCCAGCCTGGCCGAAAACCTTCTGGACCTTTCAATGGGTCTCTTCCCATCAATCCTGCCTTCCTGCGTTGCAGTTGGAGGCGCTCCCACTTAACCGTGTTTCCACTTTCCTTTACATTCCCTGCGTACATCTCTTACATTTCTAACTCTGTCTTTGCTTTGCACTTCCCAGAAAGCTTGAAATAACACAAAAGGTACCAGCAGTGATTCCAGAAAGCTGGCAATCAGATGGGGTTTTGAGACTGGCTTATTCACCATGGCTGGCGAGGAGGATCACAATCCAAGTGGTATGTGAGGCACGGCTAGTCCTTGGCATCAGACGGTTGGTTGCTCGGTTACAAAAAAATAAAAATAAAAATAAAAAAAATCACCGTGGGTGACCGGGGGACATCTGGCGGAGGGGAATTGCCAGCACAGTGGCCCAGGCATTTTGAAAGTTAAAGGGGGTCCGGTGTATTTAAGGAGAGTGAAGTTGGAGGGTTCCCTGCCGAGTGATAATGAGAAACTGGAAGCAGGTGAATAAGGACCACCGGGAGAGCCAGAGGCCTCCATGGTAACTTACAAAGGTGGTACCACGCAGAGCTTGCAGAGGTGACCCACGCCTTTCTAATTAAGAGCTAGACTTCCCTTGTGCGGGAAGATACTGCAGATGCCTCTCCCTGCAAGGCAACACCCGCTCTCCCCTCAGCTGCCCCTCCTGGCTGGCAGGCCAATAACTGCAGTTACCTCCCAGCGTAACCGAGCCGGGGACAGGCTGGGCCTGATTACAGAGAAAGGAGAGTATGCCCCCGAAGACCTGCGAGGATTGGCCAGCATATACCGTCAGGGACAAAGGAGGAGCCGGGGGTGGGGGGGATTGTGAGGGTGTTTGACCAAGGGGTTAGAAGGTGAAAGTGAACAGGCAGGGAAACGTTGACTTGGAGTCACTTTCTTGGGACATGGGATTTAACACCCCGGCGAGGACCCCGGGGAAGGGGGCGAACACACTGCCATGTGGCTTTCTAAAGCCTGGAGAGCAAAGGTGAGACGCCTGAGTTGCCGTGGCAGATGGCAAAATAGGATGGAAAAAAATAGATGGAAAATAGGATCAGAAGCAGTTCGCATTCGTTGGAATGAACAACAATATTCATTTACAGTTCTGTACCGGGGCCATGTTAGCTCGCCCACCTCCTGTCTTAATATAGTCCGGAGAGATCTGGACCATCTGGACAACCTGAAGAACTTCACATTGATCCGTCACATCGATAAGATGAAGACACGGCTAGTGGGCTGGAGACCTTGGTAAGAAACACGTGTGCCGGAAGCTGGAAGACAAACTCTGTAAAGATTCAGGGACAAACCACTTCAGTAAAGCTTTCGGGAATCCTAAAAAGGTAGGGCTGAAAAGAAGGAGGTACACATTTTTAAGGCCAGGGATATGTCAGGCAGTCCCCTCCACAGTAAAGGCATTTTGCTACATCCTGCGTTCCCTATTATGAAATAAAAAGTACAATGCCACCTCTTGCACATGTAGGGATCCTGTCCCAGTGCGTACCCCAGAGGACATGGAAGGATGCCAGCCCTAAGTGGGGCCTGGATCGGGAAAGAACTGCACAGCAGGTCCAGGCTGTAGTGAAGGCAGATTTCCCACTTAGACCAGAACATCTGGCAGACCCTGTGGTGTGGAGGTGTCAGTGGTGAGAAAAAAATGCAGCGTAGAATTCATAGTAACCCGATTAGGAAGATCCCACCACAGGACCTTGGTGTTCTGGCCCGGGATCATGCCATGTGTAATGGAGAGCTCCTGGCATGTTCCTGAGCCCTAACAGAGATAGAATACTTGACTATAGCATAGCATTGACCATCCGTCCAGATCTATTCATTAAGAGCCGAGTTCTGTCTTGCCTGTCAATTCACAAGGCCAGATGGGCCCGGCCATGTAAGACAGAAATGATGCATCAGGAACTGGGCCCGAGTAAGACCAGAGGACACAAGTTAGCTGCATGATCAGGGAGCACAGACCTCCATATCACCCACATGATGGTACCAGCTCCCTTCCCCAAGCTCTCATCCATGATCTGATAATAAGGTGTCATACAGACAGCTGGAGGAGCAGGAGAAAGCCCAAGCATGGATTACAGATGACTGGGCTCAGTTTGTGGGGGAGAAACTGAAACCCCACAACAGCATTACATTCTCATACGGGCCGAAAGACAGTGGGGAGGGAAAATCTTTTTAGAGGGCAGGCAGTGCTCCTTGTCATCCACTTTATGGAGAAGGAAAGTGGCCCAAAATGAGAACATATAGAGATTCCTAATCATTGGACAGTGGCCCAACCAGCTGGTCAGAGCCTGGAGGGAAAAGGATGATGGGAAATAAAAACCATCCACAGGGTAAAGGCGTGTGGATGAGACATACGGGAATGGACACAAGATGTGAACATTTCATGTTAATACCAGTCAAAAGGCATCCGCCCTGAACATTGGACGACTAGGTTGACAAGATGACTCAACCAGTTGACATCAGTTCTCAGCCCTGGGTACTCTAGAACTGGCATGATGGGTACATGAGTGGCGTGGTCATAATGTCAGAGATAGAGGCTACACATGGGCCCAACGGCATAACTTCCACTTACCAACGCCAACCTAATTACTTCCTCTGAATGTCGAAACTGCCAGCCACAGAACCAGTGCTGAGCCCCTGACATGGCTTTATTTCCCAAAGAGACCAACAGCTACCATCCACCCACAGTTGATGACACTGGGCTCCTTTCAATCTGGAATGACCAGCAGTTTCTCTCCCTAGGAACGGAGTCCTATTCCAAGTATGGGCTGGCCTTTCCTGCCCACGGAGCCTCTGTCAGCATCACCGTCTAAAAGCTTATGAAGTGCTTGATCGATAGGCACAGAACCCTACATAACAGTATGTGAGCGGGGGATACAATTTAAGTCAAAAAAAGGTCATGTGATCCACAGGTCATATTCCACGCTGTACCATCCAGAGGCAGTCAGCCTGATAGAGTATTGCAATGGCCTGCTGACAGGGCAGCTGGAACACCCCCTAAGAGGCCATCATCTACAAACATGGGGAGCTCTCTTCCAGAATGTAGAATAAGTCTAAACCCAAGATCCCTATATGATGTTGTAAGAAGAATGCAGGGGTCTAGGAACTAAGGGGTAGACGCAAGGATGGCCCCACTTCTCCTTCTCAATGAAACTTGGGGCGATTTGTGCTTCCTGCCCCCCAAGACTTTGAGCTCTGTAGGGTTAGCGGTCCTTGTCCCCAGAGAGAATGCGTTTTTGCCAGGGGACAGAGCAAGAGTTCCACTGAGCTGTGGATGCCAGCTGGATATAATGGATTCCTTGTGTCCAGGACCAATGGTGAGAAAAGGAGTCACCATCCCGGCGGGGGCTATTACTTCTGATCATCAGGTGGAGGGGCTAGCTGACGGCCTCCAGAGGCCGCAGCATCAGGCTCCAGCACAGCATTCATGTTGAGGCCATTCTGTCCCTGGGTTGCCCAAACAACGACTGAGCACAGAGAGGGTAGTGGAGCTGGGACATGCCTACACATTTCGGTCTCCTTTAATGGGCAGGCTTGGCTCGGGAGCCCCGTGTTGGCCTGGACTTCCTCAGAGCTCCACTACAGTCCGAACGTCGTCCACCACATCCTCTCCCTTCCGTGTCTCCCTTCACAGGTATCAGGTCAGCACCATGGTCTCAGCCTCCTCCCACTCATTGCTCGCTCTTCTCTCTCTTCTCGCCCCTCATCGGCTTGTCTGCCAATACGTTTCTTGGCCTCCTAATTCTATCTTGGCATCTGCTTCCTGGAGATTTCAAGCAGACGCAATGGGTTGAGGCTAGTTGGTTCATTTTTTTTTTTTTCCTTTCTTTTCAAGGGAGGAGGAAATCGGGGTGGCTAGAAGGAGGGCACCACGGTAACGCCTGATGTGTACTTCCTATTGTTTTTAAATTTTTTTTTTTAACGTTTATTTATTTTTGAGACAGAGAGAGACAGAGCATGAACGGGGGAGGGTCAGAGAGAGAGGGAGACACAGAATCTGAAACAGGCTCCAGGCTCTGAGCTGTCAGCAAAGAGCCCGACGCGGGGCTTAAACTTATGGACCACGAGATCATGACCTGAGCCGAAGTCGGACGCTTAACCGACTGAGCCACCCAGGTGCCCCATTAAAAGTTAAATGAGAATAATGGGAAAATGTAGAATTACTAATATGCTTGGTTATCAAGTCTTTATTGCTCACAAATCCAGGAAATCGGACGTTAAAACCAGTCACTGCTTTCCAAAGGGAACACCTCTTATCGAGCCTATAAAGAAAATTTAAACAAAAGTTAAACAAAAACTTAAAAATGTGTGAAGTGTTCTCATTCTAGCTAAAACCTGAAACTGGTCCCCATCGCTTGAGGAGTTTTGGTTTATAAAACCATAGTGCATTGTAAGTGTTCTACATATAAATGGTAACTCGTGGGCTTTATGTGATATTAATTAGTTTTGGTTTTTATGTCTCCATCACCTGTTGACAGGATCTTTCATGAAAAGTGATACTTTATACTACAGTCAGATAAACTTTTATTTTGGTCATGTCATTTTCGTGCTGCCCTTAAGCGTGTAACCAAAGAAAGTAAATTAGGACAAAATCGGTTTTGTGCTTCTAAGATAGCAACCAGGACATTAGGAGTGCACGATTAATGTTTGGACTATATTAGTGTACTTTTAAGCAAATCTATGGTATTGAAAAACATAATCCACTCTACTCAGAAGCAGTGCTTTTTTACTAAAGGAAAATGTGTTGGCAACTGTTCCGTTTCCATGGATTTGTGATTCTAATAGGCCCTGAAAATAAAACTCGATCTTTGCCAAAATCTCACTTATGCTTTATATCAATAACATGCCCTTTATCCCTGCTTACACATTTGGGAAGCAGAGAAACAACACCAATTAGTTAAAAATCCATTAATTAGAACTCTAAAGAACTGATTTTAGGAAAGGGGAGATGTGTGGGAGCTAACACCTAACACTTTATTTTTATGAAAAAGAGAAAAATTGCACAAAATCATGAGGAATTGAAAAAAAAAAAGCAAACATCTTTCAGAATACATTTAACAGTAGATATTTCAAATTTAAGCCATTTTCAACATATAATAATATTAAATAACTAATGGCGACCTCAAGCAGCAAGGAGGATACAGTTATGCCCAAGACATTCTACTTCCAGAAACAAATGTATTATACATTTAATTCTTTAATTCTGGTGATGCAAAAGGAAGGACCAGAAGATTAAAGGCTTTAATCCTCAGTTAACTAGGAAATCAAATCAACAACTAGAAATCCATTCTTTAAACGAGTGGCTCTTAATTTAGCTACATGGTAGCCCGATCTGGGGAATTTTCAAAATCCTCAATGCCTAGGTCCTACTTCGGACTAATTAAATCAGCATTACTGGTTTGTTTTGTTTTGCTTTTTTGACTCCACAGGTGATTCTGATGTGTGGCCAAGATTGAGATCCACCACCTTGAATACTACAATTATTTTAATTTTTAGCTTACTACAGTTATTTTAAGTTTTAAACCAGATTAGTTTACATTGTAGATTAAATCTCTACTGCTGGATGGAAGCATATTTGCCAAGTGACCTTTAATTTTACTAGAGTACTGGAAAAATAATTACATCCAAATGCCATGATTAACATTATGTTTGATGGTCTTCCAGTCCTGAGGGTGGCCATGTAACCCAGTTCCGGGCTCTGAAATAGAAGGTAAATGCTGCTCGTTTTTTTTCCTTCTGGGATAGAAAGACAGAGTCCTATCTGGGTGGAAAAGTAGATTTCATCCCTTTCCCCATTCTCCTAGTCCTAAACTCTAATATATATCCTGAAACTGAGTACATCTGGCTTCAGAAAGCAACAGTGAAATAAGTCAGAGAAAAACAAATATGGTATGCTTTCACTTTTGTGTGGAATCTAAAAATCCAAGGTCATAGAAACAGAGAACAGATTGGTGGCTGCCAGAGTGGGGGAGGGGGCACTCAGGGGGAGAATGGCTGAGGGTGAACAAAGGACGGGGATGGAGGGAGAAAATAAATAAAAGCAACAAGTGAGAACATTAGAAGTCAACACACTAAGGGTGGCGGAGCCCAGAAATTGAAAGAGCTTGGGTCTTTGATGACACTTGTATCACTGAACTAGAAAACTACCTTTAGAATTTTTGTTGTGAAGAAAATTACCGCTTAAGCCACTATTAGCGGAAATTTCCATTCCTTGCCCTCAAGAGCATTTCTAATGGATACAGCTTGGTTCTCTCTCTGTGTCTTTCTCCTAGATCAAGGTATGAATCACTCAACATTTACTACTGGCTAATAACTTTACAGTTATTTCTTGAGTCATGTAAGCAACCTCAAAAGATAAATACTACTTTTCTCATTTTATGTAAGCAGAAACCGAGGCCCGTACAAATTAACTGTCTTGTCCATGGCCCTATGGACCTTGGATTCTAAGCCAGATTCATTTGATTCCAGTACCAAGCATCTTAATTACAGTGCTATAAAACCTCTTAGATGTGTACAAGTCTGATGGTTCTGATTAAGTTACATGCTCTATCATTTAACAAGAGCATTTTATGCTTGTAGGAATACACATATTCTTAATGCTCGACATTTAGATTATTAGATATTTGAAGAATTAATGGGCTTAATTTGGTTCATTGCAAGGTTATAGACAAGCTTTTTTGTTGTTGTTGCTGTTCTGCAAAGACAGGAGACGCTTTAGACTCATTCCAAACAAAATTGACTCAAGTCAATTCATTTTTTGGTAGCACAAAGGACTTGATAAATAGCATTATTAGTAATAATCTAGGACTTTGGTATGTCATCATTATTTTTCCTCCCTAGTGAAAATACAAATGAATAGTAAGTAGGGTTTTGATGTCTATGTTTAAGTTATTTACATGGACGTGTTTGAGAGGATATGCGGTGCCACTGTCTGTGGCCTTACAAAGAAAAATGTATCCGTTCCAGGTATTGTGTGGTAGGGTGTATCTCTGCTTTTGAGCATTTACTAGAGAACCAATGGATTAGGGAAAGCCGTCCAGGGGCAGTCGTGTTGAGTTTGGAGTCAGGCTCACCCGATCAACTTTACTCTGTTTCCCCTTGTTTCCGTAAAATGAAGGGAGAGGCCTTACTGCAGTTGTTCTTATGAGACTTAAGTGAGCTGAAATGCAAACACACTTATAATACTTAGGGCAAACAGTAAGTACTTCCTAAACAGCTATGTGCTGAGTAGTGGGATGTGTGCGTGAATAATGACAGTCCTGCCCTCAGGAAGTCTAGAAAATTACCAGTCTTAAGCCTAATGCCTTAAGGGACAAGAGATGGTGTCGTTTGCAAGACAGTAAAATCTGACGCTTGACACACTTGGAATCATGTCCTAATTCCTCAACTTTCCGGGTCGTCAAAAGGTGTGTTATGTCCCAAACCCCAGAACCTGTTAAAGGGACTTTATTTGGGAAAAGAAGATCTTTGCCGTATCACTTAAGTCAGGACCTTCGGATGAGATCGTCCTGTATTATCTCAAAGGGTCTTAAATCCAATGACAAGTATCATAACCAAATATGTGGTGTTAGTTTCTTCAGCTGAAAAGTGGGGATAATATCCTAACTATAGTCTCATTTCCTAGAGTGGAAAATGGGATAATGCAGCCTGGAGACACGAGAAGGCGTTAAAAATGACATTTAATGAGCGCTTACCAGGTTCATTCACTGTGCTAAGCGCTATGTATGATTTATTGATCTCTATTTTATCGAGCTGGTAACAAACATTCAGAGACATACAGTAATTTGCCAAAGCCACAAAGCGAAAAAACCCGGGATTAAAATTCAAACCGACTTCCGAGAACACCCTTTTATCCTTCAGGCTAGACTACCAGAGAGGGTGCAAATGAAAGCACTCTTAAAATAAAAAAAATCAATTATTTTGGTATTAGCTCAGTCGCCACCCCAGGACTCCGTTTCAACAACAGACGCGTGGGCGAGAAGCTGCCTTCCTTTCTCGGGCCTGGGAACGACAGGGTTAACGACGTCACTTTCAGGCGCCGGCGATACGCGATCGCCCTACGGATCCTGTCAAGGGCCAATACCCGCGCACGGCGCAGCCGTGGCGCCTCCAGAGGAAGTGCTGGAAGCGGACCAATAGAAATGCCGAATTTCCGTTTTCCTGGCTAAGGCCTCTCCTTTAACCCCAGCTCCGTTGCGCTAGAAGGAAAAGGCGGGCCTGGGGGCGGGGCAAGTCGAGGAAGCGGAAGCGGCGCCGCGGAGCGTGGCCCCCGCCCGCCTCGGCCCCACGTGTGCGGTGAGTACGGCGGCCTCGGCGGCAGCCCCTGGAGGGGTTCGTTCGCCCCCTTCCCCGAGCTGCAGGGGGTGGGTCTGTCCGAGCCGCCAGAGGGTAGAGGTGCTCGCGCCTGTCACCCGCTGGATAGTCTTCTGTGGCCTTTTCTGTTCTGGGAGAGTCGGGGGAGACGAGAGACTGGCGACCGGGGCGGGTTCACGACTTGTCTTCCTCTTACTTTGCCCTGAGAGGGCTGCTGGGTTGGCCCGAGCTTCCTTCCCTCTAGGATCCCGGCCCGTGCCCGTGGCGGTCAGCCTTTCTGTCGTGTGTGGCAAACATCCACTCGACCCTGTGCACGCTGGGGGCCGAGGGTACAGGCTGAACGTAGTTGCACGTTATCAGCGCTAGGAAGGAAACGAGCTTGGTGCCGTGGTGGAGGATAGGGGAGTCTGAAGGGGTCTCTAAGCTGATACCTAAAGCGTAAGAGGCAACTCTGAAATCTGGAAGCCCAGGGAAAACTACTTTAAGCAGAGGCAGTAACTTGGGCTAAGTCCCTGCGGTGGCAGCTAGAGAAAGGGGACCAATGTGAGCTCGGAGTGCAGCGATACAAGATAAAGTTAGAGGGGTAGCGTGGCCGCGGTTCTGTAAGGCTTTAAAGGCCGTGATGAGTGGTTGAGATTCGATTTCTATACAGTGGGGAAACCCGTTTCTGTTCTCATTTGCAGAAAACATTGGAGGCTTGTAAGGAAGACACCTGGTTGACCCAGGTTCTCTTTAGGAATTGTCTACAATTTCGATTATTATTGAGTATATCATTGAAAAGTATTGGTGTTTTCCATTAGGTGGGTGGTAGTGGAGGTGGAAGTTGACGAGTTGGAAGTATTTTTAAAGGCGGTGTCAAAAGAATTTATGGAAGGATTGAACATAGCAAACCAGGGAGAGCAAAATGTCAAGGGTAACTCTTAGGTTCTCCTGAGATGATGTGTGGCTGGCTGAGATGGCAAAAATAGGGTGGGGTGGATTAGATGAGGATGTTTTTCTTTGGGGGTGTTTTGCAGTGGAGTTATAGTTGAAGAATTTATTTTGGACTTATTAAGGCTGAAGTGCCTGTAAGACACGTAAACCAAGGTGTCAGGGAGGCAGTTAGATACACAAGTCTGGAACCCAAGGAGCAGTTCTGAGTGGGAAGTAATTTGGGAGTTCTCAGCATAGAAAGCCATGGGATTGGATGAGATCACTTAGGGAGGAATGTGGAGAGAGAGGGGGACACTTGAGAAATACCCCTATTTGGAGGTTGCATATTGAAGGTTTACCTCTTTCATAGTTCATTGCTAAGCTTGTTGAGAGGGTGGGATCAGTCACTTGCCCTTCTGTGCCTGGAAAATCTTTGCTGTTTCATTCCACAAGGCAAAATTGGCCTCTTAGCTCTGTGGCTTTTTGAACGCTTTATATGTGATTCAGTTGTAACAGTTATGTTGTGTTTTATTATTTTTTTTTTTAAAAAAAACCTTTTAATGTTTTACTTATTTTTGAGAGAGAGAGTGTGTGAGCAGGGGAGGGGCAGAGAGAGAGGGAGACACAGAATCCGAAGCAAGCTCCAGGCTCTGAGCTGCCAGCCCTGAGCCGGACGTGGGGCTCAAACCCACGAACCCACAAGATCATGACCTGAGCTGAAGTCGATGCTTAACCAACTGAGCCACCCAGGCGCCCCGATTATGTTGTGTTTTAATTTTGTTTGCTTCTACTCCACCACTTTGAATTTCTTTTTCATCTATTTTATTCAACGCAGTAGCTTTCTAGCACAGAGTGTATAGGTATGCAGTATGTTTCAAGTCCAAGGTGTGAAATTGTAAGAAGGCCATCAAAATGTGCCAGAAAGGATTAAGAATGAGAATCATTTGGGAAAGAAGGTAGGCGTGTGGAGAAGAAATAATAAATTCATTTAAGGACATATGGGTGGCTCATTCAGTTAAGCGTCCAACTCTTGAGTTTTGGCTGAGGTCGTAACCCCCCTGTTCGTGAGTTTGAGACCTGTGTTGGGCCCTGTGCTGACTGCCCTGAGCATGCTTGGGATTTTCTCTCCCCCTTTCTCTATCCCTCCCGTGCTTGCTCTTTCTCTTGTGCGAGTGCGTGCTCTCTCTCTCTCTCTCTCTCTCTCTTGCTCTCCCTCTCTCTCAAAAATGAATAAACCAAAAAAAAAAAGTTGTCATTTAAGCTGGATTTGAAGGGTGGGTAGGGTTAATATTTGATAGAATGGCTTTAAAGTTTGAAGACGTTTGGCTTGGGTGTGTTGTTTGTGATGAGGGTATGTTAGGACTAAATTTTGGATGACGGTTTGAAGTATTTCGTGTTGTCAGTTAGGAAACTTTTGAAGCTGTTGGAGCAGCGAGATGGTACGAAATTGGTGACTTTGTAGATCAGGCAGCGGAGAGTGGATCACAGCAGCTGGGATCCAACAGCAAAAACCAAGCTGAGCAAGAG
This sequence comes from Panthera leo, assembly GCF_018350215.1. Lineage (NCBI taxonomy): Eukaryota > Metazoa > Chordata > Mammalia > Carnivora > Felidae > Panthera > Panthera leo. Next base: position 8,609,760 of record NC_056691.1, read on the forward strand.
ATACAGAGCCTGAATGGGGAATAGCGGAAGGGGAAAAAGAGGAGACAGTTCCGAAAGCCAAAGAAAGGTGCTGATTAGCTGTGATGGTACAGGCTCCCCAAGCAAATGCATCCTGCCAAGTGAAAGAAGTAAGACCCAAAAGGCTATCTACATGCAGCTTGACTTTGTTTATACGACCTGTTTGAAAAGAGGTGCAACCAGAGGGACGGAAAACAGATCAGTGATTGCCACGAGAGCCAGGAGGGGACGATGGCAGAGGGGCTCCCCTGGGGACTTTCTGGAGTTAAAACAGTACCCTAATGCACTTTGGTGGAGGAGACAGGACTCTGCATTTGTCAGAATCAGCGCCCTCCACCAAAGAGTGAGCTTGACTGCGGGTGCAAGAAAGTCAGCCGTCGTGTCTGGAAATGGAATGCAGACCGCGAAAACTAAATCTAACTTGTACAAACCTATAAAATGACCTCACTGAAGGGAGTGGTGGGGGAAGTTGACCTAAGTAATTTTGAAAAACAGTACTGTAAATGGATACTGTTGGGGGGGGGGGGGAAGAAAGTTGTCAATAAACTGTGGTGGAGTTGGGAAGTTCGTTTCCCATGGGCATACGGTGTGGCATTCTGAAACTACATGTGCTACGCAGATCACTGGTGGCAAGTTTCTCCCTGTCAAGAGAAAAAAGTGACAAGGCAAGAGGGGAAGACCAGAATGAACCCTGTGGCGCTTGATTAGAGTTGGAGACGTTAGTGTGAACTTACTTACCAGATAGACAAAGAAATGCAGGCTCCCGCGTCCACAGATGCTGGTATACGGACCTGGGTATCACCAGCCCCGTCTGGTGCAAAGCCCTAGAAGCAGTGACGTCAAGTGCGCCTCGCGCTCAGATCCTGCCATTCTCAATAAAAGGAACCAGGGTTCCTTGGAGAAGTGGCTGGTTTCAGGGCCAGTGCAGGGAAGTTGCAGGATGAACTTGGCACAAGTGCCAGGAGGTAAGGGCGTGGGAAACCAACCGGATGGGTCACGTCGCAAAGACCGAAGCAGCCTCTGAGATTTCCCGCTGGCCACAGCTGGCGCAGTTTGAGCAACGAAGCAACTATAGGATTGGGTTCGAACCCAAGGAGTAAAATGCGTGCGAGGCCATCTTGATGTAAATACGTGATTAAATAAGTAAATGAAGAAGGGACACACTTCTCCCTGCAGAAGAATTAAAAATATCATTGGTAGACGTAATGCCAGTCAGTACCACTGTGACCTGATGAGAAGGGCACTTAGCTCTGTGATACTCTTCAGAAAGATCCACACCAGTCCGATCACCAGCAAATCTCAGGCAAACCCCAAAGGAGAGTATTGTGCACAGTGACCAGTACTCTTGAGTAGCATCTCGGTCATGAGAAAGAAGAGCGAGACACTGTCACAGGTTGGTGGAAACTAAGGAGACCTGATGACTAACTACCGTGGATCCTGGTCCGGAAGGACGGGCAGAATCCGAAGTTAATAGTATTGTGCTGATCCTCTCTCAGTTTTGACAAAGTGCTGTGGTAAGATGCTAACGTCGGAGGAGTGGACTAGAACATTCGGTTTCTCTTTCCAAACTCTTGTGTAAAACGAAAACTATTTCAAAATGAACGGTGAAAACAAATGTACAGAGAAAATATATAAATGTCTGCATTTTTAGACCAACAGCAGCACAGAATAACTAAGGGATACAAGCGTCATCGTGATAAAGCAGCCAAGTGCTGAAATGAGCCCACAGTTAACCAATGAATGACCTAAGGAAACAGAGTAATTCAGGGGCCCTCCATTTTTCAGAATTATAATAGGAAAGACTGAAGTCAGCTGCACTTTCCAGAGAGTTCTTTGCAACCTTACTGGTCCCTTGAGATGTTTCAAGAAAAAGGGACTCAATTAGGGTTGGAAAAATCTTTCCTACTTTAGCCTGTGTTTGGTGATTGATGGCTTAAATTAGCAAATGAAAAGAATCTGAAAAGCCTTTCTTTAAAAAGCCTAATTATTTTCATTTAATTCACTATTTCTCAAATACATGCCATCTTTGAACCCTTTTTTTTTTTTTTTTTTTTTAACGTTTATTTATTTTTCAGAGACAGGGAAAGTGAGCAGGGGAGGGGCAGAGAGCGAGAGGGAGACACAGAATCTGAAGCAGGCTCTGGTCTCCGAGCTGTCAGCACAGAGCCCAACAGGGGGCTCAAACCCACAGTGAGATCGTGACCTGAACTGAAGTCGGACGCTTAGCCAAATGAGCCACCCAAGCGCCCCTGAACGCTTCTTTTTTCTTATACCCGTTAATAATCTTGCAAAATTAGTTCTTCTTGAGTAGAAAATTCTTGTTTTAGGAATATCTGGTATTGTCTAGGAATTTCTAACGTCTACTCTAGAGCGTCAACGTCAGAACTTTAGAAATAAATGTACAACTTTGGAAGGTAGAGAAATAGGCAAGTGACATTTGCTCTTGACATATTCTCTGAGCTTTCAGGAGCCTCGGGTAATCAAGGGGTTATCTGTTGCATGCCCTGTGTATAGTGAGCTCTCTGGACCCGGAAGTGACCTGTTAGATTTCTTCCAAATGAAATATTGAATATCCCAACATAAACTTACTTTGGAGATCACTGAGAAAATTACTGGTTGCTTCTAAAAGAATAGCAAATTAAGCATTTGAAGTTAGTCTTTGTTTTAGCTACAGTGGTATACATAGGGAACTTGTAGGTAACTTTGATTTTCTTTCGTTAAATTTGAATATATGGTTGAGTGCAATCTATTTTTTGTTCTGGACTTTTTAGGATGGAAACCAAGAAATCCACATGACGATATTGTCAGTTTATTTTTTTTTTAATGTTTATTTATTTAAAATCTGTTTAATGTTAGAGAGTGCATGAGCTTAGAGGGGCAGAGAGAGAGGGAGACACAGAATCCAAAGCAGGCTCCAGGCTCCGAGCTGTCAGCACAGAGCCCGACGCAGGGCTCGAACTCATGAACGTGAGATCATGACCTGAGCCGAAGTCAGACGCTTGACTGACTGAGCCACCTAGGCATCCCTGTCAGTTTCTCATCACACAGTCTTCCTAAGTTATAAGAAACACAAACACTGACACTTGTGTCATATTAAATGTCATGGTCTGTTTTTACCCAGAATTATTGCTAATGTGTTGCCTCCACGTACATCACACACTAGGTGTACATGTTCTTAATTTTTGTGTTGGTACCTTGTCATTTCTACTTTTAAAATCTTAGAAACCGTGACTGCGTAGTCCCTGGACTTGTTGACCCATGGTCTGTCCAGGTGATTTGTCCTGCATCCATGAAATCCAAGGACTAAATGTGGCTTGATTGATGACCCTTACTGGGTGAGAGCAATCCAGTGATCCCTTTTGGGTTTTGTTTTGTCTTCCAGAAGTGCTACAATGGAAGTTAAAGGGAAAAAAAAAATCACAGGAAAAGATGTGAAGACCTCACAAGAAAAAAACATATTTCATAAAAACAGTGGTAAGATAGTCCTCCCAAACCATGTGGCCGTGTCCCTTGTAACCGGAGGGAGGGGGTGGTGGGATGAGGGGGCCTAGAGCAGATGTGGGTCTGTATTCCCGGGTTAGGATTAGGGGGAAGTACGAGTTCTTGTGTCCGAGTTTGCGAGTTCCCCGTGAAACTAAGACATTTAAGACATTGCCAGTAAAATCGGGGTGCTCTCTTCACGGAAGACCCCTGATCTCAGCTGCGGATGCTGCTGCCTCATTGTTGTCATTAATTTACCGCAACATTTTATGTTCGTGTTTGAGAAATTGTGCCTGAGCAATGCCTGCTACTGGTAACCCGGCTGACCTCCGGCTTCCAGATCTCTGGATGTGAAGTCGCTATTACGCCATCAGGTGTCAGTGTTGCAGAAGGGAATAGTCAGGGACTCTGTCCATGCCTAAGTGATTCATCTCGTTTGTGAGGTACTTAGTTTGCAAGCTTAGTTAGCCAAAGATTTTTATCAAATACCTGTATCATGGGCTTTGAAAAACTTTTTTCAAAGTTAGAAATTTGGAAAAATTAATGTCTTTAATTCAATGTGATATTTAATAAAATAATAACGTCCTTAAGAAAAAAAAATAACCTTTAAATTTGATACATCATTTAATACATACTTTCTCCTTTTTTTGAAGTTTATTTATTTCTTTGGGGAGAGGCAGAGAGAGAGGGGTGAGGGGGGTGAAGAGAGAGAATCCCAAGCAGGCTCTATGCCCAGTGCAGAGCCCAACATAGGACTCTATCTCACCACTGTGAAATCATGATCTGAGCCAAAATCAAGAGTTGGACCCTTCACCAACTGAGGACTGAGCCACCCAGTACCCGTAACATATATACTTTCTAAATTTTAAGTGTTCATTTTATTAGACCCCCTATTATGTTATTGAACCGCTGAAAATAACGTATGAGGACTTGAATGACAAGGTGTCGTTAAAGTAGAATACAGGAGATAGAAATAAAATGTCATATTATCAAATTATATGCTTAAAGCAGAAATACGTGTGACTTACAACAGTGGTTTATCTGTAGAGTTTGTAGATAATTTTTATTATGCATTTCCCTACTTTGTCGATTTTCTTTAGTGAACATGTATTCTAATTTTATAAATCAGAAAAAGCTTTAAAATTGTGTTTTGATTTTTTAAAAAATTCTGTTCTCCATATTTAAGAGTAAGACAAAGTGTATTTCTCTAAAGAGCGTGTTCTTTTGTGTAACAAACACAGCCCAGTGGATAAAAGAGATCTAGGCTCCAGATCCCTGAACTCTCATAATTATTATTGTCCCTAGATTCTGGTTCGTCAAAGACCTTTCCAAGAAAAGTTGTCAAGGAAGGTGGACCTAAAATCACACCTAAGAACTTCGAGAAATGTGCCACAAAACCCGGGAAAAAAGGTGTAAAGCAGTTCAAAAATAAGCAGCAAGGGGATAAAATACCAAAGAACAAATTCCAGCAGGCAAATAAATTCAACAGGAAGAGAAAATTCCAGGCGGATGGTAAAAGTGATGGTAAGCACTGGTTCCTTGAGCATCGTCTTTGTGGACTGTGGACACCATTGTGCCATTGGTAGAGACCTTCCATTCTTGTTCCTTGATAGGCAGCGTTTGGGGTGGGGAGTACGTGGGGTTAGATAAACACCAGAAAGCACCTTCCCTGGGCACAGTTGTCTTCTGGTGCTTGGAGTGCCTAATCTCCTAGGCCCTTGCTCAGTTATCCTGGCCATGGAGTTCAGCTGAGCTGTGATAGCTTTCTGCAGTAGAACCTCAGTGAAACGTCCCTTTCTGTAGGCCAGATTTTACTGATTGATTGAGTGGTTCAACCAAGAAACATGTGAGTTTTCTACTCACCTTGCCAGGAGATGGGGACGAAAAAGTGTAACAATCAGTAAGGGTATAGGCCCCGAATAAGCAACATAGAAGCTTAAAGAACCAGTGTGTTTCAGCTCAGTATCTCCCTTGGCTAAGGATGCCTTGGTCAACAGGAGGCGTGTAGAGCCTGCCCTCTGGGAGCTTGGGCCCGTCTAACAGAGTCCGCCCACCTGGTGGCTTGGATCTGGTGCACGGTTCTGGAGACGGGGCACGGCCATCGTAGTGGACACATGGCAGGTTGAGACTCAGGACCAGCTGCTGACTGCTGAAAGCGTTGGCAGGGCTCCTGTGCCCCTTGAAACAAATCGTTCTCTTCGTCGTTATGTTCGAGGGATGGTTCCTCACCCAGAGCTCTGCTGGCTGTTGTTCAGGGCGAACCCCCCCCCCCCCACCTTCCTCCACTTGTGCGTGGTTTGGTCCTGGCCTCAGACAAGCTGTTCCCGGATGTCATGTGCTGACAGATGTGCACCCTTCTCTGCAGCATCACGAGGATCTCCAGTGTCCTCATTCTCTTCACCATGGCAGCTCCTAATACGGCTCCTTTGCTGCCAGCTGAGACCACTGCGGGGAGCCTTCTGAGTCTGGTGTCCCAGCCCGGGTCCTGGCTCTGCTCTGTGGAGCACTGCTCACCGGGGGACAGGAGGTGGGGACAGATGTGGAGGACCGCCCACGAGGGGGACGGGGAGGTGGGGACAGAAGAAGGAAGGGAAATCCCATTGTTTCTCATTCGGCTGGCAGGATCTCTTTATGCTCCAGCACGCATGTTTTCTCTCCATCCCTGTCTCTTCATCCTTCTCTCCACCCTGCCCGCCCCCCCTCCCCCCCAGCTGCTGTTTCTCGTAGCCTCTCTAGCAGGTGCTAAGTCTGTTTCCCTGCTAGAGTTCTCGCCACCGCATTTTGAACACGTGCCTGCTCACGTGAAGACCTGTGGCCCTGGTGCCTTCTGCTGTGGGAGATCGGCTCCTGACTCTGATTGGGTTTTCTCATGTTTTTATATCGGCAACTGAGGGAGGTTGGGTGCCAGAGATCCCGGAAGTTGTGAACGTGTGTTGCAACCTAGTGTGGCAGGTGTCAAGGGCGCCCAGAGCTTTGTGGAATTACACGAGCTCCGGAGCAGCCCTTGCCTTCTTCTATACAGTGCACCTAGTATGAATGGGAAATGCGCCCGCTCTTTCCTGTCATCTCTGATTACCAGGCAGGGAACAAATAAGTAAACAGTAAAGGAAATAATTAAATACATTGTCGTAAATTGTACGGGCCGTTAAAAATTACTACAAATTACGTTCTTGAGAAATAATTTCGTTTCATGGAAGAATGCTTACAGTATAATAATGTTGAAATGAAGCAGTAAGATCTGGAATTTTTAAAGATGAATATAAAACAGGCATAGGGAAATGGCAAGAAGAAAATAGAAGTTGCCGGCCAATGTGTAGGTTTTGAGGTGATAGGATGTTGTTGCATTTTCTAGGTGTTTTATAAATGAGTGCATTTTCCAATCCGAGAAGGGGAGAGGTTTAGAAGTCAGTAATTCTCCAAAGGGTTCTTTGTAGGACACTCGCGTAAATAATACCCGTTTTATTAAATTGTTCTTTGTTAGGCCTTATGGGGTTTTTTGATTCAGTTGATAAGTTCCTTAGATTTTGAAGGAAACGAAATACTCATTGGAAGATACAAGATTTACAGAGCATTACTCTGGAGAAGACTTAGAAATTTTGATTATGCGTAGGTCTGAGTAAGAGGGAGCAGGGCAGGAAGTTTGAGAGTGGTCTCTCGGGTTCCCACTGGTTCTACCACTTAGGATGTGCCTGACCTTGGACAAGGAACGGAACTATTTAGTGCCTTTGTTTCCCTGATGGGAAAAAGGGCATATTAATAGTGTTCTCCTCACAGCATTGTTGTAAAAGTTCAAAGGTACATAACAACCCTCAGAGTACTGAGAATGTTAATAATTTTTCCCCCCTTAGTTTGGACTGAATTTTGTTTACATTAAGAATTGATTATACCTGAAGTCCAATGATTGTGGTGTTTTAAAGTAGAATTTTTATTTTATAATTGAAAAAGAAGCTTAACCCTTTTCAGTTCCTTTTATAGTCCTTTTGGTTTTGTTTTTTTCTTAATAGGTGTCTTGTTAAGAATCGGTACAAAGCTGGTGACCGAATGGTTGATTGGTTTCAACTAAATTTACAATGTATAAACTGGTCCGAAAGTGAAGGAAAGTATAAGTTTACGGGGAACGACGTTTTTCCCCTTTTAGTTTTTACAAGGAGTGTTGATCCCGATAAGTGATTGCCCCGTCTACCTGACTGGTAGTGGTTTGTGGCACTTGGAACTAATGTAATTGAAAATAATTTCTTTACTGACCAGAATCAGCGTCCAAGAAACCGAAGTGGGATGACTTCAAAAAGAAGAAGAAGGAACTGAAACAGAGCAGACAACTCAGTGATAAAACCAACTATGACATCGTTGTTCGTGCGAAGCAGATTTGGGAGACCTTACGACGGTAGTGCCACCTGACGGCCTCTTCGTTAGTCCTTCTGAGAGGGTGGAGGGGTGTGGGCACCCCTTGTTCATAGCGAGATGTCCTAAGGTAACTGCGTGGCGCTTGGGATATTCGCGGAGAACCCAGCGCTCCAGGAGAGACCTTGGTATCAGATGTCTGCCCAACGGCACACACATGTGGAATCCATAGGATGATGTCACATATGTTTATGAAAACATATGAGAATTAGAATGGGTTGGAAATTTCTTCCTGGGAGAGTTCTGAGAAAATGAAGGACAATTTCCTACCAGCTAGGTTTTGAGATACTTAAGTCTTTGGTCTCTTGGACTTGTTTTATTGTTTTCTTGACATTTGAGGTTTGGGCCGTGAAGATGTAAGCTGATCATAAAATTATACCTTGTGACATGAGTTCTTGTCTTTGAGAAAATCACCTTTCTCCGGTTGCTCTGGAATAGTAATTTTCACCTCGGAGGTCTGCTGCCTCCGGAGAGAAAAATCCCTCTAACTGGGCGAATGTACCCTGGTGTGGTTTTTAGTTTCTTGTGTTGGAAATAACGTCTTTACTTCAGCCGTGATTCCTCCTCCTTTATTCTCGTTTGTAGAAAAGACTGTGACAAAGAAAAGAGAGTCAAGTTGATGGGTGATTTGCAGAAGCTGATTCAAGGGAAGATTAAAACAGTAAGTAGGGCAGGCTGGTAATGGCATTTGTAACAACTGAAACCAGCCCGCTCTCAGTAAAGGCTGGGTGACCGTTCACGATAGGCGCGATATGGTTTTAAATGTATTTGGCCCCAAATTTCAAATACCTTTTATGATACCGAGTAAATAAAACCTTTCGTAGTGAGGGACCTTACTCCTGGGGAGTTAGTAAAATATCAATGATCTTTTAAAAATTCATTTTCAAAAATTTTACTTAAAGTAAATCAACGAGCCTGGCATGGGTCTCGAACTCACAAACCATGAGTTCATGACCTGAGCCGAAACCAAGAGTCAGACACTTAACTGAGCCATCCAGGCACCCTGAAAAGTTGTTGTATTTCATATACCACCTCCGCCCCCCTCAAAACTACTGGATAAATCAGATCCTCACTGCAGGACTCGTGGATCAATAAGCATAAATAATCAGTTATGCAAAATGATTCTTTCCTGTGCCATGTTATTTGCTTATTTTAATGTTTACTTTCTAGAGAGAGAGAAAGAGAGACAGTGTGAGCAGGGGAGGGGCAGAGAGAGAGGGAGACACTGAATCTGAAGCAGGCTCTAGGCTCTGAGCTATCAGCGCAGAGCCCGTTGGCGGGGCTCGAACCCAGGAATCGCAAGATCATGATCTGAGCTGAAGTCAGATGCTTAACCAACTGAGCCACCTGGGCGCCCCACCAGTCTACTTTAATAGTGCTTTTTATTTGTTGCTCATTCTGGCTTTAAAATTTTTTAGTTCCAACAAGTCAAAAAATGACTTGCTACTCGTGTAGCAAGGCTTTTAGATCAGTCTTCTATCTATACCTTATGTTGCCAAGGCCAGACATTCTTAGATCACTTACGTAAACAGAAAAATCACAGAATAATAAAATTTTTGAATTGGAAAATTTCCTTTAGGCAAAGTAACTTTCAGAGCCGTGAGAAATAATAGTATGTATAACCATTAAAGAGGTTTGGTTTGATTTGCTTTGTTTTTAATTATAATGATAGGAATCTTGCAAGATGGTTAAATCTGTCCCAGTGTTGGACGGTAAGCGGCAGAACCAAGGAATGGCATTTTGTACAATTAAAACGAGCATTTCTGCTCCCGAGTAACCTAGGTTTGATTTTGTCCATGAAGACCCTCCCTCGTTCCGGGGAAGGAAAGTAGCAAAACAGAAGTGCTGGATAGAACTCTTCGGAGAGATCCTTCTAACAGCCCGAACTGTCTTCCCTGCAGATGGCATTTGCTCATGACTCTACTCGTGTGATCCAGTGTTACATTCAGTATGGTAACGAAGAACAGCGAAAACAGGCTTTTGAGGAGCTGCGAGGTAGGTTTCTTCTGTTAGAGATTAATCGTGATGCTTTACAGTAAGTCACTTTCTCTGGAGATACCTGGGACTGCCCTGGAAAATCATCCTTGTTGAGGGGAAGCAATGTGTTCTCTGCAGGACTTCTTTTTGTTTCTATGGGTTCTTTGCGTGGGGCGAGTAAGAGAGTTGTTTGTTCCCAGGATTGTGTGTTTACACAGTTCTCTGATACTGGAGGGCTGACGTGAGCTTGTCAGCTCATGATAATGTATTTTGTTTTTCAGATGATTTTGTCCAATTGAGTAAAGCTAAGTATTCCAGAAATATTGTTAAGAAATTTCTCATGTACGGGTGAGTTTTGTTTATAACATATATTGTCGTTAGTCTTATAAGGCGTGGACAACACTTGGGCACTTGGTCTGGGATCATAATCACCAGCCCGGGGCAGATGCTTGTCGTGTTGCTGGGGAGCATGGTGTGAAAAACAATTATCCAAGTAATGTGAATGATGATACTGCCTTCTCCACTCTTATTTTGACGTCCTGGAAGAAGAGAAATTGAATGATTAGCTTAGAACTCATTACCCGCATTTAGAAGGTGCAGGGCTGGGAGGGGAAGGGGAGGAGGCCCGGCGGGGTCAGTAGGTTAGGGAACGTCCAGATGGGAACACTTCCTAAAGTAGCTGGAATTGCAGCTTGCCCTGACTTCTCTGTTTGAGCACCATGTGCCCAGATGTGCTAACCATAGAAAAGTTCAGTTGACAGAATTTTCAAAAGATGTGTTTCTGCCTATAATTATCAGCTGCTTGATCATGTTAGAATGTAACGTAAATACTTATAATGATGTCCTTTTTTTTTTTTTTTAGTTTGTTTATTTTGAGAGAGACAGAGACAGCACAAGTGGGGAGGGGCAGAGAGAGGGAGAGAGAGAATCCCAAGCAGGCTCCATAGCATTGGCATGGAGCCCTGTGTGGGGCTTGAACCCATGAAGCTTCGAGATCATGACCTGAGCTAAAATTAAGAGTCAGACGCTTAACTGACTGAGCCACCCAGGCGCCCTGAAGTCCTGTTTCAATTAGACAATCCTGTTTCCTGGCCTCTTGGTCTTTCACCTTCCCTTTCTGTCCGTCTCCCCTACTTTTTCATGCCGAACAGTTTAATATGGGCTCCTGGCGCTAGGAACAGAGTGCTGGCCACAGTTCTCTGTGCATTTAAGTCATTCACCTCTCACCTCGACCATGTTCTGTCTGTGACATGACCAAAGAAGCTGAGTCACAGAATTCAAGTAACTTGCTCAGGATCTTTCAGCTGCTTGGCAAAGTCAGGTCTCAGCGGCCAGGAGCAAGTTGGCTCCTGAGCAGGCTGGGAGCTGGGGGAGGGGGGAGAGGACAAGGCCAATAAGGGAAAATGGCGGGGGGGGGGGGGGGGGGGGGGGGTAGGACGAGGCGGGTGGCTCTCCTGCCCCAGGTGGGCCGCCCCGCGTTCTAACGGGCCGGTTTCAGGAGAAGTTGGGTTTTGTGGCCGCCCCACTTCCTCCTCCTGTCGCCGATGTTCTCCCGCCATCCCCGGCTTTAGGAGTAAGCCGCAGATTGCAGAGATCATGAGAAGTTTCAAAGGGCACGTGAGGAAGATGCTGCGGCACGCGGAGGCATCCTCCATCGTGGAGTACGCGTACAATGACAGGGCCGTCTTGGAGCAGAGGAACATGCTGACGGAGGAGCTCTACGGGAACACGTTTCAGCTCTACAAGGTGACCTTCCAGAACATTCTCGCTGGCGCTTTTACTTTTTCCGTGTGCCGTTCCTGACCTTCCAGTGCCCTGGTCTCAGAAAGTTCTATTTTTGCTTTGTCTGGTCCATTAAGAGACTCTCCTACCCTTCGTTCTCTTGGATTATTTTGTCTCTGGTGCGATGAGCAAATGATCAGACTTCCATTTCCCTTTCTTCCGGGGCACGATGTCTGAATCCCCTTTAAATTAGACTGCACTGTTCCTCTCTCCCGAGTTCCCTGCGTAATGCTTCAGGACATCCGTTTCTGCTGGACTGAGGTAGAGGTCTCTTTCATAGCTAGCAGAGTTTTGTAACCACCCCCTAACCAGCTCGGGCTCACGTGTATCGGGCTCCCTGTAGCTGCCTTCTGTGTGTTGACTGTCCTTCTCTAGGTGGAATCCAGGGAGGAAAGGGAGTAGAGAGAACCAGCCTTGGGCACGGTACAGGGTTGAATCCATTAGAGGCCAATAAGGGGACTAGGACGATGAAAGGGTCTCTTTCAGACCTTGGGACCTAAATGCGCCCATCTCTCTCCAGAGATTGCTTCCCCCAGTCAGGTCCAGCTCCTAGCTCGTTTCTTTTGTAACTGTCACTCTGGGAATATCCATGGTGGCAAGAATTTGTGAGCTGACTACCTGATCTTACGATGAAGTACGTGCTAGGTAAGGTGCCTGTTGACTGGCTGAGTTGGACGGTTGTTTAAATACGTTGATGGGTGTATAGAGTGGGAACCAGAAAATCAGGTTACTCTGTGAGGGTATCTACAGCGGGGCGTTCGTTATGTGAATATGGGAAATCGGAAATTTATATTGAGTTTATTTAAAATAACTATAATTGATTTGTCTTTGCTGTGATGTTGAAGAAACTCGATTAAATTTAAAGGAGTTTGATTTTTTTTTTTTTTCTCATTGCAGTCTACGGATCACCCAACTCTGGACAAAGTATTAGAGGTACAGCCCGAAAAGCTAGAGCTTATCATGGATGAAATGAAGCAGATTCTAACTCCAATGGCCCAAAAGTAAGAAAGCTGTTTTTGTCTTTTCTTAACAGATGGCATTCGAAGGAAGAAATTGTTCTATAACCCTTGCAGAGGAAAGGTAGATAGTTACCCAAATAGATTCAATTATTTGAATTGGATCATAAAACTTAAATGCTCAGGCATATGGCCTCCCTGGAGTTTGTACCACAGTGGAGTGGTTAAGGGGTATCCTTTGCGACCCAAACTGCCTGGTTGTGAATCCTGGTGCCCCCCTCAATTATTAGCTGTGACGTTGAATAACTTAACCTCTGTGTGCCTCAGTTTCCACATCTACAAGATTTGGGATAATAGTAGTGCATGTTCCGAGGAGGATTATGAAGATTAAATGGGTTAATATTTCCAAAACACTCAGAAGCAGTGCTTTGCCCATAAGGGCCGCACGTGTTTGCCAGCTGCGTAGATACTTCTTATCAGCTCTAGGTCTTTGGTGCCTTGACCGTGAGCCTCCACCGTACGTCTGAATTCAGACGTGTCTCGCTAAGAAGCTTAGATCGATGCGGTGTTGTTGAGGTCACTGATACTGTTCCCTTCTATTCACGTTTTAATTGTGCTAGGATTATTTTATGGAACTAAGCGTTGTGAAGGGCGCTTGACAGAAAGAAAATAGCTATAAAAAAATAGATGCACATAGGGATTCCTAATCACAAGTCCATTGTTGGGTAAGAAAATGTAGATGTCCTTGTTGAAGATGGGAGAAAGTTATTTGGAATGATGATTTCCTCTAGAGATACTAGACATTTGTGCTCTGGTTTTGGTTCTAGTGGACGACACTAAAAGATTTTTATCATCTAAAAGTTTGTTGTTTGTTGTTGTTGTTGTTGTCGTCGTTTTTAATTCTTAGTGTATTACTGAAAAGATGCACTCTGTCTTGTGACAGACAACATTTTCTAAAACCATTTTACTTGCTTTGATTATTTTAGGACGACTGAGGTTATCTGTGTCCCTATTATTGTAGTGCCAGATCTGACATATTCTCTTCTCCTTGTCTGTCTTTCAGGGAAGCTGTGATTAAGCACTCATTGGTGCATAAAGTATTCTTGGACTTCTTTACCTACGCACCTGCCAAGCTAAGATCAGTAAGTTCTTGCCTTTAGTTTTTTACCAAACATAGAGGAAGAGCCACATTAAAATGTAAAACACTGCTTTAATGGACATTGTCTTTTGGAAATTTTAAAGAGTTGTTTCCTTATTTAGAGAAGATAAGGCACTAAACTCCCTTTGAACGAGTCTACCAATTCCCTTTAGATATTTGCCAGAAGACTGTGGAATTGACTGTAGTTTTATGAATTTTGTTGGGTTTTTATATTTTAATTATAAGCCAGATACTTACTTTAATTATAAGCCGGTCCTCCAGCTAACCACACTGAAAATTAACGGATAGATACTCGGCATTCAAGTAGTTTGAAATTCACCGTGCTGATACAAAATTCACGTCGATGTGAAAAGGTTAGGGGAGGACATTCATGTAAAACTAAATGGACCATGAGAGACTGGACCTCATATGATAGAAGGTAAGGAACAGAGAGGGAAGGTAATTTGTACTGCCCTTCAGGTCAGCGATGGGAATACAAATGAGAATTCATCATTTACTTCCCTGAACTTTGCTTGCCTCATCAAACCGTGACCACATTGCCCACTCGTCCTCATTTTATTAGTAAGGGGTAACTAAAATAATAACCCTGACTGCTTTTTAACAAATACGCCAGATTAAACATTCATAGGAATTTTGACCCTCTCACAAGTTGGCATAGAGAAGAGAATTTTCCAAGAGTAAGCTGCTCACCTCAGCTTGTGGTTCAACGACTGTAGCAGGTGCTGCTTCGCTTTTGGGGATTTCTCTCTTTTCTGCAGGGCACAGTATCTCACAGTCCTGGATATTTTAAGGCGGGACAGTACTTTGAGATATGAGAATATGAGCACTGGCATATAGTCAGTGGTGGGAAATCTTTGTCATTATTATTTATTTTTTAGTGTTGAATGTATTAATCACAGAACATCATTAGGAACTTGGTGTGAATGTACAGTAATGGGACAAATCTTCCCTGGCCCTGGGGGCATTAACTCTCTAACTGGATAGCTTTGAATAGATTCATAAGTTTAGATATGTAAGCTGAGCGCTGTATTTCTGGGACCCATCCTGGGATAAGATTACAAAATCGTTACGGATGAAATCACGTATTTCTTATTGAAGAAAATAGTCTCTTTCCTGGTTGGAGACTTTGTATATGTTTTACTTATTTAATATAAATTTTTAAGTCGGGAACAGACTAACGTGGGGCCTAGCAGAACTGTCGGAACTCACTTACCTCTATGTGCTAGGCTTCCCAGATACAATTAAGAAATTAGGTACATTGACCATACAGAAAGATTAAAAATACACTAAATTACCTTGTAAGACATTAATAACTGGGATTTTACTAAAGGGGTCATTGATAAATGAGGACCTAGTCTAACAGACTCATTATTCTTAGGGAAATATCAGTTGAGTGTCTTTACGGTGAATTACGAAAATGATTTCTAGAAGTAATCCAGTGACAGACTGAAAAAGAGAAACTTTTTCAGCCCAAATTAGTGTTTTGTTTTCTGCTCATTACACACACGACCGTTTTAGGGAAGAATATTGTATCTTTTTTATCTGGCTTTACTATTAAAAACTCCCTCCTTCTACAGCCACTTCGTAGCTTTATTTCTCTTGAAAAATCTTTTAGAATATACAACACACATATATACTTATCTGAATAGATATTGGTAAAACTCCTCGGGTATTTTAATAGAAATCGTGTACCACCGGTATTCACTGCCCTCGATGGCGAAAAAGAGGTGTAGTTTGAAAAGGTTGTGTTTTCTGCACGCATCTCTATACAATTAAAAATGAAATTGTTCTCCACCTCTACTCTTTGTGATTCTCTGTGTATAACTGGTTCTCAGTAGAAGATTTTAAAAAGGCAGGAGGCAAGAACAAAATAAAGCCGTAGTGGCGTTTGTTCCCCAGGAAATGATCGAAGCCATCCGCGAGGCGGTAATATACCTGGCACACACACACGATGGCGCCAGAGTGGCCATGCACTGCCTGTGGCACGGCACGCCCAAGGTGAGTGTGTCGCTCGTGGCTTGAACTGCCTTCCCCTCCACTTTCCCGCTCCTTTGGTCTTTGCTCTGATGTGTATCAACATTATCTCTGCAAAGTTGAGCCTCAGGGCCTCCCAGGAATTGGATTTTCTTAGGGCCTAGTGTTTCTCTGTTGGAGTTTTCATTAAAGTACAAAAAGCTTGAGTTGTCTTTATTTGGGAAGGGACCTGTCAAGCAGGTAGAAACAATATATATATATACCTGTGTAGAAGTTTTGGTACCTGTCAGGTTCTTTGATTCCTCATTCAGTGATCTTAGTGGGGGAGGGAGAGGCAGGAGGAGGTGATGAACACGCGAGATGATGCTCTCGTGGGTGTTCGGTACTTTGAGGGATGAGGTAAAGATCCGTGTTAGTTGCAGGAGTTTAACACGAAATGATCCACATTTCCTTGATCAGTATTGTAATCAGTATTGATTTGTCTTGTAAAAGTGTTGTGCTTTGCCCACTTTTTAAATGAATACCACTTGAGTTTCTGGTGAACCAATAAGTATTGAATACCGTCTGTATGCTGCACCCTTACGCATTTCCAGTCAGTTCACACGCTGAAAGAGATCTCTCTGTTCTCCCTGTAAAAGAAGGTATTTCCACTGGGTTTGCCTCACAGCTAATAACTTTAGGGTTCCGTACTTGGGTCACGATGGATTGTCACGTACAGGTCTAATAGGATTGGAATAGCTCTGGAAGGACTTAAAGTATACTGCCGTTTTTTTGGTTCTGGCCACATACCTGTTTTCACTCATGAGAAAAGTGTACCAGACTGGTGGAAATTTAGCATTCTAGACATTTTTGGCCATGTAGTTTTTAATCCATAACTACAAGTTGTAAGACAAATTAACTTTTCTCTTTTAAGGACAGGAAAGTGATTGTGAAAACAATGAAGACTTACGTTGAAAAGGTGGCTAATGTAAGTATAAGAAAAGTACAATTTCTGTTATTTTTTGTTTGCTTTTTGTCTTTTTACTTTTAATGAAATGAAATCACGTCTATTGTAGAAAATTTGAAAACGTCAGAAAATTGCCAACAAGAAAACTATTCATTATTTTAGTACAATCTCTTTCTGTGCATCTGTCTTTTTATGGCATTAAGTTTATACTAAATGAGATTTCTCCTTTTTGCATTTAATTTCATACTGTGACAACTTTCCATTTTTATTAGATATTTTTGAAGACCTGATATTTAACTTCTTTAATGAATCTGTCCATTTATGTTATTAAACGTGGAAATTACTGTCTAGAATAAATTTGTAAAGTCAGCAGAGAAAATTCCAGTTGTTAAGTTTTGTAGTTCTTTGGAACCCTTTGGAGATGCTATAAAAGCTCTCCTCATGAAATCATAGAGGGTATGAAAAGTTTTTTCCAGAGAGATTAATCGCCTCGAACGATAGTATTTCCATGTATTTAAATACTTACTAGTTTTCCATAGTATTTCTAGAATATACATAGTAGCAAACATGTGTTAAAGCTTCTGATTTACTGGGGAACTAAAATTGGCCACAACAACTGTATCCTATGAAAAATGCAAAGAGAACTCCTAGCAGCTGGTGGCCACTTTGGACACCGATAAATTGGCGCTCTGTGCCTATGGACGATCGCAGCTGGAGACCGGGGAGGGAGTATAAGGCCATGTAAGGCAGCTAACTTTTCTGTAACAAAATGAAAGAAAAGATTCTCTAGTGAGTTGTTTCCAACATAGGAGATTTTACTATTTGTTTTTCATCGTGAAGTAAATCTTCTAACATTTTAATTTGAATATTTTAAATTAGAAATGAGTAAAAACCAAATGTTAGTAGAAAATTCTGAAAGGTATTAATAGTAAAAGACATTTCTTTTCTTTTCTTTTCTTTTCTTTTCTTTTCTTTTCTTTTCTTTTCTTTTCTTTTCTTTTCTTTTCTTTTCTTTTTGAGAGAGAGAGTGAGGGGAGGGAGGGACAGAGAGAGAATCCTAAGCAGGCTCTGTCCTGTCAGTGTAGAACCCGATGCAGGGCTCGAACCCACAGACCATGAGTTCATGACCTGAGCTGAAATCTAGAGTCTAATGCTTACCCGACTGAGCCACCCAGGTAGCCCCAAAAGTAAAACACATTCTTAAATAATAAAATTAGATTTGTTTTAATTTTACAGTTGCATAAACAGCTTTGGGGTTTTTGTTTTTGTTTTGTTTTGGAGAACCTGATCCCAGCAAGGCATTATGATGGTAACAAGAAATGGACAGCGCAGTGCCTTTTTTATCTCACGGAGTTGCTTCTAAAGAGAGGAGATAAACTAGTAACTACCCATGGATTTAATTTATGGTTATTTAGACATGCTTAATTTTCCACGTATGGGGGGATTCTTGACATACTCGATTATTTCAGTCCTTTTACATGTATAAAGACTTACCATCTTGTGGCCTGGCCTGTGGTCTGTCACAGGATCTTGAGGAGAGTTTGTTTTGTGGAATTGGTGAGTGTGGTATTCCATAAATGTCACATCAGGGTGGTTGATAGCGTTGTTCATATCATCAGTGTTTTTTCTGATCTGTTTCTCCTTGGCTGCTTCCATCAGGTGCTGAGAAAAGTGTATTAAAAATCTCCAGCTGTAATTGTAGAGGTGTCTTTTTGTCACTGAAGTTCTGTTCCAGTTTCTTTTGTATTCACCCAGAGATACTGTGTATGTGGGCATGCTTCTGTGTGTGGGACTTAAAAAATCAGAGACTGGTGGTTGTGTGCTGTGTACACATTGTTATGCTTTGTTTGCTTCTCTTAATTCACCTCAGGGTCCTTTTCTTTCTTTTTTTTTTTTTAATGTTTATTTATTTTTGAGACAGAGAGAGACAGAGCATGAATGGGGGAGGGGCAGAGAGAGAGAGACACAGAATTGGAAGCAGGCTCCAGGCTCTGAGCCATCAGCCCAGAGCCTGACGCGGGGCTCGAACTCACGAACCGTGAGATCGTGACCTGAGCTGAAGTCAGACGCTCAACCAACTGAGCCACCCAGGCGCCCCACGGTCCTTTTATTTCTACACACACACACACACACACACACACACACACACACACACACACACACTTTTTACCTCCCTTGTTCTTTTTCATGACCGGTTAGTGTTTCATTATAGGACTTCCATAACTCAGTTAACCAGGCCCTACTGTGGGATACTTGGGTAGTTTCTAGTTTTTTGTTATTTCTAGTAGTGCTAAAGAACATGCCCTTTGTGCCTTTGCAGAAGATAAATGCCTGGAGATAGAATTGCTAGATCTGAAAGTATGTGCATTTAAAGTTTTTATGAATGTTGTCACTTGGCTTTTCAAAGAAGTCGAATGACTGCACGTTCTCATCAGTGACCAGCACGCCTGTTTTTCTCAAACCTTTGTCAAGTTAGTATATTAGCAAGAGTTTTCACTTTTGCCTATACGATAGGTGGAAAATGGTATTTCGTTGTTTTAATTATTGTCCTTAATTAATGAGTATTATTTCCTGTGCTTAAAGCCAGCTGTCCCATGTTTTCTGTGAACTATGTTCTTTGCCCATTTTTAGTAGTGTTGGTCTTTATGGTAACGATGTTAGACTTTGTCAGTTTTCTCCAGTTTTTTCTTTTTTAATGTTTAGTTATTTTGAGAAAGAGTGTGTGTGTGAGCAAGGGAGAGGGGTAGAAAGAGAGGGAGAGAGAATCTTAATCAGGCTTCACGCTCAGCATGGAGCCCTATATGGGGCTCGATCTCATGGCTGTGAGATCGTGACCCTGAGCTAAAATTAAGAGTCAGAAGCTTAACCCACGGGGTCACCCAGGCGTCCCTCTTTGGTTAGTTTCTAACTGAAACATTATTACCTGCCATGTTCTTTATATGTGGCTCTGAATGAGTATTTTCAGAAGTCACATACCCTCTCCAAGTAAAAATGATTGATATCATTACCTAGGACACAAAAAGAATATGCCACAAGCTGTGAAAACGCTTTTTTTCATAAAGTAGAAGTTCTTAAACTTTGGAACAGTGTCAGCATCGCGGAAGTAATTCTCTTATTCCAAGAGGTGACCTTTAAGTCACCACGGACATGTTTTGATCTTGTGCTGCTATATTAAAAGCGGTTATTTTTACCTAATTCTCATATTCATTATATAAATATATTTTTTTAGTTTATTTTTTTAGTGTTTCTATTCTAATTAAACAGGATTATTTTAAAGAAATTAGACAATAGGGGCACCGCCGTGGCTCAGTGGGTTGAGCATCGGACTTCGGCTCAGGTCATGATCTCGCAGTTTGTGAGTTCGAGCCCTCTGTCGGGCTCTGTGCTGACAGCTCGGAGCCTGGAGCCTGCTTTGGATTCTGTGTCTCCCTCTCCTCATGCTCTGTCTCTCTGTCTCAAAAATAAATAAACGTTAAAAAAAAAGAAAGAAATTAGACAATATACAAAAGAAGATGAAACTATTACAGTGTCCTTCCTTCCAGGATTTTCTATGTACACATGTGTATTTTGTATCTTATGTGTGATTATATCTGAGTTTATATACTTTCTTTTTCATGATTGAAATTATATATACGTAGTTCTACATTCTTGGGGTTTTTTCCCACTTCCACTTGAACTTTTTGAGTTTAATTTCAAGTAGTAATTTATTAACAGGATACTTATTTTTGAGAGGTGTTACATCCTGGTTAAAAAACAAGTGAGTCTTGCCTATTTGATACTGAAGAATGTGCTTTTGCTTTTCTTTGCTGCTTGTAATCAACCTAGAATATCATTAACTAGATCCTGATAAGAGAGGAAGTTCCTTTGAATGGCTTTTATCTGTCTTGTTTCTATCACTTTAGATAGTCGTTGGGTTGATAATCTTTATAAAGTGACTCCAAGTATACTAAAGGGGAGAGGCCATACATGTTTCTAACCTTTCCTGGCTTCCCTTTCTTACAGGGCCAGTACTCCCATTTGGTCTTATTGGCGGCATTTGATTGTATTGATGATACCAAGCTTGTGAAGCAGATAATCATATCAGTGAGTAATTAATTCTGATGGTCTTGGATAGAACTTAAATTTGTGGCTGTGTCAGTTTGACTTCATACCTATAAGTGTAAAGACCTGGAAGTGTGCTTTCTGCCAGTATTTTGTTCGTTTTATTTATTAATTTGTTTGTTTAGTATTTCATTTGTTTTTCTGATTTTAATAAGGTATAGTTGACACATAACATTATGTAAATTTAAGGAATACATTGTGTTGATTTGAGATACTCATTCATTGCAAAATGATTACCACCAAGTTTTTATTTATTTTTTTAGTTGACTCAGTTAAGTCTGTTTTGGACACTTGCTTCTTTCCTGTATAAAACAACAATATTGTAACTTGATATTAATAATATTATTTTAAATTTGCAAAAGACTGGTTAAATTAGGATAACATGGCTGTCAGACCACAGGACATGCTAAATGAAAAATGAGCAACACAGTGCTCGGGTTTGCTCAGAAATTCATTGCCATAGTAATTCTGCAGTTAGTCAGGAACCCACAGGGAGCGGATGCCCATGACCTTTCTCTCCTTCCTTTGGAGGAATGACCTGTGCACAATTACCCAACTTATCAGTGCCCCTTCCTGGATGGAGCTGATAAAACTCCCTCAATCGCGATCGATACTCCTCAGAGCTTCCGTGAAAGCTTTGTCGGAGTCCCATTAAAAATTCTCAGGAAATTCCTTTTCCTTTCAGCAGTTCCTTGTAGCCTGGTCCAGCAACCACGAAGTGGTAATAAAGAAATGCAGTTCATCTAACCCTAAGTTTGCCTTCAGGAAAACGAAGTCGTCCTTTTGGCATTCCGCGATGCCTGCCTCTTTTTCTGACTTCTGACTATGTGATCCTTTCTTCCCTTCCCTTCCTTTCTTTCTAGTGCATAAACGGTGTGGGGTACATGACAGAGGTCACGGGGGTAGGGATAAGCAGTATAGACTTGGATCACACGAACCTTTGTTTCATAAATACAGGTGGGGCCCTTCGGCCAATCTTAGTGACAAAAGCAGCTTCTCCCTTGTGGACGTTCAGAAAGAGACTTTACCTGTTGGCATGCGGTGGTGCTGTGGCCTCTCTGTGCAGCCGGTCTGGACCGGTAGAGCTGGTGTAGTAGAAAAAAGGGACCAGCTGGTCCAGGGGTAGATGCCAGCTGTCGGTCCCAGTGTGTGTGAATTTCTCATGCCCTCGCTGTCATGTTGCGACTTTCCCCTTGACTGCTTTAAGATTGCGATGACTTTCTTTGGGGTAGGATTGTGGGAAGAAACAAGTTGGCAAGACTTTCATGTCACAAACTGAGTATTTTGGCACGTTCCTTGTGACTTTATTACCCTTTTGACTCCAATCAATAATGATTGTTTTTCATTCCGGTGACAGAGATGTGAGGCCATAAATTGGCAAAATGAATAAAGTTGTTTCACGAAAATGGAAACAGGCTGGGCTATTGAAAGTTCGCTTTTGTTTTAATATTTTCACAACTGCAATTTGCATAAGTGTTCCAAATGGATTTCAAGAGAGGCCAGACTCCCTTCAGGATTTGCCTCCATTGTCTGCTAGATTAATTTTTGCCCAAGCATTCATCCCACTTAGAAGTTGCTTGTGAAACAGTGTTGATTCCTTGTGCTTACCGGTTTGATTCCCACAACTACTTAAGCTACATTCCTGATGACTTGCTCATACTTGGGGCAGCTTTCCCTGAGCGTGGCCTCATGTGCTGAACTCTTGCTTCTAACTGACGAAACTGTGTATCCTTACGCTCTGTTATAGCTGGCGACGGAACTCGGGAATGCCGATACCACCACGAAACCTGGTGTGGCGTTCAGTGCTTTTCACAAATACCCAAGAAAGCGTAGCGTGGCCACTAAGCATTCTTCTGTTCAGGGGTAACCAGACTTCCTGAAACGTCAGGTTGAAACCACAGCCCGGTCATCTGAGCCTTCCTCTTTCTCCACCTGCTTCACTTTCCAAAATAAACACGCTTCTAAAATTGATCCGTTTTTACCCTGGAATCGTGGGTGTGGTGCGGCTGCTTTGACGGCACGTTCCTCTGAAAAGGACGTGGGCAAACCGGCCAGTTGCTGTTTGAAAGTGAAGAAGTATTGATGCGTACTTTAAAATATATTATCTTCTAAATGTACACAAAGGTACAAAGGATGACGCAGCAGACACCCAGCCTCCCAGCATCTGACCAGAAGTAAAGCCTGACAGGCACACTGAAGTTCGAGCCTTTTGTGGACCTGTCCTGTGTATCCCACCCTCCCCCATACCCACTGGGATGAATTCTCTGTTGTTTGGGAGCCTTGCCCTTTCACTGTATGTAAATCTATATGGTACTGGTTTGCATGTTTACAGATTCTCCATAAACGATGCCTTGTCTGTTTTTTTCTGCACCTTGCTTTTTTCTTTTGGCATTGCCTTTGTGCGATTCAGGAGGGGTCGGCAAGTTTTTCATAAAGGGCCAGATTGTAATTATTTTAGGATTTGTGACCCACTTTATGATCTCTCTTCCCTAGTCTTGGTTTTTTTGTGTGTTTTGTTTTGTCTTTGTCTTTAACGACCCTTCAAAATATGAAAACCACTCTTATCTCCTTGGATATGTGAAAGCAAGCTGCAGGTTGGATTTGACCCACGGGCCATGGCTTGCCCGCCCTGTTCTAAATCCCTGATTTTCAGTGCCAAATAGTATTGTACTATGAGTAGAATAATTTTTCCAGTTTTCTGTTGGAGACTTAGATTGTTTATCATTTTAAAAATACTTCAGTTCTCTTTAGATTTTGCTATCCCACGTGATTTTATGAGCATTCGTGTAGGTCTCCATGTTTTTCTAAGGCGTTTACGTAGCAGAATGGATGGGTTGCCAGGTACCCTGCACAGATGTTTACAAAGAGTCACGTGTGGTATTTGCCACCCAGACACCACAAAACCTGTTGCATTATGCAGTGCTTTTAAAAATAGCCAAGACAGCTTAGTGTTACTAAGCATTCTGTTCACAGTAACTGGCTTTCCTGAAATGTCAGGTGGAAGTCACAGCCTACGCTCTCCTTTTTTATGACCAAGCCCCAGTTCAGTCTCTAGACAGCGCTCTCTGCTCTCCACATCCTTGCAGTTTGTCCTTGCTCTCCATCCATTCATTCAGCGGTTAATCATGATGTGACCCGGGGCTCACAGAGTCAGACGCGTTCACAGACCAGGAGGGCACATGAGGAGCCCGGCCGGGTGGGGGGGGGTGGGCTATGGGGAAAGGAGGAGGGAGCTGCCAGCTTCTAGGAACTTGAGCTCCATAGGGATAGAGGCTCCTGGTTTCGTGTTCTTTTTCTTTCTTTTTTTTCTATTTAATTGCAGTACAATACATATAATATCAAACTTAACCATCTTAACCTTTCCCTGTGTTTTTGCATAGTTTTTTTTTTTTATTGAAGTAAAGTTGGCATACAATATTATATTAGTTTCAGGTGTATAGCATAATGATTCCACAGTTATTTACATTCCTCAGTGCTCCTCATGGTGATGCGTCCCCATTGGTCCCCAACAAGGTCATGACAATATTGTTGACTCTGTACCCTATGCTGTACTTTACAGCCCTGTGACTTACTCATTATAAAACACAAAATAAACATCAGAAATATACTCAAATACAAAGAACAAACTGGTGATGAGTGACCTTTACACTTCTCCTGCAAGTCACTTCACTCGTGTAAACCTTGGGCTTCTTATTAGTGAAATGGAAGGAGCCCTAGTACCTCTATCAAGGTGCTGTGAAGAGTATTGAAGATGAAGGGTGTTCTGCTCACAGCACTGGCTCCGGTTCCTGGTAAGCTCTTAACAAGTGTTAGCTTCTGTTGGTGATCACAGGAAGCACCATACACTTTTGCGCAGATAATGAGGGAAGCTTGGGATCTTAAAAAGAGAACCGTGGCTCTTGCGTGGAATCTGGAGCTGGCATTGCCAATGGCTGGGTCACAGATTTGGTAGCGTTGTCATCTCCTCGATGACCAACTTCATCTTTGGCTCGGTTCCTTGCATTAAATTACTAACCTCACTGTAATCAGTAGTTACTTAAGAGATCAGAACATCTAAGAATAAATTATCTCACGGAGAATTCCTTTCCATGGAGTCAGAGCCCTGCCACTGTCCTCGGGCAGGTCACCTGTCCCGTTTATGGGTTCCTCATCTGAAAACCTCGAGTGTTGGACTGAATTCTTTCTGTGGCCCCAGCCACTTCTGCAGAAATCCCTGCTGCTCAAACACGTATGGCTTTGAATATCTATTAGGGCTTGTTGCAAGAAATAGGAATGTTGGGGTAGGGGGGGAACGATTTTTTTCTGTTGCAGATTCTCTCTTAAGAATACAGGAATTTTTTCACAGTGACTTTCCTGTCTGAAAACATCAGGGCACTTATACAGGAGCTTAGTTGGGGTGGGGATGACATTGCCTTTGTTACTTAAATTCAGACAACTAGAAAAGGAGATTATTGTTCTTGGTTAGTTGATTGGAAATGTCATAGAGTGTAATTATTTGTAACTGCTCCGTGGAGTCTTTCTGCATTTATTTCCTTCCCCGCCCATTTTTGTTTTCAATGCAATCCTTAAACAGCCTTCGTTTGCCATGAATAAGCAGCTAACTTTAAAAGCCTTTATTCACTTGTGCGATTTAACAGAGTTCCTTTATCTGTCTTCACATACATCTCAGTGGGGAAATTCTAATAAGAATGTTCTTCATCGATGCTGATGCTGCATTTAAAGCAGCTGCAAATTGACTGTATCTGCTCAGTGACCCCAGCAAGCGGTGTCCCTAGTAATAGTGGCCTAAGAACTATTGGTCATGGTGAATGAAGAGAAGTCCGTTAAATATTTTTTTTAAGTCCTTGAGCTCGGTCACTTATATAAATGGATTTGTTCAGTAATGCTAGTCACAGTGCAGACTCTAGTCTGTGTTCTGAGTATAAATCCTTGTGCTTTAATGACATGATTTCAAACTTAGCTCCACATTTTCTTTTACGTACATTGGGAAAAATAGTGGAGAATGTACCCTTCTGTACCGCTTGGATTTCAAGTGCACATTATTTTAAGCACCTAGATTCATTTTTTGTGTCTTTGATTTCACAGGAAATTATTAGTTCCTTGCCTAACATAATAAATGACAAATACGGAAGGAAGGTCCTCTTGTATTTACTGAGCCCCAGAGATCCTGCACACACAGTGCGGGAAATTATTGAGGTTCTGCAGAGAGGAGATGGGAACGCACACAGGTAAGAATAGTACAGAGGCTTGAGCCCTTTGTTTTCTGGTGTGGTTGCTTATTTTGAGTAGCTTACATTTCCAGAAATCTCCTCACGCATGCATATCCTCTATTGTGCTTCTCTAAAACTTGGAAGGTGAATCCCATTTTTAAGCCTGTGATTTTGGCAGATTCTTTAAAGTTTTTATCTAGAAAAGGAGATAAATGTATTGTGCCAAAAGAATGCCTCTGAGTGCCTGGCACAGAGTAGGCATTCATTGTGTGGTCCGTTTTGGTTTTGCTGCATTTATTTGTTTTAAACTGGAGCAGTTATTTTTGTTTTTGTTTTTTTAATTTTACTTATTTTTTTTTTAGCTCTGGTATGGCTATCATACAGTGTTATTTTAGTTTCAGGGGTACAATATAGTGATTCAGCAGTTCTATACATTCTTCAGTGCTCATCATCGTAAGTGTGTTCTTCACCTATTTCATCCACTCCCGTCCCCGCCTCCCCTCTGGGTAGGTAACCATCAGTTTGTTTCCTATAGGTGAGAGTCTGTTTTTTGGTTTGTCTCTCTCTCTTGTTTTTTCTTAGTTGATTTGATTTATTTCTTAAATTCTGCATATGAGTGCCATCATATGTTATTTTATTTGTCTTTCTCGGACTTATTTCACTTAGCATTATACTCTGTGACTCCATGTTGGTGCACATGGCAAGATTTTATTCTTTTTATGGCTGGGCAACATTCCATTGTCTCTATCCACCACATCTTCTTTGTCCATTCATCTATTGATGGATACTTGAGCTGCTTCCATAGTTTGGCTATTATAAATAACGCTGCAATAAACATAGGGATGTATTTATCTTTTCAAATTAGTGTTTTCGTACTCGTTGGGTATATACCCATTAGTGGAATCACTGGATCATACGATAACTCTGTTTGTAATTTTTTGAGGAACCTCTGTACTCTTTTCCACAGTGGCTGCACCAGTTTGCATTCCCACCAACAGGGTTCCTTTTTCTCGACATCCTCACCAGCACTTACTGTTTCTTGTGTTTCTGATTTTAGCCATTCTGACAGGTGTGAGGTGATATCGTCGTTTTAGATTTGCGTTTCCCTAATGATTAGTGATGTTGAGCATCATTTCATGTGCCTGTTGTCTTTCTGTAGGTCTTCTTTGGAGAAATGTCTGTTCATGTCTTTTGCCCTTTTTTAATTTGATTCTTTGTTTCTCTGGTGTTGAGTTGTGCAAGTTCTTTATATGTTTTGGATACTAACCCCTTATCAGATATGTCACTGGCAAATAACTCCTTCCATTCCGTAGACTGTCTTTTAGTTTTGTTGATTGTTTCCTTTGCTGTGCAGAAGCTTTTTCTTTTCATGTAGCCCTGGTAGTTTATTTTTGTTTGCATTTCCCTTGCCTCAAGAGACATATCTAGAAAGATGTTGCTCTGGCCGATGTCAGAGAAACTACTGCCTGTGCTCTCTTCTAGGATTTTTATGGTTTCAGGTGTCCAGTTTAGGTTCTTAACCTATTTTTAGTTTATTTTTGTGTATGATATGAGAAAGTGGTCCAGTTTCATTCTTTTGCATATAGCTGTCCAGTTTCGCAATATCTTTGTTGAAGAGACTGTCATTGTCCCATTGCATATTCTTGCCTTGCAATCCTTTGTTGAAGATTAATTGACCGTATAATTGTGGGTTCATTTCTAGGCTCTCTCTTCTGTTCCGTTGTTCTATGTATCTGTTTTCTGTGCCTGTGCCATACTGTTTTGATTCTACAGCTTTATAGTATATCTTGAAATCTGGGATTGTGATACCTCCAGTTGTGTTCTGTTTCAAGATTGCTTTGGTTATTCAGGGTCTTTTGTAGTTCCATACAAATTTTAGGATTATTTCTTCAAGTTCTGGGGAAAATGCTATTGGTATTTTGGTAGGGATTACATTAAATCTGTAGATTGCTTTGGGTAGCCTGGCCATTTTAACAATTTTTGTTCTTCTAATCCATGAGCATGAAATGGTTTTTCCATTTGTTTGTGTCTTCAGTTTCTTTCAGCAGTGTTTTATAGTTTTCAGAGTATAGGTCTTTCACTACCTTGCTCAAGTTTATTCCTACATATTCTTTTTGGTACAATTGTAAATGGAGTTTTTTTCCTTAATTTCTCTTTCTGCTACTTCATTATTAGTGTATAGAAATGCAGTGGATTTCTGATTGTTAATTTTGTATCCTGTGACCCTAACTCATTTATCCGTTTTGGTAGTTCTTTGCTAGAGTCTTTAGGGTTTACTCTGTATCGTATCATGTCCTCTGCGAACAGTGACAGTTACACGTCTTCCTTACCAATTTAGATTCCTTTTATTTCTTTAGTGTTGTCTCATTGCTGTGGCTAGGACTTCCAGTACTCTTGAATAAAAGTGCTGAGCGTGGACATCCTTGTCTTATTCCTGATCTTAGGGAAAAGCTGTTTTTCATCATTGATGATGAGGTTAGCTGTGGGTTTTTGTTATATATGGCCTTTATTATCTTGAGGTATGTTCCCTCTAAACCTGCTTTGTTGAGGGTTTCTATCATGAACGGATGTTGTATTTTGTCACATCTTTTTTCTGCATCTATTGAAACATCTTTTCTCTTGTTGATGCATTATTTTGATTGATTTGTGAATATTGAACCACCCTTGCATCCCAAGAATAAATCCCACTTGATTGTGGTGAATGTTTTTTTAGTGTATTATTGGATTTGATTTGCTATTTTGTGGAGTGTTTTTGCATCTGTGTTCATCAGAGATAATTGGCCTGTGATTCTCTGTATTTTTCTGTAGTGCCTTTATCTGGTTTGGTATCAGAGTAATGCTGGCCTCATACAATGAATTTAGAAGCGTTCCTTCTTCTATTTTTTGGAGTAGTTTGAAAAGAATAGGTAGTTTTAACTCTTCATTAAATGTTTGGTAGAATTCACCTGTGAAGTCCTCTGGTCCTGAACTTGTGTTTGCTGGAAGTCTTTTGATCACGGCTTCAGTTTCATTGCTGGTAATCAGCCTGTTCAAATTTTCCGTTTCTTCCAGATTTAGTTTTGGAAGGTTCTATGTTTCTGGGAATTCATGCATTTCTTCTAACTTGTCCAATTTGTGGGCACACAAGTTTTTATACTATTATATTGTAACCCTGTGTATTTCTGTGGTGTCAGTTGTTATTTCTCGTTTTTCATTTCTGATTTTGTTTATTTGAGGCTGCCTAAAGGTTTATCAATTTTGTTCATCTTTTCAAAGAACAAGCTCCTGGTTTCATCTGTTTTATTGGGTTTTTTTAGTTTCTGTTGTGTTTATTTCTGCTCTGTTTATTATTTCCTTCTTTATACTGGTTTTGGGTTTTGTTTGTTGTTCTTATCTAGCTCCTTTAGGTGTAAAATTAAATTGTTGTTTTGAGATTTTTCTTGCTTCTTGAGGTATGCCTGTATTGCTGTATACTTCCCTCTTAGAACCACCTTTGCTGCATCTCGAAGATTTTGGATTGTTGTGTCTTCATTTTCATTTGTCTCCATGAATTTTTTTACTTCCTCTTTGATTTCTTAGTTGACTCATTCATTCTTTAGTAGCATGTTATTCAGCGTCCATCTGTTTGTGTTCTTTCCTGATTTTTTCGTGTGGTTGATTGCTAGTTTCATAGCATTGTGGTCAGAAAAGATACATGGTATATGACATCAGTCTTTTTGAATTTGTTGAGACCTGTTTTGTGGCCTAATATGATGTATTAGGGAGACTATTCCATATAAATTTGAAAAGAATGTGTATTGTTTTAGGATGGAATGTTCTGAGTATATGTTAAATCCATCTGGTCTAAATTGTTATTCAAAGCCACTGTTTCCTTGTTGATTTGCTATTTAAATCATCTGTCTGTTAATGTAAATGGATTCTCAAAGTCCTCTATTGTTAATGTATTATCAATTTCCTTTATGTCTGTTATTAGCTGCTTTATGTATTTGAGTGCTTCCACATTGGGTGCATGGATATTTACAATTGCTATCTCTTCCTGTTGGATTGTCCCCTTTATAATTTTGCAGTATCCTTATGTGTCTCTTGTTACAGTCTTGTAAGTTTTAAAGTCTGTTTTGTCCAATACAGGTATTGCCACCCCAGCTCTCTTTTTATTTCCATTTCGTTGATAAATGCTGTTCCATCCCTTTATTTTCATTGTGCATGTGTCTTTAGGTCTGAAATGAGTCTTGTAGGCAGCATATAGATGAATCTTTTTTTATCCGTTCTGTCACCCTATGTCTTTTGATTGGAGTGTTTCGTCCATTTGCGTCCAAAGTAAATATTGATAGGCACGTACTTATTGCCATTTTGTTACTTGCTTTATGATTGTTTTGTAGTTCTGTTCCTTCCCATTGCTCTTTTCTCTCACAGTTTGCTGGCTTTCTGTAGTGTGATATACTTGGATTCCTTTTTCTTTATTTTAGTCATATCTATTACCGGTTTTTAAATCGGGGTTATCATTAGGTTTATATATGACATCTTATGCATCTAGGAATCTGTTAAGTTGATGGTCACTTGAGGTTAAACCCATTCTAAAAGCACCAAATTGTTACTTTTCTCCTCTTTCCCTTCCTCGTTTTAGGCATGGTGTCATACTTTACATCCTTTTATTTTGTGACTCCCTCAACTGATTGGTATAAATATACTTAATTTTGCTGCCTTTATGTTTCCTACTTTTCTTACTCCTGCTTACGGTCTTTCCTTTTCACTCAGGGTGTGTCTCCTTTTGCATTTCTTGCAGGGCTGGTTTAGTGGTGATGAATTCCTTTAACTTTTGTTTGTCTGGGAAACTCTTAATCTCTCTATTCTGAATGATATCCTTGCTGGTTCGAGTATTGTTGGTAGCATGCCTCTCCCTTCTGGCATGCAGAGTTTCTGCTGAAAAATCAGCTGATAGCCTGAGGGGGCTTCCCTTGTATGTAAATGTTTTCTTTTCTCTTGTTTCTTTAAAAAGTCTCCGGCACGTTTTGCCATTTTAATTACCGTTTTGCCATTTTAATTACTGTGCATCTTGGTGTGGACCTCCTTGGGCTGATTTTGTTGAGGTTCACTCTGCCTCCTGGATCTGGGGATCTGTTTCCTTTGGGAGATTTGGGAAGTTTTGAGCTGTTAACCTCTGTAAGTAAGTTTTCTACCCCTTTTTCTGTCTCTTTTTCCAGGATCTTTATAATGCAAATATTATTACACTTGGTGATGTTGCTGATTCCCTTAATCTCTTTTCATTTCTCTTGTTGTTTGGCCCCTGTGTTAGTGGGCCAGTGTGGGGCCGCCTCGGGCTCGATTTGAGTCAGACCAGGTGTCTGCCACGGTGCAGTAGCCCCGACCTGCAGCAGTGCCTTCCCTGTGTTGTCCCCTGAGAAGCTTTCCCCGGGGCGGGACCCGCTGTCAGACCAGAGGTCTTCACCAAGACCCTGCTGGCGCTGCCTTGGACCCCGTGTGGTTAACTTCCCCTCTCCCCAGGGCGGGAGTCGCTGCGGAGTGGTGCCGGCCCCTGTCAGAGCTGCTCACACACAGCCTCAGCTTGTGGCCCTGCCTCAGATGGTCTCTGGGCCAAGAGCGTGTTGGAGGAGGGAGGTCTGCAAGAGGACAAGGCGTGGAGCTAGTCTGTTTGGGGGGGGGGGGGGGGCCGGAGCTGAGGCCTAGCCGGGAGGGCTGTGTCTGCAGAAGTGCTCAGAGATGGGGGGCGCTGTTAGCAAGTCAGGTGGACGGTGTTGCATGGGCACCGTTCCCACAGGGGTCCGTGTGCCTCGGCCAGGGGATGGGGGAGGGAAGTGGTGCCCTCCAGCTGCTTCTTTCCTGTAGAAGTCTCCCGAAGATCCCTGCCCCTCCATCCCAGGCTGTGAGCTTAGTAAATGGATTTCCCTCCCGCATATCCCGGGTGCTTTTCGAACTGCTGCTTCTATGTTGTGTATCTCCACAGGCCTTTTTGTCGTGCTGTCTCTAAGGCGGGGACTCCGTTTTCTGTCACCCTCCCTGCTCTCCCAGAGCCAAGCATGCTGAAAGTTCCGGGTGTTAAGCCCCACTGATTGTAAGAACCCATGAGATTATGCCCCTCGGATTGTCAAAGCCACATGTTTCAATCCCACATGTTACAGGGATTCGTCTTCCCCAGGCAGACACCCCGTGTAGGGCCCGCCTCGCGTGAGGGGCTGTTTCTCTCCCTCCTCCACCCCCACTGCAGACAGTCCTGGGCATCCTTTCAGCTTCCGACCCGCGTCTCCTCCCTTCCTGTCCTCACCAGTATGGCCTCAAATCTAGATTTAGCGGTTTAGACGCTGTTCTGCCAGTCCTCTGGTCGTTCTCTGGGTTGTTCACCCTGATGTGGGTGTTATCGAGTGTATCCATGGGAGGAGGTGGGCTTAGGGTCCTCTTCTGCCATCCTCCCTGGAGATCAGTTTTGCTTTATTTTTAAAGCTATTGGTATCACATAATTCGATATTGTAGAGAGTAGAGTCCATAAAGTAGTCTAATCCTGTCTTCTAACTTGTTGTTGTTGTTTGGGTATTACATCGCGCAAGGTTCACTTATTAAGTGCTAATTCTGTGACAGGCACTGTTCAGATCCTGGAGACACAAAGATGAAAGCGAGGTATCCCACCCTTAAGTTGCTTACTACCTGCACACCACAGAGAGAGCAATGATTACGCCAAGTTGGACCAAGACTGTTTCTTAAAAATGTTTAGTGTGTATTTATTTTTGAGAGAGAGAGAGTGTGTGTATGGGCAGGGGTGGGGCAGAGAGAGACATGCAGAATCTAGGGCAGGGTCCAGGCCGCCCGACGTGGGGGTCGAGCCCGCGAACGGTGAGATCATGATCTGGGCCGAAGTCGGATGCTTAACCGACTGAGCCACCCAGGCGCCCCTGACGCAGATTGTTTAAAGCCCGTAGAGGTTTTTGTGGTGGTAAGATCACTCTTTCCTTCGCCACTCATCTCACCTGAGTGCCTCGTTTGCCACGCTCCTACAGTAAGAAGGACACCGCCATCCGCCGGCGAGAGCTCCTGGAGGCCGTCTCTCCGGCTTTGTTAAGCCACCTGCAAGGACACGCCCGCGAAGTGGTGCTGGATAAGTCTGCGTGCGTGTTGGTGCCCGGCATTCTGGGAGCTGCCACGGGAGACGTCCAGCCCGCCATGAGCGCCATCGCTGGCTTGGCGGCCGCCGAGTTGCACCCGGGCGGCCAGGACGGAGAGGTAACGTGCTGTCGCGAGACGGGCGGAAAGCTGCAGCGTCGCACAGACGCCGGCCACCGAGATCAGGGCTCGAAGAGAATTCCGATGCTGACTGCCTCCCCTCAGCCCGAACCCGCAGCACATCTGATCCTGCGGATTCGGAACACGGTGCCGCTGCAGGGCTGTCCTTCTCAGGGCTTCCCGTGACTTCCTCTTACCCACAGAGTCGAGACCGTCGTCTTAACGCGGCTCTCTGCGGCCCGTGATTGGCACCAGGCTGCCTTCCTAGCTTTTGCTGTGTTCTTCACTCTGTTTTGAATTCACTGTGGATTTTTGCACCTCTCTGCATTCGCACGCGCCTCTTTGCTCACCCTGGATGCTACCTGTGTCCCCATTTTGCCGTGCTGTCCCTGTAGAAAGCCTCACTCATCCTAGAAGTTCCCCAGAGTCCCTCTCCTTGAAGTCTTCCCAAGTTCCCTCCCATTAAAAAAGTCCGCTCTTTCTGATAGCTCCCCTGCCTGCCTGCCTTGGCCCGGGACTCCTGCCTTACCTCTTAAGTTCCTTGATCCACGCGCCTCATCTGTGCTGGGCGGAGGTCAGCCCTGTTCCCCCATCCCCCAAAGCTTACCGTTTTGCTGAACACAACATAGAGACGAATACGTACCCAGATAATTACCCACTAGAGGATGGAGATACCTGCTGTAAAGGACACGTACGTGTTCTCTGGAGCCGTATAAGAATGGGAGCCAGCCTGTCCCCAGGAAGGCTTCCCCGAGGCAGTGAAGGTTACACTGAGGCCGGAGGATCGTAGCTCAGTGAAGAAAGGCAGAGGGAGGAACATGGGCCGCAGTTGGAAGGAGGGAAGGGTCTCGGCTCATTTGGGGACAGAGGGCTCAGGGGAGGTCAGCCGGCAGAGGGAAGAAGAGGCAGAGGTCAGACCGGGCAGGGCCTGTGTGTTGGGGAGTCTATTTCCTGCTGCGGGCCCTGGGTCTGGACCCTCCCCTCGCAGGGCAGAGCATAGAAACCAGCCAGGAGGATGCAGGCGTGATGAGTTTTCTCTGCAAGGGATGGAGCCCGTTGCCTCCCGTGCTTGATAAGGAGAGATCCTAGGTGCTGTGGGACCCATGGGGACCAAGTGTCAGTGTTTCTGCTGTCACGCTTCGTCCCACAGGTTCATTTGCACTCAGAACTGCCTATTGCAGCCTGAACCGTGGTTGGCAGGACGTTGGGACGAGCGCCGTGTGGTGCTATTCAGCGTGGAGGTCATGAGGCCACGCCTGAAGTGCCTTTTAGTGGCGCTGGCCGCGGTGTCCCGCTTCCTCTCAGTCTGGGGATTGGGCTACACCTCTGGTCCCTCCAGGCGTTCAGGGCCACTCCTGATCATGACCTCCCTCCTGAGTGTTGTCGAACTTCCAACTTGTCTGAGTCCTCACCTGTGTGCGGTGATAGAGAATGGATTATCGGCCAAGGCGTGGCTGAAGACTGTTGTTTAAGTCCCTGCCTTCTTGCCCCCTTACAGCTTCACGTCGCAGAGCATCCTGCGGGACATCTCGTTCTGAAGTGGTTAATAGAACAAGATAAGAAGATGAAGGAAAGCGGAAGAGAAGGTAGGCTGTGAAACTTGACCTTTTCCTGTATCTCATGTGGAATTTCAGTAATTCCTGACGTCCCTGAACTGTATGCCGGTCGTTTATGTTCAAGTGAAACTTGCTGAGTGTTTACAAATGATGTCTGTGAATGAGAAGTAATTTAGGGGTTGCAAATAATGCTCTAGTAGATGTTGGAAATTTATGTCCCATAATCCTTTAATTTCCTTTCTCTGTCCACCCTCCCTCACTGTCTCACCTCCCTCGCTACTTCAGGCTTTGGATCTGGCTGGCCAGAGCCCTAAAATGCCATTCTGTTCCTTGAGGGGGTGGGGGCGGGAAGGAGGGGGAAGATTTGTGAGTGTGACTACCCCCAGCTGAAAAGTGTATTTATCTCTACTTTGGAGGAAAGGATAAGCAGAAGAAAACTATCCTCCTCAGAATTTTGAGCTAATGCCTGTTTGGCATTGAAAATACTTATGACCAGAGAGCAAGCCAGTGCTTGGCCGCTTGCTGCTCTGCAGAAAGTCAGCTTTCAAGAGAAGGACAGCATCTTTTATCCACCTGAACAGTGGCATCCCATTCCTGTCTCGGTCCTGTCTTTGACCAGACCTTCTGTTACTAAGTTCGAGCTCCATCCAGTATTGTAGCCACTGAAGGGCTTTCCCCCCTCATTGTGTCTGGACAAAGCGACAGATCATGAATTTCTGTCTTGAGGCAAGTTGCAGTCCTGATGGCTAGTGGGGCAATCAGTACAGTAGTACAGTTGTCACTTCTCACTCTCCCTTGAAGATCAGAGACTTGGGGCTGTTTTTCATTGCATGCTTCCCATAAAGGAGACAGCTTGTAACACAGTTTGAAGGGAAAATAATGTATTGAATCATCTTTTTCATTATTAAGAATTCAGTGCTCTGTTGAGCTGAGTTTATGTCAGAAAAGTTGTCTGGTTTACTTTTAAAATCCAAAGAATTTTCAAGTGACTTTTGTCCCTAATTCGGTTACACTGGCAGCCTTATAACATACTTGTGTGGACCTGCCGTGTTCCACGGAGCTCCGAATGGGCGTGGCTGGCTGTCTTGGTCCTCTGTCGCCGTGTAACAAGCCACCCCAAAACTTGGTAGTTCGCAAACAACATCTGATCGGGGTTTGGTTTTGTTCTCCTCACTGTCACCTGGGGCAGCTCGGCTTAGGGTCGGAGTATCTCTGCACTTGGACGATGGCTGGCGGTGGCCAAGTCCAGCAGCCTCGTGCCATCCCGCCAGGCTGCTTGGGCTTCCTCACAACATGGTGGGTGGGCTCTAAGAGAAGAAAGCAGGTACGTGGTGCTTTTATGATTTAGCCATAGAAGTTACTTAACATCACTCTTTCCCTTCTCTCTTGGTTAAGCCCGTCACAGGCCCACCAGAGTTCAAAAGAAGACATTGATTTCAGCTCCGGGTGGGGGTGGGCGTGTGCAGCATTCTAGAAGAGCACACAGGACAGGGATACTGTCGTGGTCAGTCACCTTTGGAAAACACCATCTGCCTCACTGGCCGATTGCTGTCCTTCGGCCTGTGCCGTGAAGAGCTAAATAGTCCTAGGCCTCTTGGCTTTTAAAGGGTCCTCACATTTGAGTATCTTCTGAGTGAATTATATATGCAGCCACCCAAGATACTTACCTTCAAGATAGGTTTGCCTTCACTTCCATCTGTACCCAACCCTAGCTTTCAGAATTTCTGCTTTGTCCAAGAATTAGTTACATACACTTCCATCGCACGGTGAATAAGATAAGATAGCAAGCCCTTGGGAATCTGATAATGACAAGCAAGCTAATAACACAAGATGAGTAACATTTTTGACGGGTGAATGGCTAGCTTTGTAGACAGAAATTGCCAGGTGTCAATCACAATAGTCACGTGACCACTAGTCACCTCCTGAGTGAGCATTTTTCACGAGGGAGAACTTGCTCTCCTCCAAGCACGAGGTGTTGCTGTCAAACGTTCACTTCCTGAATGCCTTTCAGGTCAGGGTTAAATCATTAAATAGTACAAAGAGATGCAAGCACGACCAAGTGCTCATTTTATAGGAATTCATTGTTTGTCCTGAGTAATTATTTCTAAACACAGTCTAAAACCTGGATCGGAGTAGAAGGAAATGGCTGTATTGGAAACACGTTAAACAGGGGCGCCTGGGTGGCTCCGTCGGTTGAGCGTCCGACTTCGGCTCAGGTCGTGATCTCGCGGCTCGAGAGTTCAAGCCCGGAGTCAGGCTCTGTGTGGACAGCTCGGAGCCTGGAGCCTGCTTCCCATTCTGTGTCTCCCCCTCTCTCCACCACCCCTGCACTCTGTCTCTCTCAAAAATAAATAAAACATTTTGTAAAAAAGAAGAGAATTGTAGGACATTAGTGGCTTTTTAAAATAAAAATGAGGGGCACCTGGGTGGCTCAGTTGGTTAAGCGCCAGACTTCAGCTCAAGTCATGATCTCACAGTTTGTGGGTTTGAGCCCCGCCCACATCGCGCTCTGTGCTGACAGCTCAGAGCCTGGAGCCTGCTTCCGATTCTGTGTCTCCCTCTCTGTCTGCCCCTCCCCAACTCGCACTCTGACTCACTCTCTCTCTCTCCGAGAAATAAAAAAATTTAAAAACATACATCAAATAAATCAGAGCTGGAATTTTTAGTATTAAGGAAGATTGAGTCAGAACTCTTCACTTTTTTATTAGAATATTTGTAGATTTAAGGGCAGTAGAGAAGTAGATTGGGAGTTTAAATCTTGGTGTGATGTTCACTAAGCTTCAGTGTATTTTTCAATTTTTCAGGTTGTTTCGCAAAAACGCTTGTAGAGCATGTTGGTGTGAAGAACCTGAGGTCCTGGGCCAGTGTAAACCGAGGTGCCATTATTCTTGCTAGGTAAGTACGTGTGTGCCTTGGCCGCACAGGCCCCTCCTCCTGCCCGTTGGCGCAGAAGCCCCTTCCTCCACATTCTTCCTTGGGTCTGTCCTTGGTGTCTGATCGCTGGCCATCGCTCCCGGTCCCTCAGAGTGCAGACGGGCACAGCAAATAGCAGAGGCCAGACGTAACTCTTTCAGTCGGTTCTTAAAAGTTTATTTTATGGCTTTGACCAAAATAGAATTGGATTCTCTCTCTTGCTCCCTCGCTGTACTCAGGAAAGCGCTTTACGTCTGATTAATGTGTAGGGGTCACTTTCACGACCTCCTTTTCTCCCCAGATTATGGAGCCCTCCGACACCCGATTATTATAAATTATGTAATTCATAGGATTTGCCAAGTATATACGTTTTCTGGAACATTATTACGGCCATTGGGAATTATAGATCTCAAAAAAAAAAAAAAAAAGGGATCTGTAGCAACTAGTTCACCTTTGGCATTTCACGTTGGTTGGGCTTAAACTGTACGTCCCGAAGTAATAAGCCATCAGTCCAGCCAGTGTCACATCTCCTCACCTGGTCCTTGTTCCTGGAAGGCTGTGTTGGCAACCCCTGTACATTTTGCCTTTTGACCCTCCTCGTGCATATGCATGGTCTCCCCCTCGCACACACCCTTCCTGCCTCTGGCAGCAACCTGTCTGTTCTCTGTATTTATGAGCTGGGTTTTGTTTTGTTCTGGTTTTGTTTTTGTTTTAAATTAGACTCCACGTGTAAATAAGAGATCACACAGTGTATCATTTGATTGTTTCATCACATTTATGGTTTTGACCAAAATTGTAATTGCATTCTTTTTAATGAATTAGTCTTGTCCCTGTGAAAACTGACAAACTTGCTTTTTAAATCATGCCTGACTTTACGTGTAATTTTTCTTACTTTCCAGTATTCTTAAAAGGATTCTGGGAGCATTTGCTACTGAAGTCTGCATGCTAATTGTTTATTTCTAATTAAAATGATAGAATACTGATGATTTGTGAATTGAGGCATGTGCTCAACTTGTCTGTTGTTCTCCAGAGTTACTTGGAGTTTATAATTAACAGGTCATTGAAACTTACGTACGTTCTGTTCCTGGATGTGAAACCCTTCTATTAACAGCATTCATTTAAAATAGATTGGTTTGTTGTGAAGTAATCACTGCTGATTTTTTTTTCCCCTGCTGTGTTACCGAGGTTTGGAAAAGGGGATACGTTTGAATTTCCCACAGTATGTCACATGCAGCATGCTGTGTAATTTGATCTGTTTTGTTTGTAAAAGTTAGAAGTCTTTCTTCGGTCTACAGTTTGATTTTGGTACACATATACCCATAAACACAGTCCATACAGACATCCGTTACTTCAGGTAGATCAGGATCTCCAAATATATGGGTGGTGCGGTTCATTTTGTTCATTTCTTATGAAAATTAGTTCATTTTCCAGTTGAAGTTGAACAGCCAGAATCCATTAGCCGAAACATGAACTTTTTTAATATGAGTTTCTTTACCAGGCGTTTGGAGTGTTAACACCTACTGACATATTCTTTCATTAACGCTCAATTAACTAAAAATTTCAACCGTGCCGTGAAATTAATTTGTAAAGATTGCTCATCAATCGAAGCTGCTCTTGGGTGGATCTTAAACATTAGAAGGATACTACAGATTTATTCTGGAACACTAGCATGTAAGATGTTTGAGGTTGTGAAGGGATGCTGAACTACATATAACCTAATTATTAATACAGTAATCAGTTTTAATGGTTTTAGAACAGTCATGTGCTTGACTTGTTTGGCAAAATTCTCTGCTTGTGTATTTTACTTCAAACTTGTGCAGTATTCCCTAGATCTTTTTTACAGTAAGTGAAAAGGCATCCTTGGTGAGAAAGAGTATCAGCCTTGTCGGCTATCTGAAAAACGACTCGGGGCAGCAGAATCCTCTAGCATTTAGATCATCGTGGGTTCTAGACACCCTGCCTGGGTTTCGATCCCAGCTCACTGTGCGGTCTTGGGCAAATCACTCAGCTTCTGTGGACCTTCATTTTCTTGGTTGTAAAATTAGATTAGTACTAATCATAGGCTGTTATGCAAACTATAGGAGATGGCGTATGTAAAATTCTTAGCTTTACGTTCAGCGCGTGTGTTCAGGAAATACTTTTATTACGTCCACGCGTTATGTGAGTGCGTGCTTAGCCAGAAACTACCCGGTGAGTCACGACTCTGTTAAAAGGGCACTTCATTTCGCACCTTTGCAAGTGGCAAGCTGGGCCTTGTCCCCCGCCAACGGCAGAGTGCTGCTCAGTGCTGCTGACCTAACTGTCCTCTTTGTGGACATGCCGCAAGTTATCAGGACCAGGGACTTGGGGAAATGCCAAGTGGTTTGTTTCTAGGATGTGTTTCTGAGGTCAGCATTAAATGTGGTCGTACAGAAGCGGGGAGCCCTGGTCTTCTACAGTCGGGTGCCTGTGCCCCAGCCCCTATTTAAAGAGAAAGGGGTCTCGCGGGCTCTTGGTAGCAGCCTCCAGGACTCCGTTCCCTTGTGGGGATAGGGCTCCGGCGGGCTTCCAGGAAGCAGAGCTGACTGGTTTGTTTTAGTGGCTCCCGTTCATGAAGTACTCGCTAAGTGCCGTGCCCTGGCGAGGAACCTCCCATATGTGGTCATTTGAGCCTCAAGAAATCTCTCCAGTAGGGGGTGGCTCATGTTGTTGATCCCGTCTCTAGGTCAGGAAACAGACATTTTAAATAGCACGCTCTGGTGGGTACAGTTACCGAGTGGCTGAGGGAGGTTTCAAATCTAGGCCCTTAAGCTCCTCACCCTTTTGGATGTTTTAGCCACGGAGTTTAGAAGGAAGGCTCTTAGCTGCTTCCCTCTCGGGCCCTCCACCTTTCCTGCGTGGCCCCTGGTCACTGGTGCTACGCGGTCGCTCAGGGAAGTCTTCTCGGTCGTCTGTGTGCCCCATGGTACCGTGAAATAGAGAAGTAAAACACAAGGTTTCTGTTCTTGAGTTTCATCTGGGTAGGAAAGAGGGGCTAGAATCCATGCAGTAAACACATTTAAGACCGGGTGTTAGTCCTAAGATAACCAGCGAATGTAGGACCCATTCTGTACGGCACGGAGTTCCGTGTGATCTGCCAGCAAGATTATAAAACGTTTTCTATTTACGTGCTCTAAGAATATAGGCTCCCAGCCCCCCTCATTCATCTGGTGAATTAAAAAGAGGTATTTATGATTGTCAGGCTTGTCTCACAAATCAGTGAACTTTTTCTACCTTGGGTGGAGATAGTATTGGCAGATGGTTAGGGGTTTTTATGAAGTGTCATTTTTTTATTGGTTGATTGTTGTCTCCTCAGCCTTCTCCAGAGCTCCGATCAAGAAGTTGCAAACAAAGTCAAGGCTGGACTCAAAGGCCTCATTCCCACATTGGAGAAAAACAAAAATGCCAGCAAAGGAATAGAAACGCTGCTTGAAAAACTGGCCGCATAGTGGAGATAGTTAAGAACAAGATGGAATCTTCTTTCCTGTTCTCTTTTCCCAGAGTGGGAAAGAAGGGCCAGGGGCCGCCTTCCTGGGAGTCTGGGTGCTCTGTATATGTGCTTCTTGTTTGTATAAGAGTCTATTTATAAAACAGTTTTCTAAAAATGGTCTTTTTTTTTTTTTTTTTTAATCCTAGCCAAGTCTTCTGTCTTTGGAGTGCTGAGCAAATCACACGAGGCTGTAACATAAAAGGCTTAACCATCGTATACAGGGGGACCAACCAGATACATCCCAAGTAGAAGCAAGAGTTGATTCAAGGGAGAAGAGGTCTCCTTGAGCAGTGGTCTGAGAGGGCTTCAGGGAGGGGGTGGCACTTGGGGACCTTGAAGGAAGTCAGGGTGTAGAAAAAGGGAGCCCTGGGGAGTCTGTTTGGAGCAGTGAGGTGAAAATTAAGCGTTTTGCAGGCACTTCAGGAAGCCTTATGACCCAGAGACAGGATGGCCTGAGGCGACAGCAGCCGCCACATTCCCTGCTGCTTTGGGGATTGGGTTTCGGGTTAGATTTTGTTGGCCAGGCCTTCAGGTAAGTTCAGGCTCCTGAGAGGAAATGTGCTATAAGAATGAGGGGGTCACAGTGGGGGCTGGGTGAAGGTCAAGGTCACTGGGAAAGTCTCCCTATCTTGGGAGCCACGCCTTCCCAGTAAATATCTCCCTGTGATCAGGCGTTTTTCCTTAGGACTTTGCCTTAAGCAGCTGAAGACTTGATAGGGTTCGAGTTAGAAGAAAGGCGATGCGAATTTGTGAACAGTGCAGAAATTTAAATTTAGGCGCGGGTAGGTTGTTTGAATTTTAAAACTGTGCTTGGCGTTTAGCAACAAAGTTGAAGGGTTGGTAGACTCATCCTCACCATGGACACCGAGCCCCAAAGCTTCCTCTCAGTAGCCTGTCCGGACACGCCCTGGGGTCTGTCACCGCAGGACACCTGCTGCGGAGTTGCTGTGCCTTACCTGGCCGGACTGTGGCGGTCCAGCACTGCCCCCCACCGCACCCTCACAGGATACCAGCATCCCACCTGCCAGGGACAGGGAGACCTGGCCCTGGAGCCCAAGAGCCCATGCCTGTAACTTGGGGGTCCTCTCCCCAACCCCCACCGGGTCTCAGGGTGGTGGGGGATTGAGGTGAGGAGGTAAATACAGAAAAGCCAACAGCAGAGCTTGCTTCTGTTTGACGAACACACTGGGAGCTTGTGTTGTCCACGGAAAGG
Source organism: Panthera leo (assembly GCF_018350215.1). Taxonomy (NCBI): domain Eukaryota; kingdom Metazoa; phylum Chordata; class Mammalia; order Carnivora; family Felidae; genus Panthera; species Panthera leo. The sequence goes on from NC_056691.1 coordinate 8,652,163, forward strand.
GCGCGTGTTCACCAAGAGGAGGGAAAAATCCCTACTGTTCTGTCTACGAGACTAAACAAACATATAAAATTAGAGTAGAGTGGGGCCAACGCAGCCTGTGTTCCTCTGCCCGCTCCTCCACACCCCTGCTTTTGCCCAGCTGGGAAGGAACTACTTCCCCTTCTTTACAGCTCCACTGCGTTTTGAAACGCTTTGGTTTTTATTGCGGGTTTTATTTGTTCCCTTTCAAATGTTGGTTGTGGGCATTACAGATGGAGACCTTTCCCCAGCCCTGGTCCCCATCTTCTCTCCGTCGTCCCAGGAGAACGGCATCATTTTGGAGAAGTCCGTGTTCAGGTCTTACGTGGTGATGCTGCCCTAGGTTGGTAAACAATTAAGCAGTGAACTGCCCTTATGTGGCCCATACCATTTCAGTTTTCCTGGTGTTAATCAACTTGCTTCCTTCATTTTCATTTGCTTATTTTTCTACATCCTTCCTAGTTTTTCCCAACCTTCTCATCAGAATTGCTTCAACGTTTCTAGCAGGTACCATTTTCCTTTCTTCAGCCTGGAAAGGCTCCCATGTTACTCAGGTGTCCCCACTTTTCCCCGTGGCTCCGGTGTCCTAACTGGTGTGCTTTGGTGCCACTGTGCCACACGTGGGTCCTAGAAGTGCCGAGGTTTTAGCAGACGCCTCCGTCACTCCGCGGGGCCACGCAAACACTTCGTGGTGTGGCTTGTCCAAAAGAACTCTGGTGTGAACTAATCCCAGGGGCCTATTCCTTGAGTCACCGGTGGATTGAAGGCGGCTGGCCAGTGAACGTTGGAAGTGGGGTTCCTGGGGAAGGTTTCTTAGATCACAGGCCCCCCGCCCCAGGAAGGGTCCCTCTCCTGCCAGCCAACCTTGGATGTGCTCACTGGACGCTCAGAGCAGGTGTGCTATCGCAGCCGTAGAAGACAGCATGCTGACCATGGCTCAGCCAAAGATGGAAAGTCGATCTTCGGGAGAGATCAACCCTTGGGAGATGCCCTGCTACTGGACTCCTGGTTCCGTGAGGCAATAAGCCCACTCATCAGGCCATTTTGAATTGGGTCCTTAGACACCTGCTGCCAAGAGTGTGCTAACCTGACTCCCAATATTAGTTTCCACACTATAACACATTGAGCCGACTAGCATTCCCATTTTCCCTTAGAGACACCCCTCCTGGAGGCAGCTGGCTTTCTGGATGTCCTGAGGACCTGCTATACAACCACCATCATCATCCTGGCCGTCTCTTTGTTTCTCCTACGGAAAGTCCATTTCCAGGATCCCATGCATTTTTTTCTTGTTTAAGCCCCTCTTGAATGGGACATAATCTCTAGTAACTTGCTATGAAAGAACGCAGGTGAGAGTGAACGTCTTCATTACACACCCTTTCACACCTGGGTGACTAGTTGAGCTGGATATAGAATTTTGGTTGGAAATTTTGCCTCAAAATTTTAAGGATGTGGGTCAATATTTTCTTTGATTTAGGGTTGCTATGGAACCCTTACACCACCCTCGTTCCCACCCTTTTTTATATGTGCCCTTTTGCAGGGGCAGTGCTTCTCCAGAAGGTGACAGGACACTTTTTAATCCCCAGCTGCCTTATCTTGCAGGTCATTGTGCATTGGTGTATGAAGTGTGTCTGTTTTCCATCCTTCATGCTGGGCATTTGGAGATGTTTTAGAAAATTTCAGTTCTTCCCTTCTGAGAGTTGCATTTGTATCATTTCCGTCTCTGTCTCTCTCTCTTTTTTTTTTTTTCCTGTTTTCTTTATTCTTTGGAATTGCTGTTAACTACCATTTTGAATTTTTTTTTTTTTTTTAACATTTATTTATTTTTGAGACAGAGAGAGACAGAGCATGAACGGGGGAGGGTCAGAGAGAGGGAGACACAGAATCTGAAACAGGCTCCAGGCTCTGAGCTGTCAGCACAGAGCCCGACGCAGGGCTCGAACTCACTGACCGCGAGATCGTGACCTGAGCCGAAGTCGGCCACTTTACCGACTGAGCCACCCAGGCGCCCCGCTGTTAACTACCATTTTGAATGCTGGTTTGATCCTCTAGTTTTCTATTTTCATTTCTTTGGCTTTTTGTTTTGCCCAGAAATGAGAGACCTATTTCCTCTCCATCTTCTGCCAGCCTTTCCACTCAAGTGTCCTTTTTTTTTGTGTGCCTTGGATGAACTCTCTCTTACTTCTTGGGATGTTGTATTTTATGTTCATTTTGCTTTGTTTTGTTTTACTTTGCTTTGTCTCTTTTCTATTGTCTGCTCTTTGGTTTACTTTGGTCTCTTGCATTTGAGGCTTTGCTGGAGAGATCTTTGGTTCTCTGTATATTTAAGACCCTGAAACCTGATTAGAAACGGGCAGGCCTAGCCTGTTATTATAGCACAGGTGTAGGGGCTGCTGTTTCACTGAAGTCCTCCAGACCTCAGGATGTCTAGGCCTTTTGTCTGGGGCCCTTAAGTGCCTCTGGAGAGAAATCCACCTGCCTGCCAGTTTTCTAGTTGCTCAGCACTCATTGTGCAGATCTGAATTAACCCATATACTTACCGTAAGGACAGTGCCTCTCCGTCGTGCTGTCTTCTCTCCCGGGGCCCTAGCCTAGTGGAATGGAACCAATGCAAGTCCAGACGAGGACTTCTGCCAAGGTTTGGAGTGGTAGTAAACCAGTTTGAAGCAAGCCCCCGTTTTCCATCCCACGTCTCTCCCCAGTACCTAGAACCTCGAACTGCTGACATGTCGTTTATACCACGCGGAGAATTCACCTGCTCTTCTGCATTCACCTTTCTCAGCCCTGCCTCCTCCTTCGCTGCTCTCTGTCCCTCCAGATATTTGTTGCAAGTGCACACTCACCGGTGGCTTCTCTCCCAGGCACTTCGTTCCAGTGAGCGTGTACCGTTTTTGTTCTTAGCAGAAATCTACACATGGTTTCAACCAAACTGAAAAGGACCTGGCTGGCTGTGGCGGGGGAGGTTATTTTCCATGGAAGAGCTTGATTTGAGAATGTCTTTCATTGCAAGATTCAGCTTTTTGCAGTTTTCAGATTGCACCAACCCCACGCTTTCCCCAGGGATCAGACTCTGCCTACAAAGAAGGAAGAACCCTGTTTTCCTTTTAAGCCTGGGGTGCCATGCCTTTGTGTAATGGAATAAGGACCCTTACAGGAAACTTCCTGCATGCTTGATCTCAGAGGATTGGCTCTTCTAGGACATGGCGCTTCTGTTACTACGTTCAAAGAAATTTTGAAAAGATTACATCTTAATTATAGCAGGTTAATCACTCTTAAGTCTGAGAAAGATGAGGGTGTGTGCGTATTTTTAGACTAAGAGCACAAGGTCTCAAAAACAGCAGTTAATACTGAGCCACTAACCATAAACTTTCTACGCCAGAACTGATGAACTAAACAAACATAAAAATCTGCTGCTTGAGCTCTTTTCTCACTTCTGATCTTGCTTAACCTAAGGAAACTAAATTTATAATAATCTCTACCTGATACATGTTCAATTAAGCCCCTTTGAGTTGGTGAGGTGAAATCCTAACCCCCCCAGAAGTCAGAATGTACTGTATTTGGAGACAGAGCCTTTAAAGAGGTAACATAGGTGAAATGAAGTCATACGGGTGTACCCCAATCCAATACGGCTGTCGTCCTTAGAAGGAGATGAGACCCCACTCACGTAAGAGAAGAAGACCACGTGAAGACAGCCAAGGAGGGAAGCCACTCCGTGAAATCAACCTTGCTGACACCTTGATCTTGAACTTCTGGCCTCCAGTCCTGGGAGGAGATAAATCTCTGTTGTTTAATGCACCCAATCTGTGGTATTTGTTATGGCCACCCTAGCAAACTAATTCATCTTTTCTGTTTAAAAAAAATTTTTTAATGTTTATTTATTTTTGAGAGAGAGAGAGACAGGGTGTGAACAGGGGAGGGACAGAGAGAGAGGGAGCCACCCAACCTAAAATCTGAGCTGTCAGCGCAGACACCCCCACGAGGGGTCGAGCCCACGGACCGTGAGATCATGACCTGAGCCGAAGTCGGACGTTTAACCAGTCGAGCCACCCAGGCGCCTCATGTCTTTTCTTAAATTTTAAAACACGACCACTAAAGGGACCTAACCCCAATTCCCTAACCTGCTCCCTTGCGAATTCTTAAGTCTTTTAAATGAACATTCTTAAGCAGGAGACACAGCATGCTCCTTGGATCCCATGACTTTCCTGCACAGTAACTAAAGGGCTCCTTTGTGTGCATTCCCAAGTGTGCACACACGCTGCCCGCCGTGTCCGTGTTTGTACCCCAGAGAGTGCCTTGCAGGATACGCTGCTGTTCCCACTCCCATCCCTATAAAGGAATAATGTTTGGACTCTTCGATCAAAACGTTTTATCCAACTTTTAAACATGGGTTCGTGCCCGCTGCTGAATCTAAGTGGACAAAGCTGCAGAAATGTGGCAGTGAGAAATTTTGGTCCGTGCTCTCTTGTTGTTCTGAGGGGAATTAATTATGTCTTGACGGAAAATGATTAGCGCTTAGTTGTGCCTGTTGTGTGATGACCGCTTGAATGGAGCTGATGGGAACCCGGCGAGGTTATGAGAATCATCTGACTGTGCTCTTGATGGCTGTAATTAAGCATAATGAATAATTCAGATATTTTACATGACTTCCAGATGTTTGAAAACAGACTTTCCTTTTAGAAACCCTCGTGCATTTAGAACTCGTATTTTTATTCTTAAACCTACCAGTAAAGACATGTGCTGGACTTGCTGTTACCTTCAGCCGTTTGCAGTGGACACAAGAAAGACCGTGGTTTTTTTTTGAGAGAGAGAGAGAGAACACTGGCAGGGGAGGGGCAGAGAGAGGGAGACAGAGAATCCCAAGCAGGCTCCATGCTGTCAGTGCAGAGCCCAATGCAGGGCTCCAACTCGTGAACCGTGAGATCACGACCGGAGCCAAAATCCGGAGTCAGATGCTTAACGGACTGAGCCACCCAGGCGCCCCAAGAAAGATCATGCTTCTTAAAGACGTGTGTGTGTGTGTGTGTGTGTGTGTGTGTGTGAGAGAGAGAGAGAGAGAGACAGCAAGAAAGCCACATGGGGGAAAAGGACAAGTCCGGGCTCATTTCTGTTGCCAAATGGACTCCTCTGCTCTATCTTTATTGCTTAATACCTAAGTCTAGTTCCGAATAGAGAACTGTTGTGTCTGCTTGTGTCAATAACCCAGCAGATACAGGGCTCCCCTCCCACATTTCACAGTCACTTTCTTTGGGGAAGGTGAACCATCGTGACCTGCCTCCACCTGGCGCAGATGACCCAGGTGTTGCAAATCACACCACCTTTCTTTCCCTTGGCCCCAGCTAGCGGGTGTTGATACTCTTCTGAACTAGCATCTGGTTAGAATGTGGGAGAACGTTAAAACCAGGACGTGGGAGTGTGGCGGGCCTTGGCAGGAGATGCTGCGGAAGCTCCTTCCCCTGGGTCTCAAGCTCTTTGGTCTGCTTGCCTGGATCTTACTGTATTTCATCAGTGCTAAAAATGCACATCTTTTGGGGGCGCCTGGGAGGCTCCGTCAGTTAAGCGTCTGACTTCGGCTCAGGTCATGATCTCACGGTCCCTGAGTTGGAGCCCCGCGTCGGGCTCTGCACTGACAGCTCGGAGCCCGGAGCCTCTTCAGATTCTGTGTCTCCCCCTCTCTGCCCGTCCCCCACTCATGCTCTGTCTCTCTCAAAAGTAAATATTAAAAAGTGCACATCTGTTTTTTTCCTAGTCGGACAAATCTGAAAGGATGCATCTTAGAGTTGATGGCATCTTGGCCTGGCCACTTTTAACAGGCAGCTGTGTTTGTTAGTGACATGTAAAATCATGGGTCTTAGAATCCAGGCTGATTACAGATGGGAAAATACAACGTCCCATCTTTTCCTCTGGACCTTAGCCTGCTTTGGTTTTCCATAATAGCTTTCCACTGCCTTCAAAACTTTTGTTTATTGCTGGACTCCTAGAGGTGAACAGGGTTAGGGTGAGGTATCCTATATATTTGCACACAAAACACACCCCTTTGGAAAAGGAAAATCCAGTCAAGTTAGAAGCAGTGTAGCATAGTGGCTAGGAGCATCCGCCCAGAGCCCCATTGTGATTTGAAGCCTGGCTCGTAGCTGGGCTTCCTTGGAAAAGTCACATAACCTCTGCTTCAGCTTCCTCATTTATAAAAACATAATGCACAGGTCATTGTCACTGTGAGAATTACATGAGCTTATATATGTGGGGTTGGGTTTTGTTTTTTTTTTTGGCTTAAAAAATTTTTTTTTAGATGTTACATTGAGATAACTGACGTGTGGCATTGTATAAACAGGTTGATGGGTAAATTTATATATTTCCACGGGAGAGCTATTGTAGCATTAGCTAACACCTCCATCAGTCGCACAATTACTTTTCTTTGTGGTGAGAAATAGCAAGATCTAGTCTCTGCAAGTTGGATGTTTATAATACGAGATTGCTGCCCGAAATCACCGTACCGTATTTTAGTTCATTTCAGGTTTATTTACAATAGCCAAGATGGAAACCAACTAAGTGTCCGTCAATGGAAGAATATATAAGGAAAATATGGTAGGTGTGTATGCATACATACATCTATCTATATCTAATCTATATCTATATATCGATATCTATATATAGATACACATGGTGTGGCATTATTCAGCCATGAGAAAGAAAATCCCACCATTTGCAACAACACGGATGGATCTTGAAGGCATTCATGCCAAATGAGAGCTGTCCGACAGCAAAGAACAAATACTGTTATGCTACCACTTATATGTAAAGTCTAAAAAAGCCAAACTTGTAAAGAAACCGAGCGAACATGGTGGTTACCAGGCTGGGGGAGGAGGAAAATAGGTCAGAGGTCGTTTAAATATACAAACTCCAAACCAGTGGGTAAGTCCTGAAAATGAAGTATGTAAAGGACCTTCAGCTGGGCCTGACACAGCCCAGGAGGGGCTCCCTCAGGGCCAGGCTTTGGGGATGGCCAGAAAGGCCTTTGTGACGGCTCTGGAACCTTCCATCAACATCAAACATTTCAGGGGACCCCGGCGGGGGGGGTGGTCAGTCGGTTAAGCTTCCGACTTTGGCTCAGGTCATGATCTCGCAGTTCCTGGGATTGAGCCCTGTGTCAGGCTCTGTGCTGACAGCTCAAAGCCTGGAGCCTGCGTCAGATTCTGTGTCTCCCTCTCTCCCTCTCTGCCCCTCCCCAGCTCACGCACTGTCTCTCTGTGTCTCAAAAATAAATAAACATTAAAAAAAACAACAACAATCAAAACATTTCAGCAATCCTTGCCCTAGAAGGCAAAATATACTTGTTCGTTTGGGTATATATTGGCTAAGAAATCACCTAGAAACTTCCATGAACTCGTTACCACTTTCAGGTACATATTTTACAGTTTAAAACATCAGCGAGGTTCCTTAGGCAAGTAGTCACAGGTGTAAGTCATGGTTTTATTTGTAGCTGGTGCCCAGGGTAGGAGGGTAGTAAGATCGGGTTTGCAGGCCCCTTAGTTCATCTCTTCTCCCCACAGGGTGGGCTGAGAGGGAAAACACTTGAGCTCAACTCAGCTCCTGTTAAGATGCAAATGACCTGGATGGGAACAGCACCTTCAGCGGCGGCCTGTGACCCCACCTTCCTGCAGTCTGTCAGCCAGCTCCAGTAGGAGGCAAAGAGCTAGACAGGTTGGGAAGGGCTGTTTGTTTGCTCAGGGTAGGCAAGAGCAAAGAAGTGGGGGGATTTCAGCTCGTACAGTAGCCTTGGCCTCCAGGGGTGGAGTGTGGGTCTGGCCCAGAGACAACACGGCTGACTCCAGGGGGGTTTCTGGAGGGCACATGGGCCCTGCTTGAGTTCTGCCTTTGCTGGGGAGGTGATCTCACTCTTCAGTGTCTCATCTACGATACAGGCCACCTGCCTCCTATTCCCTCAATTTACAAAGGCTTTTGCAAACAAGATTCCCTACAAATGTGAGGGGATGTGGAGGGTCGTATCACGGAGAAACGGCTTGGTGTTTGCGGCAGATCTGGCTTTGAGGCTGGGCCCCGTCTCCGACCAGGAATGTAAGTAAATCACAATCTTTGTGAACCTTTGTTTGCTTATGTGTCAGATTCAAGATGATATCTGAAGATAGGAGGGGGTTGGGGTCAGAAGCCCGTGAGATTTGCATGTGAGTGGAGCCTGTCACAGTGTATGTTTATGATTCCTCTGGATAACACCTTGCCTTGTTTACTTACCAAGTCACAGGGCTGCAGTATACAAAACTATGTTAGGTAAAATTATCAAAAGTCTAGAAATAGGGCAAAAAAGATGTGCCCCGTTTAAAGGCCTGCTAGAGCGTTATCTACAAAACCACAAGGTTCTTTGATTTTTCTAGGGGGATATAATGTTGCTTGACACACTGTTCATTAGAGCTCAGATTCGGGAAAGGTGGGTCGTAAAATGTCGAGATCAATATGCCACAAATACTTTCTGTCCAAAGTGGAGACAACTCAAGAGAGGACTTCTATTGCCCTGTAAATGTTGATGCAACTTTGTCATTTTATTCTAGTAGTCTTTCATTGAACACAAATGCGTCTGTGTTAGAGGAGGGAAAAATAATCTTTTTCTGTATTCTTCTGAGTCCTTCCAAGCTACCCTTTCTAAGCTGGAGCTCCGGTAGCAAAAGAGGAGCAGGGGAAAAGTGCACAAATTGATGTAAGCTCTCCATGACACAAGAGCCTTGGTGAGAAAATTCAGACCCAAAGAAGTAGTAAACCTGGGCGTTTTGAGAGGAAAGTCACGGGAAGATGTAATAAAACAAAAAGGGTAGGAGCGTAGTCAACTGGGGGAAACAAGTCCCGCTCCTTAGGATTTCTCTTGGCGTCCCTCCATTTGGGACACCAGGGTGATCGTTTTCCAGCAGGTGGAGGGAAGGAACGTCTCCCGTGCGGGTCTTAGGACCTGCTTGGAGAAGGTCAGAAAGGCGTCCTACCCCTGCTGCCAGATTCCTCCAGCGCACGTGGCCTGAGCCTCATCCACATACAGAGCTTGACCGTCCTGTTTTTTTCCTCCTTCAATGCGTTCTTCCATACTTGTAGGAGAACCATGTTTTTCCTGTTCTGAAAATACTTCTGACCTGACCCCTTGGCTTCTCGTTTCTGCCTTGCACCTCCGATGTAATGATCCGTTTGTCTGCGACCTTGCAGGACAAAAAACCCTGGGAGATGGATTCCCCCTTTCTAGAAGGTAGCCGTCAGGGGATGCCCATTTCCAAAGAGGAGAAACGAGTACAGGATTTCCCACTCTCTGAAAGTAATGCGATCCCGTGAGCCCTTGTGGAAGCGAAATGGGATCAAGTGGAGGAAGCAATTACCATTAATCAATCCGGAAGGCTTTCTGAGTGTTTCCAGATCCCTGGAAATAACCGGCCTGAGGCTTTTTTGTTAGGTTAGGACTTCTGCTCAGGGGTGAGTGAAATAAATCGAGGCTAAGCACACCTGCTCGCGGACACAGTTTAATAAATACTAGGGCGGCCCGCCCGTGGGAAAGGCTGGGTGCTGCTGCCCTGGGCCGGAACTTGGTGGGGGCACTGCCCGCTGCCGGGGTGCCCCCCTTCCACAGAGGCTCGGCACAAACACCCTGAACGCCGCAGCCTTCTGTAGCTTTCCGCTTCCCTAAGAGCGAAATCCCTCTTGTATTTCTTTCAGTTAGCAAAAAACAGGTACTAACGCAGGTCTTCTGTGAGAGCAACGTAGCGTGAGAAAGTTGAGGATAGCAGAGATCCTTGCATTTCTGCTTGAATTTTGTCCACTGCAGTTAGGATACGGCCATTCTGTAGAAGACCCTGTTATATTCAGATGGCATTTTACTTTTTAATTTTTTTAAACATTTTTTGAAACGTATTTTTGAGAGAGATTGCAGTTCCAAGAGCTGGGGAGGGGCCGTGGCAGGGGCGGGGCGGGGCGGGGGACAGAGGATCTGAAGCGGGTCTGGACAGAGCCCAATGTGGGCCTCGAACTCCCACACCGTGAAATCATGACCTGCGCTGAAGTCCGATGCTCAACCGACTGAGCCACCCAGGTGCCCACCAGCTTGCGAATTTTCAGGGCGATTTAATCACTGAGAAAAGGGCCCGATAAGAGAATTTCCCCTTTGTGATGAGAAGACGTAAGTCGTAGCCACAGAGAACTCCTGGAGATGTGGATGAACCAAGAAAAGTGGTGAAGGACAGAGCAGGCCACTTGATGGGCAAGTGTGTACCCCGAGACTGAAGTGGGCAAAACGTACAGCCATCCTTGAATGGGAAGGAGCTACTTCAAGTTAACTGTCGAGAGAAGTTTCTCGGAGTTCTGCCCAGACCCGAAGCGCAGTCAAAGACTTGAAATCCCAGTGAGTAGGGCATAATCTGTGTGCAGTCTGTATGTGAGTCCATCAGCAATAAAAATCCCAGACAGAAGAGAAAATCTCTATGGTGCCTATGTGCAGTATGTCTTAAATCCTTTCTTTTTTCACGGTATTAAGATAGCTTCTCTCTCTGCTCGTTTATAAGCACCCTGGATATTTGTGTGACCCCAGGGTGCCTACTCTTCTCTCCCCTGCCTGGTAAAAATGCCAGCTAAGGCCATTCCCTGCCTCTTGCCTTCCCCCGTGTGTGCCAGGGGGAGAAAGGCCCAGCAGTCTGGGGGGAATGGCCTCCCGGGACCTGAGCAGAAGTACCTGGCCTTCCCCGTCCAGGACTGCGGGGCGGGGAGCTGGGTGTCCTGAGTCACCATTGAAACACCAAGGCAACACCTTGTGCTTTGATTCTACGGTACAACAAATCCTGCACTGGGGACAAGGTGCGAGAGCACTCGGTACACGGTTTTCAAGGGTTGGCCTAGGAATTGAAGAATTGTCATGGGAGAAGGAAAAGATCTGTGAGCAGGGAGGAGTTCAAGTCCCCAGCTTGCCAACCACAAAGTCGTGTGACTTACGGGCTGAGCTCTGTATCTTAACTCTGTCTCCTGTAAGAAGAGGGGCTTGGAAAGTCTCCCTCCCCTGCCCTTCCCCCTCTGTGTGTGTGTGTGTGTGTGTGTGTGTGTGTCTGTGTGCAGACGTGTCTCGGGGTGTTCTCTCTCTCTCTCTCTCTCTCTCTCTCTCTCTCTCTCTCTCTCTCTCTCTCTGAAAAATAAAACATTAAGAACAAACAAAAAGCCCGGCGAGCCCTGAGATGCCTTGGGAGCCGGGATGCGGTGGGAGGTAGGGACAGAGCACATGGGGGTCCTGATCACCCGCCTGGGCTCCAGTCAGAGCAGCAGCACTTAGATCTGTGTAATGTGCTCAGATGTGGAGCGAGATTGCCGCTTCGAACTGGGTTCAGCTGTTAACAAAACACTGAGTTAGAAAACCGTTGGCCGATGTCCTCTCCAACGGCACTTCGAAGTGAAACAGTTGGCGATTGCCTGCTGGCCACCCCCCTGCCGTGTGTCCCCAGTGCCACACGGGGTCAGCCAGCAGTGCCAGAAGGGAAGCATTAGGCTGGAAGCCGATTTCTTGTGAAGCCAGTGGGGTTTATGTATCAGAGCCCTTGACCGTTGGACATTCTCAAGCCTGCTTCTAAATTTGTATTCATAATCTTCAGGGGGAGATGCTAACTTGTCAGGCTTCAGGCCCCACAAAACCTGGATTCTCCTTCCTATTAGGCCTGAGCCGCTTTTTATTAAAAAAAGTTTTAGGTTTATTTTTGAGAGACCATGTGAGCAGGGGAGGGGCAGAGAGAGAGGGAGACAGAATCCGAAGCAGGCTCCAGTCTCTGAGCTGTCAGCACAGGGCCCGACGCGGGGCTCGAACCCACAAACCATGAGATCATGACTTGAGCCAAAGTCGGATGCTCAACTGACCGAGCCACCCAGGCACCCCAGGCTTGAGCTTCTTAATGTGCAGACACCCTGTTCACCTGTCCTAGTCAATTGAAAAGTGAGTCTGAAAAAGAAGAAACCAGCATATAGAATAAGGGGAGCGTTGCTATACAAGCTCAACCTCCTTCAGGAATGGCAACACCACAGCTAGGTTGTTGATGCCAATGAGGAATGGATAGGAGGTAAGTTACAACTCCTCTCCTCCACCAACACTTGTATCAGCAGCATAGCTTTGGGGCTAAGAACCGGCTGCTGATGAACTGCCTCGGTTGAAATTCTCCACCCACTTCCTAGTTCGGTGACCTCGGGCACAGGAACCCGCCCCTTCAAATCCCAGTTACCGCATCTACAAAAAGAGTAACAATGCCTCATGGAATCAAGATGTTAAACAAGATACTGTCCTAGCATACATCTAATGCAGCGCTTGGACACAGGGAGAGCACCCCTAAGTTTGGGTTTTCCCTAGTATCCTTGTTGAGTGCTTAATTAAGGCAGAACGACTAGTTGACTCAATACCTCAGAAACAGAACCCCAAGTCTTAGGTGGATGGTCTGTGCCCAATTCAAAGACGGTATTTCTAAGCTCCGCCACAGAAAAGATTTTTGCCAGGGAGAGGAATTCCTGCTTAAGGTGAGTGCCTGTCTCTGGTCTCTTCTCCGTGCTACTCCTTTCGACTTAGATGTGATGGCTGGGACTCCAGCAGCCATGTCTGAAGCCTGTGGACAAGGTTGGTACCCTTGGGATGAAAATGGTGAGCAGAAGAGAGCCTGAGTCCCTGACGACTTCATGGAGTCACTATTCTATTCTTGGTCTGCCAAATCTCAAATTCTTTGATGAAGGCAGGGTTCCCAAATCACCCGTAGGGGTTGTTAAAATGAGTTTCTGGGCTCTGTTCACCAAATTTCTGATTCAGTAGGTACGGTTTGGAGCCTAAGCATCTGCGTTTTCAACAAGTTTCCAGGTGATTGGGATCGTGCTAGTCCCAGGACCATGTTTGGAAAGCCAGGGTTTTATTTATAGGCTAGGGAAATAAACTCTTCGCGGTTGAAAGCACTACTATTTTGGGGGTATTCTGTTATTGAAGAGGTGTCTAATTTAACTTTAGTAACAAACTCTCCTTGCTCTGCTAAGTTACAAAGAGCAGCAAAATGATGAAAATGCTACTCAAAGTGAAGGAGGCGGGTGGTGCATGGCCAATTGAATTTTTGTCTTGTGGACCATTCGTGAAATGGGGACCGAGAACCTAGTTAATGTGCTTGGCATGTACCAACCCAACGTGAAGACGTGGGCCATGATTCAACCACAGCTCCCTCCTCACTGATCACTCCGGTAGAATTCAGTGGAGTCCGATTCATCATAACCAGTGTCTGCCGTAGAGTGGTGAGCTAAGCCAGTGATTGCCTGTGACTCAATTAGGCTGGAAATGGGGGGGGGGAGACCCAGGCACAGGGCTGGGGGGGGGGGGGTCCTTCAAGACCGTCAGAGGCAGTGGTAAACAGCCTCACCTGCACACTGGCCTCACCTCAGGAGCTTAAACATCTTGACGCCTGGACCCTGTCTCCCTGAATTCTGTTGGCATTGGTGTTTGGCGGGGCCTGGGTATGTGGATTGTTGAAAAGTGCCCTTGGTGATTCTCAGTTGCAAACCGCTGATAGAAACCCCTTCAGAAAGGTGTGGTGACTGCCCCAAAGTGACGGAGGGTCAGAGGCAGGACTCCTGCTATCCCTTGGAGCACTCCTCAGATGCCTGGCTGGGCTGTGGAACCTGCTGGAGGCCGGGTATGCCTCCAGGCTAATTCCCACCCCCCACCCCCCCCACCCCCACCCGTAATTGGCACTGACCTGGGACGTGGGGAGCTGTAAGCACGTATCAGCTCCCAGCTCGGTGACACAGTTTACTGCAGTTCGTCTGTTTCCCTAACAAGATTTTCCTTGGTGACAGCGAAACACATCATTTTAATTAGCATTAGATAATGAATTTAAATGGCATTGAAGTAATTCCAAAATCTCCCTTAACTGCCCTAAATAACATCCTGCAGGAGGAATTCTGGAAGGATTGATTGTAGAGAAACGGGTGGTGGGGACCCAGCTGGAGGGTTTCCTTACGTGGGATGATTGCCCCTGGTTTTCCCTTGTACCGACAGTCCGGTGAGCCCGGAAGCTGCCCGAGCTGCAAAGGATTGGTGTCCTTACTGCCCCCTCCCCCATCACGTGTCTATCCTTGTCCACCTGTCCTCGTGATGTGGCTGTGACCCTCGGCTTACACCATGCTGGTCACAGGGAGTTCATTCTCCATCTCCTGAGGAGGCTCTTCCCCTTGGAAAGTCCTTCCTTAGGTCAGATGAGACCGTACCCCTGTCACCGTGCCTTTGACTCTAATTCTCCTTAGGAATGGGTTCCCTGCCCTCGAGTGTCAGGTGTGCAGGCAGGAGCCCTGAGTGTCCTAAGGGATAGGAATAGACACCGTGTTTGGGATGTGTGTTGCTGCTGTTAGGTTTTGACTGGAGGGACTAGGAAAAGCCTGCCTTGTCCTTGTGGCCCCCAGAGAGACTGCGAGGGGGCTCCCCCTCACCTTAAATGTCTGTGAAATTGACTGTGGGTATTTGTGATGCCCATTTCTCTGAAACAATAAGGGAAAAGCACAGCCTTGCCAACCTTGAAGCCATTGGGTCATCGATGTACCTACCTCGTTATTACAGTTATTAGTGTCTCTCAGGTTCTGTTGTGATTTAGAAAGAGGGGCTGGGGGCACCTGGATGCTCAGTCATTTACGCGTTCGACTTCGGCTCAGGTCATGATCTCAGGTTGGTTGGTGGGTTTGAGCCCCGCATCGGGCTCTGTGCTGACAGCCCAGAGCCTGGAACCTGCTTCAGATTCTGTGTCTCCCTTTCTCTGCCCCTCCTGGCTCGTGCTCTCTGCCTCTCAAAAATATTAAAATGCTCTTTGATACAAAAAAGAGGAGCTCTGCCGCCTTTCTCTAATTGGCCAGACCTTCCTGCAGGTGATCGGTTCTGTCACTAGGCTGGCGTTGGTTTACAGTAACATGACATTGCATGAGCACGAGACTCCTAAATGACAGTTGTGTGGCATCTTTTAAATGTAGAGTTTCTAAAGTGAGATAGCAGAAGACCATTACCTAATGGCTTTTCTAGGGGCAAAGGTCAGGGTATTAATTTTGTCTGGTCCCTACTTTGAAACGGTAGTGTTTCTGGAGTTATGACCCCAGAAGTACTGTGCCCTCACATTCCGTGTTTCTCGAACTTCTGATAGCTCGCACGCTAACTGGTATACAACTTAGATGCCAATTACGTGGTGTTAGTGTCAGGCTCCATGGGTTCAAGGGCATGGTTCCCAACAAGATTGCCCTTTCTTCAGATGACAGCCATGTGTGAGGAGTCCCCAGGCCACTGTGCTTCTGACAGCTCCACCCTGTCCATATACATTCTCATGTTCACCAATCAGGAAGTTCCACTCATTTCCATGTCTAGAGTTCTTACTGGGGTTTTGTTACATGGGCGTACCTGGTTGGATCATTGGCTGCGTGATGCAACTTGATCTCCGTCCCTCTTCCTTCCTTTGAGGTTGGGCTGGCTCAAAGTCCCAACGCTCAAATCCCATCTCTTATTGGTGACCAGCACCATCCAGGCTGTGGCATCTCTTAGCATAAACTCAGGTGTTTATAAATAACAAAGACGCTTGTATTACTTGGGGAAATGCCAAGATTTCAATTCTCCCAGGAACAAACGCTGGTTAAAATTTTTATACAACTGACCGAGTCCGCTAAATGTGCTTTAGAGGGAGGGGTGAGTGGGGTGCTGTCGACAACACACCCACTATTCCACTCCATTGCCATGTGCCCCAAAGTGGATGTGAAATAGGAGAATGGTTTTATTTGCTCACCATACATTTTTATAGGGTTTTGTGATACTGGTGTTTAAATGACTGTACTCTTCATTAGGTTGTACGTTATTAATGTTTGTTGGACAGTGAGAGAGTGCGCAGAGGAGGGCAGAGAGAGGGAGACCGAGAATCCCAAGCGAGGTCCTCACTGGTAGCACAGAGCCTGATGCAAGGCTTGAGCTCACGAACTGTGAGATGATGACCCAAGTCGAAATCAGGAGTCAGATACCTAACCGATTGAGCCACCCAGACATCTGTATTATATTGTGCATTATTAAGTACATGATACATTTATACATCTATGTCACATGTACCAGCACATTGTCTGTATTACCATGCTTCATAGGTAATTTTCAAGGAGACTTTGGCTAGATGTGATTTTTGCCTTACCCACTGACTTGAGAACCTAACTTCGGAGTAAATTGCCATTCTACTATACAATATCCACTTCTTCTATAGCTTTCCAGAAATTGGGTCCTTTTCCCCTAAGCAAACATTCGCTAGTTTCCTCAACCATTTTTCATCTGTTTTTCTACATACATCGCTGTAGGACAAACTCATGGATATTCCTGTAAATATCTAATGTCCCTTGTAAAAAACAGTGCCAAGAACTGAATACAATACTCTTAAGAGTGGCTGAACACTTGGAGCATAGCTCTTACATTTCCTGTTCTGCCCTTCTAGGCCCATTGATTCAATCATCCTGTGATTATACATTTTTAGCTGAATTATCATTTCTCTGCCTTCTCACAGAGGAAGCAAATGTACTGGGTTGCCACGTGCTCCTTGGACGTCCAGCATCCATTTCCCTTCCTCCTGGTCACTGCATCATCATTTTCCTTTGGCCACTCACTTCCCCATTCTCAGTGTCTCTACCCAGAGATGAAAACGTAACCCAGACTAAACAATCAGTGTTGTCTTCCCCTTACCAAAGTGAAAGGATCTTTTGCTCAAAGTATTGAGAAAGAGGAGTTCTCCTTCCACTGGGGCTGCCATACTGATAGAAGACCCTTGAATTACTACTGGATGAAGCCAGCGTGGTAGGGAGCAGAGGAGGGGGAGAGCAAGAGAGGAAGAGAAACTGAGTCTTGGGATGTCAGGTGCCCAGCCTCCAACTCTGCCTGAAACCAGATCTAACCTGGACTTAACAGTGACTTGAGATTTGTTTAAGCAAACGGGCAAAAAAATCCCCAACAATCTTATTTTTAGGCGAGTCCTAAGTAATCCACCTGTTTTCTATTCAGTGGTTTGGTGGTAAATGTTTAACAGCCAATTCTTGCAGGGAGGAGAAAGGAAAGGCCCTGATTTATAGTGCTTACTAATTTCTGTAGTCTAAATACCCACCATGAACAATTACAAGCTAACAGCATGATGTCAACATCATAAATTTTCTGAGAACTTAGCTATCAGTTCTCATAAGGTAGCTTCACACTATGCTTCTATGTCTGTACTCAAGTTATTAATAGAAACATTGGCCAAGACTAAACAAAGGATTAAGCTCCAAAGCCAACTAGAGAACTTTCCTCTGTGGCCCAACTGGATGTGGACACAGCAATCAACTTTCCTTGGGCAAGTCCAACAAGCTACAAATTTAGCTCTTTTTCCCAACATCCAGCCCATGTTTCCACTTTGTCCGTTACCATGAGAAAATGTCAGACATTTTGCTAATGGCAAGTCTTCTGCATCCTTAAATCTCTCAGCTCTGTCCGTTCATTTGCCATGAGAAATAAAGTCACCAGGCCATGACTTGCTCTTAATGACCCATGCTGCCTCCTGAAGATTGCCGCTTTCCTTTCTAAATGGCAAAGCACCTGCTAAATGCTCTGGTAGGATTTTTATTGCTTGCCAGTGGTTTATTGTTTTTGGAATCTGTCCTTCTTCCCACTTGGAAAACTTGGACACTGCCTGTGTCTTCCCTCACTTTTACAGATTATTTTGGGTATATGCCATGGGAGAAATCAGAAATGATTAAGGTCAGAATTTTTCTAACGTTGGTCATTTTCATTTTTGTAATTTTGCCAACATCTCTTTTCCTTCTAACTGATTGGTTAACTCTTAGGGGCCAAGAGGACTGCGTTATGGAAAGGGACTGGAGGTCTTTTCTAATCTGTTCTCCAATCTTGAGATGCATGTGTCTCTCAACAACGTATAGACAGGTTGATTAGAAGCATACTCGTACTGGTAGAATTTTGGTTTCTCTCTCCTTGTGCTTTACCTGTATCCTCTTGATGGTCTATTTCAGGTTATGATTTCCAAATAAGACTATACCCTCCAGGCATTTCATGTGATTGCCTTTTCCCTTCTGCTAGAGATTTCTTTTGAAAGATTCAAGTTTCCATTGGCTCTCATCATTAGATGAGAATCTAAACCCACCAAATGTTCTTAATACCTAGAAGACTGGTTTCCATCTTGGATTGAAAATCTGTGATCATTCCTACATATTTTTGTGTGTGTGTGTGTGTGCATTGATGTAAAGACTTCTGAGGCCACCATCACTGTGGCTAAACCCATGCTCTAAGGCTTCCTAGTGAGCATTATTGCCATTTTATCTGGCCCTTTTAATTTTGTATTTTCATCTTTCAGTTTAAGGAACTCTTTCTCATGTTAGAAATCACCAACTGGCAAACGTATTTTTCCTGATTCCCTGGTGGTGGTGGTATCCCCACACCCCTGGCCTGGCCCGGCCCACAGTTTTCTCATGGCTTTGTTACAGCCTTTATAGTCAAAATACTGTTCCTGGACATCATCCATATAGCTGGCTCTTTACTTGCTAAGGCCTCTTCACTCCAGTTATCCTTCGGCAGGGGAAAAGGGCATGAAAGGAAGGCCTCTGGAACCAAGTTCCTTGGTCACCAAACCAGGAAGCAGTAGGGCACGATGGCTGTAACATTCCAAAGGGAATCCTTCGTTATCTTGGGGTTCTTGTTGCACCCTGGCTACTTGCTGACTCTGTGATCTTGGACAAGCATGGGCTTTGCTTTTCTCATCTGATGGGGGTGGGGGTGGAAGTAAAGTCTGCTCTGCCCTTATCTCAGAAGGTTAAGTTTCAAATGAAGTGATGAAAGAGTTTGTGAGTTGAGCATTGTACACAGGGGACAGGCAACATTATTGAGGCTTCTTGGGAAATGCAAGTTGTAAACTTGAACCAGATTTGCGGAATTTCAACATTTCCTCCACTTGGGATCAGAAAGTCTTAAGTCCCTAATGGAACATCACAATGGAAGGAGAAGTAAGACTTACCAATTAGCTCAACTCCTGAATCTTCATTTGACCTTTAGTTGGCATCTCTACTAGGAAAGCACTCTGCTGAACAGAGCAAGGCAGTTTTGGGACCAGCAGGATTGTCGTCACTTACAAGCCTCAATGAAACGGTGCCCACTGATAGGTAGCAGTTAACTGCAATGCTTATCGCTTTAAATAAAGCTTCTGGCCTTCCCCAGCCCCTGGGGAGAGAAGGAGGGGAAGAGAGAAAAATACTGGCTTGTGTTCTTTGTGGTAACTTAATGTTGGTAATTTATAACCGATAAAAATGTATTGCTGCCGCTTCCCGTGGGTTGTCTAGAAGGTTTGTTTAAAATCCACTGGTGACTCCTAAAGTCTCAAGGAAGGGAGAGGTGCCAGGTTGGGGTCTGGCCTGTACAGAATTCCTTACCGATTTGACATGAAGACTTGGAATCAGGCAAGGGACTTATAAGTTAAAGCAAAGTAACTTAAAAGTCATGGATTACATGTGAATATAATTTTGTGAATAATACTCAGAACGAAAAATGATTGTGAAGACCTACCCAATTCTTTTTTTTTTCAATATATGAAATTTATTGTCAAATTGGTTTCCATACAACACCCAGTGCTCATCCCAAAAGGTGCCCTCCTCAATACCCACCACCCACCCTCCCCTCCCTCCCACCCCCCATCAACCCTCAGTTTGTTCTCAGTTTTTAAGAGTCTCTTATGCTTTGGCTCTCTCCCACTCTAACCTCTTTTTTTTTTTTTTTTTTTCCCTTCCCCTCCCCCATGGGTTCCTGTTAAATTTGTCAGGATCCACATAAGAGTGAAAACATACGGTATCTGTCTTTCTCTGTATGGCTTGTTTCACTTAGCATAACACTCTCCAGTTCCATCCACGTTGCTACAAAGGGCCATATTTCATTTTTTCTCATTGCCACGTAGTATTCCATTGTGTATATAAACCACAGTTTCTTTATCCATTCATCAGTTGCTGGACATTTAGGCTCTTTCCATAATTTGGCTATTGTTGAGAGTGCTGCTATAAACATTGGGGTACAAGTGCCCCTATGCGTCAGTACTCCTGTATCCCTTGGGTAAATAAGACCTACCCAATTCTGCTGGTTCACTCAAGGCACCCCCTTTATCTGCTACTTCTTGTATTTTTGTTTGTTTGTTTTTGTTTTTTGGTTTTTTTTGCATAATCTTACTCCCTCAACTTCCAAATAAAAAGCCATATAATGGAGACTTCTGATCATTCTTGATTTTGATCCTGAAATACCAAAGTCACAAAAAACTCAGAGTCCAGAGCATCAAAACTACCAAAAACAAAACAACAGCAACAACAACAACAACAAAAAATCAACAAATATTTGGTTATAGTACTTAGGAAGAAGGAAGGAGTGGTACAGATGACTTTTTCATTCTAAGAGGCTTCTATGTTAGCAAAAATCAGTTTTAGTGGCAAAAATTACCAAAATAAATCTGTCATAGACACATAAATGTAAAAATGTGAACCTAACATTTGATGTCCTGCCTAATGGTTTGAGAAATGAGGCAAGGTGAGAAAGCTGTAGAGGGAAGCCAGCTTGTGGCCAGCGCTGAGCCCTCGGGAGGCCTGGTCTTGGTGATGTCATGAACATTTACAGGTGGTCAGCTTTGTAAATTCTACATCATAATTCTGTCCTTCTCCAGCGGACGGTTGATCTCGGACTGTTCAACCAGCACACAGAGCCCAGTGCATAAGCCAGAATGTCAACCTACTGATTTGTATCACAAACATGTAATTGTCAGGCAGATCAAAGCTTGTGTAAGGTCAATTAATGAAGATTCATCAAGTGTCTGCTGTGCACCAAGTGTTAGAATATAACTGTGACCATGACAAACAGGGTCTCTGGCCTTGCCTGGTTAGAATCTGTTGGTCGTTCATACTCTCTCTGTAGGAAAGCTACACCAAAGGCCAATTTGTGATCAGAAAGCTGCTTTGTGAGCCTGAAATTAAAGGTGGTGAAGCACCTGACCTTGAACAGCCAGTGGTATGTTGATACTCCTGCTGATAGTCTGAGAGTACACCTGTCCAAATGTGGGTCTATGGGTCCAGACCCATTCTTCTGGAAGATGATAGAAACAATGTCTAATTTGGGGTCCCCAAGCTTTATTAACTCTATCCAGACTTCTCATTAAAAATATATACATATATTTTAAAAGTCAAAAGATAAAATGATAATCATCCATACTGAGGTTAACCACTTGTACCATTTATTTTCAATCTTCCTTTATTTTCTTTTTATATAATTGTCAAATTGGTTTCCATACAATACCCAGTGCTCATCCCAACATTCAATCTTCTTTAAAAGAAAACCATTGTAGGGATGCCTGGGTGGCTCAGTTGGTTAAGTGTCCAACTTCAGCTCAGGTCATGATCTCACGGCTCGTGGGTTTGAGCCCCGAGTCAGGCTATGTGCTGACATCTTAAAGCCTGGAGCCTGCTTTGGATTCTGTATCTCCCTGTCTCTCTGCCCCTCCCCACTTGTGCTCTGTCTCTGTCTCTCTCAAAAATATTAAAAATTTTTTAAAAGAAAACCATTTTTTTAAATATGCTCAATGATGCAGACAAGTGCATAGATACTAAATGAACAGCCACCCTAAATATGTCACCCAGAAATAGCCATCGCTGACATTACTTGAACAATTTCCTATGAATACACACAGTTTGAGGAATATATGGATAGACTGAGAGGAACACTTATTTAAAAATGTCCTGCTATACATGTTATCTTTGGATGAAAATGGTTAAATGGAAGTTTACTTGAATTAACAGAATAGAAAGACATAAGCAAAGTTTATTTTTTAACTACAAGAGATAGTATTTCTTGAAAGATCATATACTTTTTTTAAAAAGCAGTTATGAGAAACGTTGAGAATTCCAAGGTATTTTTTAAGTTCAAGGGCCAATTGGGAACAGTGTTGATGGTGTCCCTGTTGGAAACCTAACATGAGAACATCCATTCTTCCTTCTGCTGCCCCTTCTCTAAACTTCTGACTTCTGTTACCTTCGTTGGTTTCTGTTTGAATGTATGGATGCATTTTGTGCCTGGCTTCATAGCTCACATGATCTGTCATTGCCTCTCCCATGCCATCTGGTATTGGCTGCATATTTAATGTGGTTGAGTGTTTAGACCTTTTGTCTTTGCATCCTCATTGTTCTTGATTTTTTTTTTTAACGTTTATTTATTTTGAGAAAGTACACCAGAGGGGAGGGACGGAGAAAGAGAATCCCAAGCATGCTCCACACCACCAGCGCAGACGCCCTATGTGGGGCTCAATCTCACAAACAGTAAGATCATGACCTGAGCCAAAATCGAGAGACTGAGACATCCAGATATCCTTGGATTGATTCTTTTTTTTTTTCCCTTTCTTAAAGGTTTATTTTTGAGAGAAATACAAAGCATGAG
The DNA here is from genome assembly GCF_018350215.1 of Panthera leo. Classification (NCBI taxonomy): domain Eukaryota; kingdom Metazoa; phylum Chordata; class Mammalia; order Carnivora; family Felidae; genus Panthera; species Panthera leo. The sequence continues at coordinate 8,674,646 of NC_056691.1, forward strand.
CAGGGGAGGGGCAGACAACAAGGGAGACACAGAAATCGAAGCAGGCTCCAGGCTCTGAGCTGCCAGCACAAAGCCTGACACGGGGCTCTAAGCCACAAACTATGAGATCGTGACCTGCACTGAAGTTGGTTGCTTAAGAGACTAAGCCATCCAGGTGCCCCAGCCTTGGATTCTTTCTTAATTAGCTGGATACTGGTATTGCATTTCTTGATGTCTTTCATTCATTCAGATACTTTGTCTTTTGCCTTTGTATTTGTGGAATATCCGGGCTGGATATAATATCATTGTGTCACACCTTCTTTTCCCCCAGACTTTGTAAAAGCTGCCTTGCTGTCTTTAGCTGCAGAGGAAACTGGAGACAGGTTGAATTTCAATCCTTGCAGGTGGTTTGTTTTCTAGCTTTGTGCTTGTGTTCTTTTTTATGTTCAATGGCTTAAGGGGACTGTATCCAGAATTTCTTTAATTACAGCATGCCCATGGATCTGAAGATTATTGTTTCTTATTTTTTAACCTGTTTTCTTTCCCATGTATTGGATTTTCCATTTCAGAGAACCAGTCACCTTAATGGTGGATCACCTTCGTGTATCTTGTGATCAATAGCTTCTGCTCATTGGTTTAATTTCTTTCTCTTTGTATTATGTATTCATTATGCTTATCTCCAGTCTTTATTTTATTGTGGTGTGGTCCATTCAAGAGCTTGGTACTCCTTTTTTCATTCTAGTTCTCTAGAATAGTTTGAGAGTTTCATTCCTAGTTCTCTAGTTGGTTTGTACAAATAAATCCTAATGTGTTTATTGTCTTGTTACTAATTGTTATAATCTCCCCTTTCATTTCCTTGATGTAATTTTTAGAATCCCACTTGGGACTCTTGGATAGCTTAATAAATAAGTAACATTGTGAAGATTTATTCTCCTACATAAAGGTGAGGAAATGGGTTTTCCTCTAGAGACACAACACTGTGAACACCTTACTCTTGGCCCAATGAAACCTTGTTTGGACTGGTGACCTTGAGCGGTGTCAGATGATAAATTTGTGTTGTTCCAAGCCATTAAATTTGTGGTAACTTATCAGCTGTGTTGAGAAAATTAATATGCCCCTCATGTGTTTCTTTCTAGATTTTGGGGTGTTTGCGATGGTGTTCTGGATTTTGTGAACTCACTGGCAAAGCTTTTGGAGTAGCATGGAATAGGTTGAACCCTTCTGAACTCCACGGGACTGTTTTTACATTCTCGGCTCCTGGTGTACAACTTTCAGTACATTATGTTAAGACGCTTTCCTTTTTAGATGGCTGATGATTTGTTTGGGGTTGGGTAGCCCACTCTTTTGCTTATTAAGTTTCCTTGGGGAGGGAATATTTACAATGCTGTTCAGGTCTGTTCTCTGAACCCCAAGTTCCCCTCACAAACAGGATTCACATACCTTGATATCAGAGTCTAGACTACAGCCCTTGACTTTCTAGTCTGTGAAGTCAACTGTGGGGTTCTTTTCTCCAAATCTTTAACTCTCCCAAATATAGGAGACTTTTTTTTTTCTCTGATCTTGAGTCATCAAAATGTGGACCTTCTATTAAGTGAAGATTTAACAACTTGAAATTGAGCATGAGGGTCCTCAAGAAGTGACATGCACAGGGCTGGAAGTTTTCACCGCTTGGTGATTTGGTTTGGGCAGTTTCCACCCCTACTCAAATAGATTTTTAACTATCATTTTAAACTCTTGGTATTTAATTTCTAACTATGCTAAATTTCCAGACTCCATACATTGACTATTTTCTTAAACAAAAAACTCAGAATGGGAAAGGGGAGAGAACAATTAGAGATAATACTTTTTTTTTCTCCCCTAACACAACATTATTAGAGCCATGGTTAGTGATGTTAAACTTGGGAAGTTTAATTGGTCACTTATTTATATTCAGACACGCTCTGCCTGGCATTTTGAAGAAAGATGTATGGGTGGCATTTACGTGGATACTCTGAGATGGGAACACTAGTTCCTCCCCCTTCCCTGTTTGAGGGATGCTTTGAAGTCCATTTCTCCCCTGAGCAAATAACCACTACCTCCTGCCTTTGCTTGACCAACTCCCCCGCCCCCTGCCCCAACCCCCCACCCCGCTGCACCAAAGAGCAATAGAAGTCCTGGGCTTTCTGACCTATATTGGACAGTCAAGACACGACATTGTCATCTTGGTGTCAACATCCCTTGAGACAAACAGCCTCCCTCTACCTGATCCAGCTTGAGATGAGAAACTGAATAACAGCAAACTCGACCTACTCTGGGAGCTTCAGAGGTAGCTGGAAAAACAGTTGGGAATTGGAGAGAAAGGCTGTATCTGGAAGTAAGCATAGCAAAATCCCACAAAGTGAACAAAACATGCAAGGTTTTCCATTTTGGCAAAAGATGCCATTTGTCCTGGAATCCTTGAACCTTACAGGCCAACTTCACCTTTATGCCGATGCACAATCAGAAACCTAGGGAGACAAAGGGTCTAGGCCAGTGTATCCCAGCAAGGTCTGATTGAACGTGCTGAATATAACCAGGTCTCCTATCTTCGGTCAATTTTAGAGCAGAGAGCAGGGGAAATGAGAGAAACAAGGGTTGCTTTAGTTTGATGGAGGGAATGAAATTTGAAAACTCACAGGAAAGTTGCAAGAAACCATATATATACACCTCATCCAGATTCACCAGTTATTTATATTTGCCCCATGTTCTCTTTTTTTTTTTTTTGTCTAAATAGATTAATGCATGTGCATGGTATATATATTGGAGAACTATCTGAGGGCAAGTTGGACATAGGACCTTTTGTCCCTAAATACTTAGATGCGTCTTTTTTTAGACAAGGACATTTTCTCACACAATCAAAGTACAATTCTCAGGGCACCTGTTGGGATGAGCACTGGGTGTTGTATGGAAACCAATTTGACAATAAATTTCATGTTAAAAAAATACAATTCTTAACATCAGGAAATAAAGCATGGATATAATATTTTGTAATCTACCATTCATACTCCAATTTTGTCAATTGTCCCTGTAACATTTTTGATGACTCTTTTTTCTGGCTCAAGGTCTAGTCCAGAATCCCCTGTTGCATTTTGTTGTTTTACCTCTTTAGTATCCTTTATCTAGAATAGTTTTTCACCATTTCTTTGCCATTCTTGACCTTATCTTTAAAAAAAAATTTTTCAACTTTTTTTTTTTTTTAATTCTTATTTTTTTTGAGAGAGTGCTAGCTAGCAGGGGAGGGGCAGAGAGAGAGGAAGACACAAAATACAAAACAGGCTCCAGGCTCTGAGCTGTCAGCACACAGCCTGACTTGCCTGACATTGGGCTTGAACTCCCGAACTGTAAGATCATGACCTGAGTCGAAGTTGGACGCTCAACTGACTGAGTCACCTAGGTGCCTCTCGACCTTAACATTTTTTAAAGAAATGTTTATTTTGAGACAGAGGGAGAATGAATGGGGCAGGGGCAGAGAGAGTGAGAGAGGGAGCAAGAGAGAATCCCAAGCAGGCTCCACACTGTGAGCACAGAGCCCTATGTGGGGCTCAGTCTCATGAACCGTGAGATCATGACAGGAGCCAAAATTAAGAGTTGGATGTCTAACCTGCTGAGCTCCCCAGGCGCCCCAACCTGAATGTTTAAGAGCACAGGAGAGTTAGCCCAGCATGCCTCTGAACTTGGCTTGGCCCAATTAAATCCAGAGTTGGAATTTTGGGTAGGAATATCAGGGAGGTGAGGTCACAGCAGGAGACACCTGCTGTTGTTTTGTCCTATTGGCCATGTTAACTTTGATGGCTTGGTTAAGGATGGTCTGTGTGCTCAACTTCAAAGTTAGACTTTTCATATTAAATTGATAAGTAACTTGGAATGCACGCTGAGACTATATAAATACTTTGTCCTCAAACATTTGCTTAGTAGTTGGAGTATCTGCTGATTATTTTTTACCTCCACCATACAAAAGGGTAGCTCTTGAAGTATATAGCTTGTTCAAATTTGAAACATTCCCTGATGTGCTTTTCCTTCTTTCCCTTCCTTTTCTTCCTCTTTGTTCTGTCATCTTTCCATTAGTGTCCAAGGATGGATCCTGGAGACCTTTAATTACAGAATAAAATTCTTGATTGGTGTTCCTAAAGGCAATCTTGAGAGCCACCATGATCAGTTTTAAGGGGCTGGCATTTTTATAGGAAGAGACTTGTTGCTGATTCTTAAATCCCTTCTTCTCATTCTCCCCCTCCCCCCCCCCTTTTTTTTTAAATTTTAAAAGCTTGGCTTTGATGATTAGTAGGGAAGCCTAGCCCCAGTGTAATAATTCATTCAGGGAAGAATCATTAATAGATGTCCAACCTATTACAGGAATGGGTGTTTTGTTTTTTTAATTTTTTGAAATGTTTGAGAGAGACGAGTGTGAACTGGGGAGGGGCGTGCGCGCACACACACACGCGGAATCTGAAACGGGCTTCAGGCTCTCAACTGTCAGCACAGACCCAACACAGTGTTCGAACCCACAGACCAAGAGACCATGACCTGAGCCAAAGTCAGACACTTGACTGAGTGAGCCACCCAGGTGCCCCCGATTTTCTTGATGCCAAAAGGATTACATCCCAGATTTCTTACAAGCTTCTTAGGGAAGATGGTCTCTTGGAAGGAGAGGTCATGCAGTTGTCATGTTTATCCAAGTAGGCAAACTTTTTTTTTTTAATGGTTATTTTTGAGAGAAGAACACAAGAGAGGCAAAGATCGAGAGGGAGACAGAAGATCCAAAGTGGGCTCCATGCTGTTAGCACAGAGCCCGATGCAGGACTCCAGCCCACAGACCACGAGGTCATGACCTTAGCCGAAGTTGGACGCTTAACCTACTGGAGCCACCCAGGTGCCCCCCAAGTAGTCAAACTTAATATTACTAGTAGCAAAACCCCCTGATAGTATATACCTATTGATCTGATGCACTCTCACTGCATTTAAAATAAATGTCACCGAGGAAGTACTTTTGCCAAGATGGATTAATCTGAATATTATTTAGTCTCAATTTCTTTTTTTTTTAAGATTTAATTTTTTTTTAAGTAATATCTCCACCCGAAGTGGGGCTCAAACTTAAAATCCTGAGATCAAGAGTCATGTGCTTTACCTACTGAGCCAGACAGGTGCCCATTGATTCAATTTCTAACTTACCAGAAACATGTAGGAGAGAGGGGCAGGTTAAATGATCTTAGAGGGAGGCAATCAGACAAATTCAGAATGTGAGGCTTTTTTTTTTTTTTTTTAAGAGAAGGGGCTGTACTGGACAGAGATACTAAAGAGACAAAACAACCAAATATAGTTGTTAAACTTGAAATGATTCTGGTTGGCTTTTTCTCTAATCCACAAAATAGATGGTTGGGGTAATGGGAGAAATTTTAACATGGACTTGATATTAATGGATTGTTGGAATTAAGAAATTAGGAAATCAGTGTCAAATTTCTTGTGAGGAGGATAGGGTAACTGTACATGAGAGTACGTGTGCTAGAATATTTAAAGGGGTCATGTCTACAGGGACGATTCTTTGGGTCTCTTGGATTTCTGCACATCATATGAGCAGGGACATCAACCACTTTTCTTTTTTTTCTTTTTTTTTTTTTAATGTTTATTAATTTTTGAGAGAGAAAGAGCATGAGTGGGCAAGGGGCAGAGAGAGAGGGAGATACAGAGTCTGACGCAGGCTCCAGGCTCAGAGCTGTCAGCATGGAGCCTGATGTGGGGCCTGAACCTACAAACCATGAGATCATGACCTGAGCCAAAGTGGGATGCTTAACCAACTGAGCCACCCTGGTGTCCCTTTATTTTCTTTTTAAAATTTTTTTGTGTTTATTTTTGAGAGAGAGACAGAACACAAGCAGGGGAGGGGCAGAGAGAGAGAGAGAGACAAAGAATCCGAAGCAGGCTCCAGGCTCTGAGCTGTCAGCACAGAGCCTGACAGGGGGCTTGAACTCAGGAACTATGAGATCTGACCTGACCTGAAGTCAGATGCTTAACCAACTAAGCCACCCAGGCATCCTGACATCTACCACTTTTCAAACAAACTTAATGTTTGCCGAGCAGACAGCCTTATAAAATAGAGCATCTCTAATTCCAAGGAAAATGTTTTAATCACGTAGCATAATAGAAATAGTATCTACTTCGAGGGTAAGAGTCAAGCAGGTTTCCTTGTAGCCCATGATAAAACATGTGACTTCCTCAAACTGTGGCCCAAATGCACTGTGTGTGTGCCCCTGTCCAGGCTGAGCTCAGTTACTCTGTGGTAACTGGCCAGGTTTCCTTCTTTTGCACGTAGCTGTTCAGTTTTCCCAGCACAACCATTTATTGCAGAGACCATTTTCCCCCACTCTTTATTCTTGCCTCCTCTGTTGTAGATGAATTGCCCATGTAGCCTCGGTTTGTTTCTGGGCTCTCTGTTCTGTTCCATGGATATATTTTTCTGCCAGGACCATACTGTTTGGATTTCTACAACTTTATAGTATAATTTGAAATCAGAGAACATGCTTCAGCTTGTTTTTTTGTTTTGTTTTTTTTTTTTTTTTTACAAGATGGCTTTGGCTATTTGTGTGTGTGGTGTGTGTGTGTGTGTGTGTGTGTGTGTGTGTGTGTGTGTGTGTGTTTAAGCTTATGTTTTGATTTTGAGAGCCCTAGCAGGGGAGGGGCAGAGAGAGGGAGAGAGAAAGAAAGAATCCCAACCAGGCTCAACACTGTCAGCACAGAGCCTGACATAGAACTCAAACTCACAAACCCTGAGATCATGACCTGAGCTGAAACCAGGAGTCAGAGTCTTAACTGACTTAAGCCATCCAGGCGCCTACCCCTTTTTTAAAATTTAAGTTTCTTTATCTTTTGTGGTTTTATACACATTTTAGTATCACTCTAGTTCTGTGAAAAATACTATTGGTATTTTGATAGGGATTATATTGAATCCATAGACTGCCGTGGGTAGTATGCCTATTCTGACAATATTAATCCTTCCAATCCAGGAGCACAGAGTATCTCTCCATTTGTGTGTGTCATCTTCAATTATTGTTCATCGGTGCTTTATAGTTTCCAGAATGTAGATCTTTTACTTTCTTGGTTAAATTTATTCATAAGTATTTTGCTCTTTTTGATGCAATTGTAAATGGTGTTCTCTCTCTTTTTTTTTTTTTTAAGTTTATTTATTGAGAGAGAGGGCTTGCACCTAAGTGCACAAATGGGGAAGGAGCAGATAAGAGAATCCCAAGCAGGCGGTGTGATGGCAGTGCAGAGCCCGATGAGGGGCCTGAATTTACAAAACAAGGAGATCATGCCCTGAGCCAAGTTGGATGTTTAATGAACTGAGCCACCCCTGCGCCCCAGGATTTTTTTTCTTAATTGCTCCTTCTGCTAGTTTGTTACTAGTGTAAAGAATGCAACAAATTTCTGTATATTAATTTTGTATCCTGTGACGTCACCAAATTCATTTATTCTAATAGTTTTTTGGTAGAGTATTTAGGGTTTTCTATACAAATATTTTTACATGGAGAAATGGTAAAAAAAAAAAAAAATTCAGTTATGGAAACTTTGTTTAAAAATTGGGAGGATGAAGTCTGCCTGGGGGGCTCAGTCAGCTAAAACATCCAACTCTTGATCTGGGCTCAGGTCACGATCTCATCGTTCCCGAGATGGACCCCCACATTGGGCTCTGTGCTGACAATGTGGAGCCTTCCTGGGATTCTCTGTCTGCTTCTGCCTCTCTTTCTCTCTAAATAAATTAGGAGAAGCTGAAAAATATTTTACAAAAGGTAAAAGATCTTGAATTAAGCAAAAATTGCCCATAAAACACAAGGCTTTTCTATCAACATGGAAAATCAATTCAAAATTTGAAACATTCCAAGCTTTATAGAAGTCATGTGCTTTAAAGCTATTGGTCAGTTAACACTTTGGGTACCTTTTATATCAAAGGACTTCCAAATTTATGGGAAAATAGCAATGAGTGACTCTAAATTCATGATGTAGATATTTTTCAATCTTTTACCTGTCTTCCAACAATGGTAAGTTTGTATTATGGTGGATGCTATTCCAGCTATGTTAGGTCCAAAGTCTGGATTTATTGTAATTTAAATACAAGAGATAGAGGTTTTCCTTAGTGTTTCATTCTGCTGTAAATTGACCGTGTTGACATTTATATGAACCCAGTGTTCCTGGAGAAGGCTACCAAAAGGACCACCTTCACCTCACTCTGAAATATGACTCCCCTCCACCCTTCCTCAATGACTATGACTCTTGCTTAGCTGGCTATCTCAAGGACCCCCTCCCATTCCTTGAAGGGAATTAAATTTCTTTTCTTTCAAAGAAAAGGAAGGGGGACTTATTTTTTTCTTTCTAGAATGAAGTGTTACCAGAATATGCTAAAAGTTACAAGTGTTGAGTATCCATTGTATCTTCATTCCCCAATCTTTGCATTTCTATAAGCAAGCGTCATTTGCATCCTGTTAGACGTGCAGGAGTTAGCTTCTAGCTCTACAGAATTGCAAAATAGTCAGAGACAATGAAAGGTAGGACGGCCTCAGAATCAGATAGCCCTGGAGAATTCATCTAAATAGCTAACATTCTTTCCTAAGGACACTTAATCATCCTTTTGCCCATTACAAACTTTTTCACTATTTTTCCTGACCTATTTAAGTTGTATGGATTTAAAACCTGCAAGGCAAAATTATGTACACCAAGACCTTGGCAGAGAATACAGTCCTCATCAGCTGCCCACTGTCCAATTAGCAAATGAGGGGAAATTCCCCCCTCCCCATATACGTACACGGGCCTATTTACACACACACAAAAATGCATTCCTTTCATTTTTCTTGCAGACAGATAGTCTAGACTTGGGCTTTGGAGCTAGACACGCTTACCCAAAGAGAGCTGTGTGTCTGGAACACAGTATTTTGGCCCCTGTAGAAATGAACCTACTAACTTGCATCCTCGGCTCACACCCAGGGACACCATAAGCAAGTGTACAAAACTGAAATTCTGTGACCTGTAGGGATGTCTGGTGCTAAAAGGGACACTTGACCTCCGCCCGATCGAGTCCGTTCTTGGAAGACTTGAAATACAAGCAGAAGACTCTGTTCTCTCTCCCACATTGACAGATTCTGGAGGTAAAGACTTCAACATCTTTTGCGGGGGACACAATTCAGCCTGGAACAGACCTCCTCTCCGTTTCTTGGGGACAATCATGCCTGTGTGCAGATGTGTATTGCCTTGTCCCATTAATCCTAGAGTTGGAAATGGAAATCAATGCCCAGGCCCTAGGCAGATGGATAAAAGGAAACTAGGCATGTGTTTTCCCTACCCCTTCAGTGTTGCTGGTTGTTATCACTCCATTCCCAGCCCTCAGGCAGTTGAGCTTCCTCAGATCCTAGTGAGAGCAAGGTCAAACCCTTCCCTCCCTGTTGCCCCCTGCTTTGGGATCCATATCCTGCCTGTTCTGAACAAAGCAGAGCTGCAGAGAGGTCTCCTCTATCCACTTGGTGAGTCCTGGGTGGAGGAGGAGTGGGGGACGTGGGGATGCTTCAGGGCACAGATGGCTCCCTGGGAGGAAAGTGACAAGTGGGCACAAGCCAAAAGTCCGGAAACACCTGCCGCCATGATTTTACTTCTTCCTCTTGTTTCCAGAGGTCAGCCTGTCCATAGGAAAAGAACACTACCATTTGTTAACTTGATGTGCTGAGCCAGGCCGGCTCTTGGGCCCACATATACAAGATCTCACTTTGCTCATTATCGTACTGTTTTATAGTTGGCAAAGCATTTTCTCGTCTTACCTTTACTGCATCCTTTTGGGAATGTAGAAAAGCTGCCTTGCCCATTTTGGAAATGGATAAGAGACTGACTTGACTTCACACCGTATTGATGTAGGTAGGATGTAGGACTCAAACCTGGTTCACAGAAGCAGCCAGACTTTTCCAAATAGGAGTAGCTGAAGGTCCTACTCCACAGAAGGCATTTCATTCCTACCAGTTGTTGGCAACCTTTAAGAATCTGCCTCCTTCGAAAGGCCACGTGGAAGGCAGCCACGACTTAGAACCCTACCCCCTTCACGATATTCGTGTGAGCGTGCGAGTTTTCTCTCACATACATCCATATAGGCACACAGATGAGCCTTGTGATCTCACTTTGGGGAAGAAATTGTGGCTTGACTTTGGTCAGCTCTCTTGAGGGTTCTGTGTTTTTGCCATCAGTATGGCTTACCTTTCCCCAAGGTACCAATCTCAGCCCAGTGCTGTCAAAATTCCTAGCTGGAGCTTCTGTCTTGTGTTTTTGCTACCTATTCTTTGGGGAGCACAGGGCTGGCACACAGTAAGTACTCTATGGAGAATGATGATGATCTGTGTTTATGTGTTAGCAATCTATTGCTGCGTAACAAATTACCCCAAATTGAGCCCCTTGCAAAAACACATACATAATATCTCACTGTTTCTGTTGGGACAAGAATCCAGGCAAGATTAGCGTTCTGGCTCAGGATCTCTCATGAGGTTGCTCTCAAGCTGTCACCTGGGCCTGTGTCCAGAGCTGGTACACCTGCTCACTCCTAGGATGTGGTTATTATTAGGACTCAGTTCTTCTCTGGCTATTGACTGGGTACCTCACCATATAGGCTTCTCTATCACTTCATGAATGTCCTCGTGACACAGCATTTGGCTTTCTTGAGGGCAAGTGGTACAGAAAGATCCCAGGATGGAAGCTGCAGTCTTCTGTTACCTAAAGGTCTGGTGCAACCTACCATTACTTCCAGTGTAGTCTATCGATCACGCAGATGAGTCCTGGTACCACATGGGAGGAAGCTATGCAAAGGTGTGATCATTGGGGGCCATCTTGGAGACAGGCTACCACAATTTGTCTGTACAAGTATCTTATATTTTTCAGAGAACTTGTTATACATTCTCTCATTTTTAAACTTTGGTTTTTTTGTTGTGTTTTTACATGAATTTATCTTGTTTTCCCAGTAAATCAAAAGCCTCTCCAGTAAAGAGAGTGTTACATTTCTAGATCACTTGCCCTTTCCCCAACCCCAGTCCTCCCAACTCACACCAGGAAACAAAGCAAAGATTAAACCAAGCCTATGTGGATTTAGAAATAGTATTCATTATATGAATTAGGTAGGCTGCTTTACATTCTGGGCCTCAGATTTTGCCTCTGTAAAGTGGGGTACAGAGGAGAAAAGAGTGGACCAGATGTTCTCTAAGGACCTTTAGAGATGCAAGGGCATTTTCTGAAATGGGTGGAACTCTCCCCATTTGAGAGACAGGGAAACAAAGTCAGAGAGTGGTGGCATTAACTCACTGTGGCAAAGCCGGGGGCATAATACCATTTTTAGGACTGTAGGACTGGTTAAATCTGGGCCAGCCACAGCTTTATCTGTTGTAGTAGTGTTCCCATTAATAATAGTTTTACCAGTTCTATCCACAACCACCTCTGCCATTCATTTAGCATCCGCTAATTGCCATGACCATTTCAAAGCTCTGTGTTATCCATGTGAGTTACAACAATCCTATGCCATGGAAACTATTCCCATTATACAGGGGAAAAAAAACTAATCCTAAAACAAATTCAGTTCTAGCTGAATGGTTGATTCTAAGGCACCAAGGAATGAGTCGAAGGCAAGAGTTGAAGGTTTGGAGGCTGGGATGAAGGCAAAGTGAATTACGACACCTCAGGTGCAGGGTGACTTCATTACAGCCACCCACAGTGTTTGGCCAGGCAGCTGCACCACCCCATGCGGAAAGGGTGAAGCAACCTCCAGGGACACCTGTGTGCAAAATGACCTTGATGTCCTAGCTATCTAATAGCGTCAGGAACAGGTGGGTTGCTAAACTCTGAGCCAAGAACAAGATGGGGGGGAAATGTACCCTGCTTGTGCTACATATGACGGGGTATCCTGGACTTGCAGGCTGCAGAAAGGGCCACCAGTTGGCAGGACTGGAAACAGAAATGAAGACTGAAGGCTTTGTCCCAGGGGCATTCTTTCACGTCCCTAGGTCTGCCTTAGCAGCCACCTGGGCCTCTGCCCTCTCCTTTCAGACCCTGGGCCGCCTCTGTCTCCCATCTCAGGGAATTCAACCTCTCTTTTCCTGGGTTGGGGCTACTCCTAGCCCAATGTCAACACCAAACTCCAGTCTCTGTAGCCATCCAGTTCAGCATGATGCCACCTTACCCATTTGTGGGCTCTAGCCTCCCAAAGGCCTGAGTAGCATCTCTGATCGTACCTTAAGGATTTCCTAAGGCACCTTGGGTGGTACCTGGGAAGCGTCTGACTTCAGCTCAGGTCATGATCTTGCGCTTTGTGGGTTTGAGTCCCATGTCGGGCTCTGTGCTGACAGCTCAGAGTCTAGAGCTTGTTTCACATGCTGTGTCTCACTCTGTCTCTCTGTCCCTCCCCCACTCACACTCTGCCTGCCTCTGCCTCTCCCTCTGCCTCTCCCTCTGCCTCTCCCTCTGCCTCTCCCTCTGCCTCTCCCTCTGCCTCTCCCTCTGCCTCTCCCTCTGCCTCTCCCTCTGCCTCTCCCTCTGCCTCTCCCTCTGCCTCTCCCCCTCCCCCTCCCCCTCCCCCTCCCTGTCTCTCAAAGATAAACATTAAAAATGTTTTTCTTAATTCTCCCTGGTACAGGGGAGTCTAGAATACAGAGGCCTTCTGATTGACCTAAGAAGTTGTTAGGGGAAGGAAGGAGGAATTTGATTTCTTATGCTTTGGCCCCTCTTCCAGCCAAGAGAAGGCAAAACTTCTCAGCTCATCACATTATGCTTCCATTTATTCTTTCTAGGAGACCAGTGCACTTGGTAGTGTTCTCCCAATGTCACATGTAAGACACTGAAGTTCAGGTAGGTTAAATAACTAGCCCCAGGTCATACCCTTAGTGACAGGCAGATCTCAACTCAGATGTGTGTAACTGAGCCACAGGCCATGGGCCTGATAGCAGGAAGCACCCATCACATGTTGGGCTCTATCTTCTAGATGCTTTCTGGATGTTATCTAATTTTAAGCTCTGCAACGACCATGTGAGATAGGTATTACTGGGCCACTTGATGCATTATAAAACTGGCTCAGTAAGGTTAAATAACTTGCCCAAGGACACAGAGTTTAGACATGGCAGAAATCAAGATGAGTTTGGAATGTCAGTCCTGCCTTCCCCCAGTCTCCAGGGCCAAGAGGGAATTCTAAGCACCGGGTGCCCCAGATTACATGCTGTTTTGCCCCCACTCTGTGCTTCCATCAGAACGTATGCATGGTGGATCCAGGAGTCTGTGTCCCTCCCACCTTCCATGCCCACAGCTTCACCACCACCACCTGCCCTGAGACCAGCAGGACTCTCTCACCACCTCTTCGTCTGTGTTTGAGAGTTACTGTATGAAGCCTGGATGTCCAGGATCAGCACCTGGAATTGTATTTGGATACCCCCTATTCTAACCCCAACTCTTACCTTTGCTAATTTCTACAACTCTTCTACTGGGGGCTTTGGAACTAGCATCAGTCATCAATAATTCTCCTTATACCCTTCACCTCTCCTTTGCATTTTGAATATACTCCCTAACTCTATTACATGTTTTGTAATGGCAGCACCATTGGGTGGGCCGATCAGCTATGGGACTCTTCTATGCCATGTTGCTTGTTTGGTTAAGTAACTAGCCCCAGGTCATACCCTTAGTGACAGGCAGATCTCAACTCAGATACGTGTAACTGAACCACATAACTTGGTCTACCAGCACAGTAAGTTCCTGTTGTGTTCTCCAGTGAAATGATGATACTTCTAGGTAATTGACTCTCTTTGGAGGACCCTGTTCTTGGCATTTCTCTCAAGTGGTGGTGGTTTCCATTCCAATAGCCCTTACCTACTAGGCTAGCATAAGATGGGTGTCCTCCTTGATCAGTATGGCTGCTTCCAGATCATTCTGCTCTAAACCAAATTTGAATTGCTAATCATCAGACCCCTCTCCCTTCTTATTGCAATCCTCTAGTGATCTCCAGGCCCTCCCTCTAATTGACTGAAGAGTAGGACCTGGCTCCTCATCACTGTCTGCAACACTACTCTCCTCCAGTTCTTGGTAACGTTAACACCTACACAGGTAACACTTCCAATGTCCTGGTCTCCTGGTTCCTTTAATAGCTTTGTCTTCTACTTAAGACCCTCACTTACATATTATTACTGTAGAAGATGTCACTAAGGGAACTAAAGTCCTTCAAGTCTATTTCAAATGTCCTATTTTTGATTCATGACTTCCTATTTTTCCAGTTCACTGTGGCATCTGAACAAAAACTTTTCCACAGCCCCGGGACCTACAATCCACTGATCCTTGTGCCCACACTAAGTATGCTCTTGCCACAGGCTATTTGTACTTGGGGTTTGCTCTCCCCCACCCAATACCTACAGGGTTCACTCCTCTGTTTCCTCAAAGCTTTGCCCTAGCATCATCCTTTGCCATGGTCTATTATGTAAAAGTGCCCTTCCTCCGACATTGTTCCTTGTGGATTACTTGTCTCAAGGTACTTATCACTAAAATAGTACATATTTTCCTTTTTATTCATTCCTCTGGGATGGAAGCTGTATGTGGGCAGGGAATCTTCTTCACTAAAACCCACTGTCTCCAACCGGGCTTGGCACATGCATGGTTATCAACGTTGGTTGGTTGAAAAAAAAAAAATAGGCTAGGGCTGCATTTTAGACACAGGTCAGATAGACTAGAAAGTTCCTCCTTCCCATTATTCTGTGTCCTTTCAAGATAAACCACAGTTGTGAGACCTGTTGAGTTAGTGGCTTTTATGAGGGTGTGGGGGAGATCTCAGGAAAGGAACCTGACCAAACACCCCAGATATGAGTAACTGGCAATATAGTACCAATTAAAAATTTGAAAACAGATGAAAAATCAGATGGGTTGCTGATCTCCTGAAACCACAAAACTCTTGCTCATTGCTATTCTTTCTCTTCCTTCCGATTGTAATCCCCTTCTCTTCCCTTGTTCTATGTACCTATTTTCCTTCCCACTTTCCCTCCCTCCATCCTGCCTTGCCTCTCATTTTCTTACGTCTTACTCCTTGACCCCTTTTCTCCTCTCTTTAGCTTTCTCAAAGAACAAAGCAAATTATTTTTTGGAAAGAATTTTAATTTCCAAGGTGTGGGAAAAATGAAATTGTCCCCTTTCCTGAGGTTCCCTTGAGCATCCTGTGCTTTAATGAAATAAATGGCCTGAAGGAAGACATAGTGAGTAGAGGTCGGTTGGTGGGGCTGTCCGTGCTTGGGTTCCCTCTCTTCCTCCCGATTTGGCCTCAGCAGCTCTAGGGGGATGGGCAGAGCCGGCAAACTTCTCACTGGTCCCTTGTCCTGTGCTACTTCTGAAATAGAAATAAATGACAGCCTAGAGATTCTGAAGAAATTTGAAGGAAGAGGGAGGAAGAAACCCCTCTTGATAGTGAATCCTGAAGCTGGTAGAGAAACACTTCTCTTCTGAACGCCAAGTTTTAATTTCGATGTGTGCATTGGCTTAGGGGGGAGCCCGGTTTCTCTCTCTCTCCTCAATGAATTAACCTAGAATAGTTGCAAATGGTAGAACCAGGGGACAGGTCTGATGGTAGAGTACCCCCCACCCCACCAGTGGGAAGCAGACATGTCAGGATAGGACACTGCAGACAATCTGGCAGTCTTTGGTGGGAGATGTATGGAACAGTGTGGAAAGAACAAGGAACTTTGGTTTCAGGTGTACTGTACTTGAGTTCAAATCCTTGCTGGACTACTTTCTATCTTGGAAACCTTGGCAAATAGGGCTTGACTGCTTTGTGGTTTAGTTTCCTCTTCTGTCAAATGGAGATCCCAGTCCCTACTCGACTGGGTTGCATAAGGACTGGAGATGATGCATAGTAATTATGACCATGATGATTAGCATGAATTTGGGTATTTACTAGATGACAGACATTGTGCTAAGTGTACACGTTGGCTCACAAAAGTGCCCAGAACGATGCTTGGCACATAATGGGCATTTGATACATTTTAAGTTGATTTTTATCCAGCACTGCCTAGGGCTAAGAAAATGACAGGGGATATGAACTTTGAAGACATATGAATATTTCATGTCCCTTCTCTACTGTGCAATGGAAAAGTTTCAGCTTCCCTGGAACCTCGATAGAAAAAGAGGTATTCATCAAATGGTTTAGTTTATGGCTGCATAAAGAAACAACTCCAAAATCTCAGTGGCTTTACCCAACAAAGTTATATTTCTCATTTACCCTACAAGTCTAACGGGGTCTACCTGGGGTTCTGTTCATCATTGTCACTCAGAGCCCTTGGCAGATGAACGTTCCATCTTGACCTCTGTTTCCACAATTACCAATACAGGAAAAAGGGGGGCTGGTATAGAGAAGCAGTAACTAAATACTATGCAGAAGTAACCCATATCTCTTTGGCTCACATTTGTTTGGCCAAAGCAAGCCATTTGGCCACATATAAGCCGAATGTGGTGGAGGAATGCCATCTACCATGCGTGTATTCAAGGAGAACCAAAATACTTGTGGATAGCCCAATGGCCATGGACCCTAATGATCACCACAGAAGGGCATGCTCTGGATGGTGAACATCATCAATGTTCTCTTTACACAAAAGGGATAATAAGAGCCACCATGAGCTGAGTGCCTATTACGTGATAGTTACCGTGCCAGGTACTTTCCATTCATGTATCCGTTAATCCTCCCAAGAAGGTCTTAATAATCTCCATATTATAATGTAGAAACTAGGGCTCAGGGAGTTTGACTTACAAAGACTTAATAGTATTAAGTACTCGATTTGTAGGGAAAGCTCTCAAAAAGAGGCCTGCACCAGGACACTATGGAACTGATTTCTAGCTCTGCTTCTTAATTTTTGAAATCTGAGCACGTACCAGAATGGCAAATGGGTTTGAGGGTCAGCTCTGACAGATTCGAGTTGGCTGCTAGAGAACTGTCATCAGAAGACTCTCTAATGGGAAGGAGTGATGTGATTGATGAAGAATGTCTTCTCTGGGCACAGGAGTGGGGGTGGCAGCATGGCAAACAGATGTTTGTCATCTCTGGGCATTTTTCTTGTCTTCGGGTTTCTGCTACGTTCACTTATGAAACAAGGTTAATAAAACCATATCGGAATAAAGATATGAGCCTGGCCAAGATAATTTCTTGATGTCTTGAGAAGGCACCAAAGCTTCTCTTGCTGGTGCATATATTCCCACTTGCTTTATGCATAGTGTTTCCTCCTGTAGTCACGAAAATCCTTTAGTATGTATGGGCCGGGGTTGGGGAAGGGAACGCAACAGATTGTCATTGAAAATGAAGGAGAGCAGAGCTGGAGGCCTCTGGTAGGAAGGATGAATCATTTATTGGCACTTAAGGATGCCAATCATCACTGCCCTACCAAACATCCGTGAGCTGGATATATGCTCCTGGTCTATAATTCCAAGGGCTGTATTTCTCTGTCTGGGAGTGATAGGCTGGGGAGGCCTGAATCCTCAGACAGAAATGCCTCATCTTTTCAGCAGTGATGGGAAGAATACAGCAATAATTTTTCTCAAGGTAGACAGGATATACTAATGAGGGTCCCAGTGGGAAATTGCTAGCACACTCCAAGGGTTTTTTTCAAAGAGCTTGTAATGAAGATTCTATTTACAGAGACGTCCTTAGGATTAAGGGGACCAACAGGGACTAGGGAGACCGTCAGTGATTAGCAGCCCCTGGCAGGTCTGAAGCCACAACTAGAAGGGAAGGCGTTCCTGGAGTCTGTGAGTGCCGAGGCCAAACAGAAGGGCGGTTCAACTCTCCGTGGCTCTTGTAACTCGGCTGCTGCCCAGACGACTGCCCCACAGGCAGAGAGAGGGTGGGGGTAATGCCCAGAATGTTCTCTCATCTGCTGACATCCTGTTAGAGGGCAAGGGAGCCAGGGTGGTACAGACCCCTTGGACCCTGCAGCAGGGCAGAGAGGGGTGAATTATGGCTTGAAAAGGACCACCGGAGAAGGCCCAACACACAAGAACAGACACACGAGCTAGAATACTCCAGAGTCTGAGAGTTACGTCAGAGTTGACCAGGGAGGCATGGGGAGCCCTGAGATGTAGGGAACCACCTCTATCTTCGTTTGCAGGGCTAGGGCACCAGCCCGAGAGAAGCAATTTTGAAGCGCAGCAAAACTTAAACCTATTTTCCTGGGCCTAAACTCTTGGGGAAAATGGCTGTTTATTTTTAGGTGATAACTTAATGTTTTCCCTTACTTTTTTTTTTTTAAATGTTTGTTTTTGAGAGGGAGAGACTGTGCAAGCCAGGGAGGGGCAGAGAGAGAGATAGGGAGACAGAGAATCTGAAGCAGGCCGCAAGCTCTGAGCTGTCAGCACAGAGACTGACATGGGGCTTGAACCCACGAACCGTGAGATCATTACCCAAGCCGAGGTCTGATGCTTAACCAGCTGAGACACCCAGGCCGCCCCAATACTTTGCCTTATTTTAGGAAAGGTTTCTTGTGAACATGTCTGCCTCTATCCTTGAGGCTGAGGCAAAAGAAGAGAAGTGTTTTTGATCCAGTTTGGGTTAGAAGTTGAAGGAGAGATGATACGTGGTCTCGGACTGGCCCAAGTGAGGGAGCCCAAAAGTCTCCCCAAAATCCCTCAAGGGGAAGCCTGGGACCCGCATAAATGACAGCGATAATCCTCTGAGAGTTCTTTCTGTTGTCCGTGCCTTGGAAGATTTATCTTCTCTGCTCTTTAACAAAGGAGACTCTTCCAGGCCACCAATCAGATAGATAGCCTCTGCTTCTAATGCTGTTGTTGTTGTCATGGAAACCCATCCCAGCTTCTGGGCCAGAACCGGGGACAGTCAGGTTTTCTTCTTTGCTCAGAACCCACTCCCCTCCCAAAAGCCAAACGCCCCCTCCAACCTCAGATTAGATGCCCCCATGAGGGCAGAAGAGAAGCCTTACAACTGCATTGCCCAGTAGGGCAGACTAGAGCCACATGTGGTCGTTTAAATTTTAAATGAAATTAAATTAAAAAATTGAGGTCTTAGGGTGCCTGGGTGGCTCAGTCGGGGAAGCGTCCAACTTCAGCTCAGGTTATGATCTTCATAGTTGGTGAGTTCAAGCCCTGCATTGGGCTCTGTGCTGATAGCTCAGAGCCTGGAATCTGCTTCGGATTCAGTTTGTCTGTCTGTCTGTCTGTCTGTCTGTCTGTCTGTCTGTCTCTCTCTCTGCCCCTCCCTGGCTTGTGCTGTCTCTCCCTCTCAAAAATAAACATTAAGAAAATTAAAAATTTAACTTCTGAAGCACACTAGATACATTGCTTGTCATGGCCCTGGATGGGCAGGGATGGCCAACAGGATTCAAAAGCTGTCTTCACCAGTGGAATCCTCTCCTTGATAACAGGTGACCCTGTCTGGGCTTGTACAGTTTTCTTGTGCAGCCAGCAAGAGAGTGATAATTACAGCCTGTGTTTATTTAGTCCTTGACATGTGTAAAACAGTGTGCTAAGGGTTCATAATACATTGTCATTTAATTGCCACACAGCCCTGACAAGACACTATTATTATCTTCATGTTAACGGTGCAGAAACTGAGGTCCAGAGAAATTGACCGTACAACTACTAGCCTATCATACAAAATTGCCAACCTTCAGCCATTTTTGATTCAACCTCCTAGTGAATGGCAGAGCCAGGGTTCAAATCGAGATCCAAAGACTATGCAAGTTCAGTGTGGCTGAGCCTCTGTACGGGACCACCTTGAGACCTACATCATCAGGCTCTAAAGGATTCAGTGAAATAATGTTGGTTCTGTGCCTGATACCCAGTGGGGCTCATGGAAAGTTCGTTGTTTTTGGTTTTAACTTCGTTCTGTTAGTCTCAGTCTCTAGGAAGGTAGAACGCAGCTGTCTGAGCAGATGTGACCAGTGTGATGGGGAAGGGATGGCACATTGCCATTTACCAGATCTCTTCCCAGGGACCTGGAACCGCTTCTCTTCCTCACCAAGCCCGCCCATGCCCGCCTCTTCCCACGTGTCTGCATCAGGGCATCTCTCCTGCCTCGATCCCAGGGGAGGGTGATGGACATGGGCTCTTCCTGTTCCCTATGCCCTTAGCAGCCTAGCAGATACACTTCATCAACAGACCCGTCCCCTAGAGACCTCAGAAGTCACTGGAAGGCTGGAGGTGGACCCGAGGGGCTTGCTGCTGCTCTGAGTATGTCAGGTGGTTACCTAAGCTCTGCCTAACCTCCTGCCTGCTGGAACTCTGTTCTCATGATTGTTTCTGGCAAGAAGCCAGGTGCAAAACTCCTCCTGATTTTATTTGGCAAGAGGGGGGCGAAGTGCCCCCTGGCTGAGTGCCCTGCTCTTTGGGTGGGGCTTTAGGACTTGGGAGTAATTTCCCTCCATAGGAGGAAATTTTGTGTCTCAAAAGCAGTAGTATAGTGTTGGCTGGATAATGAAAATAGGAGGCGCCTGGTTAGATTTGAATTGCAGGTAAGCAATAGATAATTGTTCAGGATGGGTATATAGGATACAATATTGGGGACACATTTCCAGTAAAAAATTTTTGCTGTTTATCTGAAATCAAATCGACCTGGACATCCTGTGCGTTATCTTGCAACCTTAGAATAGTTGGGTTTCCGTCTACCCTTCGGCTGCTAGATCACTTATGATGATGTTAAGGACACTTGGGAATAAGGGGGCGGGGGGAAGACCTGTGTCGAGTTTTGCCAGCTGCTCCCTGGAGTCATAGTCGTAGCTCCCTGTGAAGTGATTTAGACTCCAGGTTCTCAAAACATGGTCCCTGGACCAGCATTGTCAGCATCACCTGGTACTTGGTAGAAATGCAAATGCAAATTGCATGTCTTGCCCCAGACCTCGGAATCAGACGCTCAGTGGTGGGGTCAGCAGTGTTGTCTGACAAGCCCTCCGGGTGGTGCTGACACAGCTTGAGATCCACAAGTGTAGCCCCTGAGCAAGAGCCTTAGCAATCAGGCAGGCCTGGGCTTGAAATCCAGTCCCACCATTTATTGGCTGGGTCAACCTGGCATAATTACTCAACCTCTCTGAGCCTCTGTTTCTTCTGAAACAAAATAGAACTAGAATACCTTATTAAGGGATATATTAAGGATTAAATTATATATTAAGAAAGATGACCCATGGTGCCTGTCACTGTAAGAACGCACGAAACGATTACTCTTGGTTTTACCCTACAAATGGAGGTCCAGTCGTGCCCTGAGATAAGTTCAGTGGTCAGTATGGCAAGCCCTCATTACAGGGAAGGTCTCTGTTTGCTCAGTTCAAACAAGGCTTTCATTTTCAGGAATTCAGTTTCCATGAGTCCTGTGGAGGGAGGAAGGAGTTAGGAGGAAAGGCAGGGAGCAGAGCAGGAGGACCAGCATCCAGTGGGGATTGGTTTCCTGACCCACGGACAGACCCAGCATGGAGGGTCACATTCACTTAATTCCCCTTTCAGTGCTCGGTCGAGGACAGTTGTCCAAAAGGCAGGGTTTTTACAAAATTTTTTTTTGAATTTTGTGTAGAAAGGTAAGGGGGAGGAGGTCCTGAGGGGATGACACATGGGGAGAGCTACAGAGGAAGGACCTTCAGCACATTTGAGTATGTTTCAAAGGGCAAGTCTGGGGCCTCCCATGATCAGTCTAGACCAGGGTTTCTCTGCTTTGGCTCTACTGACTTTTTGCATCAGATACTGCTTTGTTGTGGGGCTCTCTTATGCATGTGGAACAGCATCCCCAAACCTCTACCTATGAGATGCCAGCAGCCACTCTCACACTCCCTCACAGTGGTGACAGTCAAAAGTGTGTCCAGACTTTGCCAAATGTCCTAGGGGCAAAAGGGACTTGGGGTGACAAATGTCCCTGGGCTGAGAACCACCAGTCTGGAGATATATTTAAGAACACTCACGCAAACAATTTAACAGCTACCATTTATTGAGCATTTATTATTTCCAACCCCCATGCTGATATTACAAGGTAGGTCTTACTACCTATATTTTAGTTGATGAAACTGAGGCTCAGACATTTTGAGGCTCAGATATTTAAAGCTATGGCCCTAAACCCCACAGCCAGTAGTTCAGGGCTTGTGATTGACGTTCGTCTAACTCCAAAGCTTACCTAGTTCATGGCTGCGACATTCTCTCTGACTAGAAAATGAAGGATTTCTTTTCTTCAAGGAAACTCTTCTCACATCAACTCAAATCCGAAAATATTTATTGAGACACCATGAGAATTTGCAAGAGAAACCCAAGATGGTGCTCCTGTCTAGGAGTGTTGAGGACCGATGTCACTGGAGGGGGGTGGTCATGGTTCCTACACCACAGTGAAAGAAAAAAAATGACAGGGTCCCACTCGGGGCCAAAATGAATACTTCTAGAGCCAGAACTCTGAACTGGATGCCTTTCGTGTATGGCTGTTAAACGTGTCCTTGCACTGCCAACTCTGACAATATAAAGAAGGAGAATTGAAGCCTTGAGGTTCATAGGGTCTACCAGCCACGCATCCTAGGAAACATCAACTCTCTTGCCTTTGGGTGGGCTGTGGGTGGGTTCGAGCCAGACACTCCGCCATCTTCTTTTTGGCTCTCTGCAGGAACTCTACTTTTCCCCTTTCCCTTCTCATGGCAGTGTACTCATAGGCTTTGAGCTTACTGTAGTAATCAGAGAATTTGTTGTAGAGGATGGAAATTGGCATCCCATTGAGGATAATCCCAAATGCAATGCAGAGGAAGGCAAAAAACCTGCCCAGGATGGTCTCTGGGTACATGTCTCCATAGCCCACAGTGGAGATGCTCACCTGTATAGGAAGGAAAGTGGGAGAGAATGGTTAGCACTGTGATGGAGAAGACCGAGAACGGGGCAGGAAAATGTCCTCTGTCTCCCTGAAGGTACATGTGGGTCATGTAACAGCTCCTGCAGAGCCAGCTTTAGGAGGTACCAGTAGGTCTGCCTGTAGGACCTGAATCATGGAAAGAAGACCACCTGTGGAGCTGGAAGTCTTGGGCTTAAATTCTGGCTACTATAAATATTCTTATACACAATATAGAGGAGATCACAGCTGCTTTATAGGGTTGTAAAGAGCATGTAGGATACCTTGTGTAAAGTTCCTGGTGTAGCATGGGCTCAATAAATGTTGGTCTCTGCCTCCCCTCAGAGGGGCCAACTTGGGGACTGGGGGCCCTGGGTTTGCCTATGTGATAGGCAGTTCGGGAAGAGCTCAGGCTTAGAGCCTGTCAGACGTGGGTCCAAGTCCTAACTTTGACCCTTTACCACTGAGTACCGGTGGGTAAAACATTCAGTCTCTAAGCCTTGGTTTCTTCATCTAAAACAGGAGGATAGAGACACCTGGGTGGCTCGGTTGGTTGAGCGTCGGACTTCAGCTCAAGTCATGATCTTGTGGTTCCTGAGTTTGAGCCCCACATCGGGCTCGCTGCTACCAGTGTAGAGCCTGCATAGGATCCTCTGTATTTGTCTCTTTCTGCCTCTACCCTGCTTGCGCTCTCTCAAAAACTAATACTAAAAAAAAATAAAATAGGATAATCCCTAACACTAAGGATTCTCCTGAAGACTAAAGAAGAGGAATACAGAGCACTTAACACAGTGTCAGGCACACAAAAGGCATTCGCCAACCTTCTCTGGAGACAATTATAATACTTCTCAGAGTTATTATGTCGTTCAAATGAGATATTATAGATGAAGGTGCTTTAATTGCAAATGTCTGGAGAAACACTCTCATTATTTTGCAAAAGGGCTTTTGTAAGACATCACAGACCAAAAATATGTTCACCCTGCATGAAATCTTTCCCATCACTCTTGCACACTGCTTTAAATTCCACTAATTAGAGATTTATTTAGGTTAACAAGCTTCTGTTTTAAAATGCAGATACCCGTGGGACTAGTTATCAGTCAGTGTAGCCAGAGAAAACCTGGGAAAATCTCTTGGGGCCTGTGTTTCAAGCCTCATGTACTGAGTCTCTTTCTGGTCCCCAGACTGATGGCTAAATTACTAGAAGCCTTTTAGGCAGGGCTGTTGAGTCCTTGCAAAAAAACTGTGCATTGCACAACTGCAGGGGGCACTGTTTGCTTCATCAATTTGTGGTGTTGCCATGATTTTCTAGCAGACGGTAGTAAGACATAGTCAGCCCATGGACCCATGCTTGCACAGTGTTTAGCTTAGAAATGTAAGCATTTTTGTTTTGATGATGTAAGGGTTGGCCTGAACTTAGGACAAGTGTGACTGATTAGTTAGAATGAAGAAGTGGGCCAGCTGGGAAAATCTGGTGGCATTAATGATAGCTACAGCATCCTCCAGACCATACAAAGTGAAAGCTTGACTTCCTCTCTGGGGTAGGTGATAGACAACCTCTCACTGCTCTATCTCCAGTGGGATACCTGCTGAGGGTGGGCCTCCCCTTCCCATGGGGGTGGAATGCAAGCAAGCATCTAAGAGAGGCAGGCTGGTGTGGGTCACCTTAAGGAAATAGAGACAGCATGAGGCTATGTGGCTCTGAATCCACCTCCCAGCGGAGTGTAGACCAATGGGCTGTGGAAACGGGCTCCTGCTTGACACCTGCCTAAGGCGGGGGGGGGGGACAAAGGGTGGAGGGCACTCTGGCTCCAGGAGAGAATCTCCTTTGTCAGCTTTGTACAGCAAAGGGTGATAAGAGGCAGGGGTAGAGTGAGAGCGTGGGTGAATCTCGAAGTGTGTGTGGGTGCGTGTGTGCGTGTGTCTACATGTGTGTGTCCGGTCACTGGCCACGCCCTAAGGAAAAGAATCTGAGTCAGGTCTCTGTCCAGATACATGAACTGAACCCTGGCTTTCATATGTCATTAACCGCAGCGCTCCTACCTCTGTAAGACTGTTGAGTCACTCAGTCTACTTGCCCTGGAGGAGGCTGACAGGGAGTCTGGGGGCAGGGCTGAGTGACACTAAGGGGTAGCTCAGGACAGGAAGCATCCTCGAAAGGTGAGAGCACAGGCTTTGAGGTGAACTGGTTCCTCAAGGGTGCAAGACAGGGGGCAAAGGGCTAGGAGCATACCGAGGGAGATAATTGAGACAAAGTGCCTATTTTTTTTTCATTTATATATTTTTAAAGTTTGAGATCGTGTGTGAACAGGGGAGGGGTAGAGAAAGAGGGTGAGAGAGAATCCCAAGCAGGCTGTGTGCTGTCAGTATGGAGCCCAATGCAGGGCTCAAACTCATGAACCCTAAGATCAAGACCTGAGCCGAGATCGAGAGTTGGATGCCTGACTGAGCCACCCAGGCACCTGTTTTAAACTTCTGATCGATCCCTACCCTGGCTTTCTTGCACTCCCAACCTCAACTTCAGTTTTTTGTTTTGGCTGAACTTTGAGTGAAGAGTCAAAAGCAAAGAGAATTGGCTTAAGGAAGATTAAATATTTGATGTGAATATGGTAAAAATATTTTTGTATATCTTGGATCTCTATGTTTAGAGAAAAGATATCTTCTGCTAGGAGGCTCTGTATGACTGGTCCCGAAGAATTTGTTCAAAATGGATAGCGTATCTTTATATTGTCTGTTTTGTGGATACTTTGACTCAACCAGTGACCTGGTTTGTGCTCCTTGGCTCCAAGAGGAATGCAGAATTCCTTGGCTTTGGGGGACTTGTCTCCCTGTTCCTCAGACCAAACCCGTTTCTCCCTGAATGAATATTAAAAATTGAAGGCCCTAGACTGATACATAACACCTCACAGTGAGTTCTCACATTAGCATGAGTTGGGTTTGGAAATGTGACCGACATTCCTGCAATCCATCTGAGATTCCTGAAAACATTGGCTGGCTCAGCCCTCTGTAAACTGGAAACTTAGCAGTGGAAGGCTTACATATTTTCCCTAGCCTTTGGGTCCCAAAAGCCAGAACGTAACCTTCCTCCAGAAATGTCCCCTATTAATCAGCAAATACTGGCCTCCTAAACACGACAAGGAAGACAAGCATCCAGTTTTTCTCTGAAACTTTAGAACAGCTACATGGGAATTTCTCCTCCAACAAGGAATGTTTGTTTCCTTCATAACGAAGGAGGCATAGATGAAATCTCAGCACCTGGTAATCCATCCATCTAGGAATTATGATCCCAGGAAACATAACTGATTTTTCAAAATAATGAGCACCCCTTTCAGCGTTCCCAGGCAATCTGAGGTAGTAAGGACTAATGGTTCCTGGCTAAAAATAGTACATACCTCAATGCTTGTTGTCCTTGAAAGGATTTAGTTCAAAGGCCATACGAAGCCTATCCATGCTGCTGTTGCCACAAATACCTTAGGAATTCCTCTTTGGATTATAATCTGCACAGAGGATTCAGTGGCACGACCTTGAAATAAGTGGTCTTAGCCACCTGGAGGGTTAACGCTAGGTGCCAATCTTAGACTCAGGGGTCTCAACTCTCTTTTAAAATACCAAAGATGAAGAGCTGGCACCATTACAAAGAAGTAAACGGACATGTCTCAGTCTCCGGAGATAATGGCTCCGTGGAATTCAAAGAATGTTTTGATGGGTGGAAGCATTGTTAGAATGAGGTCATGGGTGAGGAGAGGACCTTGGAGAGAACAGCCAGCCTCATCTGTCCACTGAGGTCCTGACATGTATGTCAATTGCACAGTAAGGAGGAAGTATGCAAAAAGCTAAGGCAAATGTGGGATCTATGCATGTCGCGATAGAAAGGTACACAGTGATGCTGGCGTCCTCCACATCTTCTGTTTACTTGCTACTTTGCCCTCTACATCTCCATTGTGTCCCACTCAAGTCCTATTGGCCCTCAGGAGGATCCTAAGTCAAAGACCTTCTAAGGAGGGGGTCACCCCAGAGTCAGGAGTCTATAGGAGCAGAAGTCCTAAAAGTGCCTCACAGCCTTGGCCCCAGTGACTATGGCCCCTCCTGTGCCATTTCTGAAGCAGCTACAACGACACCGCCTCCTTTTACTGCTGCCTGTGCCAGACGTGTACCCACCGTCTCTCAGTCCCAAGTGCGACACCCCTCTGTACTCTTTCCTGTAGTCTTGCTGCTTGGGAGTCCACAAACTGCATTTCCCAGACTCCCTTGCTCGCTGTTTTCTGGTTGTGCTCTGCTAGTGAGAGGCTGTTGGCACACTGGAGGCGGATGAGGAGGTAAGTAAGGGTCTCCGCTCCTGCTTCTGATTTTTGTCCTCATCCTTCAATACAGCAGACAGATGTAGCTCATGCATCTTTTAGCACATGGGACACAAACCTCATGGTGTCATCCTAGGAGTTCCTCAGTAGCTCCTTCTCTGTACTTCCGGTTCCTTCTATTTGGCCCCCCAGTCCTAGGGCTGACAGCTAGTTGATGGAGTAACCACTTTTTGGGTTATCTTTGTTTGCCCGTGTTGCTCTTCCAGACTTCTAAACACCTGTGTATCTATAACCCTGTATCAAATTGCCTCTGTTTAAAATATCTACTTTTCTTGGTTTCTTGGTTTTCCTGATTGTAACTTGACTGATGCACCTTCCAAAGGGGTCTTCTTAAAAGCCAGCCATCACTCCGTAAGAAAAAAAAAAAAAAAAAAAAAAAAAAGGAAATCTCAGTGACCTTGTAAGGGCCACCTATTTGCAAGGAAATGATAGTGTACTTTGGGAAAACAAAGATAGGAGCAAGGTCTCTGTGGCACCATTATCTGTTCCCTCAGCTAGACATACGTTTTCTTTTTGAAGAGTTTTTGTTAGCTTATGAAGGAGTGAGTTCATGACATGGTTTCCTGTTGGGTATCTCTAGCTTTAACTCACTCTTGAAGCCCAGAAGGAAATGGCCTGTTGAACAGTCCAGTGCCCTCTTCTGCTTTAAAACATGGCCACATCGGAGACCAATGATGACCGCTTCATCAGAGAGCTGACTGTTCTTGCTGAGTGTGCCATGCATCTCCCACACCCAGGCAGCCCAGAGAGCCCCCGACATGGCTGGAACTGCTCAAGGTGGGCATCCCTTTATCTTGAGATGTGGAAGCTCTCCTGGGAGAGAACAGTTGACCCCTATGTATGTCGTGGGGTTTCTCTTCTCTTCAGTAGAGAGGGAATCACTTCTATTTTCCCCCCAAAGAATCTGCAAGCAAAGGTTATGGCTTCTACATGATAAAGACTATCAACTAGACAGATGTGGTAGCTTGTATTTCTTGTGGATTTGCTATGGGTTAGCATTTTACATATGTTTCTTATTACACGAGTGCTTACAAATAATCTTCATTTGACAGACGAGTGGGAGGGGACTATCTTGTATCCTAATGCACGAGCATTTGCAGACATGAATGGCCATGAGGGATTTGTTTTGCAGCTGTAGAAGTATTCACAATCATGAAAACTATTGTATTCCTCTTAAAACCTTGAGTTGAATTACAGAGGAAGGTTGTAGGATCCTTGGCATAGAGAGAGGGAAGATTATGAACAGCAAGTCAGATTCTGGGGCTGTCTGAAAGTACTAAAAACACATGGATGAATGGCTTAGAGAATCTGTCTCCAGTGTGGTTGAATATACGTGGAACACAGCACTGCATTCTGGAAGAAAATCTCAATTATGTTTTTCTTCATCTTTAAATCTTCCACGTGTGAGTGCATATTTTCCAATGTGTAATAATATATCTGAGCAGTAAAATCTTCCTACAGGAGAATGATTGTATTACTGACCTAATTTGTTTTTAATTACGGTATAGCTGATGCATAATGTTACATTACTTTCAGGTAAACAACACAGCGATTCGATAAGTCTATACATTATGCCCTGCTCACCATCTGTCAGCATACAACCCAATTACAATACTACTGATGACAGTCCCTCCCTGTGCTGTGCCCTTCATCCTTGTCATTTAAGGATTCCTAACTGAAAACCTGGCTCTCCTACTCCCTTTCACCCATTTTACCCCTTCCCCTACCACCCTGCCCTCTGGCAACCATTAGTTTGTTCTATTGATGGATCTGTTGCTGCTTTTTCTGTTTGTTCATTCGTTTCAGTTTTTAGGATCCCACATATAAGTGAAATCAGGTGGCATTTGTGGTCTGCGTCTGATTTATTTCCCTTAGCATATTGCCCTCTAAGTCCGTTGGTGTTGTTGCAAATGGCAAGATCTCACTGGATTTTTTATGACTAATACTCCCATTGTGTGTGAGTGTGTATGCGTGTGTATGTAGACACACATATCTTATTTACCCATTCATCTATTGATGGACACTGGTGCTGCTTCCGTAATTTGGCTACTGTAAATAATGCAGTGATGAACAAAGGTGTTCATAGATCTTCACAAATTAGTGTTTTTGGAGAACCTGGGGGCGCTTGGGAGCCTCAGTTGGTTGAGCGTCTGACTCTTGATTTCGGCTCAGGTCATGATCCCAGGGTTGTGGTATTGAGCCCCACATCAGGCTCTATGCTGAGCTTGGAGGCTGCTTAAGGTTTTCTCTCTCTCCCCCTCTCTCCCCCTCTCTCCCCCTCTCTCCCCCTCTCTCCCCCCCTCTCTCCCCCTCTCTCCCCCTCTCTCCCCCCCTCTCCCCCCCTCTCCCCCCCTCTCCCCCTCTCTCCCCCTCTCCTTCCCCTGATTGCATGCAAGCATGCTATCTCTCTCTAAAATTAAAAAAAAAATTAATGTTTATTTTTGAGAGAGAAAGGGTGGGGGACAGGATGAAAGAGAGAGGGAGGCACAGAATCTGAAGCATGCTCCAGGCTCTGAGCTATCAGCACAGAGCCTGACACGGGGGTTCAAACCCACAAACTATCAGATCATGACCTGAGTCAAAGTTGGATGCTCAGCTAACTGAGCACCCAGGCACCCCAGTGTTTTCATTTTTTTTGGATAGTGAATTTCCTGGGTTATACAGTATTCCTATATTTCATTAGTAACTTCCATACTGTTTTCCACCATGACTGTACCAATTTACATTCCTACTAACAGTGCATGAGGCTTTTTTCTTCTCTTTGCCAACTCTTGTTATTTCTTGTCTTTTCGATTCTAGCCATTCTGAACAGGTGTGAGGTGATATCACATGGTGGTTTTCATTTGCATTTCCCTGATGATAAGTGATATTGAGCATTTTTTCATGTGTCTGTTGGCCATCTGGATGTCTCCTTTGGAAAAATGTCCATTCAGTGGGCCTAATTCTTCATAGCTTTCTGTGTCTAAGCTCTTGGCCACAGAACTTATCAATGCTTCCCTACACTGGGTGGGCTAACCTGGTCTGTTCTTGGACTCTGAGTTTGGCTTTGTGACTGGCCTTGACCAGTGGGTTGAGCAAAGGACAGTGCTCACATGATTGAGTCTACATTCTCCCTCTTGCACAGGGCCATGGCCATGAGTCCATGCCTGCTGGAGGATCGAGGAGATAGGGTCTCCTCTCTTTGATCTCAGCTGTCAGCCAGTTGATCATAAGACCTATGAGTGACTGGCACCAGCCCAAATGAGAAAAACCTTCTAGTTGAATCCAGCCTAAATTGCTGACAGGCAAACTCCTAGCCAAATAGATGTCTGACATTTGAGACCATTAAGTTTTGGGTAGTTTGTGATGCATCATTATTATAGCCATGAGTAACCTAATTTGTGCATAGCATAAATAACCTAATTTGGGCATAGCTGGAATACACATTTATCATGGGCATGTGCTGAAAAAATTTTAAATCATGAGATGTATGATCAAGAAGAGGCTTGGAGACAACTGGATCAGAGCTACTTTGAGGATTCCATTTCTTACTCTCTTCTCTGTTGAGTCATGTCTATAGAGACGGGTTTCTTCTCATTGTTCAAATTTCAGCTGAATGTCATTCTTCTCCAGTGGGGCTTCTCTATCAAAGGTAGATTCTGCTGCGCACGCCACCCCCCCCCCCCCCACCCGCCAGGTCTCTCTCTATCCTATTATGCAAGACACATCAGTATCTGAAATGATACATTCTCTTTCTCCTTTGGAATGTAAACTCCATGAGGGAAAGAAGTTCCTATTGTGTTAATGTTGTTCTGTCACTCAAGATCTCCAGTGTTTTCATTACTAGTTGGTTCAGTGAATGAATAAGATGGATTTTGTGAATCTCACAAAAAATTCATCTACATGTTGTCTCTCTCTCTACTGGGCATTTACATCAGGAAACAAGAGGTTTTGTCTACATAATTTTGACAGCATTCTTTTCTCTTTGCTCTACGGAGAATATGGGCCCTTGATACACGATACGGAATGTCACCAGAAGTATAGGGAAGCATCTGCTTGATCTGTATTGTCCGGGGGCACAGAGCAGTCTTTAAATGTTCAAGGGGGATTGTTCTTAATGTTTTCATAGGTTAGTGTGCAAACAAATGCATTAGTCATAAGGATTTTTACTAGTCTCCCAAATTCTCAGAGAAGAAATGCACAAAGGCCATTGGGAAAATGTGCAAATTTTGGCCTGTGAAAACAGTGCCGGATGGAGATAATGGCCACAAATAAAATTCACATTGGCCAAAGCAATAATTGGTAAAATGTGTTACAGATAAAAACCAAATGATGATTCAATTTTTACTGTAAAATTAAGGGAAAACACTAATTTTGACTAACATAATTTGAGTTAACATAAAAGGGATAATTTGAAGGGTTTGAGTGTCATTGTACATTAAACAGATCAAGAAATTAGATGCAATCAATAGGCATGCACTCCGGGGAATTTTTTAGAAAGAGAAATCATAAGCAATTGAATTTTTATGAGTTTTTAGATTAATATACAAAGTCCTAAAAAGTTTTGTGGGTTAAAGGTAAAGTATCAAAGCGTCCCCCAGGCCTTGCCTGTATATATGGGAGTCTTCTAAGATACTTGGATGGATGGAGACCTAGACTCTCAGACTTAGTAGCATATCATCAGCATGTGGATTTGCCCTTTCCTCTTCCTGCTTTTCTCAGCTCCAAAGTAAATGTCATTTACTGGGGACCAATCATCCTCCATCAGCTCTATCTGTACACATGGTTTATCTATGGCGACGACCTTTTGTCACTTGGAATGTCATCACAGGTGTGGCACTGGGCTAGCTCATGGGGAAGAGCCTCACACCATCCCTGTTACAAAAGAAGCCCCCCAAATCCTGTTGGACACGTGAGTGCTCTGTTTTTCAGTGACAGAAGACTCACTGAGTTGTAGAGCTCGGTAGCCACCCCGTTTTAGAGACCAGAAAACTGAGGACGGAGAGTAAGGGAGTGAGGTTTCATAATTACTTAGGGACACAGTTTATTACTAGCAGATCGGGGACTAGGATCCAAATCTCCCATCTTGCTGAACTATAATACTAGCAGCCCTGGGCTGGTTCATCTCAGAAATCCGCCCCAGACTGTGGGTTCTACCATACCCAATATTAGTGTTGAAAATACCTAGTTCCTCACATGGAAAAACCTCGTGACATTTGCCTAATGTTTTTAAGGGCATTACAAACCACCTACTCTTAAAAAAAAAAAGGAAATCACACACCCAGTTCTTCCCTCTCTGTACAAATGTCAACTTGTCAATCAGCATTTCCAGTGATTTAGGGATTTTCTGGGGATTTAGCCTAGCACACCAGAAACACAGATGCTTGAGTAAATGGCCTAAGAGACTACCAAAAGGCAAATACTAAAGGAAACAGCAAAAATAAAAGACTACTAATTAGGCCAGGCCTGGGGCAGATGTAACGGTTGAAAGGGAGAATGCTGGGTGCAGGAAAGGAATGGGTTTATTGTGGGAGGGGCGTGGGTTTCAGTCCTCACTCTGCTAGTTCAGCTGTACGTCTACACCCAAACCCTCTCGGTTCCTCTAGCTGTAGAGCGGGGCAAGAATGCTAGATCCTAAAGGAACTTGAGTGCTACTGGAGCAAATTTCAGTTGTAGGTGCTTCTTTCCACATTCTGATTGGGCCAAAACCAGGGGGATTTCAGTTAGGGTGGACGCTGGCCGGCTGGGTCTCCCCTTTCCCTGGCATAAACGTACAGTTTGCTTTTTGCTTCAAATCTGAAGCCATTTCCAACATGTCCTCTTAAACAAACAAAAAACCCAGCGATCGTAGCCACTTGACAGGGTTGCAATACTGAAATAAGATAAACTTTGCAAACCGCTTAGGACCACAGGTGTTCTGTAAGTGGCGAGTAACAAGAATGACCATGACGAATGGTCCCCCTTAGGGGGGCAACAAGGAAACCTTCGTAAAATCAGCCTGTCCAGAGACTCAAGATGAAACCTAGATTTGGAGGTGCCCGGGACGAAAGTCAAATTCCGTGACTTACTCAAAGACTGTGCCTTTCCAACTCCGCGACAGCCACCCCGGTTTTCGTTAGTTGGAGGCGGCGAAGGCACGGATGGGGGTGGGGAGGGGAGCAGCGGCGCTTAAGCAAGGCAGGGGACAGGTCAGGGCACGAGGCTGAAGGCAGGCAGGCGGCTGATGACCCGGGAGGGGGGCGGGGGCCCGCTACTCACCGCGGCCCACCACCAGGCGTGCGGGATGCTGGTGAAGTTGGTGTTGGGCACGTCGTGCTCCACGGAGTAGACGGCCGCCGAGAAGGTGAAGATGCCCATGGTGATGAAAAGCATGAGGCAGCCCACCTGCTGGTAGCACTGGCGCAGCGTGAAGCCGAAGGCGCGCAGGCCCGTGGAGTGGCGGGCCAGCTTGAGGATGCGCAGGACGCGCATCAGGCGCATGACGCGCAGCACCTGGCCCACCTTGCCCACGCGGCCCACCGTCTCCAGCTCGTGCTCCCGCGGCGCGCCCTTGCTGCGCGCCTGGTCC
Organism: Panthera leo; assembly: GCF_018350215.1. Classification (NCBI taxonomy): domain Eukaryota; kingdom Metazoa; phylum Chordata; class Mammalia; order Carnivora; family Felidae; genus Panthera; species Panthera leo. The sequence continues at coordinate 8,708,349 of NC_056691.1, forward strand.
TCGCCCGTGAGGCACTCGAGCAGCAGCTGCAGGTAGAGCGGCAGGATGGCCACCAGGTCCACCAGGTTGAGGGCGCTGCGCGCGAAGCGCCGCAGGTCGGGCGTGGAGGCGAGGCGCAGCAGGAACTCGAGCGTGAAGAAGGCGATGCACAGCATCTCCACGTGCTCCAGGATGGGCCGCGGGTCGCCGCCGCCCGCGCCCTGCGCCGCCCGGTGCTGCATCTCCTCCACCGTGTTGAGCGCCAGCGCCACGACGGACACGAGCACGAAGAGGCTGGAGGCCACCCCGATGGCCTTGGCGGCCACGGACGAGAAGGGCTTCTCCAGAAGGTTCCAGAGGCGGCGGCGCTGCGGCCCGTAGAAGCGCATGTCGCGGAAGAGCTCCTCGGCCTCCTCGGCCTGCGCCTGCGCGCGCAGCTCGCGCTGGATCTTGAGCTGGTCGCTGAGCTCGTCGCGCCGCTCCTCGAAGCAGATGCGGCAGCAGCGCGGCGTGTACTTGAGCCGCACGCCCCAGTAGCCCAGCTCCTCCAGGAAGCAGCGCGGGCACAGCTCGTCGCGCACCAGCAGCACGCCCGACGCGTAGAAGTTGTAGACGAGCTGGAAGACGGCCGGGTCGCGGTCGAAGAAGTACTCGTCCGTCTGCTCCTCGTAGTCGTCGCACAGGCCGAGCTGGCGGCTGCGGCTGGTGGACGTGGCCAGGCGGCCCAGGCGCGTCTTGGGGTAGCAGGCCAGCTCGCAGCAGTCCAGCCGGTAGCTCTGGCCGCCCACGTTCACGTTCAGGGTGGACGACGCGGCGGGAGGGGCGGCGCGGCCGTCGGGCTGCGCGCCGGGGGCGGCCTCCGGCCGCGCGTCCTCCTCGCCTGGGTCGTCCTTCAGCTCGTCCTCCTCCCCCCCATCGTCGTCCTCCTCGATGTAGTAGTTATAGTTGCCCTCGGTCCACGGCGGGATGCTGGCCAGGGAGCCGGAGCGGGCCCCCACCGAGCAGACGCTCCTGCGGTGCTGGCTGCTCCCGGCCTGGGGCGCGTCCCCGCTCTCTGTAGTATTCCAGGGCCTGTAGCCCCACGACCGCCGCCTCTCGCTCTGCTTCAGCATGGCTGCGGCAGGTGCACCCCCTGCTCTGCCTGGGGACTGCCACCGGGAGGATGGATCCTAACCCCTGCTCTGTCTGAGAGGGGCCTGCACCAGACGACCAACGTGCCCAGCCCAGCCCTGGGGGAACTCACCAGACGCAGGCAGATGGCTGATGACTGCTGCTCTAATCTTGCTGATAGGGAAGCAGCAAGTGTTAGGAGGGATTTAGAGCCTCTTAGCCACTTTCCTCCCCCCTCTCCCTGCCCTGCCTGACGTAGGGGTTGACTACGTGGTCTTAAATCTGTAGATAATCAGAAGGCGGCAGAGGTTATTGCCAATAAAAATGTCGCCAATCCTCAGGCCCGCCCTCAGGAAGTGCTCAGCGAGTTTGGACCCCGGGGGAATCCGTGAATTAGCTGTAGTTGCACGGATGGCTGTGTTTTGGTCTAACTGATGGAATTGGAGCCCCTGTGATCAAGGAAAGAGACGGCAGCAGAATGCTCAAAGCGAGTTGGTCACAAGTCTGTCTTCTACTCCACGTAGCCCCTTGTTTAGATCACCTAAGACCTCGAATGTTTCCCAGGCTCTTTCTGTCACACGATCACAGTCGTGTTTCCCAATGGGTTCCGCCTAGCAGCCTTGCCCTACTGGATTTCCGTTGGCCTGTTTCTCTGCCTCTTTCCCTTCCTTCTCTTGAATGGTAAGAACATATTTCCAGAAAGAATCCAGGACTGGTGGGTACATGTTCTTGCAGCCCTGCTTAGCTGCTGTGTTAGGCCATATGTAAAGGTGGCCAGACTTTATTCCGAGGAAAAGGTCTTGATCGTTTTCCCAAACCTCAGTTAAAATATTTTATAGGTTTCTTTCCATGGATCAAGTAACGTGCTAAAGGCTGGGGATGGAAACCCGATGGAGACACAGTTGCTCACGGTTTTGTAGGTGATGGAAACAGGCGAGCCCAGCTAAAGAGTGGGTGGCAGAGAAAAGGAAGAGACTGGTTTTGAGCAGGGAATTTGTTTTTAAATTCAATTTATGTTGACTAGCTCATGGTTATGGTTAAAAAAAAAATTCAAAAGGCACAGGGTACCTGGGTGGCTCAGTCAGTTGAGCATCTCTTGATCTCAGCTTGGTTGTTGATCTCAGGGTTCTGAGTTCAAGCTCCCTGGGGGGCTCCACACTGGGTATGAAGCGTACCTACAAAAATAAATTCAAAAGATACAAAGGTGCATTACAGTGGACAGTTTCTCTTTCCCAAACCAAACTTCTAGTTACCACATGTGCCACTGAAGAAGCCACCACTGTTACTCATCCAGAATACTTTTTGGTTGTTCTTTCAGAACTATTCTAAACAAATGCAAGCTAAATCCTATCTCCATCTGCCATCTGAAAATCTCTATATTATCAACACAAATCATAGTACTCTCTACACATTGCTTTTTCCAATTAACCATGTGTCTCAGAGGTGTTTTTATGTGTGAACATAGATGTCTGCCTAATTTTGAAAATAGTCTGACAGTGATAAACATTCAGATGGTTTTATATATTTGCTCTTATGAACAATGGCGCAGCAAATAACCCTGTCATGGGCGTTACTTTATATGTGTTTACGATGTGTAGGAAGGATCACAAAGAAATCTGATCAGATGGGGGCAGAACAAATTGGACAGATACCTTGGGGAAAGATTGATAATGACATCATCTTATACATACATGGAACGATCAGGGTTATTTAAAATAATATTCTGTCCAATAGGAATGTGTGGGCCTTATTTGGAATTCTGATTCAAACAAAAAGCTTAAAACATTTTTGAGACCACTGGAAATTTGATTTGATGATATTTAGGAACTGTTAGAATGCTTTATGCGGGTGCACCTGGGTGGCTCAGTCAGTTGAGTGTCTGACTTTGGCTGAGGGCATGATCTCACTGCTGGTAAGTTCGAGCCTTGCATTAGGCTCCCTGCTGGCAGCTCAGAGCCTAGAGCCTGCTTCAGATTCTGTATCTCCCTCTGTGTCTGTCCCTCCCCTGGTGGTGCTCTGTCTCAAAAATAAATAAACATTAAAAAAAAGAATAAGGAATGCTTTTATGATAATGGTCTTGTCATGTAGAAGCGAAAGGCTGTGTATCTTTTATACAAACATACTGAGGTATGTATGGATGGAGTGATTGGATACCTGAGATTTGCTTCAAGATAATATAGGAGAGAGAAAGTGGGTGGGCATTGCATTGAGTCGGGGCACCTGGGTGGTTTAGTTGGTTAAGTGTCCAACTCTTGATTTCAGTTCTGGTCATGATCTCACGGGTTAGTGAGTTCGAGCCCCACATGGGGCTTTGCACTGACAGCAGGGAGCCTGCTTGGGATTCTCATTCTCTCTCTCTCTCTCTCTCCCTCTCCCCTACATGTGTATGTGCTTGCTGGCACTCTCAAAACTTAACAAAAAACTGGCTGTGAGTCAGTAACTGCTGAGTGATGGGAATATAGAGTTTCGTTATACTGCTCTCCTTTTGTATGTGTTTGAATTTCTTCATAATCAGGTTTTAAAAAGACACATAAAGGATACATTGTTAGAGGTGGAATTGGCAGGTCCAAGACCCCACGTTTGCAATTCTGATCAATGATGCCAATGTCCCTCTAACAATATTACTAATTTAAAACTCATCATCACACTTCTTCAGCTCTGCCCATTTTATAGGTGAAAAATGACATGTGGGATCATTTTTTTTTAATTTGTAAATGTTTGTTTATTTTTGAGATACAGAGCCGGGGAGGGGCAGAAAGAGAGGGGGTGAGAGGATCCAAAGGAACGTCTGCACTGATAGCAGGGAGCCCAACATGGGGCTGGAACCCACGAACCTAATCATGACTTGTGTCAAAGTCGGCTGCTTAACCGACTGAGCCACCCAAGCACCCCTGACACGTGGGATAATTTTAATTTGTATTTCTTTTACTGTGAATGCAGTTTGGCACCTCTTCATGTCATTAGCCATATTTTTTTGCTGTGTTTCTTACTGATTTGTGGGAGAGCTTTCTACATTCTGAGAATAAACCCTTTGGTGGGGGCTTTATGGTTTGCAATTTTATCCTTCGGTGGGTTTTTTTCCCCCGTGTAAATTGTTTATTTGAGGACTTCTCAGTGTTGTGTCCTATTAGGAAAGTCTTTGCCACTCTGTAATTTCTAAGAATTTTCTTCTTAGGGTTTTACTTCTCACAATTAAGGATTTGATCCTTCAAGAATTAATTTTGATGTAAAGAGTGAGATACGGACCCAACTCTGTTTTCCAGATTTTATCCACATGTCCCAACACATTAACTGAATGATTTCTCTTTTCCTCACTGGTGTATAATGCTATCTTCATCATGTAGTTCAGTTTTGATTATGCCTTATGGTTGTTGGGCCAGGTAGCAGTTTCTACAGGGTCCGCACCTGCTGTCGCTGTTAACCTTTCAATAAGCCTCAAATCTACAAGCTTAAGATAACACCTAAGCAGTCCTAGCCTTTAAGTTCATAAATGCACTTCTAGTGTTCTCTTACTAGCATACGATATATTTTTTTAAGTTAAATTTTTTTAGTGTTTATTTTTGAGAGACAAAGCACTTGTGGGGGAGGGGCAGAGAGAGAGGGAGACACAGAATCCAAAGCAGGATCCAGGCTCTGAGCTGTCAGCACAAAGCCCACCATGGGGCTCAAACTCAGGAACTCTGAGCTCATGACCTGAGCCGAAGTCAGACACTTAACCGCCCGAGCCTCCCAGGCACCCCTTTCTGACATAGAGTATTAGTGTTGTCTCTCCATTCGCACCATGAACTGCTTTCCGGTTTTATCTCTTCTTTATATTGTGCTCTGTTCTGTCAACAAGTACCTTTTCTCTTCCGAATCGATCGTACTACTGGAAAAAATTACCACTGTTTTCATAGTTCTCATTTCCTCTCTTTCCATTGTGGTCATCGACCACTTCTTACCTGAGCTCTCAACATCGTCATGGCTTTAGTACTGAAAAGCAAGAGAGGTGGTCATGTTTGTAGGACCTCTCAAAGCTAAACACAACATAACCATGTCGTGGACGGGGGTGGATACCCTTGTTGGGCCCCCCGGAATGGTCTCTTACCCCCCAAATGCGTCTCTCGGTGTGGGCGTGTCGCTTGGACTTCACCCTTGGATTTTACCTTTGCAAGGGGGACGGTCACCATACCTGGAAATGCTTTCTACCAAAGAGAACTGTCCAAAAAAAGAACGTGTGTGTTCCTAAAGTGATGAGTTCCTCCTCCTTGAATGCGTTCAAGAAGCTGCAGGGCAGAGGGAAAACCTGTATGATCTTCAGGCTGGCTTCTGCCTTGAAATGACTCATATTCCAACTCTTTCCTCGAGGATTCATTTGCTCTGAATTCCCTTCTGCCTTTCTTCTCTCACAATCCTTGCCCTTCAGAAGTGAGCTCAGACATCACCCTCCTCTTGGAGCAGTCCTTCTCTGACACCGCTCTCTGTTTCCTCAAGGTAGGTTAGCTGCTCCTTTTCAGTGTTTCCATTTAAGGTAACACACATCACTAACATAGAATGTGAGGCACTTACTTTAATGAAGAGAGACTTAAACATTTTCCCATTAGGAAGTTTTAGAAGTGCATTAGAGAAAAATTTTAAAAATCGAGTAGAGTGCTAATCACCAGTACAACAATAATAGCATGCCCAGATTCTGAACTGTAGTAATGCTTACAACAACCTGTTGTGCTATTCCTGTTTTATAGGTAAGGAAACAGGGAAGTTAAATGACTAACTTGTGAGTGCACAGCAAGTAAATGGTAGAGCTGGGTTTTGTTCCGGACTAACCAGGCTAACCAACAGGTTGCAAAATAGCATATACATAAACACCACCTACAGTGTCATCAACCAAAGACAATTACTGTTAATATTTTAACCTGTGTCTTTCCATTCAATTACACACACACACACACACACACACACACACACACACACGGATATATATATTTAACCTGGTCGTGGTCATATTGAACATAAAATTATATATCCTACTGTCTTCAGCATTTTCACAGGAGCAATTTTTAAAATGTTTTATTTATATTTGAGAGACAGAGAGACAGCAGACGAGCGGGGGAGGGGCAGGAGCGAGGGAGACAGAATCCGAAGCAGGCTCCAGGCTCTGAGCTGTTAGCACAGACCCAGACGCGGGGCTGAGATCATGACCAGAGCCGAAGTCGGATGCTTCACCAGCTGAGCCAGCCAGGCGCCCCAGAAGCATTTTTGATGAAAAAAAAAAAAAAAAGCCTTTGTAAGCATTATTTTAAAGGCTACAAAATGCTCTGTATTTTGGCTGTGTCATCTGTAACTAAACCAAATCTCTCTTATGGAAATAAATATGTTTTAGTATTCTACTATTATAAGTAACGATAAAAATAGGTTTGAGAGCTTTTTGTTGTTGTTGTTCTTAAGGGTTTTGTTTTTGTTTTTGTTTTTTGTATTCTGAGTAATTCTTTGAGACCGTTTGGCTAGATTTTTTTTTTACACCATTCTCTTTCAATATGGAGGCTTCCCATGTGCTGCTGGTCCTGACGTTTGTTCTTCTGAGGACAGCCTTTCTCCACTCCAGCCTGTTTTCTTTTCCTCCGGCCAACTCCTGTTTGCCTTGGGTAGGCGGAAGGCTAACCCTTCTAGCCTGTCCTCCAGGATGGCCTCCCGGCCTCCCGGCCTCCGGCAGCATTCAGCCCCCTCCCCCTACCTGTTCTGCCCCAACAGCTTCATTTGGCCTAGCAGAGCCCTCAGCACAAATGCTATCTGCGTGCAAACAAGACAGGACTACGAGTTCCAGAAGGGCCGGACAGTGGCTGCTTTGTTCACCGTTTGATCCCCAGGTTCCAGTCCAGTGCTTGGCCGATAGCTGGCAGTCAGAACTGCTAGCTGAGAGAGTGAAGTATTTGATGTCTATGGCCAGCTTGTTTTGCAGTTTGCCTCACGGTCCACTCTTAGCCCCGAAGAGAGGGAGTGTCTTGCACAGCGGCTTAGTCAGAACAGCTTTGCTCCTTGTTATTTGCTCAATGAGAAGTGAAAATGACATGACCCTTTTGTTTTACCCAAGTCTATACTGTTGATTCACTTCAAGGTTCCCCACTAGCCTCTCACGTCTTCAAGGATGAAGGCCGTCTTGTCTCTTTGGCCCCAACACCAAGTGCGGTTGAAGACCTCTCTGTATTAGTTCTTACAACGGCATGTAAATCTGTAATCACCTTAAAAATGTTAGAAACAACAACAACGGATTGACTGCTCTGCACTGATGTAGCCCGAAGCCCCACTGGGGAGGGGAAGAAAACTAGCGAGCTCTGAGGAAAGAAAGTGGTGGGGGTCCTACCTGCTCGTCTTTGGTGACACAGATTGATAGGCAGCGTGGTACAATACGAAGGACATTGAAACTAAAGCACATGGGATTTTGCTTTCTGCTTTCTGGTTCAAAGCTTTGGGAAAATTGCCTCGACCTTTATCATCTCTGTTTCCTCATCTGTGAAAGGGGGCACTGGGGGATTTCTTGTTAATATAAAAAGAGAACGCCCCTCTACTTTATCTTCAGTTGGCTTCCCTATGCCAAATCCTAGCACATAGGAAAGATAGGCATCTCTTCTACATCCGGCCAAGTCCAATCCCAATTCCTGATTATATACCTACGACACAAATAGATTTCATTTTTAGCTCCTGGAGTGTTTCTCGGCAGACAAACAACCGTCCCATTTGCAGTGCACCGTTAAAATGAATTCCTTTATGTTAATGCAGTGTTGACTAATAGAACTTCATATGTTGGTAGACATATTTTTATGGCTTAAAACGTGAGTAGTGCCACTGAGGAACAGAACTTAAAATTGTATTTAATCTTAATTAATTTATATTTAATAGTCCTGTGTGGCTAGTGGCTACCATGTTGTACAGGACAGTATTAAGATGACTTGTGCCTGGATTGTCCCTTTTAAAATAGGCACTGGCCCCCAGGAGCAATGCCCTTTTAAGACATTGACCCCTCAGTCACATGAGGTTGCCAGCATAAACTGGCCTACTACTTCTAGGACTAAAAGGGAGTGAGACAGAGGAAAAGTAATTTGGATATGACAATGAATAGAGCTGCGGGATGGGGCAGAGAAGTCTGAATGGGGGGGGGGGGTAGGCTTGGGGGTGGGGCATTTCAGAACAGATTCAGATCCTGGGCGGGATGGGGGTGGGGGGCGGTGGCTCGGGAAGAGCCTAGAGTGCAAAGGGAGTAACTAAGGCAAGTTGTAAGAAGACCACGGTTGCTGAATGCAAACACCTTTGCAATTTTGCCCAGACCTAGTCCTGAGAAAGGCAGAGAGAGAGATTTAGTATTCACTAGAGAAACTGTATTTCCTTTAAGATCTTTGACGTCCCCATCAGTAAATGATTAGGGTTGTAATTGTAAACTGGGACATTCAGATGAAGAGCTGGATGATTAATACTCAAGCCAGAACAAAGAAATTATCAAAAAACAAAACAAAACCCAACAATCTTCCCAACTTTCAATAAAGGAAAAAGAGTAGCTTTTTGAGAGGAAAAGTATCTGTTAAGCCTGGTGAATTTCTTCCACTAACTGAATTATTTAAGTATTTGCTCACCTCCTTCTCTTGAAATTTGCCTGTCTCGTCCTAGGTAAAGTGTGCAATGAATGGAAACAGCAAAAGATTGCAGTGTCTCAGTTGTTTGGAATCGTCACTGACCCAGTGAAAATTGTCCGTGGGTTTGGGAAAAAAGAGTGAGGGATGTGGGCGGCTGCTTGTAACAAAACACTTTTGTTGCCAATGTCCTGTAATCAGGCTTCATCTGGTGGTGGGGGGTGCTCCCCCTTTTGTAAGCCCATCCATCCTTTTAAATTTTTTTTTTTTGATGTTTGTTCATTTTTTTTTTTTAATTTTTTTTTTTTAAATTTATTTATTTTTGAGACAGAGAGAGACAGAGCATGAACGGGGGAGGGTCAGAGAGAGGGAGACACAGAATCTGAAACAGGCTCCAGGCTCTGAGCTGTCAGCACAGAGCCTGACGCGGGGCTCGAACTCACGGACCGCGAGATCATGACCTGAGCCGAAGTCGGCCGCTTAACCGACTGAGCCACCCAGGCGCCCCAAATGTTTGTTCATTTTTGAGAGAGAGAGAGAGAGAGAGAGAGAAAGTGAAAGTGCTTGCGCATGCAAGCAGGGGAGGGGCAGAGAGAGAGGGAGACACAGAATCGGAAGCAGACTCCAGGCTCTGAGCTGCCCACATGGAGACCAATATGGGGCTCGAACTCACAGACCATGAGATTATGACCTGAGCTGAAGTTGGCCACTTAAGTGACTGAGCCACCCAGGCATCCCTCATCTGTCCTTCTTAATTACCTCTTTTAAAGATGAAGAGCCTGTGACTAAGAAGTGTGGTTTCTTGCCTGATGTTGCTCTGAAAGTGGCTGGTTGAACCGGATCCAGAATCTGGGACTTCTCTGTCTGCTACTTGGGCACCTTCAGGTCCTCTGTGCGACCTCTAATGGTGTGTCCCTTCCTTAGAAAACCTCCCTTTGATTTCTGATCTTCATTTTTCATTTCCTCTAAACATACATAGACAGTCTTCCAACATGGTTCTTTTTTGTTTTTAATTTTTTTTTAACGTTTATTATTGAGAGACATGAGCATGGGAGGCGCAGAGAAAGAGGAGGAGACACAGAATCTGAAGTAGGCTCCGGACTCTGAGCTGCCAGCACAGAGCCCCCCACGGGGCTCAGACTCACAAACTGTGAGGTCATGACCTGAGCCTAAGTCAGCCTCTTAAATGACTGAGCCACCCAGGCACCCCAACATGGTTCTTTTTTGTTCGCTTTGCCCCCACTGCCACGGCTGATCTTGCCACTTATTCTGCCATTTTGGAAGTGGATGCCATCCAATTCAATGTAAAGTGTAAACATGCTGTGTCTAAGACCCTGTGCTACTTCTGAGCTGGGAGGGACCCAGTGGTCCTCTGCTCCCACCATTCACTTTAGAGATAAGGAAACTGAAGTGTACGATAAATCAGGTGACTTACCCAGCGTCCTGTAGACAGTTGAGCTGGTACCTGCCTGACCTTGGAACCCTGTTCTCATTTCCCCTAACTTGACATTGCTCTGGCATCACTGCATCTCGTTTTTCACTTTGGACTTGTGTCCACGTGAAAGAAGAAAATTAGACATCTGGAAAGCGTGCTTTTGAGTAACTTAAATATCAGATCCTGACATTTAATAGAGAGCTAAGGTCCGTGACCGCAGACGAATTGCTTTGGCTGGTCTGATTCCACAGCAAATGTCTCAGTCCTTCATTTTGTGTTGGACGAGGTGTAGTCACAGTTGGACTTCGCATAACTTCCAAAACCAACATCCTCTCTTTGGCTCAGACCAGAACCTTGCCTATTTTCTGTGGTAGAGTAGACTCCATTGATCTTTAAAAAGTTGGGCCTTATATAATTTGACACAGCTTCGCATCTCCGATCTTCTGGTTTCCAGTGTTGTCCCCTGGTCTCTGCCTCTGGGTGTCTCTTTCTCCTCCACGTACTCTGAGAGGAGAAACTCTCTCTGACCAAGTCTCCAGAAGACCAGAAATGAGGCTACTGAGCCCTGCATTTGATTTAGAGAGAAATTTGTGTTTGAGAATTCTGCCAAGGGAGGGAAATACACCAGAGACCATGGAACATCTGCTCCATGCTGGTATTACTGTGATGATTGGGGCTCCCTGGAGTCGGGGTGAAGATGAGCCAGTGGATGGTCCTGAGGTGATTTGCCCATTTGAAACGTGGCATCTGTGAAAACCTAGTAAAAATACAAAGAATGTGCCTGAACAGATGGTACATGAAGAATTCTGGACTAGAACAATTCTCGGGGAACCCTTAAAGATGAATAAATGTGGCCAGGGGAAGGGATTATATATGATTAATAATGACTCTGTTATATTGTTAAAATTGCCTACGTAGTTGCACTCCAAAGACTGTTTTCGTTTCTGGTTTTTGTTGTTGGTTTGGTTTTTTGGGTACAGATCAAAGTTACCAGTCAGGCCAAATTACATAGTGCAGGTAAGTACTTTCTGCCCAGCTTTCTAGAATATCATGTCTCCACATTGCAAAGGTTATTCACAAAATCAGAACAGAAGAGTTAGACCTTGGGTCATGAATGAGTGTGTGGGAGTTAGACTCACTGAAAAGCATAAACAATAGATTTAAGTGAATATATTTGCAGCTGTATTGTTCTTCTATTGACGTAGAAGAAATTCTAAGGCAGTGCAACTGACCTTAGTGAACTCCATGAGAAAAGTCAGTATTCTGGACTGAACGTCAGTTTGGAACTTGATTAGCAAGGCATTGCGAAAAAGAGTTAGAGAAGAGATAAAAATTACTTGAATCGACAGAGCAACTATTTGTATGTAACCCTGTGCATGGTGCTGCTAAAAGGCTGGTGATTAATAAGTAGCTTATTCTTTCAAGAAGGGTAATGATTTTCCTTGGCCCAGTAATTTCACTCTTGATTTAAAATTATTTTGGCAAAAGTCAATTTTAGCTTCTGTTACGTGAGAACATCACAAACTATGACTAAATGAAATCATTTTAAGGGGCTGTGTTTCTTGCATAGGTTATGATTATATTCAGTTTCATGGAACAGAAAGCTAACTTAAGAATTTACACGTAGACATTACTTTGCCCCTGTGACCAAGATTGGCAGTCCAGGGTTGGTGGAAGGTAAGGGTGTCACCAAGGATGAAGAGTCCTCATGATTATTTGTAAACTGTAGAAAGGTGCATCATTTGGTCCCAAATACACACTGGTTTTGTCATTCTTTTTTTTTTCTGGATGAGTAGGTTCTGCTGTGATCTTTCTATCCAGTGTCCATGTTCTAACATGAACTTGTGTTCCAAACCTCTGGTCATGATCCTGATACCTGGAGTTACTCAGAACAATCTACCTTGTGAATTGTATTGCTTCAGAAAGATCCCAGATCATGTCAAAAAAAATCAGAGAAATGTACAAAGAAGAAAATAAAATCCACCTCATATTTTACAGCCCCAAATAACTACTAACATCATGATGAAACTTCATCCAGAAATTGTTACATTTCTGTATGTCTATATATACATACGTATGTGTACACATGCATATATAGCCACACATATGTAATTGTATACACATATTGTGTTATTTCCCACTCCTATTTTTATAAATAATTATCTATATACGGGATTGTGTAAAAATTTGCCAAGTGACTGGAAGTGCAGTCTTAGCTGCATTCTGAATTATTCAATTACATCAGGACCCGTTTCCCCGCCCCACCCCCTTGCCATCTTGCTTTTAGCCAAACATGAATGTAGAGGAATTGTCTGCAGTAGGTTGTCTTTCCATTTGGATATATCTTGTTTTATGATTCTTGGTACGGTTTTGTAGATTTATTTACAAAAATTCCAAGCCCACCTTGTTCAATTTTTCCTGAATGCTTTATTCACTTGACCAGCCGTTGTCAATGAGATATTGTCTATGTTGCCATTTCTAGGTACTCATTGCTAGTAGAGAAAAAAAGTTATTGAACTTTGTATATTTATGTTACATTGAGCCATCTTACCAAATGATCTTATTCTAGCAATTTTGTAAAAAAAACTAGTGTTTCTAGAAACAAAATCGTATCAATAAATCAAGAGAGTTACCTCTGCTTTTTAACACGTATCCAAAATATATTCTTTGAATTTGCTCATAGCTCCAAGGCAATATTGAAAAGTTACAGAAAAGAATAGGAATTGAAAATTTACAAAGTAGCATGAGAAATACCCAATTAATACATGCTGCAGATACCTCGGTTGAACCAAGCACATGAAAAGGATGCCAACTCCCACTCTAGTAAGCTAAAACATACCATAATGAATAAAAAATACTCAGTTTCATTGTTACATATTAAAGTGACAAAAAAATAAAAAGAACTATAACAGTTATTGTTGGTGGGGCAAATCCTTTGTTGTTGTTTTTGTTTAGGACGATTGTAAAGTTTATTTAAAGAGAGCACGCAAGCTGGGGAGGGGCAGAGAGAGCGGGAGACACAGAATCTGAAGCAGGCTCCAGGCTCTGAGCTGCCAGCACAGAGCCCGATGTGGGGCTTGAACTCACAAACTGTAAGATCATGACCTGAGCTAAAGTCGGCCAGTTAACTGACTGAGCCACCTAGACCCCCTGTTTTAATTGGTATTGATATCAAGCTTTATAAATAGTTGTTATATATGTGGGGTATGTTCCTCAATCTGAACTTTTCTTTTTCTAGAGCATGTTTGCTATTCTTGGGCCTTGGAATTTCCATATGAGTTTCAGAATCTACTTTTCAAGTTCAAAAAAACAAACAAACAAACAAAAAAAACGTTGGGGGCTTGGATTAGAAATGAATTCATTTGATATGTCATTGTGAAAGAGTTGCTATTTTGAATAGCTAATCTATATCTCTGCATTGATTCAGGTTTTTAAAAATGTCTTTCACCTCAACATCACTTATCAGGGAGATGCAAATCAAAACTACAGTGACCTATCACCTCACACCTGTCAGAATGGCTAAAATTAACCCAAGAAACAAAAGGTGTTGGTGAGGAGGTAAGAAAAAAGGGAATCCTCTTGTACTGTTGGTGAGGATGCAAACTGGTGCAGCCACTCTGGAAAACAGTATGAAGGATCCTCAAAAAATTAAAAATAGAACCACCCTCTTGTTCAGCAATTGCGCTCCTTACCCAAAGAATACAAAAATACAAGCTTAAAGGGATATGTGCACCCCGATGTTTATAGCAGCATTATAGCGGCCAAACTATGGAAATGGCCCAAGTGTCCATCGACTGATGAATGGATAAAGAAGACGTGGTATAGATCTATACAATGGAATATTACTCCACTATAGGAAAGAATGGAATTTGCCATTTGCAACAGCATGGATGGAGCTAGAGTATAATGCTAAGTGAAATAAGTCAGAGAAAGACAAATACTATATGATTTCACTCATATGTGGTATTTGGGAAACAAAGGAGCAAAGGGGAAGTAGGCAAACCAAGAAACTGACTCTTAACTATAGAGAACAAACTGATGGTTACCAGAGGGGAGGTGGATGGGGGGGCGGGTAGGGGTGAAACAGGTGATGGGGATTAAGGAGGGCACTGGTGATGAGCACCGGGTATTGGAGGGAAGTGTTGAGTCACTATATTATACACCTAAAACTAATATTGAGCTCTATGTTAACTGACCGGAATTTAAATAAAAACATAAAATGAGTTTTAAAATTTTCTCCTTAAGGTTTTGAACATTGTTCACTGGATTTACTCCTGACTTGGATTTTTTCTGCAAGTACGTATGCCGCCTCTGGCGATTTTAAAATAGGTTCCCGCCTTCTTTGAAATGCCTCCCTTTAAACGGTGAAGCTTAATTCTCCTCCTGTTAGGTGCGAGACAGACTGAGAGACTTCGGACTAAGAAAAAAAATAAAGCAGAAGAAATTCAGAAACGACAGCATAAAGGCTTCCTCCTTGCTCTTTTTCAGATCGTCCTCTGTGCAGGGATGCAGCTGTAATGTCATGAGAATACTCCTGCAGTCGTAGAGAGAGGTCCAAACGCAGAGAACCGAGATGTGGTGGAGCCCCGCCGCCTCCAACCACATGAGTGGCCATCTTGGAACCGAATCGTCTAGCTGCAGTCAGGCCATTCAGGTGACGACATGCCTTCTACCATGTGACGGCAACCTCGTTAGAGACCTTGAGCCAGAACCATCCCGCTGAGCCTCTCCTACATGCCTAACCCTCAATACCATGAGAGGTAAGAGGCAAAAAAAGGTTTATTGTTTTAAGCCACTAGGTTTTAGAAGACTTCATTACAGAATAATATATAACGAATACGCCTTGTTAAAAGCGCTCTTTTTGTTGGCTGCTGTGTGGAAACCACATTGTTTTTTTACGTTACTTCTTTTTTAGCCGACTACCTTGCTAAGCTCTCTTACTAATTTCATTAATAAGTTGTCTGTAGATGGTGAGATGTGTGTAGACATTTCATATGCACTTCCGGCAGCTTTCTTTCCTTCCATTCCTTATTTTTTCCCCCCTTAATGCAGGTGGCTTGGTGTTCAGTGTGACGATGACTAGAAACATTGATAGTGGGTGTCCTTGTTCTGTTCCTGTTTTTAAGGGAGTTTTCTGATATTTTTGCACTGCTAGAATATCCTTATTGGGTAAGAGAGTTCTTGCTCACTCTCAGTTGACGCCCTCAACACACGAATACACGCGAACTTGTGCTAGTATATCTGTAGTTACAGACGCAGTTCACATTCTTGGCGCGGAAATGATAAATGAGAAGACACAAAGACACAAACACTTAAAATGCTGTTGGATATTGCCAAATCGCCTCCCACCATGTTGCATCATGAGAAAACTCCACTGATAGTATATGTGCATGTACATTTACTATTACATAGTATGTGCACATTCTCCATGTGTCCTCAACCGTTTTCGTCTCCAGTGATAACCTCCCCATTCTCTTCAAGTAATAATGAAAACGTCCAGTTGTAGAGCAGTTACTGTGTTCTAGGCACTGTTCTCTGGCTTCCTTTATATTAGCTCACTGTTAAAAAGGTGCTTTCATTAACCCCAGTTCACAGGTGAACATCTGTGGCACAGAGAGTTTCGATAACTTGCCCAAAGTCCCACCGCTAGTGAGTGGCACGGCCAAGATTTGAACCCAAACAACCAGCCCTCGAGTTCATGCTCTTAAACGTTATGCGACACGGCCTTTTACAGCTGGCAGTTAGTGAGTGTTTGCCCTGTGGTCAGAGCTGTGGTAACTCCGTCGTCACCATCTCAGCAAGAACTCTTAGCATCCTCAGTAGGTTGCCTGTCATAACACATGACACCCCTTCGCTGTTGACTGAAAGTATTGATTCGATGGTGTCTTGACTGGATGGTTGATGTCCCTATGCAATTTGATCTCCTAGCTGGTGGCTCCTCTAGGCCATGGAGAGCTGCCCCGGGACTAGAGCTAAACTGAGATTTATTGCATGATTTGGGAGAAGGCATGTGGTTGTGGTTTGAGCATTCATATCTGTATTGAGCAAGAGACGGTCTGAAAAAGTAAGGGCTTGGGAATGAGAAGGACTGGGGGTCTCCTTTTCTGTTCCGCTTACCAGGTAGGGTTTATTGAAATCTCAGAGCCTTGGATTTTCTCATCTGTGAAACACGGACAAGGGTAGTTGCTTTGTGGTGGTGGTAAGAGAATTAAGTAAGATGACGTGTGTAGAGTGTGTGGTTGGTACCTGGTATGCAGTACTCGCTCTACAAGTGCAAAGTCCCTTCTTCCTCCCCGAGGGCAGCTGTGTGTCAGGGTCACACATCTCGACGTGTGAGGGTATAAAACTAGCCCCAAACCGAGACCTGAAATTTAGGGAGTAATCCATCCACACCCAGACAGCTGAGACTTGATAACATGTGAGCAGATAGTTTTACTAATGTAGAAGAAGTACATGAAAACTTCCTGTGAGCCAGGTATAATTCACAATATATTATATAGATCTAATTTTTAAAATCCTCAACAAACCCCATAGGGTATGTATGATGATGATTCCCATTTTGTGGATAAAGAAACTGAGTTACAAAGAAGGCACTTGCCCTTGGTCACACAGCTAGCAAATAGCAGAGCTGGGATTTGCACTCAGGCTTATCTGGTTGCAGTCTTTTTTTTTTTTTTTTTTTTTTTTTGAAGTTTATTTTGAAAGTGAGAAAAAGCACAGGTGGGGAAGAAGCCAGGGGGTGGGGAGAGAATCCTAAGAAGGCTCTGCACTGTCGGCACGGAGTCCAATGTGGGGCTCGAACCCATGAGCTGTGAGATGGTGACCCGAGCCAACATTAAGAACATCCAGAGTTGGACGCTTAACCAACTGAGCCACCCAGGTGCTCCTGGTTGCAGTCTTAATCACCATGTCATTCTATCTCTGTGACAGCTCTGAAGAGAAATTCCTGACAAACCTCTTAGGGAGAGAAGACCTACTAACACATTCACACCTTAGGTTTCTTCTTGGCAATCCATTTCTGGTGCAGTTATTATTTAAGGTTGCTTTGGTGCAACCTTAACAACGTTTGCTAAGGTTAAGTTGAATCTCTGCTATTTTGTTTACCTCACAGAGGATCGTCCATCCACTGGCCCATCCCATCATTTCATTTCCTCATTCAACAATATTTCTTAGGCCTGGAGGGCGGGACAAATGCACGATCACCCTTGAAAGCACAAGACTAGTTCCACATCCTGTTTGTCGATTTCCGAGCTCTGTGACCTTGAGTAGGCTCATCTGAGCCTCCGCCCCTTTAGCTTAAATGGAGGCAATAATACCCACTTCTCTGGGTTATTCCTTTCATTAGCTAAGATCGTGTTGAAAGGGAAAGTGATTTGGAAACTAAAGCGCTATGCAAATATTATTTGATAGAACTATCCCACAAAGAGGAGCCAGTCAGAAGCCTTTGCTTACTTAAGCAAAAACTTGGCTTTGGGAATAGGAAGTGCATTAAATTGCTCACTGTCCTTTGATTGCTGATCTTAGCCAGGGCTTAAGCTTTAGCTGTGGCACCTGTATGTGACGAGAGAAGCTTTGAGGAAAGCTGGCGCAGGGATCCCACTTTGCCTTCATATAAGTATCTCCATGGGAATGTGATAGGTTTGTCAGCAGAGCGTGGCATCCTTTGCGGTCCAGAATACAAATTGAAATATTACGCTACAAAACCATTAGCATTTCCTTACACAGAAAAGCTGTTAAAAAATACTCAAGTGGCTCATGGGACTTGGTAGCAGAGGTGAACTGTACCAAGGAGCTCATGCTGTCACCACAGAACACGTCTTCACATCTCCCAGAACCATTTCAAACAGCAAGGAAGCCTGATGTCAGTTGCAGAGGACTTCTTTCTTGATCCAGAAAGTTGTTTCGTTTGCCAGTGTCTGTCCAAACAGCTGGTTCCTGGAGTGACTATCTGAATTACACTCAACTAATAATACATGTGTGAAAGTCCAATAAATACCACTTTCTACCCTTGCTTTGCAAGGATTCTTTAGATCTGAACCCAGACCTGAGAATCTGCATTTTTAAGAGCTCTGGGGTAGATGCTCATTCATAACTAGATAGGGGAAGCATGGCTGGAAGATGAGGGTGTGCCCAGCAGTGGGACGGAGGAGTTTCCGGGACTAAGCTGGTGTTGGGAATGCTCTGTTCACTCCCATCATCCATGACCTTTTTCTTTTCACGTTTTTCGAATAGTTTTCTGGACACTGGCAGCCTCCCAGTTTTAAGTCATTTTACATTATTTCTTCAAGATTTTACCTAAATTCAAGTAAGTTAACATATAGTATAACATGGCACCTGGGTGGCTCAGTCTGTTAAGCGTCCAACTCTTAATTTTGGCTCAGGTCATGATTTTGCAGTTGATGAGATCAAGCCCCACATCGGGCTCTGTGCTGACAGTGTGGAGCCTGCTTGAGGTTATCCCTTTCCCTCACCCTGTGCGCTTCCCCAACTCTCTCTCAAAATAAATAAATAAACACTTATTTTGTTTATGCCTTGATTAAAAAAAAACACACACACACAGCATGGAGGCTGCTTGGGATTCTCTTTCCCCTCTTTCTGTCCTTCCCCTCCCTCAAAATAAATATTTATTTTGTTTATGCCCTTATAAAAAACACATGGAGTGTAGTGTTAGTTTCAGGAATAGAGTTTAGTGATTCATCACTTGCATAGAACACCCAGTGCTCATCACAAGTGTCCTCCTTAATGCCCATCACGCATTTACCCCATCCCCCGTCCACGCTGTTTTAAAGCTATTTCATGACAATATGGATGAATCGTTTTTAAAAGCTTATATGCATTATCCTTTCAACTCATGCCCACCCCCCCCCCCCACTCCCTGCCTCCATCTCCCAGCCACGGCTCCTTAAATGATGTTCAGTAACACTGTTTCATGATAAAATCTCAATGCTCACTTGTCTACTCCTCCACTTTTTGAATGCTATGAATGGCACATACTGCTGGGTCATTGCGCCCAAGGAGGAATCCCTGCCCGTTTCCAAGAAAGAAAGAGTAGATGACGAGATGTTCAATGTGTTCTATTTTCAAGAACTTTGGAGGTGGTAGGACATAAGGGAAGGTGTGAAGTCTTAGAATTCACTGTTTCTGCAGAAGCTGGCAGATGGGGCGGACAGGCAAACCTGTGACTTAGAGATGCAGGTAGGTGTGTTGGCTGTTTTTGTTGTTGTGGTTAAACACACAACAAAGGATGCCTCTGTACTCCTATCTTGACAAATGGCTTTGCGATCGATCAAATCTTTCTATTTGACTTCCACTTTCCGACCCTGTGACCAACTGGCTTGAAGTTGCCTAACCTCGATGTCTTGTATTTCCTCATCTGATAAAAAGAGCTAACATTGCCCAAATTGGATGGTGGTTTGGAAATAGAGATAAGACACAGCCCGTCAGTGTCCAGTATAGAACAAAAGCTAGTTTCTGTCCAATTCGGAGCCCACTGTTGTTCCGCCTTTTCACCTCGTACAGGAGTTCTTTGTGGAGGCTGCTGCAAGCTGGGTCCATCCTGTTAGGAAACTATGTTCAGCTGAACCGATGTGTATCAGTGTCCCTTTGTAGAAAAGTAGGATGTGTGTCTGTGCATGTAACCCCATAAAGTACTGTGCAACAACACAGAAGGTAGCAGTTTAGGCATTACCAGAAAAGACGAGGCAACATAGGTTGTTGAAATAGCTGTGAATCTAAGAAAATGTTTCAATGGTATGACTACTGGTCCACCCCAGGGTATAGTTAATGCTGACGAGTCAGCTGTCGGAGGTCTCGTTACATAGTTGGGAACATGATACCATCATGGGTGAATCCTTGCCACGTAAGAGTCCAGAAGGCAGGGATCCTTGGTTCATACATTTTGGACTAAGCAGGCACAGACCAGTCCTGTTTTATGTTTGTGGTTGAAGATAAAACAAACAGCTAATGTTTTGCTGTGAGCCAAATAATCTGAACACAGACTGAAATCACTGGGTTCCAGATGTGACATTCTACCCTTGGAAGAAGGACGTCAGGATCAGGATAGATGCTTGACCCAGAAGGAGCCCCTGGACTGTGTGCTTTGTGGTAAGCGCTTAGACTCAGTGCTTCTTGAAAAGAAGGGACTCTAAGCACAGGTGACTGAGGTCTCATACTTGTCAAAACACTTGGAAAGTTTTTCTCACTTGAGCCTCTCAAGCACCCGGTGAGGCGTGCTTGAAGTCCCCATGGAAAAAAGAAGGCACAGAGCCATTAGAAGACTGGGCCAGGAGGAGACCCTTGACTACTGGACCCTGGGCCCCAGCTTTTCCACCAGGCTCTGAGATGTGCCCTGTAAGGAATGGGGGTTTGATTTGGCTAATATGGTGATGGGACGGAGTCCAGGAGATCCAGAGTACTGACTTCTACCCTCCGGATGGGGTAGGTGCGTGGCCCTTGCGACAAAGAACAATGACCAAGAAAAAGTAGCTTTTTATTTACTGGCAGTTGATCGGGCTTTTCCTTTAAATCCCCAAGCTGGGAACTAGGTGAGATGGATGGGGCCACGAGTCCTAAGCTCAAAGCCTGGGAATCCTCTGTGCTTCCTCTCCCCTCCTCGGCTCTATTCCTTCCTCTCCTGTTTCCACTCACTCTCATCTTCCCTTAACCGAACAGAGTGGGAAATGCAATGCCTGTATACGGTGAGAAGTTGTAAACTTGTGGCATAACATTTTATGCTCCTTGCTCTGAATTTAAAAGCGGTATAACCAAAATGACCTAATTATGATGATCATTCCCATATAGACGCTTTGCAACCTTAAAAATGAAAGGTGGATGCAATTAATGCCTATTTTCGTTTGTCAGATTTCGGTGTACATCCCCAACTGGGGATTAAGTAGCTGATGCCCTGTGAATTTGCTTCTTGCACCTATTACTGTCATTTCCTTTATTATAGATGGTTCCCCAAACGCTCATTTCCATGGGTTCCAGTTGTTCGAGATAGTAAAACTGCACATAAAAAGGCAGCTTTTAAAAAAATAGTCTAAATCGGGAATGAAATCAAGGGAACCACAGAGTTGCCTCACCAACAACAAATATTGTTCATGTCTCCTGTGGATTGAGTCCATGACCCATGGAACCACCTCAGAATAGGACACCAGCTGTCTTCTACCGTTCCCTTGTGGTTTACCTATTCAATCTAATTTAGTTGGATAAATATTGATTGGCACCTATGCAGTGCCGGAGATTTGCAGTGTCCTACCACTTTTAAATAGCAGGCACGCTTCGCATTTAGGGCCCACAGTCTCTGACCCCTTGAGCTGGGCCTGAGGAGTAAATGAAGAAAGATATCGGTGGTGGACAAAGGGAAGGGAATGACATGGGCTGAATTTCACCATGTGCCGCACGTGGGGCTGGGTGCATTCTCGGTGACAGAGCTTCATTATCACAGCAATATTCTGAGGAAGGTGTTACTGTCCCCATGAAACTGTGGGGGAAACTGAGGCTTGGAATAGTTGAGTTGCGATAAAACTCATCCTCACCATCTGTTTTGTTTTGTTTGACTTTTTTTTTTTTTTTCATTATGGAAAGATACATAGGACATAAAACTGACTGTCTTAAGCACTATTTTTTTTTAAGTTTATTTTGAGGGAGAGAGCATTGGGAGTGTGCGAGTGGTGGAGGGGCAGAGAGAGAATCCCAAGTAGGCTCCACACCGTCAGCACAGAGACCAGTGTGGGGCTCAGTCTCACGAACTGTGAGATCACCACCTGAGCTAAAATCAAGAGTTGGATACTCCTTGTAAATTGAGTATCTAAGTTTTAAAATACATGCACATATATATATACACACAAACATAAATATTTAGAAATATAAATAAGTACAAATATAACTACATAAATATATATTATATATTATGCAATATATATGCAATATTATATATAATATATATATGTATATTATATATAATATACATATTATATATACATATATATATAAGGATATATGTATATCCTTTCTGGGAAAGGATCCCGAAATGTAGGTCACGAATCTGGTGTCTAAAGGGAGCAAGTTAAGCTGCGGACATTCACATACGCACACAGAACTCGATCTGCTCCTTCCCTGTGTGCGCACGTGTGTGTGGGTGTGTGTGTCTGTGCCAAAGGCAAAGCTTGAGGTATCAGGACTGATCGTGCACCAGTCCAAGGGGAAGGAGCTTTGGTCCGTGGAATGACTTAAAAGTAGAATTTTGGTGGACAGGAGGTAAGGAGAACAGAACCTCATGCGCATGTGTGTCCAAGCCTCTTCAAGGTGCCACTGAAGGGGTACGGTGACCCAGGCGTCTCCAGAGTGACAGCTCCAGGACCAGCTAGTTAACAGGAGGCTGTGAGAGTCCAGGGAAATAGCAATATTCCTACCAAATGTCCTGGCCCAGCCCATTGAAACCTGGCTAAACCTGTGGTCCACTGGAAGCACCCCCGGAGAGAAGTTGATCTGGGGGTGACAGCTGGGGCCACTCCTTACCAGCCAAGTGACCTTGGGCTAATAATCATACCTCTCAGAACCAGGATAGCAGTAACTCCTGCATAAGGCAAATATGTGGATTAAGTGAGGTAATTTATGTCAACAATACAGGGCCACTGCTTGGTGCAAAGAATACAGTCAGGAAATGTCACTCTCTTAATGACAGAAATAGCTTTTTTTGTTTTTTAAGCTACAATAAAAAAAAAAAATTAGTTTCTTTTTTGAGAGCAAGAAAGAGAGCAGGGGAGGGGTAGAGAGAAAGGGAGAGAGAATCCCAAGCAGGCTCCACACTGTCAGCAGAGTCCGTTGCGGGACTTGAACCCACGAACTGTGAGATCTTGACCTGAGCTGAATCAAGAGTCTGACGTTTAACCAACTGAGCCACCCAGGTGCCCCCTTCCTTTTTTAAGCATTCCCCGTGTTGAGATAATTGTCAGACGTTTTCTTCTCTACAATGTGCAAAGGAAGCATCATGACCCTGATTTATCACGGAGGAGGAAACCGAATCTCAGAAGTTCAGAGACAGCCACGGTCGCAGCCGGTAAACGACAGGACTAGAATTTGAGCACACCCTTCCTGTGCCCACCCTCCCACCTCCCTTTGCCTTTCCCTCCTCTGATGCCAGTTCTGGCCTCATGCTGTGGACCTTAAAAAAAGCACCATCTTCCCAAAGGCAAGATAGTGATTTGTTAGGGGTGGAGGAGAACGTAGGCCAAGGGACTTGTATGTCCTGACCTCATCCATTCTTCTCTGGACGGGCGAGGCCTTTGACTTTGATTTCTTCAGACTTGGGCAGTTTGTTCCCACCAACAGGGATAATCTCACTAAATCAGCACCACCCCATCGGGGGAGGGAGCCAGGTGGTGATGCTGAGTAGTCTGCACCCCAGCATCAATCACAGTTGTTCACCCCATCAGTATCCAAACGAGGACAGGCTGGCAGGCTAGTCGGGCAGAGAGTAGATCACAGAGGGGCTGAGAGGCCCCGGGATTCTCTTGGGAGCATCTTCTCGCCCACGAGTTATTTGTACATTCCCCTGTCGTGTGTGCTGCTGTTCCTTCTAGCAGGACATGTGGACAGGGTCTGGCACGATGTTGGGACACAGAGTCCACCTTCAAAGCCCTGGTGCTCATCCGATCCCTTGTCCTAACATCCTTGTCATACTACCCTCATAGGCTGGCTTTTTTTTTTTTTCTTTAACTCTGGGTATTTCTGAAGATTTCTCCTCATTCCTGTGGTCCTCTGTTTTCACACAGCTTTGGGGAGGTCAAGAACTTGAAGTCTCACCTCAGGTTTGGGGTGCTGTAAGTGCCACATAGCCCGGACTCCTCCTCCTTGGCCCTTCTCTAGGCTTTTCTGCCTTGAATGCTGCAGAATTCTAACCTTGAATTCTAACCTTCAGAATTTTCTTATTGTCCACCTCTTATTCAAAAACTTCTAATTAGTCTCCATGTTTCCAGCTTAAGCCTTTTCAAGTTGGATCTGAGGCCCATCTTTACCCATTTAATGATTATATCTCAAAAAGATCTACGGAATGAAAATTGAGGGCGACCTCAGTCAACCACGCGGAGAATGGGTATAATCTTCAGGGATGGCCGTCTGCTCGTTTGTGCAGCCTCGTGTCGCTGGGGTTGCACAGAAGGTAGAAACCAACCCAAAGGGATTATAATCGAGGCAAGAAGAGAATTTTCTTCCTCATCTAACAGACCCGTTATTGAAGTGATTAAATTATAATGTCAGGAGTTGTTATTGGAAAGAGGGTATTCAGTAGGTAGCAGAGAAAATGTCATGGGCTCTATGTTTTGTTTTGTTTTTTTCCTAATGGAGGATTTGGTGTTTGAACGAGACCACACTGGAAGTAATTCAACCTTTTTAAAAGGATGCGACGTTTCCTCCCCATTCGCATAGCGGGCGGGGGTTTGGCGATGTTGCCAGAAATGATGGTGTTTCCACAGAGAGCCTGCTGTTTTCTGTGACGTCTATTCAGGTGCTAGACACAACCTCCAGCTCAGACTAGAGCAGCAGGGAGGCCCCGCGTCACACAGGCCAGCCAGGGGTTGTTGGGATCAAGCAGAAAGCTTGTTGGTTTTCTTGCAGGAATAGACTAACCAAAGCCTTACTCTCCCAGAACTCAATCAATGCATTCACAATAACAGACCTTGAGAGGGTGTGTTAGCACAACCTCAAACTTCCTCTGCTCAGGGATGAGAACGGAGAAGAGAGAGTTGGCCCTCTCAGGCAGACAGTGTGGTGTCTGTGGAACACAGTGTCAGCAGGACCAGAAAATGGCCAGTCTTAGGGTGGCTGGGTGGCTCAGTCGGTTAAGCATCTGACTTTGGCTCAGGTCATGATCTCACGGTTCATGGGTTCAAGACCCATGTCAGGCTCTGTGCTGACAGCTCAGAGCCTGGATCCTGCTTCCAATTCTGTTCCTCCCTCTCTCTCTCTCTCTCTCTCTCTCTCTCTCTTTCTCTTTCTCTCTCTCTCTCTCTTTCTCTCTCTCTCTTTCTCTCTCTCCCTCTCTCTCTTTCTCTCTCTCTCTCTCTCTCTTTCTCTCTCTCTCTCTCTCTCTCTCTTTCTCTCTCTCTCTCTCTCTCTCTTTCTCTCTCTCTCTCTCTCTCTCTCTCTCTCTCTCTCTGCCCCTCCACTCTCTTTCAAAAATAAATGAATATTACTAAGAAAGAAATCAATCTTGCCAACACTGTGGTCTTGGACCTCTAGCCTCCAATGAAGGAGCCAGGAATGGGGCCACCATCAGAAAGCAGACTTGATACAGGCTTGGCTCGCTTTTCGAGAAACCAACGTGCAAATGGAAAGGTGCAATTCTACCACTCACACTGTATGCCACGTGGAAACAGATCGCTTGGGACGTGTAAACCTGTTCCTGCTCTTCCCAAAAGCAGTGCGTTTCTCCACAGAATTATCCAACTGTCTTATGTGGTGGCTGGTGTCTTCGACATCCAGACGGTGGCCAAGGGAAGCTTCACGAATGCCCCCACGGTGTTCCATCAAAGCTGAAGTTAAGTCGGTTCTAGGGATGCCGAGCAGTGCGATTCAGGCACAGAGCTCTTTGCCAGGTTCCTGGAGCTGAGAGAAAGATGTCCTGTCCCAGGCTTTCGAGAAAGAGGGGAGTTAGGTATGCCTCAGGCACTACAACGGTATTGTTTCTTTCAAGTGACCTTTGCCAAATGGCAGGTAACAATGAGCGTGGAATTCACTTTTTGTGCACCTTCTGGGTTGCCCGCTCAATTTTGATCGCTTGCCCTAAAGTTGACCCAACCCTGGAAAAAAGATGCTACCCCATTTGTCAGTGCCCTAAAGCCAAACAGTACCAGGAACGTACCTGGAGTGGAACTGAGTTGGGGTTTTTGATTTGTTTGATCGAGGGAGGCCACCGTCTTCTTCACGACAACTGTTGAGCGTCTCGTCTGGAAGATACCAGAAGGTTGACGTTTCAGGATGTGAGCTTATGTGAGGTGATTTTGGGGAGTGGCCAAGGAAGCAGGGGTTTCGCTCTGGGTCGTGTGCTCATCGGGAGTTTGGGAACCAGTCTAGGGGTGTCTTCGTTTTTATCTGGAATGCAGGGGAAACGGAACATGGCTAAAACCAGCCTTGGCAAGCAGGGACAGTCCCCCTTCCCAGCCGAGAGGGAGAGATAATTGGTTATTTTGGTGGTGTTCACACCTTGTTTTTGTGCTCAGACATGGTTACAGAGTGGGTTTATTTTTGTCTCGCTTTATCACAGTAATGGAATGACTTTGTCTGACATTGCCTTCTGGCAACGATAAAGTGCGCTACTTCCCGGCCAGCTCCCAGCTGTCAGGCTGCCTTTGTCTTTGTCACCCCAGATAGTTGGAGGAGCCTGATCGGGATTGGTGCGGGACAAGCAGGCGGAGGGAATGCCTTCAAAGAGGGACGGGAGGTTTCCTTCAGACTTGGGTGTACTTCTGCTCCAATCAAGGCAAATCAGGGTATCAAGTCCTCTTCTATTCCATATAACACGAAAATTATTTTAACCCCCACAAGTTGTAGGGAAAACTCTTGCCCCTGGAACTAACAGTCTTAAAGATTAATACTGGCATATCGATCCTGGAGCCCTAAATCATCTGGTCTGGCTGCCAGGCTTGTGCTGTTTGTGAAATTTGCTTCAGCATCTACGGGTGATGACCATGATTTTTTTTCATGTTACTTACTAAAAATGTAACTCCTTGGAAAAAAAAAAAAACAATTTCACAGGACTATCGCTTCAGAAGCTGTTGTAAAAAGTTTATGAAACAGAGAAAGAACCCGTCCTCCTATTAATTACTTCAACCCACCAACCATCCTCTTTTAATTCCTTCTATCTCTTCCTGTGCATTTAAGAAGTTTTTAATCACATGACACACAGACTACCAGAATCCTCTATTTTATAATGGGCCACCTTGCGTTTTATCTGTACTTTGCCATGTGACTATAGAATCTGTTTGACATTTTTTTTTCCCAACGGGGAGAGAATTAACATAATACTGTTAACTCGATCTTTGTATCGATTGTGAGATTGTCGTGGTACGTCTATTGTCCATTACCACATACAGTCACAAAGTTTTTTTCTTATGAGAAATTTTAAGATCTATTCCCTGAGCAACTTTGAAATCTATAATACAGTATCATTCACTGTAGTCAGCATGCTGTCTATTACATCCCCGGGGCTTACTTAGTATATAATTGGAGGCCTGTGACCTCCTTCAGCCACTTTAATGATTGTTGTTAATGGCTGTATCAAATTTCACATAACATGATCACTTTCTTAGTTCTACCTCTCTTCCTGGAAATGTGTAATTTTTTTCTTCCTTTTTTGCTTTTTCTTTGCATTTTCCATTTTAAACAGTGCTGGGATAAAGATTTTTCAAGCACGTAGGTTTTTCTGTACTTTGAAAAAAACTGTCCTTTCTACCTGGATGTCTGTAAGATTTTCTTGTTGCCCTGGGAGTTTGGGAGTTTTCCCAGACTATGGATACATGCTTCTCTTTTTCCAGTGATTTTGCCTCAATTCATTAGATTCTCTCAATCTGAAACTTTTTGTTTTCAGGGAAGCTTTTTTGCTTCCTGTTTCTTTTTCCTTCTTTTTCTTCCAGAACTCTACTATCCACATGTGAGTTTGCTGGATCTCTCGTACAAGCCTCTTTCCTTTTCCCACAGGATTACTAGATCTTCGTATTTTTGCTTCTGGTTCTACTCACTTTATCCTTTTGATCTTCCTGGCCCCTGGAGGTGAGTATCCACAGTTGATGATCTCCTTAAACTCATCTGCTGATATTTTAAGAAATGAAAGCGTGTGTTCCTGGGAAGTCTTCTATCACGTGCTGAACACGAATCTCTTTAAGTGGTCTGGTTAGCGTTGTCCTTACTCTTTGAAGTTTTTTTAAAAGGTTGCCCTCTGTCTCCAATCAGCTTTATTCCACCAGGGCCTTGTTTATTTTTTGTCTTTCAGGCTGCTGTTCTTTTTTAGTGTTGTTATTTTTGTCTGTGCTGCTTAGTGGGGTTCAGCTGCTGGGACGCCTGACTGGAGATGGACGGGGTGGTGGGGGCGATGGAGGGTGTGCCAATCTCACCCCGAAAGCTGGCAAGGCTGCAGCAGGAAGCTATCAGCTCCCTATCAAGGCATGGAGGGTGGGGGGAGGGGTGGAGGAGAGTCTTTCCGCTGGCTGTCTCAGGGACAGGTGCAGGGAACCGTTGGCCTACCTATTGAGCTCCTCCTCAGGTCTCTGTAGCCTTTGGAGACTGGCCAGTGTCTGGAACACTCAGGTTGGCCAGTGTCAGTTTCCCCCATGGGGTCCAGGGATCTCTGTGGGTCAAGCTTTCCCCAAAAGCTGACTCCTTTGGATCCTTGCCCTAGGATTACGTTCCACTGCTCCTTGCCCCCCAGGCTCCCACCTGGCTCAGAGGTTTAAAGCACACCACTAGAGTCAGTTTACCTATCTGCTGCCTGGACTGGTGCAAGACCCTGGAAAAGTGAGGTGAAGCTGGGTGTGCAGTAGTGTATGTAGGGAAGGCAGGATGCGTTCATGGGCTGTCTTTCCAGAATCTTCTGATGTCATATCTTCCACAATTATTTTTGGTATTTCAGCCCAGTTATTCTTTCCTATTAATATAGAATCACTTAGTCAAGTTGAAAACATTCTGTGGGTTTTTGTTTGAAGAAACAAATTGGCATCTTTTAAATACTGAGTCATGGAAGCTAGGGCTCTACACTCATTCAAGCCTTCCTTAAGCTTCATTATTTTCTCGGTATGAAGTCACATACTTTTCTCATGAAAGTTGCTTTCAGATACTTGATTATGATAATTTTCTCATTGTAATTTTTTTGGAATTATACTAATATTAATTTTCAAGATGCGCTTTCACAGTAAGAGTTCCTAACCCTGGATGTAGCCTAGACTCATTTGAGGAGCACTATCCCCAGCATTCATAGTCAAGTTCAAACCTTTATTTTAGAATATTCTTTTTTTTTAAATTTACTTATTTTGAGAAACAGAGACAGCTTGAGTGGGAAGGGACAGAGACAGAGAGAGAGAATCCCAAGCAGGCTCTATGCTGTCAGGGCAGAGCCCTATGCAGGGCTCAATCTCATGAACAGTGACATCATGACCTGAGCTGAGATCAAGAGTTGGTTGCTTACCGGACTAAGCCACCCAGCACCCCTGGAATATTCTTGAAAAAAACAAAAGCTCACCTGAGAAACAATATAGGGCATATTAACAGCCCTCACTATTTCTTCTATCGACACTCTACAGGGGACCTTCCTGGGCTGTCTTCTGAATTTCCAGACCCACTTAAAGTTCAGAGATGCCCAGATGGGTCATTTCTGGGTTCTTGAATACCTTCTCTTCCTGTGTCAGTGGAGATGGGAGTTACCTCTGTGCCTGTGTAGCCTGGTCTGGCCAATCACTAGCAAGATTTTAATTTACTTTTTTCAATGTAGCTCCAGAGAAAGGGATCATGTACTGTGACATTGCATGAATCAGAAAACTGCTTTCCGTATACTCCATGAGAAAAAAGGAAATTGAACATTTCTTCCTTTTTTCCCCCCTCATAGCAGAGTTTGATTTTTAAAAATTCTTTTAATGTATGTTTATTTTTGAGAGAGAAAGAGAGGCAGAGAGAGCATGAGCGGGGGAGGGGCAGAAAGAGAGGCAGACACAGAATCTGAAGCAGGCTCCAGGCTCCGAACCGTCAGCACAGAGCCTGATAAGGGGCTTGAACTCACTGTGAGATCATGACCTGAGCTGAAGTCAGATGCTTAACCAACTGAGTCACCCGGGCACCCCGAAGTGGTTATTTTAAATAGAGTGGTAAAATAGTACAGGACACATCTCGCGCATAGCCAGTGATAAAACTGTTTATCTCCAGTTCCCTGGTCTCCCTGACACTCACATGGACCATCCTGGGAAGTCATTGGGCCAGTGACAGAATGCCTCACTGAAGAGATGGTGTTGATCAAGAACAGACAATTTCAGAAACTTACTGGGTTATTGGTTAAATAGCTTAGGAAAATGATTAATAAAATCATTTATTTTCTTGAATTAGGTCATGCTTGTTCATTACATAAAATTAAAAAATGTACGGAATTGCAGAGAGTAAAACCATTTCTTCCTGTCCTTGTCTTTACATCCCAGTACCTTCCCCAAGAGGAAACTAGAATTATTCTTCGAAGCAGGAGTTAAGGGCTAATTCATGAATACCGTACTCTTTGTGGGTGATTGCTTTCTACCACAACTATTCAAACATATTGCTGTAGTCTACGATCAGCCACAGACAATACAGAGGGTGTGTCTGTGTTCCAATAAGGCTTGTTTGTGGACACTGAAATTTGAATTTCATGTCATTTTCATGAACTTATATTCTCTTGTTTTGGTTTTTTTCACTACTAAAAGGTATATAAACCAATGCACGACATACTGAAACAGATGGTGGGCTGGATTTGGCCTTTGGGCCACAGTCCAAAATCATCCTTGTTCTAGAGGCATTCCATGCATATTCAATTACATACTCTTTCTGTTTCTTTGAATATTTACTTAAAAACAGGCTCCATGCTATACGGAATTTCCTGCACTCACCGTTTCCTGTTAAGGTTTCCTGGTGGCCATTCCATATCCATTCATAGAGATACCTCCATTTTATCAGTCAAAACCTCCTTTTATCAGTCAAGGATGTTCAGGCCTATGCTATGGTGGTTTGAGGGGCATTAAGATTCTTTTTGATCTTTGCCTTCAACAAGTAATGTGGCAGTGAATATCCTTGCAACTTGTGTCCCTGTGGGATTCTGTCTCAATAAATACACAAAGGGGGAATCAGAGCTAACGATTCAACATAAATAACAGAAGCAACGTTTCTGAGCAGAGTCTTGGCCACTTTCATTAGAGTTCATTACAGGTCATGTCCAGACCAGGCCAAGACCCTGGGTGGTTCTGAATCTTTGCAGGAGACCTTTTTTAATATGGGTCCCAGAGAATGTGGCCTGAGTTTGTAGGTGTGTCTTAACTGCCACTGTGCAGAATAGAGGAGGAAGTGGTACACAGAGGACCCGCCCCTCAGAGTACCTGGAAGGCTCCAAATGACCTTTGAGGGGTATAGGTTAGAGGGTCCTTTACCACCCACAGGGGCTGACTAGCATTTCCCAGAGCTGGAGAGGATGGTATGATGGGCTTTGGGGTAGGATACAAGAGGAAGAAATTTGAATTTTGCAAAGAGGTCATCTCCAGAAAAGATTATGAACTAATTTTATAAGTTAAATTTTATTTTAATGGCACATAGACATCCTCTAAATGAATCCTCTGGGAATCATTTCACAAAGGAAACTGTTTCCTCTGAAGTGATTTAATTTATCATAAATCCTATTTTGGATTAACATGGCAAGTGGTATTTACACATACAAAAAGCTTTTGCACCCAAGATAATTGGTACCTTAGAAAATACAAGTAGCCTGTAATCCAAAGTCAGATGCATCCTTGGTCCAGCAAATGACCTCTCTTCTTTTACCTCTAAAACAAGAAGGTTGGGATATTTGTTCTCTGTGGTTCCTTCTAGCTTCATGACTATACAAATCGGGGACAATCAAGAAATGCCCAGTAGATCATTTGGTCCAGGAAAGCAGGGACTTGTGTGTATTTTTTTTCTTACTATGGTGCCCTCCTGCTACTTAGGATAGGGCATGGCATATAGCGAGCCCCTGGAAACATTTGTTAAATGAATGAAAAATGAATATACTAAATGCCCATATTGCAGAAACTTGTGCTTTTGCATTAGTATATGATTGTTGTTGTCTTCCCCAACTGCCATTCCTCTTTCCAGCTCTGTGATAGAAATCTTATGTTGTTTATTTTTTTTAATTCTTTTTTAAATTTTATTTTTAAATTTGTTTTTAATGTTTAATTTTGAGAAAAAAAAGTATGAGCAGGGGAGGGGCAAAGAGAGAGGGAGACACAGAATCTGAAGCAGGCTTCATGCTCGGGGCAGAGAGAGAGGGAGACACAGAATCTGAAGCAGGCTTCATGCTCTGAGCTGTCAGCACAGAGTCCAACATGGGGCTCAAACCTATAAACCGTGAGATGATCTGAGCCAAGGTCAGATGCTTAACTGACTGAGCCACCTAGGCGTCCCTATTCTTTTTCTTCCTTTCTTTTTTTTAAAGTTTATTTGTTTTGAGAGAGAGAGAGTAGGAGTGAGTGGGGGAGGGACAGACAGAAGGAGAGAGAATCCCAAGCAAGCTCTACACCATCAACTCACAGAGTCCAATGCATGAGATCATGGCCTGAGCCAAAGTCAGATGCCCAATCCACTGAGCCACCCAGGTACGTCTAGAAATCTGCTGTGGTTTAAATATCTACCCTCCTCCACATTGCCATAAGTTTCAGGAAAATAGTGATTTCATTTATTTTGCCTGTGATTGGGTTAAGCGTGGTCATGTGATTAAGTATTGTGGCCAATGGTAAGTCAGGGGAAAATCAGTGCAGGACTCTAGGACAGTTTCCTCAATGATGAGAAGAGTTTCCTTGGATAAGACACCCTCCTAGTTATTGCCATGTCTGCTTGACTCCTGGAACTATTGCAGTCAGCTTATAATCAGGGGTGGGCCCGCTGAGGATGGGTGAGAAGCCCAGAGTGACAGTGCAGGAATATGGAAAGATTTTGAGTTCATGATGATGGTGCTGAAACCTTGAAGTGACCAACTGTGGAGGATCCCTGTTTCTGGATTTTTTTATTAAGTGGAATGATGAAGTCTTGGTAATTTGGACAGTCAAGTATTTTTATCACTTGAGGCCAAAATCATCCAAATCATGTCACTTTGCTAGTTATTATGCAGATAACTTGGGTGAAAATTAGAGTCTTCATTGCTCACAAATTACAGTTTAACAGGAAGAACATAAAGATAGGTTCTCATTGTTTCTTCTGCTATAGAAAATTGTAGGAAGCAAAAACTGTTAAAATAGGGAAAAGTCTAGTCTTGTTAAAAAAATACCTTTTGCAAATTTTATAAACTTTGTAAATATATTACAGAAATGAGCAGTTTTCACAATTATTTGTTGGGAAAGATGTAGTAGAATATTTCCAATTTAAAATGGTTTAACATTTACCCAGATTTTTTTTGGGGGGAGGGCTTTGATTTATTTTTTTAAGGTTGTACGCAAAAGCAATCTGTTCCATATTTTATGTGAAATTCATGGCAAGAACAAGATGCTGGCATTAATAACCCAATTGATAAAACACAGGCAAAGCACCCACAGCTGTGTCAGTATCTTTAAAATAGAGAAATGTCAGTTCAGTGTTTACTTGGGGTCCCAGCCTAGCAGGGAATTGGGTGCTGAGGCAAGCTTGGTAGAAGTTCAAGCCTCTACGTGATTAGCTATAGTATTATGGGAGCAAATCATAGGATTAGCTGAGGATAAACTATTATTAGACCTGTCAATATTTGTTAATTGCTGGATGATATATACATCTCCTCTCTTCCTCAGCACAGAATCTCTCCCTCTTTTGAGCATACACCCCACCCCCCACACGTATACTTTGAACCACAACAGTTGATTGTACACTGCCCTTAAAGACTGTTTAACTTTTGGTTAAAATGCATTTTTCTAAGATTCTGGTGATAAGTGTCCAAAACCCTGTTCTTATGCTCTTATTCCGGAGATCACTTTACTTACAGAAGGTACCATAGAGCTCTAAGCATAGACTTCCAAAGCCACACAAATGAAGTTGTTACAGAAAATCAGCAACTGGATGATTGTGCTAAAAGAAACCTTGAAACCTTGATTGACAGGTTTTACCAGTTCCAGCAAAGGAGCCTTTCCATTAAGTTACGTGATCATGAGATTCTTAGTCATGAGCTGTCCTAACTTTCATGACCTTATACCCACTATTACTTGCTTTGTTTTGCTTTCTGCCCCCTGCCCCCTCACCATGTCTTCTAACCCCACTCAGTTACTCACACTTATTCTTTCTTGTAGTGTTGATGGGGCGAAAATTTCACCTTCCGAGAGCACAAAAGTAGTCTCTCAGCTTTCCACCGATAGAAGGTGTGAGGAATTACCACTGGGGCTGGATGGAAGTGAGTGATGGTGGTAGTCATAGGAGATGAAGCCAGGGAATTTGTCAGGAATCCCGTGGAAAAGGGCTTTGTGTGCTAAGATGTAAAGTTTGGGCTTACTCAAGTCACTTGGTCGCGTACCCTTGAGTGTTGGGTAGATGTAGGGTGGAAGCCAGATTACCTAAACCCAGGGCTAGGATGTTCTCCATTGTGGCTTGTTCTCTCCTTCAGTGCGTGACCTCAACACATGACCTTAACCTCAGTGCCTGCAGGGGTCATCCATAATGGAATAGTCTGGATTTGAGAAGGTGGAAGGTATAATAGCCCAAGTCCTTCCTTGGGTTGGTGAGGCATAGGCAGATCCACTGAGGGTGTTGGCTGAAGGGTCAATGGCAGGCTTGGACAAGGTAGGTAGTCTATGGCTTCTAAAGCAGAGGGAGTCTAAGGTTAGTTGCCAGACAAGAACAATAGAAGGTGTGAAGCTCATCCAAAATAAGGGCTGGGAATTGAGGATGATCCCCATGGGTCAAGCAACAGGTGAACATAGGTACAGAGTAGGAAAATAGGGGTAAAGATTGCAAGGAGGGAAGAGGGTTCAGGACTCTCTCTTCATTTTGAGCTGGGAGGCTCACAGCCCTTTGTTGTATGTTAGGTTTTTTAAACCTCTGGCTCCAGAGAGTGTGGAGGAGATAGTCACTCTTGTGAAATGCACAGAATTGGCACAGAGTGAGTTGTAATTGAGCCCATCCGTTGTAACTGAGATCACATTTACAGTATATAATTTTAATGCCCCAGTGAGGGTACTTCCTACCTCCTTCTCTTGGTATCTTAGCATGTGTTTTTTGTTATAATGTCCTTAGGCCCTCCACAGGGAGGGTGCCACTGAATATTTACCTGCTAAACATTCACTTGAGGATAACTCAGGCTTTAAAATCAATTTAAATACTCATTTGTTGAAATGTCCCTGAGAACATCGTACCACTGTGGTATCTTAAGGAACATCATTGTCCCAGAAAAATCAGGCCAGAGAGAATTTGCATTTAGAGACAAGAAAGATGGCAGAAGGAAGGAGATAGAATGACCTGTGAAAACCCCACTCCAGGTCCTTCCTGGGCTCAAAAGCAAATCCGTTGCATGTTTTCAAGCAGGTCATACTGGTAAACCTGTTTCTGTGTGCTGTGCTAGGATTAATTTCCAGTCAAGTTGTCTGGGTATTAGAGTGCTCAGACTTTGATAACCTTGGCTTGCTTTTAGTAGAGGGATTAGTGTTAGTATGTGTCACTGAACAGTTCGTTATTCGTCCGGCTCCCCTTGCCCAACCTAGAGAAGCTTATTTCTTCAATGTCCTTTTTCAGTGACAGTACGTCTTCATTTCAACCTGTAGATGCTAATGCACACTGAATTCTCGCTGGTGCCCTAAAACGATCAAGGAACCACTGCACTGCATTCCCCACAGACCAAATAGGGCTGCACTCATCCAAGACTTGATTTTGGGTTGATGACAGTTACTGAACCTTAAACCCATGCCCTCTCGAGAAAAACCTAATGCTCCAGTTGGCAATGGTGCTGATGATTTTGAAGTTAGTTGAGAGCTAGGAAGAGACACAGCTCTTTCTAAAATAGTTTATGAATTCAGCAGTGGACTACAGACAAGGGCACCAGAAATTTTTTAAAAATCTAAAATAAATGTACAAGGCTATGCCTTTATATGGAACAGAGTTGCAAAAGTTATCTTTTCTAATTTGTTGGAGACTGGAAACTTCTTTTAGAATCCTCATGGGCTAGGAGTCCTGAATTAAAAATACTGCCTGTCATCTACTAGATGATCCAGTAAAACCACTGGGGTCTCTAAACTTTCAAGGGCTGGGGTGCCTGGCTGGCTCATTTGGAAAAGGATGTGACTCTTGATCTCGGTGTCAGGAGTTTCAGCTCCACATTGGGTGTAGAGATTACATACATACATACACACGTATATAAACAAATAAACTTTAAACTTCCAAATGTCATGGTTAATGGATACAAACACACTCATAGCTTGCTCTTGGAAATGGGACTTATCAAAGTAAGATATAGAATAAAGACTCTTGATTCATCATCTTCTTTTTCCTTCTCCTGCTTTTCTGCTTTTGTCAATGCCTTAGGATGGTGAAAGGGGGATGGGGGGTGGTGTTGGTGAAGTAATCATTTTCCTCCTGAACAGGTCCGAAGCTTTTCAGAAGGACCATGTCTTGCATCAATTCACTCATATTTGAGAGTTGCGTTCTTGAATGACCAATACTCCCTATCTTCTCCTGTCCTATGAAATCCATTCCTGTGATTTGGAAATGGTCTGATAAACTTGGGTCAGAAAACCAACAAGTAGAATGAAAGTTTCACAGTGGGCAGAGAGCTTTGTTTTGTTAATTGAAATATCCCAAGCACTTAGAACAGTGTCAAGCATGGAATAAGTGCTCAAAATATTTGTTGAATAGTAAAAGAACGAATGAATAAGGGTGCAGGTATGTCGGTCATTAATTCAGCAGGTCCAGAGAGTACTAGGAGCTATCGGAAAAGCCGACGTTCCTTTATTCTTTCTTCATGGGCTGAAGAGGTTTGAAGCATGGGGTAGGAGTGGAGAATGATTTTAGGGGAAGTTCAAGAAAATTTGTAACTTTTAGAGAAAAAAGTCAAAGGAGAATAAAAGGCTTAAAAATGAGCAAAGAGTTATACCCTAAAGAATTGAAAACACAGACGTGAGCAGAAATTAGTACATCAGTGTTCATAATAGCATTTTTACAATAGCCAAATGATGGATGCAACTCAAATGTTCACCAACAGGTGATGGATAAACAAAATATGTCCTATGCATACAGTGAACAATTATTAAGCCTTTAAAAAATGAATTTCTGATAAATTCCAAACATGTATGAACCTTGAAAGCATTATGCTGAGTGAAATAAGCTATAAACAAAGGAATGTATTGTATGATTTCACTTTGATGAGGTAAAGCAGACAAATTCATAGACACAACAAAACTAGAGGTTGCTAGGGAAGGGGAAAGAGGGTAGTGGTGTTGAATGAGTACACAGTTTGTGTTGGGGATGATGAAAAAGTTCTGGAAATAGATATTAGTGTGAAGATGCTTAATGCCACTAAGTTGTATACTTAGAGATGGTTAACAAAGTAAGTTTTATGTATATTTTGGCTTGATTAAAAAAATAAATCACAGGGGCACCTGGGTGGCTCAGTCCGTTGAGTGACTGACTCTTGATTTTGGCTCAGGTCATAATCTCATGGTTCATGGGTTTGAGTCGCCAGTTGGCTCTGGTTGAAATTGTGGAGCCTGCTTGGGATTGTCTCTCTCTCCCTCTCCCTCTCCCTCTTTCTCAAAAGTAGATAAACATTTAAAAATCAATCAGTCACAAAAACTGGTATTTTGATATACCCAGGAAACAAAGGAAACTCCTTTTTTTTTTTTTCTCTGTTCCTCTTTCTGGTACCAAGGACTTTGACATCAGACAGAATCGGCTCAAATCTAAACCCCACCATTTAAGGACGGGGGGCTTTGGTCAAACTAGTTGACCTCACAGAATCCCAGCCTTCTCATTGGTAAAATGGAGATCATAGAAATACGGAATTATGATGTGAGAATAAACATCACGTGTATAAAATGCTTTAGCACAGTAGCTGACACAAGGTAGGCAGGCAACAAATGGTCAATTCATCTCTCTCCCACTCTCTCCCCTATTCCTATATCCTTACCAGCCTGCCCGGCATCATTCTCCATCACTTTCATTTCTTCCATTTTGCAAAATCGGGTTCCCTGACCTGGGGCCTAGATTTCTATCAGATGGTATTCTCCCTGGGCTGGGCTCAGGGAAGCATTCCCAGAGAGAAACACTTCCTAATCCAGGTGTGTGTGTGTGTGTGTGTGTGTGTGTGTGTGTGTGTGTGTGTGTGTGTGTGTTTTGAAAACTTTGTGAACCACCACTTCAACTGGAGCACATATTCCTTTCATTGTGCCTCTGCGTTGCCAGCCCAGCCTACAAATGGCGCACTGCATCATGGAATTCAGAGTCCAAC
The DNA here is from genome assembly GCF_018350215.1 of Panthera leo. NCBI lineage: Eukaryota > Metazoa > Chordata > Mammalia > Carnivora > Felidae > Panthera > Panthera leo. The sequence goes on from NC_056691.1 coordinate 8,746,615, forward strand.
CTGTTTATTGGAACAACATCTTCTATTCCTTACACCAAAGCGTAAAGGACCTTCCTTGACCCTATGAGTGGATGGCATTAAGGCACTTGCTTCACTCTCCATTTCGTAGTTATTTTTATTAAGCAATTATGTAGGCATAGTTTTAAAAGTGAAAGAGTTCTACAGTGACTTTACTGTAAAACAGTAGTCTCCCCGCTGGTCCCTGACCCTGGCCACCTGGAGACAGGTACTGTTGTTACTGTCCTTAGTGCTAATCTTCCACTCCACTTTCTACATGATAAGACTTGATGGCTATACCTTGTTTTTTCTTGAGTTAGATATTACCGACTGACTTTTTAGGATAAAAGATGAAAAATTTCCTTAACAGTCTTTCCCTACTTGGTTCCTCCACATTTTCCCTCCCTATAGGCTTCCATTACACACTTTTGGATTATATTAACAGTTGGTGTTTACTTTTTAGAATGATGTAAATCTCATCCCCAACTATAATATTTTTGTTTTCTCATACAGATACTTGTAGTATTTCTCTTGTACGGTTACCTTTTGTTTCCTTGGAAATAATAATCACTTAAGTTTGTATTTTTTTGGTTAATCTTTTTAAGATCTTGTATATCTGAAAACAGGTTTACTCCACCTTCACATTTGATGAGTAGCTTGAGTATAAAGTTCTAGGTTAACCTTTCTCCAGAATTTTGAAGCCATTATTACATTTTCTTTTAGTGTCTAGCATTGTTGTTGAGAAGTCTGATGACATTCTGATGTCTGATAGTTTATTGGTGATTATTTTTTTCCTGAAAGTATTTATGATCTGTACTTTGTCAAGTTTCTGAAGTGGTGGTGTGTGTGTGTGTGTGTGTGTGTGCGCGCGCTTACTGTGTTGGACCTTCGCGCACGTGTGTGTGCGTTTACTGTGTTGGACCTTCTCTGAGCTTTTTCAAGCCTAGAATCTCTTGTTTTTCTCTTCGAGTAAATACTCCTGTTATTTACTTGATATTCTTCATTTTCTCTGAACTGTCTTTCTGGAACTCTTTTTGAATGCTGGATCTCCTATACTGATATTATAGTTGTCATGTATTTTGTCCTCTATTTTCTTCTTTGTTTTATGTTCTATATTTTGGAAATTCTTTTTCAACTTTAATTTCGAGTTCTTCTGTGAACATTTTTACTGGGGTTAGGTCTTTCCATTTGTTTGTGTCATCTTCAATTTCTTTCATTAATATATTTTAGTTATCAACATATAAGTCTTTCACCTCCTTGGTTAAATGTATTTCTAGGTATTTTATTCTTTTTGGTGCAATTGTAAATGAGTTTGCTTTGTTAATTTCTCTTTGTCATAGTTCTTTATTAGTGTAGAGAAATGCATCAGATTTTTGATTCTGCATCCTGCAACTTTTGTGTCCTGAATTTGCATCCTTAATCTGTTTATTAGTTCTAATAGTTTTTTGATGGAGTCTTTTAGGGTTTTTAAAATAGAATAATGTCATCTGCAAATAGTGACCCTTCCTCTTCTTCCTTTTTTCTTCTTCGTGCTATGTGGATAACTTGTATTTCTTTTTCTTGCCTAATTGTGGCTAGGATTTAGCATATTATGTTGAATATAAATGGCAAGAGTGGGAATCCTTGTCTTGTTCGTGATTTTAGAGGAAAAGCTTTCAGTCTTTCACCAGGGAGTATAATGTCAGCTGTGGACTGGTCGTATATGGCCTTCATTATGTTGAAGTATGTTTCTTCTGTACTTGCTTTGTTGAGGGTTTTTTATCATAAATGGATGTTGAATTTTGTCAAATGTGTTTTCTGCATCTATGGAGATGATTATATGATTTTCACCCATTTCTTAAATGTGGTATATCACATTGATTTGTGGATGTTGAATCCTTCTTGCATCCCTGGATTAAATCTCACTTGATCATGGTGTATGACTTTTTTTTTTTAATATGAAATTTATTGTCAAATTGGTTTCCATACAACACCCAGTGCTCATCCCAATAGGTGCCCTCCTCAATACCCATCACCCACCCACCCCAACCTCCCCCCCCCCCCAATAAACCCTCAGTTTGTTCTCAGTTTTTAGGAGTCTCTTATGTTTTGGCTCCCTCCCTCTCTAACTTTTTTTTTCCTTCCCCTCCCCCATGGGTTTCTGTTAAGTTTCTAGGATCCACATAGGAGTGAAAACATATGGAATCTGTCCTTCTCTGTATGACTTATTTCACTTAGCATAACACTCTCCAGTTCCATTCATGTTTCTACAAAAGGCCATATTTCATTCTTTCTCATTGCCACATAGTATTCCATTGTGTATATAAACCACAATTTCTTTATCCATTCGTCAGTTGATAGACATTTAGGCTCTTTCCATAATTTGGCTATTGTTGAGAGTGCTGCTATAAACATTGGGGTACAAGTGCCCCTATGCATCAGTACTCCTATATCCTTTGGGTAAATTCCTAGCAGTGCTACTGCTGGGTCATAGGGTAGGTCTATTTTTAATTTTTTGAGGAACCTCCACACTGTTTTCCAGAGAGGCTGCACCAGTTTGCATTCCCACCAATAGTGCAAGAGGGTTCCCGTTTCTCCACATCCTCTCTAGCATCTATAGTCTCCTGTTTTGTTCATTTTAGCCACTCTGACTGGCGTGAGGTGATATCTGACTGTGGTTTTGATTTGTATTTCCCTGATGAGGAGCGACATTGAGCATCTTTTCATGTGCCTGTTGGCCATCCCTATGTCTTCTTTAGAGAAGTGTCTATTCATGTCTTCTGCCCATTTCTTCACTGGATTATTTGTTTTTTGGGTGTGGAGTTTGGTGAGCTCTTTATAGATTTTGGATACTAGCCTTTGTCCGATATGTCATTTGCAAATACCTTTTCTCATTCCGTTGGTTGCCTTTTAGTTTTGTTGATTGTTTCCTTTGCTGTGCAGAAGCTTTTTATCTTCATGAGGTCCCAATAGTTCATTTTTGCTTTTAATTCCCTTGCCTTTGGGGATGTGTCAAGTAAGAAATTGTTGTGGCTGAGGTCAGAGAGGTTTTTCCCTGCTTTCTCCTCTAGGGTTTTGATGGTTTCCTGTCTCACATTTAGGTCCTTTATCCATTTTGAGTTTGTTTTTGTGAATGGTGTAAGAAAGTGGTCTAGTTTCATCCTTCTGCATGTTGCTGTCCAGTTCTCCCAGCACCATTTGTTAAAGAGACTGTCTTTTTTCCATTGGATATTCTTGCCTGCTTTGTCAAAGATGAGTTGGCCATACTTTTGTGGATCTAGTTCTGGGGTTTCTATTCTATTCCACTGGTCCATGTGTCTGTTTTTGTGCCAATACCATGCTGTCTTGATGATGACAGCTTTGTAGTAGAGGCTAAAGTCTGGGATTGTGATGCCTCCTGCTTTGGTCTTCTTCAAAATTACTTTGGCTATTCGGAGCCTTTTGTGGTTCCATACAAATTTTAGGATTGCTTGTTCTAGCTTCGAGAAGAGTGCTGGTGCAATTTTGATTGGGATTGCATTGAATGTGTAGAGAGCTTTGGGTAGTGTTGACATTTTAACAATATTTATTCTTCCAATCCATGAGCATGGAATGTTTTTCCATTTCTTTATATCTTCTTCAATTTCCTTCATAAGCTTTCTATAGTTTTGAGCATACAGATCTTTTACATCTTTGGTTAGGTTTACTCCTAGGTATTTTATGCTTCTTGGTGCAGTTGTGAATGGGATCGGTTTCTTTATTTGTCTTTCTTTTGCTTCCTTATTAGTGTATAAGAATGCAACTGATTTCTGTACATTGATTTTGTATCCTGCAACTTTGCTGAATTCATGTATCAGTTCTAGCAGACGTTTGGTGGAGTCTATCGGATTTTCCATGTATAATATCATGTCATCTGCAAAAAGTGAAAACTTCATCTTTGCCAATTTTGATGACTTTGATTTCCTTTTGTTGTCTGATTGCTGATGCTAGAACTTCCAACACTATGTTAAACAACAGCGGTGAGAGTGGACATCCCTGTCGTGTTCCTGATCTCAGGGAGAAAGCTCTCAGTTTTTCCCCATTGAGGATGATATTAGCTGTGGGCTTTTCATAAATGGCTTTTGTGATGTTTAAGTATGTTCCTTGTATCCCGACTTTCTTGAGGGTTTTTATTAAGAAAGGATGCTGAATTTTGTCCAATGCTTTTTCTGCATCGATTGACAGGATCATATGGTTCTTATCTTTTCTTTCATTAATGTGATGTATCACATTGATTGATTTGCGAATGTTGAACCAGCCCTGCATTCCAGGAATGAATCCCACTGGATCATGGTGAATAATTCTTTTTATATGCTGTTGAATTCGATTTGCTAGTATCTTATTGAGAAATTTTGCATCCATATTCATCAGGGATATTGGCCTGTAGTTCTCTTTTTTTACTCGGTCTCTGTCTGGTTTAGGAATCAAAGTAATGCTGGCTTCATAGAATGAGTCTGGAAGTTTTCCATCCCTTTCTATTTTTTGGAATAGCTTGAGAAGGATAGGTATTATCTCTGCTTTAAATGTCTGGTAGAATTCCTCTGGGAAGCCATCTGGTCCTGGACTCTTATTTGCTGGGAGATTTTTGATAACTGATTGAATTTATTGGCTGGTTATGGGTCTGTTCAAGCTTTCTATTTCTTCCTGTTTGAGTTTTGGAAATGTGTGGGTGTTTAGGAATTTGTCCATTTCTTCCAGGCTGTCCAGTTTGTTGGCATATAATTTTCCATAGTATTCCCTGATAATTGCTTGTATTTCTGAGGGATTGGTTATAATAATTCCATTTTCATTCATGATTTTATCTATTTGGGGCACCTCCCTTTTCTTTTTAAGAAGCCTGGCTAGAGATTTATCAATTTTGTTTATTTTTTCAAAAAACCGACTCTTGGTTTTATTGATCTGCTCTACAGTTTTTTTTTTTAAATTTTGTAATGTTTATTTTTGACAGAGGGAGAGAGAGAGAGAGAGAGAGAGAGAGAGCGCGAGAGCATGCTCATGAGTGGGGGAGGAGCAGAAAGAGAGTGAGACACAGAATCCAAAGCAGGCTCCAGGCTCTGAGCTGTCAGCACAGAGCCCGATGCAGGGCTCAAACCCACAGACCGTGAGATCATGACCTGAGCTGAAGTCAGACGCTCAACTGACTGAGCCACCCAGGCACCCCTCTACAGTTTTTTTAGATTCTATATTGTTTGTTTCTGCTCTGATCTTTATTATTTCTTTTCTTCTGCTGGGTTTGGGGTGTCTTTGCTGTTCTGCTTCTATTTCCTTTAGGTGTGCTGTTAGATTTTGTATTTGGGATTTTTCTTGTTTCTTGAGATAGGCCTGGATTGCAATGTATTTTCCTCTCAGGACTGCCTTTGATGCATCCCAAAGCATTTGGATTGTTGTATTTTCATTTTCATTTGTCTCCCTGTATTTTTTAATTTCTTCTCTAATTGCCTGGTTGACCCATTCATTCTTTAGTAGGGTGTTCTTTAAACCCCATGCTTTTGGAGGTTTTCCAGACTTTTTCTTGTGGTTGATTTCAAGCTTCATTGCATTGTGATCTGAAAGTATGCATGATATGATCTCAGTTCTTTTATACTTATGAAGGGCTGTTTTGTGACCCAGTATGTGATCTATCTTGGAGAATGTTCCATGTGCACTTGAGAAGAAATTATATTCTGTTGCTTTGGGATGCAGAGTTCTAAATATATCTGTCAAGTCCATCTGATCCAGTGTATCAGTCAGGGCCCTTGTTTGTTTATTGATCCTGTGTCTAGATGATCTATCCAATGTTTTAAGTGGAGTATTAAAGTCCCCTGCAATTACCATGTTCTTTTCAATAAGGTTGCTTATGCTTGTGATTGTTTTATATATTTGGGGGCTCCCATATTTGGCACATAGACATTTATAATTGTTAGCTCTTCCTGATGGATAGACCGTGTAATTATTATATAATGCTTGTAGCGATGTCTCTGGTACTTTGTCTCACAGGATCCCCCTTAGGATCTCTTGTAGGGCTGGTTTGGTGGTGATGAATTCCTTCAGTTTTTGTTTGGGAAGACTTTAATTTCTCCTTCTATTCTAAATGACAGACTTGCTGGATAAAGGGTTCTTGGCTGCATTTTTTTTTTTTTTTTCTGTTCATCACATTGAAGATTTCCTGCCATTCCTTTCTGGCCTGCCAAGTTTCAGTAGACAAATCCGTCACGAGTCTTATAGATCTCCCTTTATATGTTAGAGCATGTTTATCCCTAGCTGCTTTCAGATTCTCTCTTTATCCTTGTATTTTGCCAGTTTCACTATGATATGTTGTGCAGAAGATCGATTCAAGTTATGTCTGAAGGGAGTTCTCTGTGCCTCTTGGATTTCAATGCCTTTTTCCTTCCCCAGATCAGGGAAGTTCTCAGCTATGATTTCTTCAAGTATACCTTCAGCACCTTTCCCTCTCTCTTCCTCCTCTGGAATCCCAATTATGCATATATTATTTCGTTTAATTGTGTCAGTTTGTTCTCTAAGTCTCTCCTCATACTCCTGGATTTTTTTTATCTCTCTTTTTCTCAGCTTCTTCTTTTTCCATAATTATATCTTCTAATTCACCTGTTCTCTCCTCTGCCTCTTCAATCCGACCTGTGGTCACCTCCATTTTATTTTGCAGGTCATTTATAGCGTTTTTTAGCTCCTCCTTGCTGTTTCTTAGACCCTTGATCTCTGTAGCAATAGATTCTTGGCTGTCCTCTATACTGTTTTCAAGCCCAGCGATTAATCTTATGACTATTATTTTAAATTCATTTTCTGCTATATTGCTTAAATTGTTTTGATCAGTTCGTTAGCTGTCGCTAATTCCTGGAGTTTCTTTTGAGGAGAATTCTTAAGTTTTGTCATTTTGGATAGTCCCTGGGGTGGCGTGGAACTGCAGGGCACTTCCCCTGTCCTGTCTGGAGTAATTTGCATTGGTGGGCGGGGCCGCAGTCAGACCTGAAGTCTGCCCCCAGCCCACCGCTGGGGCCACAGTCAGACTGGTGTGTACCTTATCTTCCCCTCTCCCAGGGGTAGGACTCACTGTGGGGTGGTGTGGCCTCTGTCTGGGCTACTTGCACACTGCCAGGCTTGTGCTGCTTCGATGGGATCTCACATATTAGCTGCAGTGGATCCGCAAGGTGCACGGGTGGCGGGGTGGGGCGGGGGGGGGCAGGTTCTGCTCGCTTTGCCTTCGGTGGTCCACTTTGGGAGGGGCCCTGTGGCACCAGGAGGGAGGCAGACCCATCGGAAGGATGGATTCAGAGAAGCACAGTGTTGGGTGTTTGCACGGTGCAAGCAAGTTCCATGCCAGAAACTGGTTCCCTTTGGGATTTTGGCTGGGGGATGGGCGAGGGAGATGGCGCTTCCCAGAGCAGTTGTTCCCCGCCAAGCTGAGCTCTGTCCTCTGGGGTCAACAACTCTCCCTCTTGCTCTCTGAGCAGAGCTGTTGACTTGTAACATTCCAGATGTTAAGTCCCGCTGGCTGTCAGAACACACTCCATCTGGCCCCTCCACTTTTGCAAGCCAGACTAGGGGGCTCTGCCTTGCCGGGTGGGCTGGCTGCCCCTCCACCACTCTGGCTCCCTCCTGCCAGTCCGTGTAGCACGCACCGCCTCTCTGCCCTTCCTACCCTCTTCGCTGGGCCTCTCGTCTACGCTTGGCTCTGGAGAGTCCAATCTGCTAGTCTTCTGGCGGTTTTCTGGGTAAATTAGGCAGATGTGGGTGAAATCTAAGCAATCAGGATGCAGTGAGCCCAGCGTCCTCCTACACCGCCATCTTCCTACAATCTCATGACTCTCTTAATGTATTGTGAATGTGGTTTGCTAATATTTTATTGAGGATTTTTGCACCTGTGTTTAACAGGGATATTGACCTGTGATTTTCTTTGCTTATGGTGTCCTTGTCTGGTTTTGGTATCAGGATGATGCTGGCCTCATAAAATGAGTTGAGAAGAGTTCACTCCTTTTATTTTTTTTGGAAGAGTTTGAGGCCTGGTATTAATTCTTCTTTGTGTGTTTGGTAGAATTCACCAGTGAATCCAATCTTGTCCTAGACTGTCATTTGTTGGGAGATTTTTGACTATTGATTTAATTTCCCTACTAGTGATTGGTCTGTTTAGATTTTATCTTTCATTGTGTTTCAGTCTTAGTAGGTCGTATGTTTCTAAGAATTTATCTATTTCTCCTAAGTAGTCCAACTTGCTGGAGTATAAATATTCCTAGCAGTCTCTTATGATTCTTTGGATTTCTGTGGTAAGAGTTGTAACATCTCTTACATTCCTGATTTTATTTATTTGAGTCCTCTGGCCTTTTTTCATGGTGAGTCTAGCTAAAGTCTTGCCGATTTGTTTAATTTTTCAAAAAATCAACTGTTTTATTGATCTCTATGTTTTTTTAGTCTCTATTTCTATTTTAACCTTTGTTTTTTTTTTTTTCCTTCTACTAACTTTGGACTTCATTTGTTCTTTTTCTAGTTCCTTGAGTTATAAAATTAGGTTGTTTATTTGGGACCTTTTTTCTTTGTTGCAGAAGGAATTTATCACTATGACCTTCCCTCTTAGAACTGCTTTCATCACATCCCACAAATTTTGGTATATTTCCATTTTCATTTGTCCAAAAGTAGTTTTTACTTGTCTTTAGATTTCTTCTTTGACCTATTGATTGTTCAGTGACATGTTGTTTAATCTCACATATTTGTGAATTTTCCAGTATTCTCCAGGTGATTAATTTCTAGTTTCATACTATTGTGGTCAGAAAAGATGCATGTGATATGGCAGTATCAGATTTACAGACCTCAAGTTACATTACAAAGCTGTGGTAAACAAAAACAGTATAGTAATGGCACAAAAGTAGATAGGTCAAAGGAACAGAATATAAAACCCAGAAATAAGCCCATATTTAATATACAGTGGGGAAAAAGCCTCTTCACCAAAAGTTTTGGGAAAACTGGACAGCAATATATAAAAGAATGAAACAGGACCACTTTTTTACACCATACACAAAAATAAGCTCAAAATGAATTAAAGACCTAAATGTGAGCCCTAAAACCATAAAAATCTTAGGAGAGAACACAGGCTGTAATTTCTCTGACATTGGCCACAACAACATTTTTCTAGATATGTCTCCTGAGGCAAGGGAAATAAAAGCAAAAAATAAACTGTTGGGACCACATCAAAATAAAAAACGTCTGCACAACAAAGGAAACAGTCAAAACTAAAAGGCAACCTACTGAATGGAAGAAGATACTTGTAAATGACATATCTGAAAAAGGATCAGTATCCAAAGTTTAAGAAGAATGGGTACAACGCAACACCAAAAAATCAAATAATCCAATTAAAAAATGGGCAGAAGACATGAGAACACATTTTTCCAAAGAAGAGATCCAGATAGCCAACAGACCCATGAAAAGATGTTCAACATTGGCTCATCATCAGGGATATGCAAATCAAATCCACAGTAAGATACCGTTTCACCCCTGTCAGAATGGCTAAAATCAAAGACACAAGAAACAAATGTTGGTGAGGATGTGGATGAAAAGGAACCCTGGTGTGCTATTGGTAAGAATGAAAACTGATGCAGCCACTGTGGAAAACAGTACAGAAGTTCCTCAAAAGCTAAAAGTAGACCTATCTTATGATGTAGTAATTGCACTACTAGGTACTTACCCCACATATATAAAAACAATAATTCAAAGGAATATATGCACCCCTATGTTGATTGCAGCAAAAATAACCAAATTATGGAAGCAGCTCAAATGTCCACTGATAGGTGAATGGACAAAGAAGTGGTATATATATTCAATGGAATATTACTCACCCATAAAAAATAATGAAATCTTGCCATTTGCAACAACATGGGTGGATCTAGAGAGTATAAAGCTAAACAAAATAAGTGAGAAAAAGACAAATACTGTGTGATTTCACTCATACTTAGAATTTAAGAGACCAAACAAATGAGCAAGGGAAAAAAATCACGAACCAAGAAACAAACTCTTAACTATAGAGAGCAAACTGATGGTTACCAGAGGGGGACGTAGATGGGGAGAAGAATGAAATAGGTGATGGGGATTAAAGAGTACATATATCATGGTGAGCACTATATGAGTAACATATAGAATTGTTAAATCACTATATTGTACACCTGAAACTAATATACCACTGTATGTTAACTATACTGGAATTAAAATGAAAAACTTAATAGAAAAAGATGCTTGATATAATTTCAATCCTCTTAAATTTATTCTTTTAAGAATAAATAATATTCTTTTAATTTATTTGTTATTTAATATTCTTTTAATTTATTTGTTTTCTGCATAATATATGATATAGCCTAGAAAATGTTTTATGTGCCCTTGAGAAGAAAAAGTATTCTGTTGCTTCTGGATAGACTATTCTGTATCAACCTGTCAAGTCCATCTGGTCTAGTATATAATTTATGGCTGATGTTTCCTTATTGATTTTCTGTCTGGATGATCCACTGATGTAAGTGGCATACTAAAGTCTCCTACTTTTACTATATTGCAATCTATTCTTCTGTTTCTCTTTAGATCTGTTAATATTGTTGGGTGTGTACATATTTATAAATGTTACATCCTCTTGTTGGGTTGACCCTTTATCATTATGTGACACCCATCTTTGTCTCTTACTACAGTCTGCTTTAAAGTCTATTTTGTCTGATATAATTATAGCTGCTATAGCTTTTGGTTTTCATTTGCATAGCATATCTTTTACCGTATCTTCACTTTCAGCCTGTGTATGTCCTCGAGTTTAAAATAAGTCTCTTGTAGGCAGCCTAAAGATGGGTTTTCTTTTTCTTTTTTTTTAAATCCCTTCAGCCATTGTCTGTTTTTTGATTGGAGAATTTATTCCATTTACATTTACAATAATTATTGAAGGTATGTACTGCTTTTACGGAACATAGACTGTGGGCACCATCTTAGTGCTCTCCTTTTGCCTTGCTCCAGTTAACTAGTATTTCCCAGAAAAGAACTTATATACTTACCTGAAGCCCCAGTCTTTGTGCCTCCTACCCAGAGGACACTCCCATATTGCCTGGCTCTGGTGACCATGAGGATTTATGTTTGTGGGCCCACAAGACTGTCTATATTTGCATACTTTTAAAAGCTCCTGCTGGGGTTTTGGCTTCCATTCAGCCTAAATCTAGCTGCTGAGATCCTCCCCTTTGTGGTACTGAAAGTTCTTGGTACATCCTCAATTCCTGTGAGCTATTAAAATATAACAGGGTGCTTGGGCAAGTACAAAGGTTAGAAAACAAAGAGCTGAGGCAAGGTTGAATGACAACATTCATATATTACACAGGAGCACTCCTTCAAGACTGGCAGAGATAGTTGCTTCCTCCCTTGGATACAAATCAACACAGAAGAGTCAAGCAAAATGAGGAAACATATTTGGAATAGGTTCCAAATGAAAGAAGAAGATAAAACCTCAGAAAATAAAACATTAATGAAATGTAGATAAGTAATTTACCCAATGCGTCTGAAGTAATGGTCATAAAGATGCTCACTGAACTAGGGAGAAAAACGGATGGAGAAAGCAAGAACCTCAACAAAGAGAAGGAAAATACAAGAAAGTACTGAATAGAAGAAGTCTCATAGCTGAATGATACCATAACTGAAATTATTGAAATAGTTCAATAATGAAATATACACTGGTAGGGTGGGGTACAACAGCAGACTAGATGAAGCAGAAGAAAGGATCAGTCAAGTCAAAGACAAAGTGGTGGAATACACCCAACCAGAGCAGCAAAGTTTATAGGAGTTCATCACCACCAAACCAACCTTACAAGAAATATTAAAAGGACTTTAAGCCTAAAAGAAAGGGCATTGATTAGTAACAAGAAAACACATGAAAGACTAAATCTTATTGGAAAAGTAAACATACAGTAAAGGTAGTGGATTAATCACCTAGAAAGCTAGTGTGAAGGTTAAAAGATAAAAGTAGTAAGATAACTATAATTATAATAATTAAGGGATACACAAGATAAAAGAATGTGACATCAAAAACGTGGTGGGGAGAGTAAAGATGTTGAGGCTTAGAATGTTAACTAGACTTACACATGCCAGCTGTTACATGTAAACCTCATGGTAACCACAAAAGAAAAACCTACAGTAAATACACAAGGGTATAATAAGAGAAAGTAACAGAAACATACCACTGAAGAAAGCCATCATACCATAGAGGAAGAGAGCAAGAGAAGAAAGGAACAGAGAATAACCATAAAAACAGCTAGAAAAAATAATACGATGGCAATAGGTACATACGGATCAATATTTTACTTACAGTATTTAACTTCTAAGAGCTTTTCTTAGTCTCTGAGTGTTCCTTTTAAGAGCATCTTGTACTTACTTTATACATTGCAATATCGTTTGTCTCCAAGCTATGATTTACAAGGGTTTTTTGGACAAGTTCTTCTGTTTTTTCCATTGACATTCTTTCTTAAGTTTTTGTTTTCTTTTTGTTTAATTTAGTCTCTTTGTGGAATGTTTTTCTAAAAATTTGAGTGATCCTTGGCTTTGAGTGATCCTTGGCTTTTTCTTACTTAATAATGGACTGAAATGATGAGTAAAACTGTGTGTGAGCAGGGCTTGGTGACAGGTGGTTTTCCCTACCCATGATAGAGTCCAGGGTTTGGCCATTTTGAGTGGGAATTCCAATCATTGGTAACTGCAGATCCTTTTTCTTGGTAGAATCAAAATCTCCAAATTCTGGTCTGGTGTGTATGAAGATAGGAATATAAATCTGGTTGAATCATTCTGGAAACTAAGAAGGATTGGAGCCTTTGAAATGGACGAAGTGGGTTCCCAACTTGTTTGCTATATTTTTATCCAGTCTTTCTCATTGATTACTTCCAGAGTGTAAACGTGTGGACAACTATCAAGATTATGGGAAAAAATCATCTGGATTCAAAGGAAAAATGTAAGGGGTCTCTTACTTGTTGTATGGGTGGGAGGAGGTGGAAATATTCTTTAAAATGCTAAATTTTAAAAAATTGGATGCCAAATGAATTCCCACTAATAGGGACAAGGTTAAGTAACCTGTGGTGCAGCCACATCATGACATATTATGAAGCCTATAACAGCCATAATGTATACCAGCATACATTACTAGGAAAATGGTCATTACATATGGCAAAATATGCAGCCTATAAGATATGTGTAATAGGATAGTGTCTTTTCTTTAAAAAAAAATGTTTTATTTATTTTCGAGAGAGAGAGAGGAGCATGAAAGGGGGAGGGGCAGAGAGAGAAGGAGACGCAGAATCCAAAGCAGGCTCCAGGCTCTGAGCTATCAGCACAGAGCCTGACGCAGGGCTCAAACCCATGAGATCATGACCTGAGCCAAAGTCAGATGCTTAACTGACTGAGCCACCCGGGTGCCCCTAGGATAGTGTTTTTTATTTAAAACAACCAAGAATTTCCTCACTGTATAGTTTCTGTCTCCATAAACATTTCAGGAGTAAGACAAGGGATTTGTTGATACGCTACTCCAGGGGACAGAGCTCTTCAGAAATAAAGACTAAAAAGTTATCTTTTTGAAAAAAAATGTTTTCCCATGTGATACAGCTATAAGGAAATAGTTTTCCCAGTCATTTTGGCTCTTTATTTTCTACTTCTAATATTGTCATCTGTATGGCTCACAGATGGTTTTGCACGATTATTTGGCCAAATTAGGAAGTGTATGGTGCAAGCCCTATGACACCAATAATAATCTAATCTAATAGTAATCTAATAGCCTGTAGCAAGTATCTCTGGCATGAACTCAGGGAACCGAAGGACTCTGGTGCCATGAGGCATATAAATTGAAGAGTGAATGTGAGCAAGTTGGAAACATCTTTGGAAAAAAACCCAGCTTTTTTTTTGTTTTGTTTTATTTCTGACCTTAAAGGGAATGCTTCTAGTTTATATCATGATTGAATATGAAATGGCTATTGGCTTAACATTTCTATATATTTTTATCATTTTTAAGAAATGTCCTTGTAATCCTGACTTTCAAATAATTTTTATTTAAAAATGCTTAATAAATTTTACAAAGTGCCTTCGGGACATTTTTTTTTTTCCATTGTAAGACTTGTCTCATTTGATCCATTGATGTGCCACATTAGATTAGTTATATTAAATTATCCTAACATAGTTTGAGAATTAGGATTTGGTCATGGTGAGTTATGTCCTTTATATCATTGAAGTTGATGTGGTAGCATTTGGTTTGGGATTTTTTTCATCTGCTTTCATAAGTGACACCAATCTACAGGGGCATGTATGTGATTGTGTATGCAGGTACACAAATCATCACTGTCAGTTGTAGAACAGGATTATTTTACTTAAAAGCAGAGCATCAAATACATGAGCCAAAACTGATAGAAATACAAGAAGCAAAAGAGAAGTATACACTTGTAATTAGAGATTTCAATACATTTTTCTCTCAATCATTGATAAGACAGAAAGCCTGCAAGGATGTGGAAAATTTGAACAACGCTATCAACCAATTTGATTTGACATAAATTGAACACTCCACCTGATAAGAGCAGAATACGGTCTAAGTGCACATGTGACATTTATCAAGATAGATTTTATTTTTGTGGGTTTTTTAGTGTTTTTTTTTTTTTTTTTGAGAGAGAGAGTGAGTGGGGGAGGGGCAGAGAGAGAGGGAGACACAGAATCTGAAGCAGGCTCCAGGCTCTGCGCTGTCAGCATAGAGTCTGACATGAGGCTCAAATTCACAAACCATGAGATCATGACCCAAGCTGAAGTTGGGCGCTTAACCAACTGATCCACCCAGGCACCCCTATATTCTTGTGTTTAGATCTTCATATATTTCAGATTTATCCCTAAGTATTTCATATTTTAATGATCTAAAAAGTACTTTTATTTTAAATTTCAATTTCCAATTGTTGCTGTTAAATATAGAAAGACAATATTTTTATATTGCAATTGTATCCTGCAACTTGGTAAATACACTTGTTAATGTTAGTGGGTTTTTTATGGGAAAATTTCATAGGATTTTCTATACAGATCATCATGTTGTCTGTCAACAAAGAAAGTTTACTTTTTTCTTTCTAGTATGGATGCATTTTATTCATTTTTTTTCATGCCTTATTGCACTGTCTAGACTCTCCAATACAATGGTGAATAGAAAGGGTGAGAGAAAATGTCTTGTTCCTGATTTAGGAGGAAAGCATTCAGTCTGTCATTATTAAGTGTGTTATTAGCTCTAAGCATTTGGAAAATGCTCTTTGTGAGGTTGAGGAAGTTCTTTTTCTAGTTTGCTGAAAGTTTTTATCAGGAGTAGATACATTTTGTCAAGTTCTACTTCTGCATCTATTAGGACAATCATAGAGTTTTTCTTCTTTTAATCTACCAATGTTATAAATTACATTGATTTATTTTTAAATGTTAAACCAGCCCTGCATTTTACAGTGAACCCCATGTAACCATGATGTATTATCCTTTTTATGTGTTGTTGGGTTTGATTGGCCAACATTTTGTTAAGAATTTTTACACTGATGTTCATCAGGGATATTAATCTGTTTTCTTGTAATGTCCTTGTCTTATTTTGGTATCAGAGTCCCTTGGGATGAGTTAGGAAAGATCCTCTCTTTTTCAGCTTTCTGGAAGAGATTGGGTAGAATGGTATTCTCTCTTTCATAAGTGTTGGGTAGAATTCACTAGTAAAGCCACTCGGAAGGCCTTGAATGACAGACTCAAGAGCTTGGCCTTTGCTCTGAAACCTTCACAGGCTCCAATGTTAAAAAGATGAGGTCCACAAAGTGTGTTTGGGGAAGTTGAATCTGGCAGCCTTGGGCAGGAAAGAGGCTGGCAGCTCTAAGTACTAGGAGCAACATTATATTATTACTTCCCAAATTCCTGCATGATAAAGCTCAGCTCACTCTTTCACAGGCTGTAGGAAATTCTCCACACAGAAAGAAAGGGGACTCCATTTGCTGAAAACCGAAAATCGGCTGGAAGAAGCTTTGTCTTGATGGAGGGGCAATGAGGGGGCTCCAGCCATGTCACTTAAAAATGACCCTTGGTGGCCAGGGTTTCTCGTTCAGCTAAAAAAATCCAGCCCGGTTGGACACTTGCTTCATGAACTGCCAAGACCACAGTCAGATGGCAGAGTTTTTAAGTGACTGTTTTTTTTTGTTTGTTATTTGTTTTAGGAAAGGGATTATTTCAGATTTCCCTTACAGGTTGAGAGAGTCAGAAAAGAAACACAAATCTTAAGGACTTTGCCACTTTCCCCCAACACTGGACGTTTGTTGTTTTGAACAAGCCCAGCCACCTGTTCTGGGCATGATAGCCTCCAAATCCCCTTCTGCCCTGTTGACGAGTAGTGAAGAACAATACTGCAATTTGATCATCTGATGGCAGTAGCCACACTCGGAGAGTTTCATTGTATTGCATCAGTGCTCAGGATAGGTGAGGCCAGGCCAGTGCCAGCCAAAGAGCTTAGTAACTAAAACTGCAAAACTAACAACGTGAATGAATTGAAGACTGAAGCTATTGTATTCTACCAGCTCTTTTCAGCGCAGGAGGGAACATCTTTCCCCACCTATCAGTCGTATGTGAATAGCTTGAAGCACTTTTCTGCCCTGCAACTCAAACGATGCCTACATATTAGAAAAGCTGGCACACACCTTTCTAATATAATGTGCCATTGGGAGGGAGGCGCAGGTGACATCAATGGAAAATTCGGTGGATTGGGGAACGGCTTTCACTTGGCATCCGTGTGAGTGACTTAGCATTGTCAACATGGGTGGTGTTACTTTAAACAGAAAATCCTGCACAGTGATTTTCATTGTAAACTACACATCCGTGATGTCAAACTTCCATAAACTCTCTTTCTGGGAAGTCAACCTGCAAATTGTGTGCAAGGAAAATGTCTTTTCTTCCAAACAGCCCTGGGGGGGGTGGGGGGTGGGGAACAAACTCACATACGGGTAGTACACATCTGTTATCCCATCTGGTCCTTAGAACATGTATGTGGAAGGGACTAAGTCAGATTTTTTCATTGACTTATTTTACAGTTGCAGCAATGGAGGCTTGGAGATGAAGAGAATTTCCTAGGATTATAAAGGAGATAAGTGGCAAAGCAAAGATTGGAATTCAAACCTCTGAAGTCTGGCTTCTGTGCTTTTCCCTTTATGGCACCTTGCTTCTCCGGAATGAAAATACGGATATGGTGATTAAGAGCTTACCAGCTTGCGGTACTCAAAACACACATACCTGGTACATCATAACACAGGGCAAGCCAGTATTACTCCCCTGGATTTGAACATTTTAGAAAGAAATTCCCAAACGTTACGTTTCCATTGAGAAAGAACCATTGTGTTTTGCTGGTAAGTAAGATATTATTTCAGTCCATTTAATACACTGTTTGGATGATGTTTCAGAGACCTGATGAATAGAATCTTAGGGAAAAAGGAGATAGTCATAGAAAATGTGAGTTTACTTAAATGTATAAATTAGAAATTCCTAACTTGGGGTGAGGGCATTTTTAAATGAAATGAAAAATAAAAATTTGTGAGTACGTATGTTCCTTTCTGGGAGTGGTTTTTGGTTTTGGTAGACATTTTTTTTAAAGTTTGTTTATTTATTTTGAGGGAGAGAACCGGTGGGGGAGGGGCAGAGAGAGAAGGAGACAGAGAATCTCCAGCAGGCCCTGCACTGTCAGTGTGGAGCCCCACGCGGGGTTTGAACTTGCAAACTGTGAGATCATGACCTGAACTGAAATCAAGAGTCAGATGCCCAACCGACTGAGCCACCCAGGCACCCCTGTTCGGTTATACTTTTAAAGAGGAGTGTGTTTCTTGAAGAACCATTACTCTGATGGGTGTAGACATAGTTCCTTCTTTCTGCTACCACTGCAGTCCCCAAAGATTTTTCCATTTCTTGAGCTCCCTGAGAGCATGTTGTCTGCCTGCCATATTGATCTGGTGCCCATTAAACATGGCTTTCTTTGTCTTGTTACTTAACTGCATGTGTAAGAAAGAGGGGCTGTGTCTCTATTATCTATGTGTTTTTTCAGAGTACCCGGAACACTGCTGTGTATGGAGTAGTTGTTTACAGGGGCAGGGGGCACCTGGGTGGCTCAGTCAGTTAAGCATCAGACTCTTGATTTCAGCTCAGGTCATGATTTCATAGTCTGTGAGTTCGAGCCCTGCTTCAGGCTTTGCACTGACAGTGTGGAGCCTGCTTGAGATTCTCTTCGTTCCTCTTTCTCTGCCCTTCCCCTGCTCACACTTGCCCCCCCCCCCCAAAACAAACAAATACACACAGATTGAAAAACCATCACAGATTGAAAAATGTCAACTTTCAGCACTCTGATCACTAAGGCAGATTTTATCATTAACTCATTTTGCAGATGAAGACATCAAGGCCTGGAGATGAAAGAGAATTTACTGGGATTATAAGGTGGGTAAGTGGCAAAATGAAGATGGGAGGGTGGATCTTTTAAATTCCTGTCCTAGAGCACGCGGAGGCTTGTGGGATCAAGAATTTTTGTAGCCATGCTGTATAAGGTATTTAGTTGGCAAATCAAGTCTGAAGACAAAAATGAAGTAACCGGTGTGATTTTCAAGTATCAGGATAGGTTTTCAATGGTCTCCGAGGGATATAGAAACTGAGGTGAGTGTTACCGCATTTGGCGTAATCCCCTTGGCTGCTTGTGCGTTCGTTTCAAAGATGGCGCCTTTGGCTCTAAGGGTGTTCTGTAAGGTTTTCTTGTTGGGACCACCATGGAGAGTCTCCAAATACTCTTAACTGGCGTGTTAAGTTACCGTGTTCCCTGACGGAACACGCAGTGATTTTTCCTGTTCCAAAATATTAAGTCTACCCTCAAGGATGGAAGGTTTGCTACAATGATATGTGTGCCAAGGAGCTTTGTGCTCCCTGAATGTATGTTCACAGAAGGACCTCCAATTTGTGTGGGGTATGGGATTTCATTCCCATAGATAAATGATTTCTTAAGGGAACTTCTTGTGAGAGAAAAGGTGCAATTGAAGGCCTAAACTTTGGTATGCTTGCTAACAAAATATTGCTTGTATTCGTGGGATCAATGTAGCTTAACAAATAGTATTGGGGCACTTAAAAAGTGCTTAACTTTGCAGTATATGTGCTGTGGGAGGGGCCACAAAGTTTACCAATGCTCCGTTCTTTTTTTTTTAATTTTTAAAAATGTTTTATTTATTTTTAACACAGAGAGAAACAGAGTGTGAGTGGGGATGGGGCAGAGGGGGAGACACAGAATCCGAAGCAGGCTCCAGGCTCTGAGCTGTCAGCACAGAGCCCGAAGCAGGGCTCGAACTCACAGACCATGAGATCATAACCTGAGCCGAAGTCAGACGCTCAACCGACTGAGCCACCCAGGCGCCCCACCAATGCTCCATTCTTAAAGCAGTTGTATTTCACTCAGGAAGCCACCCGTAAAAATAGGCAATCTCAGTCTAATGGTGTGCATGTTATTATAGAATGCTGGTTAGGCACGAGACCTGTGACTCAAACTGGGGCAACAGGGAAGCCTTCCTGGAGGAGGTGATACCTGAACAGAATCTTGGAGAGTAAGAGCCAAGTGATAAAGACAAGAAGACACTGAGAGCAGAGAAAAGGGACAGTTTTGTGTATGAAGCAACCCTGTGTGTGAGTTTGGGGGAGGGGTGGTGTTTAACGGGGGGTTGCAAGCAGTACAGCATCCAAAAAGCCACCTGATCTCACCTTATAAAGTTAATAATTCATGACATCAGATGGAGTCACTCTGCCCCCTAAGCACCAGATAGTGTGGGCTGGAACTTCCATTCTCCATCCCGTGGAAAGTCCACTTTCTTCACCAGAGATTTCTGGAAGCGTTATACTCTGTGGATCTGAGCTCTCACAACTCCTAAGTTCATTTGAGTTACTGGATTGTTCTGAAAGTCCATTCCTTGTTCTGCCGTGTCAGCCCAGACCTAGGCCTGGGCTCCTTTCTAGGACTTTCATCAAAAGCCAGTCCCACCAGCCGTCACGGTGCCATAAACTTGACCAGAGGGCAGGAGATGTGAGAGCGTTGGGTTGGGGGCACAGAGAATGTGACCTGTCCACAGTTGTAGGTGACATGTTCCTGTGGCCCGCCAGCTTGAGCCCCAACATCCACGGTGTACCGCCTTGGTCCTTCCCATCCCTTCCCCACCCCTGGTCCAAGCCCTCTCAGGGTACAGTGCCATTCAGCCATCTTTAGAGAGGGGAGGGAGGTCCCCCACCCTCAGCTGGGGACTCTCTTGGTGAATCCAAAGGTTTTCCTCCTCTATTCACAATATAGAAATTTCCCTTCCCAAGGATGTTGCCAGCCCTCTCCCAGGACAAAAGGAGCTACAGTCAGTTTGGGTTGAAAGTAACATTTTCCCAGCCCAACTTCCCTGGGTTTCTGAGAGAACTCACTGGTGTGCCACTGTAGGCAAATTGGCACTATAAATTAGGCCCCTTGAAATCTTATCTGCCCCCTAATGGAGAGCGTTCACAGAGGCCTGGAACACAGTGCCCGCTGCCGGGAGGGAGAAGCGAGGAGAAGAGCACGTAGCCTCTATGCTCAGCCGCCTCCTTGTGGGAGGATCCCAGATCCTGAGATAAAGAAGCTTGGTTTTCTTTTCTGAGTGGAAGCAGGTACTGGGGCTGACGTCTGAGAAGAGGCTGCTTTTTCGGTCTCAGAACTGTTTGTTAATATTTGGCTTCTAGTCTGTGACATGCACGGGTGCCCTTCAGAGCCTGACCTTGCTTCTTCCTACATACAGGAAAAAACCAGGATCCTAGGATGCTTTTGATTTTCCAAAACAGTGTTCTCTTTTGTTTTTTATGCTCAAGGTTCACAGGCTGTTGCTGAGTTTCTAGCCTTCTTACGAGAGCGAACATTACGCTGTGGGTGACTTAGGGTGCTGTCTGGTGGATGGGGGTCTCCTTGCTGGGTCACTTGAGATAGACCTTTTCTTCTTCTCTGCCTGGGGCCTGGTACCAACTGTGTCAGACAAGTACCAGCCTCTGTGACCTTAGGGTGTCTTTTGACCCAGGACCCTGAAGTTTCTTAGGGAAAGTGGTTTGGAGAATTCTCCAGTGCCTCTAAGGATAAGGCAGTTAATATGGAAAATAGACAGCAGTTGAATAGATGGAAACTGCTCGATCCCGTCTAAAGCCATTACATAGATGTCAATGGTGCCGCCTGCAGAAAACCTGCCTCTAGAGGACATTACTTAAGAGCCTGCACAGAGCTCTGTACCAGAATGACCCTGCCAAGCTGTGACCCCGGGGAGGGCTCTGCCTTGAAGGTAGGAAAGAACTCCCTTTGAACAGGTGAAACCCTTGTACTTGGGTGAATTGGGAATTACGCTCCAGGCTCTTTTCTTCTCGATTCAGGCTTGCTTCCCAGCTTCCATGCAGCCTTGTTGAGTTTGTCCACTGATGCAGGGATGGTGCCTGTCACCCCTGCCCATTTGGGGGGCAGCCAAACTGATACCGTGCAGATAGCACAGCTGAGCTAGGAACCAGCTAGGTTCTCCTGAAGGAGGGACCACCTGTCATGATAGGTTGGCCACTCCGGGAGAAAGCCTGTGCACATCCCTGCAGGCCAGATGCGGAGTAGAGGTTTCTCGCACCCACACCAGTCCAGCCCAAGCCATGGCCTTCTACCTGCCTTCCTGCTGTAGCCTGCTAATTGATTTCCCTGTTTTTGCCATTATGTCCCTGCAATCTATGTCAGCAGATCAGTCAGCGTGATCCCTTTAAGATGGGAAGTCTCTCTCCTGCCCCCAAACCCTCTAACGATGTCCTGTCACTTAAAATGCTAAATTCTGGGGTGCCTGAGCCTGAGGCTCAATTGGCTAAGTGTCAGACTCTTGATTTGGGTTCAGGTCATGATCCCAGGGTTGTGAGATTGAGCCCCATGTAAGAGCTCTGCACTGAGTGTGGAGCTTGCTTGGGATTCTCTCTCTCTCTCTCTCTCTCTCTCTCTCTCTCTCTCTGCTGCCCCTCTCCCCTGCTTGCTTGCTCACTTTCTCTGTCTCTCTTTTGCTTGCTCTAAAAAAAAGACTTCTAAAAATTTTTTAACATTTTTTTAAATTTTTTTTAAAATTTTTTTAACGTTTATTTATTTTTGAGACAGAGACAGAGCATGAATGGGAGAGGGTCAGAGAGAGGGAGACACAGAATCCGAAACAGGCTCCAGGCTCCGAGCTGTCAGCACAGAGCCCGTCGTGGGGCCCAAACTCACGCACCGTGAGATCATGACCTGAGCCGAAGTCGGCTGCTCAACCAACTGAGCCACCCAGGTGCCCCTTAACATTTATTTTTGAGAGACAGACCATGAGCAGGAGAGGAGCAGAGAGAGAGGGAGACCAGGGAGGGAGACACAGAATCTGAAGCAGGCTCCAGGCTCCAAGCTGTCAGCACAGAGCCTGACACGGGGCTTGTACTCACGAACTGTGAGATCATGACCTGAGCCGAAGTTGGACACTTAACCGACTGAGCCACCTACCCACCCCCCAAAAGTCTTAAATCCCAGTCATAGCCCTTGAAACCTACACCACTAGGTCTTTGCTTTTCTCTCCTCCCTCTCTACCATGGCCAGTTCCAGCTACGTGGCTGCCTTGCTTTGTCATACAAGGATCAAGCAGGTTCCTGCCTCAGGACCTCCCACCTCTGCTGTGTCCTCAGTGGCTCATTCCCATACATCCTGGTCCAGCATCTCTGCTCAGGTCACTTCCTTGGAGGGCTTCCTTGACCACTGTACCTAAAACAGCACATTCTGTCATTCTCGGTCCCTCTGTTTGGTTTTCCTTTGTAGCTCTTATCACTATCTGGCATATTAAATGTCTGTTCTGTGCCTGACTCCCTGCTAGAATGAGTCCCGGGAAGTTTGGGGCTTGGGCCTATCACTAGTTCCGCAGAATCCAGAACAAAGTCTGGTACATGGGAGGTGTTGACCAAATGAGTGAAGCGAGGACAGAGAATGTGGGGAGTGTGTGTGTGTGTGTGTGTGTGTGTGTGTGTGTGTGCACATACATATGCACCTTCTGAAGGGTTGGTCCACATACATCCTTCCTCAGTTTCATTAAAAATCCAAGAATGTTTTGCATTAACCCATAATGCACATTCATACTAGGACATATGAAGTATAAAACCATCTATGATACTTTAGTATCCGTCACTGTAGGCCCCCCAGAGGCCAGTTGGTAACTTAGTTATACCTAAAACCATCGTCCAGTGTTGATAAGCCCTCCTCGGGAAATCACAGGGCTATTCTTTTGGGTCTGCCCAAAAGGCAAATGGGCTTTTGGCTTCAAAAGTCCTCATCCTCAGCAAAGTTCACATGTAAATAGGTGAATGTAAGAAAACATAAGCAACCATGGGTGTAAAAATCTGGTCTGTCTTCAATCAACAGGTAGGCAAAAATGTCTCCAAAGGAGAGACTACAGCTTTAGTTAAATGTTCAGAACCCAAATTTAGCATTCTCCGACATGTCCTAGATTATGGGCCCATCACATGATGGAGCCTGATGGATCGAAAGAGCATGCTAACTTGACCTTCTGGAGCAGTGCAGAGTTTCGCATTGTCCCTTCCCACTGATGAAACAGACCTCTCTGTATAATTGAACCAGTAGCCTGTGCCCTCTAATCAGCAGAGGGCCGTGCACACAAGACTTTCTGCAAAGCCTCCAGAGGCAGGAGGATTCATCTTTCTCTCTTGGGGGTAAAAACCAACGGCCAAATGCTAGCATTTCAAGGGGACACCCTTGCAAATGGGATTGAATGTGAATGTGCAGACCACAATCAGATCTCCAAGAGGGCACAAGTGAAACATTTTAACTTCTTTTTATTTTATTTTTTTTAATGTGTATTGATTTTTGAGAGAGAGAGAGTGAGAGAGAGCGAGAGAGAGCATGGCTGAGTGAGTGGGGGAGGGGCAGAAAAAAGGAGAAAAGGGATCTGAAGCCGGTTCTGAGCTGTAAGCACGGAGCCCGATGCAGGGCTCCAACTCATGACCACGAGATCATGACCCGAGCCAAAATCGAGAGTCCGCTGCTTAACCAGCTGAGCCACTCTGGTGCTCCTGACTTACCTTCTTTTTAAAATGAACCCTGGCTTTTTGGCATGAGAGAGGAAAACATTAGTTATTTGGGTGAAGCACTTGATATCGGTTGCTTCTCTTATGAGAAGCCAACGCGAGTGGGTGTTACTTCCATGGGAGGCCAGGGCTTGGATGGCAAGCAGTTGACCTGCGGGCGTAGCAAATTAAGTAGTGGAAGAAAGGTCCAAACTCACTGCTTCCTTCTCACTGCACAGCTGGTATTCACTCAACCTTTCACTGATGAAGTGAATCCTTTTATTCATTAAGGACTTATTCTGGAGCTTTTAAAGATTTTTTTGGTGGCGGGAGCAATTTCTTTTTCCCTCAACTTACTTTTCTCCTCCCCCCCCCCCCCCCCCCCACCGCCACTACTGTTTCTGATTCCTTGAGCCAATATCAAGGTTTAGCACACAGTAGGATTTCAACAGGAGCTACTGCTTGGAAAAATTTCAGATGGAATATCTCTAAGACTTGTAAGCATTAAGGTTCGTCATATGTGAATTTCTTTTACTTTTCTAATTCGAATTTTAGTTAACACACAGTGCAATATTGGTTTCAGGAATAGAATTCTGTGATTGCATGCAACACCCAGTGCTCATCCCAACAGTGCCCTCTTTTAATTTATTTTTGAGAGAGAGAGAGTGAGACACAGAGAGAGTGAGACAGAGAGAGGGAGGCAGAGAGAAAGGGAGACAGAGGACCCAAAGTGGTCTCTGTGCTCACAGCAGAGGGCCTGATGTGGGACTCATACTCAGGAACCATGAGATCATGACCTGAGCTAAAGTTGGATGCTCAATGAACTGAGCCACCCAGGCATCCCTGTTCTCTATCTTTAAGAGTCTCTTGTGGTGGAATTTAAGAAACAAAACAGATGAACATACAGGAAGGGGGAAGAAAAGAGATAAGGAAACCACAGGAGAATCCTAGGTGAGTTTCAACACAAACCACTTAGATGATGGGGGTAAGGTATCAAAATGATTTTTACTTGTCTGTCAAGACCAGTCTTGTCCTGCCACCCCAGGGGGCTTCCTCCTTTAGGCCACAAAGCATCTGTTCTGTCACGCACAGGGAGGCCTAATATTCCCTGGTAAGAGTAGCTTTGATTTTCATTTCTTTCATGGGAGGAGTGGGAAGGGGGAGTTGGAGAAGGTGAGGCTTTTGCTTCTTGTGGTGAGACACTAACTGTACTTCTAAGTATGGCAAGGAAGGTGACATCTTCCATCCTTTGAGGACGTTTTCCAGAAAGGGGCGACGAAGCCATCTTCAGTGATTGAGTTGCAAAAAAGGAGAAAGACGTGAGGAAAAGCTTTTTTTTGTTTAAGTTCTGTAGGAAAAAAGGAAAGGCTTATGACAGTTATTTCAAAAAATAAACTTTTATTTAAGTTACATGTACAGTTTATTAATAAAAGAAAGATGTTTATCTACAGGTCAGCAGGACTGGATGTGTTCCCAACACGAGACTCTAGGAGTTGAGGATCCTGAGCGTTAGAACGTCATCATACGCTCTGGACTCCTGAGGCATTACATGCTCTTAAATCGCATTTTGGTATCGAGTGACATTTTAGAAGGGGCAAGACCGTTTTTTCAAAGCCAGTCATTTTATTTTTCCCCCCAAAGAATTCTTTCCCCCAGTGCGTGTGTATAAACTGAGATAAAACCCAGGTGTCGGGTGGATTCCAGAATACCTAAGACCCATCAGTCAGTTGAGTTGACCCAAGTTATTGTCCTTCCTCTCTGCTTGGGCATGTCTTTCCTTAGGAGAACCTTACAGTGTATGACAGGGGGTAGTACAGCTTGTTGGCTCCAGTATCTGTCTACACAGGAGGGATGTTGCATGCCCAGCGCTTCCTTCAGAGAATCTTTACCTTTCACGTTGCAATCCAGTAACCTGCTGCTACTTGATATAGACAGCCAAGGAAAATAATGCTGGGACTTCTGGCATCTTGGCTCACAGCATGTAACTGACAATATTCTTCTGTGCTGACCTGAGGGACCGCTAGTTTTCTACTTCCGGCATGCCCGCATATTGGACGCCAGCCACGAAGGGCATCTGAGACACCTAGGAAACTGCTCAAGGACCCCTAACATCGGTAGTTAAGGGGACTCTGCAACCGTGTGGAGTGACATCCATCTTAACCTTGACACAGCTCTGCCTCCTTTTCTGAGAGGGGAATGGCAGTAAGCATGTAGAGTTTGGAATCTGCTGTTATCAGTGGCCCCAGTTTTCCCATCTATAAAATGCAGACATTGACCTACCCAGGTCCCATAAAATCACATAAAATACATAAAGATCACATAAAATACATGCCAGCATCGATCTAGCATATTCTTAAGCATACGGTAAGAAGTGAAGGGAGATTCAAAGTGTGTGAGCTGCCATCCAAACACTGTGCAGGCCACCAAAAACTCGTTTCCATGTCCCAGGCAGTAAAGCCAAAAGGTCGAGGCAGAGATACGCCAGCTCCGTTTCTAGGATTCAAATCACGTAAGCCTTGAAGACTTTGTAACTGTATAAAGGTGATACCACCACCTGTGTCTCATCAGACAAGTGTCGCGGGAAACAGTTGGGACAAGGTCTCGTGCATGTTAGGCTCAGTAATGAGTCAAGTTACTGTCACTCTCACCGGTAAAGTCACTTAGCACTTTCTAGATGGTGCCACAACGAATAAATGGAGGCATAGCATCGAGAGCGATCTCCAGCGGGAACGCTCGCCTTACACCCGCTACGTGCCAGGCACTGTGCTGAGCCCTTCTGTGGACTCTCACTTGACCCTCACCATGGCACAGCAACACAGTCCGCACCACGTCCACCTCGAGAAGGGCTTAGCAGCTTGCCCAAACGACCACATCAAGACCGACACCACCATCAGTGCTTGTGAACCTCCTTGCTGCCAATCTGTGACTTTCTCCTTAAGCAAAGTGAAGAGCAAACTCTGGACGCTCTGCTCCCCTGCAGAGCCCATGACCCACCTACACCCTACCCTATCTTGGGCTTCCTTCTGAGATCATCGCTAGTAGGTTTACAGGGAGACTGTCAGTCGGTGGTCCCCCTTGGTTCCTGTTTCTTGAATAAGCCAGGCTCAGAAATGCTCAATGGATTTGGGAGACACAGTAGAGATGAGACACTCCTGTCATCTGTTCTTTAATAGCTTATCTGCAGACCCCCCCAGGATTCATGCATAGGACCTCACTGCTAACTCGTGTTCAGCTTTTGATCTGTGAAAGCAGACAAGGATGATGTACATAGAAGGCTTTACTCCCCCTCGCATGAAACCGTTTTGACTTGGAAAAGTTCCATGCTTGACTTGAGAGAAATAAGTCCCCAAAATGCCATTGTAGAATCTTGAGATTCATGTCTCCTATATTTGGAAACAAGGTATCTTTGGAGACTGTTTCTACTTCTACATATTCCTGAACCTCCACAGTTTAGGCCCATGATGTGGCTGAGACATTGATCATATAATTCCCAGTTTTTCCAAAGAGTCAGGCTGGTTGCTTAATTGTGAAACCGTGGAGCTCAAACTCCATGATCAGGACGAGCAGGTTGTGTTCTAAATTCTCGAACGTAAGTTATCACAGCAAAAGTGAATAAGCCATTTGCAAGTTTCCCTCCCACTAAAATCAGGGATTCTAGCTTCCATTTGGGTTCAAAAGAATAAACCTCTTCACTAGGTAAGAATTTTAGAAAATTCCTCTAGTTAGACTAATGAGATGGAACACTCCACCAGGATCTTTTGCTTTGGGGGGTGAAGAGAGTTAAAAGGTATACTTCAGTGAGGTCTCCCATTTCTAAGCATTAAACTGAAGAGTTAGTCCTTTTCAATGCCCTATAGTTTTGCTATTTAAAGCCCGTCTTCTCATTTTTTGAGAAGGGCTATCTGACTTCCAAAGATACAAGGAACAGAAGTAAGTGCCAAAGTCGAAGTCTCTCTCTCTCTTTTTTTTTTTTTTTTGCCTTGTGTTCATCAAGAATAGAACACTGGAGGCTTGAAGATGATGCCATGGCTTTAAAATAGCTGTAAGAATGTCTTAAGGGGGTTGTTTGAACAACTGGGGGTACTTGCTTGCCAAACAGACAGCTTACAAAGGCCACTTAAAAATTTGGACTCAGGGACGCAGCTGGATTTCTTTACCAGGGGCCACAAATGTATTTACTCATTGTTTACCCGTCTTTGCAGCAAGTCCTAAAGTCTCCGGAGGACCCACTTTCAGTGACTGTGTATGACTCACTTGATTCCAAGCATCTTCCATCATTGTTTGATAAGTTTCATATTTTACCTCTTAACTAATTCTTGCCTTGTCTAGTAAACTCTCTGGACATAGCAAACTTAGGCCAATATGTTTCATGTAGGACTTTTATAGCTCTTATTTGGATACTGAAGCCCAAGGCTCTCGTTCTTCATAAAGTGTCATTGCGTGCTGAATTGACAAGCCATATTAACTATTCTTAATACATAATTACTTCATATCTTCAGCACTTGAGTTAGAGTTTCTGTCCTTGGCTACTTACAGGGGGTAGGGCAAGGTAAAAGATGGAGGTTGGAGACTCTTAGAAGGTTGGAGACTGGGACCTTGAACCTAAAAGAATACAGGTGGGACTGGAATGTAAGAGGAGATGATGGAGAATAATGCTTGATTTTATTCTTAAAAACTATGGCTTTGGGCCTTAAAGTTGATGAGCACTACACAGTCCTCGTAATGGGGGAAAACACTGGTATCTTCAAGCTTCCCAGGAGGGAACTTTGTGTTGCTCCAATTAAAAAAAATAAATCAGTGGGTTTTGTAGCATAGGGTCAAAGTACCAGGCAACCAAAGGGCCTTCAGAGTTCAGATACGATGAATGCTAACCTACTTATCACATGGGCACTTCAGATACCCTATGTCGGCAGGCCACATCCTCTTTAGTGTAGTGACTATTTGAAGAGGAAGTAACAGGTGGACAGCTGAAGAATCCTGCCTTCACGGCTACAGCCTCTTCCTTCTATATTCCGGAATTGCACACCCCCCAACAAAAGCCCATGCCTTTCACCTTGATCTATCTGACCAAAATCACAACAGGTATCTGTTAAACAATATGGCAGAAGCAACTTCATGTTGGATTGTTGATCTCTGCCTAAGCCACAACCGAGGTGTCAGCTGCCTCACTTATATTCCACGTGCAAGTGGAATGGGAGTCACCCACCGATCTGTCATCCACTTATCTCAAAATACCTCTTCATCCTCTTGCTCCCGCATTGGTCATTTAATCCCAAAAGGAATCCTGCCTTCTGCAGCAGACTCCGCACCTCATTTTGGAATTAGAGCATCTTCCCAGGAATTCACGCCTCCTATCTTCCCTTGCTTGCCCACATCCTGAGACTTGAGAGAAACGAGGCAATGGCCAACCTGATGGAAAACTTATTAAAGCCCCGTGCTTTTTCTTCTACCCAAATTCCTTATTTGCCCTTCATACTAAAAATGTCAGACATTTTCCATAGAAGGAATCCATGCCAGCCAGACTCAAAAATTACAAGGACTGCAGGTCATCCATGAAGTCACATTGGAACAGTGGTTTTTCAAATGTTAGCTTACATCACAATCACCTGAAGGGCTTGTGGAAACATATTCCTGGACCCCACCCCCAGAGTTTCTCATTCGGCAGGTCTGGGAAGGGACCGGAGAACTTGCATTTTTAACACGTTCTCAGAGGATGGGGATGTTAACCCCACTGAGAACCACTACCTTAGAGTTCAAGAATGGCACTGAATGTTACCGCTCCAGCCCTCTTCATGGAAGACTGTGTACACGTATAAAAGCAGAACATACTTAGCTCAAGGACAAGAAGCACTCATCCTGGAGCTACATATAATGATAGGACACGGAAAACAGAGACTTAAGCATGAAGAAGCAGAATTGCCAGAAATCTTAGTACAGGTTTCTAGATCAGGGAACAAATGAATGAGAAAAGGAACTTCCCCCTGAACAAGAGGAATCCTAGGTATAGGCTAAGTCAGCTTCTTTTACAAAATAAATAATTGGGGAACAAATATTAAGTGGTACCTTGTTCTCTTGGTACTTGGTTGTAAGAGAAAGTAGCCAAATTACAGGCTTAGTTATGCAACATCAAGGTCTGTATCACGTAGCTTCTATAGTTCATTAGAACGCTTGATTCTACTCAGGCTGTTTATAGAAGTTTATCCTAGAGGAATAGGCACAAACCGTGGGTAAGCTGCTTGGTTTAATTGTTTTAGCACTTGAAAAAAAAATGTACAGTAGTTTGAACACTCAGTCTTTGCAAGCCTCCACTGAGGTCCAAGGTTTCATTCATACGTACAAAATTAGTTTACAAATTTTTTGGCAATTTCATCTTAGTAACCCGTTTTATCCTATTGCCATTGTCCCAACCGTTGAAAAAGTTTACAATAATTTACATAGAAATATTTTCAAAGTGCTTAAGAATAGTGATTGTTTTCTGGGATATTTACAGATGGCCTATACAATGTATGTACAGGTGGTCTACACTATAGCACAAGTGTCATTGCTGGAATATGGCTTTCTAGGGAAAGTGCATATTTGGCCAGATGTGGCAATACTGTCTAGAAGTTCAAGGGTTAGATACTTGGTAACCACATCCAAAGCTGAAGTAGAATGTGGGCAGGGATATTTACAAAAGTCATATAAAAACGGTCAAGTAGACAAGCTTGATCCATGTAAAGATATCTTGATGTTCTTCCAGACTGGAGGAAGAAAGACTTCAGGTGTTGGCTCGGTTACCATTCCGAAGTGGGGGGAGGGTATTGGTCTAGACCTCAAAGGTCAAGACTCGTCTCAGAAGTCAAGCTAGATCATCATCTGTGCTTACAACTGATATCTGTGGAAGAGAAAGAGTACAGAATGAGCTTGGTGGTCACTCACTGGTAGTAACTCCAGTCTCTGAAATGGACCTTGCTTTTGGGCTGGTCATTCAGAGACCAAAGAGGCATCGAAGGAAGTCAGATCTCAAAAAAGTATTGAGTTGTGTCCTTGATGCATTTTAACTTGAATCCATTGGTATCTACTTGGTAGACAGAGAAAACAGTGGAACTGATGCTGCCATTCTACTTAATGATCTTAAGTAGAACAGGGAAAAGACACATGTGTGCCATCAATTGACCACCATTCTTTGTTTTGCCCAAGAGCTTGAGAGAGGGAGTGCTGAGTACTTGTTTGGTTCACACTCTTCCCTAAGTGAAGGCCAAATACTCCAGTTGTGTTTCAACTGAAGAACAAGCAGCTGACTCTGCTGCTGAAAGGAAGCTAGCTATAGTAGGTGGGATAGGCCACTTCCAAGCATTTGGTATTGGTGGCTAAACGAATCTCGCTTAATACACTGACTTTAAGCCAACTCCCCTATATAGGACGTGCTAATTTTTAAGTGTCCAGTAGACAGCGGCCTTAACAGTTCAAATTGGAGCCACTTGGTTCATATAAGTTGGTACATACATTTTCCATAACCAAGAAATATCTCCAATAGTACAGTGATGACCTTAGATCGACTTACTTGTTCTATATGGGGCAGATGCTTAGCAACTGACTGGCATGTGCTCTAACAGGCTAGACTGTCTACTCTCCGGTTGGTAGATGTATTTGGTGGCTCTGTGATCCCAATGGCTCTTTCCAGCCCAAGCAGCCATAGCTTGAGTCAGCCGTCTCCTTTCCAGAAAGTCCTACAGCAAGCCATGGTGTATCAAGACACAAAGCTGACTTACTGCTGGGTACGTGTGTCCAACAGAAGCACTGTGTCTGCCAATGTCTATTGACAAGTCCTCTTCGGTAGTCTTCAAGTACACAGGATTGTCAAAGTTCATGCTTTTCATGTTCTTGTGCTGCCAATTCCGCCACATCAAATAGCCACCCACCGCTGCCATTGCCAAGAGCACTGAAAAAAGTGAGAAGGTGACTAGGCAGCCTCTAGTCTCAAAACGTCCAAAAAAAAAGGGTCATGTTCAGGGATCGGTGATAGGTGACATGAATACAAATTTTAGGTTTTAGGAAGTTGGCATGGCTAAATGGTGGAAGATAAATGGGTCAGGAGCTTGAAACAAGTTCAGACCAGCGGTTAAGTGTCACTCTGTGGACGGGTGCTAAGCTCCACACAGCCATGTGGGCGAGTGTGGAGTCCTGGGCCCCTTCCCGGGCCAACTGAATTAAAATTGCACAAGTTTCTGGAGGGCTTTCCAAGTGTTCCCCCACGCGTGTTAGCTAGGCTTGGAATCCAGTATTTGAGGATAAAGTGACCCTTTTAGCCCAGTGCTTTAGAATCCTCATGCCCAAAAATTGCTCTAGAAGTTCTTTCCCCGGAGTTTAATAATTCTTAACCATTT
Source organism: Panthera leo (assembly GCF_018350215.1). Classification (NCBI taxonomy): domain Eukaryota; kingdom Metazoa; phylum Chordata; class Mammalia; order Carnivora; family Felidae; genus Panthera; species Panthera leo. The sequence goes on from NC_056691.1 coordinate 8,779,056, forward strand.
TTAATTTACCCTGTACAAGTCCTCCAACTCCTCAGGAAGGCAATAAAGTATCTGTATGTCACCCATGTGTGACGCATCATATACATTTCAAAGAGGGGAAGAGACCTGTGTTCTTTACCTAAAGGGACGTGTTGTGAAAGGGGAAGAGCCAGACTAACAACTGTGAGGTAGAGAGCAATGAGCACCATTCATGGAATAGCTGAGAATTTACCACTGTGAGTCACTGTGCTAAGTATACCATCGAAGAGAAAGGTATGGACTCCGTGTGCCATGCTGGGGACAGAGTGAATGCGGTCAAGGTCACAAGTACTGTGACCATGGGAGAGGGGTCTCTAGATGGATGAGAAATGTCCATCTGGTTGGTGGTGAACAAATTCATCAGACCCAGGTACGTAGGGAATGGACTTACAGAGAGGAAGGATGGCCCAGGCAGCAGAAGTGCCTTTCGGAGGAATGGTGACCTCCGTTACCGCTGTGGTCACATTGATCCCTACGGGAGAATAAAAGGAATCGGTTTAGATGGACCTGAATTCAGACTTAGAAATGTATCCATCTGGCGGAGCACCTCATACCCGGTGCTCGTTACTGATGTTTAGTATCTACTGCTTTGTATACCAGGAGCAACTGGTCTACAAGTATTTGAGAGGCACGTACTAGAACAGCTATTTCACTAACAGTTTGCTAACAGAAATCTTAATAAGTCAGAACAGGCTAAGAATTGCAGGCTCTAAGTCTTTGGAGTTCAAATGCATGTTACCAATCAGGGGCAGAATGAGTAGTTACAGGCTGCATTAATTACATAAGCAATAAATACAGGGAGTGTGGCTGTTAGTTGAGATTCACGGTTGACAGTACTGGCCCAGTACCTCCAGGAGCTAGTCCACTAGTTGGCGAACTTTCTATTGTGTCGAAACCCTTTGTCTCTCTGTAAGTCACAGTGGTTGCAGTACCTGAATTACAAAGACCAAGAACCTGGTTAATGCCAAGGTTCCAGAGTGGCTAGCTGTTTCGTCCAGATAAATCATGAGAATGGTTATTTAACACCACGGGAGACAGACAAATCGCTGCTGAGCTAAAGTTGCACGGCCAAGGCTGAAAGAAAGTCTTCATGCAAAACCAAAGACACGTAAGACTTGGGACAGAACAGTCAGCATTTGGAATTTGACAATTCTAGAAGATGCACAGCCACACTTACCCCTGTCAGCACCGTCCTGGAAGTTACAAGAAACGCTCTCAAAACCAGATTAGCAAACGTACTATTCTTACTGTCAGATTGCCTTGCAATGACTTTCTTAGTAAACTGACCTAATCTCTGCAGGAACTCCTTAGCAAGCTAATAAAAGCCTCACACTGCGAATTCCTTGCTCACAAGAAGTGACTTTAATTTGCCACGCAATCTAAAGCTAAGGACAAAAGAAGAAAGTCAAGTTTAAATGTGAGTAGAAGATGGCATCGCCCACTGGGGCCGTAAGGGTTCCTGTAATGATGGCCTCTTGGGAGGAAAATATTAAGACTCGGTTTAGTTATCTGCAAGTTGGCTAGCTCAGTGCTGTTACGGGCCTCACTGGTACAAATCAGTATAGTTGCACTCACTCTTGAGTCAGCTACAGACTCGCCTGATGCTGACGTGAGTTAGAAGTCAGTTCTGAAGTACAGACATGAAACCCTGGCATGCAAGTGGCAGATACATTCCCAAATCTATTCCAAGAATCAGAACAGAATTCTTTAAAAATCCAGGCTGGTTTTATGGCTAGTGTCTTATTCTGTTGCCTACTGTTGTGTCCCGTGGGTGGTTGTAAAGGAAAAAGCCTTACTGTGGCACTCCCGGCCGTTTTCCTCTAGATTGTACCCATTGGGACAGGAACAGGTATACTTTGGAGAGTGATCGTTAATTTGTGGTGCTGGCAGACACAGGTATTCACATCCTCCATTCTCCATGTCTTCTTCACACCAATTTTTACCTATTGAGAAATAAAAGTCCTTTAAAATAGGTATTCTGGTGCCTGCTATACATGGAGCCCTGTTCTAGATGCTGAAGACATGAGCCCTTGTCCCCAAGGAGATGAAACTTGTCTATCTGTCAAACCTTGGAGCTCAACCAGTACAGTGAAGAAAAAATATAAGGGTACAGGAAGCATGCTCTAAGGATACCACAGATCCAAAGAAACTTGTTGGAAGTCGCATAAGGATTATGCCTTGAACAGGTGGGTGGTGAGGGAGCAGGCGGGGGAAGGAGGTACCCACTACTGGTCCAAAGCTTATAGTGAAGACTCAAGGGAAGGAGATTAGCATGTTATCCTTGGTCTTTGCTTTGCCTTGCTCCCACAAAGTGGAAGGAGCCCAGCTACAGGGAGGTCTAAGGCTTTCTGTTACATAGAACCAGTCAAGTATTTTGAGCAGGAGATAGTATGAACAGATGTGGTTGAGGATCTACATAGAAGATGTGTCATGATGGGGAGGCAGAGAAAGTTTCTGGCATAAAGCTACATTTGATGATAGTACAATCATCTTAGTATAAGAGATTGACGGCCAAAAGTTATGGAAAGCCTGAAATAAAAGACTGAACGCTGAGGGTTGGAAGGGAACACATGAGTTGAAGTTCTACAGCTCTTGAAGAAGTCAGAAATTTTAAAAACATCAGCTTTGAAGTGTTTGAAGTGAGGGGAAGGAAGGGAAATTTTCCATTGTAGAGCAAGTTGAGTTGCTAAAGAGTTACCGATACCCAAGCAGGTACTACGTCATGCTGCTGTCCTCACAGTGGCCTTGCCGGGCCGTGCTCATCCACATTACCTGATGGCTGTACGAGTTCATGATAGACAATGATGTCTTGGGCATCATTAAGGTTGTTAACGAGAGTGGCCAGCTCTGATCCAGTGAATTTATTGGCCCCATAGACTGCTTCATTTTCCCCATCGATCCAGTAGACACGATCCTAAAACAGAACACCCAAACGAGCATGTGTACCTGGGATTAACACAAGTCATTTATCTGAAGTCATCATCATTTACTTGCAATTTAATGGACCAAATTTACTGAACACTGGTCTGGGACACTGGATGTCCCAGACTATAAAAGATGCAAGTTGAGGTTTCTTAAAGTGCCGTAAGAAATCAGCATAGAACTTGTCCCATGTTGTAAGTGTCCAGCCCCCTCTTCCCGCGTGCCTGTTCTTTCTCCCCCAGGACGCTACAGTAACTCAGAGGTACACACTTAGACATGAGGCACACATCTCACCTCAAATATGGTTAGTGCGAGAGGATGAGCTAGGAACTCCAGAGACTTGAGGACAATCCTACGATCTTGGCCATTCAAGTCCACGCTGGACAACATGTGCAGCTTGGAGTCGAGCCAATAGAGACGGCTCTTTATAAGGTCTGGGGAAGAAAAGAATTGTCAAGGCATGATACGCTGTCACGGCTCTGGCTTCCATTGAAAGTATCCAAAAAGTCCAACATTCTACACTCATGGGTTCCTTCTCCAGCCCAGTTTCGTAAGGGGGTCCCACAAACCTTGTGAAGCAGCTGGCAGAATCTGGACACATATTCATTCTGGGAGACTAAGGGAGTGCCTAAGGTTCTCCAAGGAGCTGCCTTGAGAAATGTTACATTATATAGAAGTATTAAGCTAGCGTGTTGTTCTGCCCCTACGGGATGAGAGTTTCCAAGGCCCAAGTTCAGGCTTCCCTGAATTCATGTCACCTATTGGGTCCAAATGGACATAAAAGCTAGCGGTGGTGCAGCAAGTAATTTGTTAAGTCCACTGTCCCACTTGAATTGCTCAGTTACTCTCTTCCAAAAGTCCTGCTACGAAGGGAACCATAGAGAACTGTCTGCCATAGTGCAGAATAAACTGTAGAGAGAAGCGAAAACTGCAGAATTGGCGGTCAAGGAAGGAAGAACATACGTACCAAGGGTAATTCCATTAGGCCATTGGATGTCCACTGTCACCAGAGGCCGTCTATCAAATCCATTCATGCCCGCTTTTTCTATTTTAGCGGGTTCTCCCCAGTCTGACCAGTAAACAAAGCTGGGAAGAGTTAAATGAGATAAGCCTCAGCAGTGTGGAAGGCATAAACTCATAGTTTGCGACACACATTTAAAGAATGAATAGAAAACTCGAGAGATGATCAGTGACAATTCAGGGTCTAAATTATGTTCTGGGGAAACAAAAGTGCACACTGAGAATCTACAAGCTCATTATGGACTATATTAATCTATATAAGTGTGGCACTTATATTTCAACCCCAAGTCACAGGTTAGGTCTTTCTTTTCCAAAAGGCCAACTCTTTCAGAGGACCCAAAAACAAATACATGCTAAGTTTTAGGGTAGGGGCTGGCTGATTATGTTCTAGTGAGGATTCATGGGGGTCAACAGTGGGTACTACAGGCTCAGTCAACTTTCCCAGCTGCTTCCCTATATTATTTAGTGGCAATTTAGGGACATGTCTCCGTGAAGTGTTGCTAGACGGGTCCATTTATCTCCCCCGGACTCTCAGACAACTTGGACATGTAGATGAAAGCTTTGAGGTATTGTGGTTACCACAATCCCCCGACTCGTGCTGGTACTTGGGTTTGCTCATTGGGAGCTAACGTAACAAAGAATTCAGACAAAAATTAAAAATCACTCAGAAAGAAGGTGGGTGGCCACAAGGGCTCAGGTACAGCTTTTGGTGCATGTCACAGCAGACCTGTTGTTTCATTCATGTCAAGCAGCGGTCATACAGCCAGGGAGGGCCTGTAGCACAGTCCACCGTGGCATCGCCGACATCTTGAACTGGATAACTGTTTGTTGTGGGGAGCTGAGTCTACGGCCACACCACCCTGAACGTGCCCCACCTCGTCTGTTATGGAGAGCTGATAAGTCTTGGGATTTCAGTACTATTTCAGCCACGGGGATAGCTCCTGGCATACACAGATAGCATCCAAAAGGCTGTAAGATGAAAAGCAGACTACAAACCCAGACAGTGGGTCCACAGCTATGGAGGCAGGCTCCCGCAAGTCAGAGTTAAACAGGAACTTCCTCTTGGCTCCATCTAGGGTAGCTACTGAAATAGTCTTAGAAGCCGCATCCGTCCAGTAGATGGTCTTGTACACCCAATCAACAGCAATGGCTGCAGGATTATAGACATTGTCGATCATTTTAACATGTCTACCAACCTTGTCATCAATTGAGGCACTGAAACAGAATAGGTCACAAGAAATTTAAGAGTTTGACACCATCAGAGCCTGGAGAATGGACTTTCTGTTTACAAAATGGTCAACAGCTTTGTTCAGAAGAAACTCTAGTAACACCACAGCTCACCACTCAGATTATTTCACTATGCCTCTTACTGGTCCTACACAATACTGTCCATTATTTAGTTGCTGTTACATATTCGATATGCAAGAATGACCCATTTCTAAGTGAAGCTATTTGTTTCAGGAGCCATCGTCTGCGTTTCTATAGTTGGGGTTAAGAAAAAGCTGTCACTACCATTTCTAGCTTATAGCAGCTATGAACAGTTGTCAGTTAACTAGAGAGAAGGGTGAAAATAGGAAAGGTTAAGATGTGCTTTGTGATAATCCTATAGCTATAGCCACCTTGTACTTGACAGATGATTGTTAATTTCTAAGGAGGAACTGATAGTCATATAATAGTTGGAGAATCAATGAGCGTTCAGATGTAAGAGTCCCAGCTCATGAGATACTAGATTGGAGCTACAAATTCCTCCAAACCTTCCCAAAGACCAAGTGACAAGGACTTGATGTCGAGACACCATGCACAGAACTGAAGTTACCTGAAGATGGCCTTTTGGCTTAGATCAGCCCAGAACAGCTTCTGAGCAGCGATATCCACATCCAGAGCCACTGTGTTTCTTAGCTGTTCAACTAGTTGGATGTATTCTTTCCTCTCCAAGCCAATCTTCCGGATGTCTCTTCGATTAGTGAAGATCAGACTTGGTTCTTTGCCTGCGAGAGAGGAGTCAGGTTTATTTGGTTTTGCTGTAAGAAGGCAAGGTCCTTCTGAGTCAGCTTCTCCTGGAGGAGGAGCACTTGTAAAGTAAAGGCAATGCTAAACACCCGAGGAATATTCTTGCTGCACTCCGTGTTCCCTGGGACTGCAACTACTTCCCACCATCAAAAAAGGCCGTCCTGGGGTCACAGCACTCAATGGGAGGGTGGCTGATGGGTAAGTTACTTACTGGGATTGCGCTCAAGTCTGGGAAGCAGAGAGTAAGCAAACCTGGGAGGTGTTCATGGTGTCAGACGCAAAAGAAACTGACTAAGGCAGGTGTCTGGGGAAACGATAGTCTGTTTAACCTATGATACTACACTGTGAGTCAGTAGCACGGTTCCCAAGTACAGATAGTCCCCAGCTTAGGACTTTTTAACCTTACGATGGTACAAAAGGGGTTTGCGTTCTGTAGAAACCACACTTCGAATTCAGAGTTTGGATCTTTTCTCGGGGCCAGGGATAGGTGCTACCAACCTCTCTTGGGATGTTTTCTTATGATACTGCACAGGAGCTCGGGGTCAGCCCTGCGATTACACGAGTGACCAACTGATCCACCAACACCCATCTGTACCCATAAAACCATTCTGCTTTTCACTTTGAGTACAGTACTCAATACGTGACAGGAGCTACTCGATACTTGATGATAATACAGGCTTTGTGTTAGATGATGTTGCCTAACAATAAGCTAATGGAAGCGTTCTGAGCACATTTACGGTGGGCTTGGTGAAGCCATGCGACTTGGCAGGTTAGGTATGTTAAATGCGTTTTCGACTTAGGATATTTTCAGCCTACAATGGGTTTATTGGATTGTGACGTCATCGTAAGTCAAGGAAGAGCTGCACTGTTTTAATTCCATATTGAGTTGACTCTTGGAGTCACTGGCTCTAGCTTTCGTAAGCACTTGCTACTAAGGTACCAGAGCAACACGAGCCCAAGTCCATTTACCTACTGCCTTGCACACGCCAGTGGCAAGATCCATCTGATATCCTCGACTACATTCACACTTGTAACCGCCTTTTAGGTTGATACAAATTTGGCTGCAGATTCCCGGGTTTTGGCATTCGTCAATGTCTAGGAGGGAAATTAGAATCAGTCTTGCTGTGCCTAGATGCTACAGAGATACACAGTCTTTTCCAAGCCCCTCCCCCACCGCCATCCCCCCTGACCCCGGCCAGGGCTCAGGCTCCCTCCCTGACTCACCTCCACAGATTTTCTTATCTATCAGTTCAAACCCAGCTGCACAGTCACACGCGTACCCTATAACAAGGTCCTTGCAGATGTGAGAACAGCCACCGTTATTAACCAGGCATTCATTGACATCTGAAATAAAAAGAGACTAGAGTTACTCAGCACCTTACTCCAAATTGGTGTCTGCCCTGATGAACATTCAACCTTGGGGCTTTTTGTGATAAGGTATCTAGTTAGTCTGGCCCAACCCAAGATTTTCCTCCTCAGATCTAATAATCTGTCTTCAAGGTATGCATCTTGGAGGGTTTTGGTGGATAGAAAACCCATCTCCTTGGCAAGTTACTAGTTGGCTAAGTAGTACTTAGCCAATTTCCCTGTTGTTGATCTGTGATTTATAAGGAGGTAAGACTGTGTACCAGTTTGTCACTGCTTCGACTTCTAAGGCATAAAAATGCCACTCTGGAGCCCAACAACTGAAGTCGGTTCACTACAAGTGGTTTAAGCAGGCACTGGACGCATCTGTGTGGCATTAACTGTGGGCCACGTCATTGACCTTCCCCACCCTGTACTCAGGCCGCCGGGGTCCACTTACGGCATTCTTTGAGGGGCTCGTCACTCCAGTCCCTGCAGTCCTGCTCCTGGTTACATACTTTACCGATATCTATGCATTCCCCGCTTCTGCACTTGAACTTGCCAGGGCCCAAGCACTGATTGACTACAGAGAGAAACACAAAAGTGAGATTCCATGGTGGGGCCGCTCACAGCAATCCTGCGACTCACCCCCAGGACGCGAGACCCTTACCGTTTTTGCAGTTGACTTCATCAGAGCCGTCCACGCAGTCTCGGATGCCATTGCACTGCCTGCTGCCGTGGATGCAGCTTCCGTCCTCACACTCAAACTGGTCAGGGCGGCAGGTTCGCGAAGCTGCAGTGGGGGGAGGCAAGACCATGGGATGGTCGGCCAAGCCGTCCCAGCTGACGCATGGAGAGGGAGGGGGAGGAAGGGAAGGAGGGGGAGGAGGGGAACAGGCCCTACTGATAAGAAGGCTACGTACGACAGTTGACCTCGTCGCTGCCGTCTTTGCAGTCCGGGTCCCCGTCACACCGCCACTTCTTGTGGATGCACTCGCCCGAGCCGCACTGCGTCTCGCTGGCGGGGCACTTGGTGTGCATCCGCGGCTGGCGGCCGCACTGCTCCAGGGACTCGTCGGATTGGTCGGAGCAGTCGGCGTCGTCGTCACACACCCAGCTGAGGGGGATGCACGAGGACGTGCTGCACTGGAACTCGTGGGCGCCGCACGTCGGGGGCGCGCAGTCCAGCTCGTCGCTGCCGTCGCTGCAGTCGTCCTGGCCGTTGCACACGAAATTCCTGGAGATGCAGCGGCCGCTGGAGCACGTGAACTCATCGGGGCCACACGTGATGTTGCCTGCGGAGAGACAGCGGGCTCTGCTGAGCACGTGTCCCGCGCGTGCCTTCCAGACTCTGGTCCCACAATGTAGCATGCGGGATCTCAGATCACGAGCCCTAGCTTTCCAGCTTCACTAAAAAGCTAACGTGGATCTCTATCAATATCCAAATTCGTGGAGTATCTAGCAAGCCGTCCCGGTATGTACAAGAGGCAGGGACTCTTGAATAAGAACAGAAATAAAGGACCAAGAAAAGAGTTGAAGACTCTCAACTTAATTGGAGAGGAGAACCACAATCTATCGGTAACTTAAAGCGACGGATAACTTGAACGAGAAAGGGGCAGTTCACTTTGAAAGGCAAAGACTCAGTTATCTCTCAATGGATAGACCACGGATCGGATTGTTAGCTAAAACTATTGTGTACCAGGTATACAGGCAAGACACTCGTAATAAGCATTATGACACTGTCACCAAAAAGAAGTCATCATGTTATACTACCATGCATGGTTCCTCCTCTGCTGGTCCTTCAAATGAGGATCCGGAATCACAGGTCTTAAATATTTTCAAGTGTTAGAAAGTCATTGCCAGGGCTAGAATCTCAATCTAGCAGCCCGCTAGGCTGATAACGATAAGCCAGGCAGACTAGCCAGTTTGTGCTTGGATTCAGATTCCTGCTGAATGAATCAAGGTCACAGTTTGGTGGTAATTAGGGTAGAAACCACGACTCTCTTGGGAAGCAAAGTCTAGATTAAAGAGGGAAACTCTGGGCAGCTCCCGGGCTTACCAAGCCATAAAAGCTCCACTCTAAGATTGAACACCAAAACTCACTGGACTAGGTGCGGTGATATTGACCTTGGAAGTCGACTCGTACACACGCAAGATGGACGTTTCGACCGCAAACACCCTCGGCTCACTTACTCTGCTGCATCAGGAGGCCCGTGCCCGTCAGACCTGGGAGGTGCAGCTTTCTGGGCCCTATAAAAGGGCGGTAGCTTGAAAGAGTGCTCAGAGCAGTGTTTGTTCAACCTAGGTATTTTCCCAGGGCCTGGCCTGAGACATGTGGCACTTTATTACATATTTTCCAGGAACAGACACGTGAAAGCATAGGAAACCGAGCTCGTTTTTACAGGCAGGGACCGTGAGAAGAGACAAAAGTACCATCGGTGGAATGGAGTTTTCTTTGGGCATGTGCTGGCAAGATGTGAACGAACGTTTGTGCACCAAGTTACCCTTGGGAAAGGTTGAGCTAGAATCTAGCTTGGGCGTGGGGGGCTACGAAAGGCTTGTATGATGTTCACGTAATTTATTCCAATCAGCAGACCCACTGGAGACCGAGGAATAAGCTTTCTGGCCCTAGACCCCTCCTCGTTTCATCGAGCCCCAGTGAGGAAGGCCCACGACTTCCTGTCCTGACGGAGACTGGAGCCCAACGCACGATTCTGTGGCTTCACTGAGCTGCTTCTAAACGCCAGTGCCCTGAATGACTTACCTGCTTCTCGCTATCTGCCTAGAAGAAACCCCGAAGCAAGCCGTGGTCAGTTACCATGGGAACGTGTGGCCGAGTTTCAGGGCAGTGAGGAAAGCCAAGGAGTCGAGCAGAGAGTGAGATCACGGAAAAGCGCGTCAACGGAGCTGTTCTCTTCACGCTCCGGGGAGCTTCCCTGCCCACCCTTGAGAAAAGGGGTCTCTGGGATACAAGCCACTCCACACTGGTCTTCTTACCACAGTTCTCTTCATCTTCTCCACTGTCACAATCGTGTTCACCATCACATCTCCAGGACACGGGGATACACTGAGTGGAGCGGGCGCCACAGCTGATTTCATTAATGCGGCATGTTCTCATATCTGTTGACGATATACAGTCTCAAAAGAGCCTCCAAACTCATCAGGGCAAAGCTGCTGTTCCTGTGCTGCCTGTGAGTGGTCACACCTGCACCTCAGCGGCCTGGCCGGCGGATGCGATCGGACCTACCGTGGCGGAAGCCTGGGGCGGCTCGGGAGCCCTGCCAACCTGTGCCACCTGGCAGTGCACCTGAGAGCCTGGACCGTGTTACTCCTTCAGGGTTCCATGGCGCGCTCAGTCCTGGCTTTTGTTTTACTTGGCATGGTTAGGCTTACTGGCCGGCCTGCTCCTTGACCTTTTTTTTTTTTTTTTTTTTTATATCGGATATCAGATAAGGTCACCCGATGCCAACTTCATTAAAGGCTGGAAGGTCTAACACCTGTGAAGTCTTCCTTTGACTAGATTCCTTTATAGGCTTCTTCACAACCTACTTTAGACTGGCAAAACGGGGACGGCTCCTGAAGGTTGACCTCACCGGGCCATCCTCAGGGCCAGGTCTTTGTGGAACCTGTCTTTACCTGTGGGGACTTACCTGCCTTGACCAATGTTCTGATCGCTCCCCTTATTTCTTGCCTAGAAAACTGAGATGGACACATTTAGCTTCCTTTCTGCTTCACTGTGTTTTGTAAATCCTATTCCAGACCTAAACTTCGCTCCTATTGGGACTGCGTATTCAGTGCTTTCACAGGTCTCTCCTGCTTTGAAATGAACGCCAAGACATGCTTCACCACGACAGTCAAAGGATCCCAATTTATCTGTCCCAAATCCTCCTCTTCTGTGATGTCACAGACCATTTCCTGAATATCAGCCTAAGGACACAGATAGACCTTTGAATACCTATGAGGTTTCTCTTATTTAAGAACAAGCTGTAAGCTTTACCCTACTTCAATAACCTTAGGTGACAAGTTTGTTAAAAATCACGACGTCCCCCTATATTTAGCCACCTTACCCCATCAGTAATTGATTTTTTTTTCCAATCGCCTAAGCTGTGCAGCTAAAAGCTTATCCTTGGCGCAAGTGGTCCCTCATATAGCTCAGCTTCCAGGACCACAGTACCATCTGCTCGGAGTCCTAATTACCAAACATTTGCAATCTATGCACCTAGTCAAGGAGTTCTTCATCAAATCTGCTGGCTTCCGTCGTAAATATTCAATAGTGAAGTTACCCAAGAGGACGTGAGTCTTGTTAGACTAGGGAGAACATTCTTTAAAGGACACGGATCGACTGCTCGTGACTCGACTGACCTTGGAGTCAAAGGGCCTACACATCACGGTCGGCAAAGGGAAACTACAACCAAGTTTCAGATGAAACCATACTTGGAGCTCTGAGACACAAACAGCCTGGAAACGTTAAGGTCCAAAGCAGTCACTCACGGCACTGTTCGGGGCTTTCGTCAGAGCCGTCTTCACAATCGGGATCTCCATCACACTGCCACCGGCTGGGGACACATTGGCCATTGTTGCAAACAAAGTCCGACTCGGCACATGTCTTCTTCACTACAAAAGTGTATTTGCAGGGTTAAAGTCGAAGTCACCCAAGAGCTTATATTCCCATGGGGGGTAAAAATGAATGCTGGTACGCTGGCTTCTAACAATAAGGCTGAGTCAATTGGCTCTCAACTGACAGTGTCCAGGAGAACACTAGAAAAACCTATTTTCACTTTTCCAGAGGAGAAAGGGGCCCACATGAGAGAGCTGGAGGGGACAGAAGTCACGGTAAGGTTGCTCATTACCTGACAGCTCAGGGATACCTCCTAATGAACTTCTTGCAAGTTTCATATTGTTGAGTGTAAGTCATAGTTTCATGCTTTTATGCATTTCTTCCAAGTCATTCAAATAACCTCCTAAGGTTTAAAAGCCAAACATTCCATCCTATGACTGGATCACAGTACAATTGTTCTAGGGGCTTCTCTAAACAGCCCACGGGTTTAGTGTAGAGTTGGGACCCGCTTCAGGACTGAATACTGTCACTCCTACAGGTCTGTTGGGGTAGAGGAACCCGCCCAGTAAGAAACAGAGAAAGCTTAAACACGAGGACAAAAGAAGTCACATTTAGAGTCCTGGAGACAGACTAACATCGACTGACTGAAAGTCACCGAAGCCGCTGTGGAAGCTACCAGTCTCTTTGAGGCCTAGAGTGAAAGTCACCTATAACAAGGTATCACGTGTGCTGTGAATTCCTACTAGGGCAGGACTTTTCTCCTAGAATTTTGGTGACTCAGGTTGTTGTCCAAATAAGGAAAATCTCAGGAGGAAGGGGACACTGTTAAATACCAGGAAGATAAGCATAAACCTGGACTCTCTTAAACCAGCCGGGTGGCTTGGTCACCTTCTCCACAAGGGAGTCAGAGAGAAAGAAGGAATCTCAATAAGCAGCCACACAGGGTGTTCTAGGCTCATCCTTCCCAGGCTGTGTTGTTCTTCTCTCATGTGCCTATACTTTCTACCTAAATTTCCAGTTTAAGATCTTCTTCTCTAACGAATATTCTGTACTGGTAAATCAGCGTAAACCCAATTAATTTGCTAAAAACTTGAAAGGGACTGCTTCAGGTCCAGGGTTTGAGCTGCATACAACTTGCAGGGTGTAGGGGACGCTAAAGTACAGGGCCGCTCTCGTTTCGCCTCAGACACCGTGCGGCAGGGGAAATCGTGACTACGGTCAATTCCGAGAACTCACATTGTGGTGATGAATCATGATGATCTGAAAAGGATTATTCATCTCCTTGAATTGTGTAGCCAAGGAAACAAGAAAAGCCACATTGGCTCTTGGATTCGCACCTGTTTGTAAAATCCCTGAAATACTCAAACCCCAGTATTAACGGTGAAGGCCATATCCAGGGCCCATGTGCTCCCGCGCGTGTAGGAAGGTGCTAGAACGTCCGTAGAGCTGCTTGCTGCAATTCGACCTGTGATGGTCCTCAGGAAGAGGAGGCAGGAAATGGCTTTAAGGAGACCACACTGGTTTGAAGACAGATTAAAATGGTACAGGGATGGGCAAGAGGGGCAACTCTGCAAAGTGTGACGGCAAAAGATAAACAGGGACAGACAAATTGCTTGAGTTTGTCTCTCTCCATTCTGAACACAGTCTGGGAGGGTCAAGAAAGGCTGTTGGAATGGGACCTGAAGAGGTGGATAGAGATTCAGGTGTGCCACCGGGAAGGAGGGCTACCTGTTTCCTCCTCGGAGAGCTGAAGTTACTGATTAATCAGATCAGCCCAACACTTGTAAAACAATGAGTTACTGGGACCCATGGAAGCACCTGGCTTCTGGAGTCTCCGCTTCAACTGACTGAAAATGCTGGTCGACACGTGGAAAGAAACAGCCCTGCTGAAATTGCAACCAAGTTCAGCATCAAGAGGCTGGATAGGAAGAATACTACAAGGCTTTCTGAGTTTTAAGCATTTCTGCTGCCTTTTTCTTCCAGGGAGGAAGATCTCAAAACAAGCATTCAGAGCTTCCCTGAGCAGGGCTCCCATGTGCCTTCTCTACCTTCAGAACCACGAGGCAGAGACCAATTCTGGCCAAGGATATATTTAATTTTTGCCACCTCATGTGAATGTGAGTGATAACTACATCTACCTCCTCAAATCTTCCCAATCTTCCTGCTGTGTGTCTGGAAGTTATTGATTGAGGTGGAGACTATTTTTAGGAAAAGCCAGTGGTGACCCCTAAGAGGCCCCAGGCTAGGTGCTACCAACTTAGATGGTAAAAGGAGGCTTCTGGAAAGAACAATGAAAGACAAAGAACAATGGGTCTTGCCAAATATACATTTGGGAATGCAGGAAGAATTGTTACTTTCCAAAAGAAGAGTTGCCAAGAGTGAGTCCTTGCAGGGAGATACTTCGTGAAGGATTTATATCACCTACGTAACCTAGCAGTGGCAAGAACTCCATGTCTTGTAGGATAGACTAAAATCCCAGTGTTACGGTGTAAATAGAGGCACATTGACGCCAGGAAGATTCTTGGTCCTGAGACTGGAGATGAGTTTCTTTCCTGAGACTAGAAAGGACTTTCTGTTGTTTCCAAATGAGCTGCAAGTCCCTATTTCGATGTATAAACACCTATGCTATTGCTCGGCGAGCTCAAGCATAAGATCGTCTGCCATGATGCTTAGGCTATGCCATTTTTGTAATGATGCATGAAAAGCAGAGAAAGGCATAACGAGATGGCAATTGATGCAGTCTACATTTGGCTTCTATTTTTCTTGTGTGTTTCTAATTTGTACAGCGGACATGTGTATATAACATCTTTTAAGAGGCAAATGACAGTGTTGTCCCCGGCATTCGTACACAACATCGTTTCAGGATTTTTACACCACAGAACAGAGGGATCAAAAAGCAAACTGGGGCATATATTCAGGGTACCTCCGTGCCACCTTGATATGTATTTCTCCGCTGTGGTGGCTCAACACGAGGGTACACAGATTGCATAGGGGCATTTCTCACAATGATCTTTGGATAGATGCTGATCAATGCTTATGATGGTATATCCCCACTTTCCTGGGGAAAGACTGTCTTCCACTCTGCTTAACGCTTTAGAATTACCAGCTGTGGTAGGCAGAGAATTAAAAAAAAAAAAAAAATCCTTATCTGATCTATGATCTGCACTGGCCTGTATTTTCTATGCCAGGAGTTTATTAACCTTATAAAACCTTAGGGGATTTCTTACTGCTCATGGCTTGCTTAATTTTCAGGGGTGGGGATCAGAGCCATTTGAGAATTAAACAAAAGGAAGTCTGTTCCAAGCAAGCTTCTGTCTGTCTCTGCTTCGGGTCCTGGGGTCCCCTCTCCTTGTTTCCTCTGCCACATGTTTGCCTGATCTATAAACAGGTCCTGTCATTTGAAAGCACCTCCACTTTATCTTCCACGTCCCACACTCAGGTTGATAGCCCCATGTCAAACATTCAACTATATTCCTCTAGACCAGGACGTATAGACTCTTTGGAGTTTTTATATATTTTTTAATATATAAAATATATTAAATATATTTAATAACTATTTTTATTATTATATTTTATATTTAATATTATATTTAACATATATTATACATATTAAATATATATAGAATATATTTATATTTATTAAATAAAAATAAAATATATTAAAATACATAATTTTTAATATATTTTTTAAAAAGTTAATTTATTTTGAGAGGGAGAGAGAGTGCACGAGCAGGAGAGGTGCAGAGAGAATTCCAAGCAACCTCCGTGCTGTCAGCGCAGAGCCTGATGTGGGGCTCGAACTCATGAACCTCGAGATGATGACCTGAGTTGAGATTAAGAGCCAGATTCTTAACTGAGCCTCTCAGGCACCCTATTTATTTATTTAGCATTCAATCAATCTAGTTCAGGGCAATTCTTAGCCATGGATCATAGTTTCCGAATCTCAATACATTTAGAAAGAGCATCACGGTAAATGCATGTATCCTCGTGGGGAGGCCAGTGATGCTGTCAGGCTCTTTACTTACCACAGTTCTTTTCATCGCTGCCGTCAGCACAGTCTTCGTCCCCATCACATTTCCACAACAACGTGATACAGCGGCCGTTTGTGCACTGGAATTGGGATGGTTCACATTTGGCTTTTCTTCCTAAAATCAGGAGGGAGCGCTTAGCTAAGCTGGGATACAAGTGTGGTAATTCAGACATGCAAGTTACCCCAAAACCCGTGGATAGGGTCCTTCTGGGAGGGGCAGCTGCAGACTCAGCAGGTAGAACATTCTAGGGGCCAGGGTGGGGTGGGCACTGGAGCAACGACTGACTGCGACTGAGTTCTTAGCTGGGCACATGCCATCTGGGGAAGACTAGATTTCCCAGCCTGTCTTGCAGTGAGGCATAGCCATGGATGGGGCTAAGGTCTGGCTACTGCAATATCAACAGAAATAGTAAATAGGACTTCTGGGAACTGTCCTCGAAGGGATAGGGATCCCATTTTCCTGCCCATTTTTCCTTTCTGGCTCATGAAAAGTGGCCCTGGTGTCTGCAGTAGTGATCCTGGGCTAATGGAGCCAGACCAAGAAAGAAGGACCCTGGATTGTCCAGAAAACACGGGGAGTGGGGTCGGGCTTCACCTGCCTCTAGCTTTGTTTTCCCTCCTTTAACTCATTCCTGTAGCTATAATCACACAGCCAAATCCTAATCCATTAATAGCATTTCTTGGCCATATTCTATACTGTGATTCACGGAGGATGCCCCTTATTACAAGCAGACTAAGGGAGATTTAGAAGGGGTAGCAAGGAGGGGACAGAATAGAGGTTTAGTACATGGCTCTTCATCTTAGGATTTGAGGTCTAATTAGAAAAAAGACAAGCTTACAAAATGGCTCAAAGACAAAGATCAAGAAGGTACAGTTGAGAGGTGAAGAGATCCTTTTTAGTGACGGGGGTGGGGAAGGGCGTGTAGAACCACAGACCTGGAGTCTATTTCTCTGAATCTCCGTTTTCTGATGGGTATTGACTTCACACAGTGGTATACACTCATACTTTTAAGTAGAGGGTCTTTTTTTTTTTTTTTTTTTTTGCCTGGCATGGGACAGCTAGCATTCAGGTGTTTCCTACCATTATCATGTCTGTCCTTCTGGAGGATGCGATTTCTTTGAGCTCAAAGGCAAGGATCTGGTTGTTTAATGCAAGTATATACTGCAAAGAGGCAAGAAGATGAGAGGTGCCCCGTGGCTCGTACAGATTACTTAGGGAGGCCTTCCAGGCAGAAAGCCCTCCGATGCCCTGCCACCTTTCAGTATCTGCAGCTGTGGCGTTGCTGGCCTGAGAGCAGATGGGACAGTGCCAAGCACAGACTAGAACTCTTGTGCTGAGTACACAATACTCTCCTTGGCCTCCCTGCGTTCGGCTCCTCCCCACTGTCCGGGGGCATTCTAGACCCGCGTGGCTAATTCCCTGGCAGACACGAATTTTGGTCCAAGTCAGCTTTGCCCTATGAATGTACATTCTTAGCTACTAAATGTATCGGTAGCTATATGTGCCATTCTGTTGTCAAGGGTCTAGCTAAGCGGGGCCCCAGCTACAAAGCAGTGTGGTTTGATGGCGTTCCCTACCTGTGTTTCATACTATGTGTTCATTCCACAAGTAGGTTATTGGGGGTAAGATGTCAGGGATTCAGAACGGTAGGTGTTGGGGTGCCTGGGTGGCTCAGTCTGTTAAGTGTCCGACTTTGGCTCAGGTCACGGTCTCAGGATTCGTGGGTTCGAGCCCCGCGTTGGGCTCCCTGCTGACAGCTCGGAGCCTGGAGCCTGCTTCGGGTTCTGTGTTTCCCTCTCTCCCTGCCCCTCCCCTGCTCCTGGTCTGTCTGTCTGTCTGTCTCTCTCTCTCTCTCTCAAAAATAAATAAATATATATTTTTTAAAAAGTTAAACAAAATAAGGGTAGATGTTGTTGCCAGGAAGTGGCACCTACTGATTTTTATACTGCTAACCGATTTGGAGTGGCTGCCTCCCCCGCCACCGGGCATATAGTCTCGATAGATTGTGACTGTTCTCAGTGCTGCTCTAGGGGCCGTTGGCTTCAGTTCTCTGTCCCCACGACTTCTGAGGGCTATAGGACTGGTCAGGATCTACTTAGAGTACTCTGTGAAAAGCAGACAAAGAACAGTCAGTCATCAGAGAACATCGATAGAAATATGGTTGGGAAGACCAGTCAGGTTGCCATGAGGACGCTGTGGAGACGGGAAGGCTCTGAATTTGTTTCTCAAGGTTTTAGTGCCAAAGGTTGTTGAGTCAAAATGAGCCAAAAACTCAGACATGGATATCTACAGGGCCCAAAAGGTAACCGCACAATCAGGCTTGGACGGGGAGAAGAAAGTAGGTGTCAAATGTCGCTTTTCCGAGGGCGAGGTACTGAAAGATCGTGACAGTGAGTTTGGAAGCCGCAGAGTACATGGACATCCAAGCTGGCCAGGGATGCGGGACAGGCACGCAGTACAGTAAGGCTGGCGTTGGGTTCACCGGCACCTTTAAGGAGGGTCTCTGAACACAGCTGTAGCCAACAGTCAGTCCTAAGTGACACTAAAATTCCAGCAACGCTGCTTTAAGACTCCGGACAGACATTAGCCTTTTCTTTTTTAAGTTTGTTTGTTTGTTTGTTTATTTATTTATTTTGAGAGAGAGAGAGTGCGCGTGAGTGCATGGGGAGGGGCAGGGAGAGAGGGAGACAGAATCCCAAGCAGGCTCCACACTGCCTGTGCAGAGCCCCCACGCGGGGCTCGAACTCACGAACTGTGATACCATGACCTGAGCTGACACCAGGAGTCATAACTGTTTTCTTCGTGTGTATTCCAAGGCCGTAAGACAAACAGAAGTTTACTTTCTACCTTTTGTGATCTCAGATATCTCTATACTTCATCCAAGCTTCTGCCCGACTGTCATAAAAGTATGTTTTGCTGGGACACACACAAGATTCTCCATTACCATGGGGGTTAGATGTGGAGACAAGCTATTGACTGTTGCTGCTTGTTTAAAAGGGGAGCAGGGTCGGGGTGGGGTTGGGTAAGACTGGCTGGCTGCCTTATAAAGGATGCCTTCTTTAAAGAGAGGTGAGTAAAGACCTTAAGTCTTTTTGGCCATGCCTCAGTTTCTTGTTATCTAAGCACTCAGTTGTGAGAGATGCGTCCTGGGCAGGAACTCCTCCCGGTTCGGTTTAATCCCCTGCCTGGTGCATAGCAACCAGGGCTTTGACGCCAGAATCTCGACTGCTGTGACCTCAGCCAGGCTGCAGGGCTGTGGGTCTTCTGTCCAGGTTTCAGAAAGATTCTCCCTCACCCGTCTGGTGCTCAGCTGGCAATGTGGCCGTACACAGCTCCGGGAGAACCGAAAGCACCAAACAAGTTAAGAAGCTTTTGGTTTCCAAAGCTTTTGGGGGATTACAGGATTGTGGACCTGTAGTCTATTTTCATCCATGACAGTTAAGTCTCAGGTTCGGCATTAGTCTTGCATAAAGCGAACGGGTTGAGCTTGCAATCATCTATACCCAAGGTGCTTTTAATTCTTAGGCTAAGGCCAGCGATGCCTCAAAAAATAACCCTGTAAGTAGAGGCTCTAGACATCTGTATCCCAGCGTCTCTTAGCTCAGAAAGGAGAACAGTTGGAGTAAATGTGTTTTTTGGCAGGTTCCTCAAAGCCATGAGGTTTCATGGGAATGCCTTAGCACCAAAAGGGTGGTTGAACCAGGGAGAAAGGCCATGACCGTGGGGAACCTGGTCACGAACCAGGGGAATCCACCTGTTTCCACCGGGAAGGCTTTCTTTTCAACACAGGAGTTTTGTGTTTAAGGATTTAAAAAGGGCTCTTTCTGTTGCTTTAAGACCTCAAACTGTTGGCCTACATCTGGGTTTTCTTTTAGCTCTGCTACTTAAGAATGAATAACCCTCCCCTTTTGGGTCAGTGGGTAGGAAGTCGCTTGTACGTAGCCACCTATGGACCTAGTCACAGCTGTTTGCATTATCGTGTCATGAACGAAGGCCCAGAAGTGTCTGTCAAAGGCTAACTGCCTAATTCTGTCACTCGCACACGTGGAATCAGACCCTACAAACTTAGTTCAAGGCACCCTTGTCCCAGGAACCTCGTTTACCTAAAGAGTGAATGCTGCTTCCCAGACAGGTTGGCAATTGACTGGCTCCAAGAAATTCAGAATTTTAAATGCCTATAGAAGTCGATCTGCTGTTGTCTAACTTTCCCCGCAAAGGTTAACAGGGAAGAACAGTATGGAAGCTTCATTGAACTGTACAGATCTCACAGCAAATACAAACCCTTCAACGTGGGCTATGCATTTCCCAAGAGGGCTCCGGGCGGCCCTGAGTGCAGAGGGGTTTCTGAGTATTGGGCTCAGGTGTGAATTTGAACCTGCACCAAGGGGCTCAGGCTGTCACTGTGCTGGGACCAGCAGGGCCAAGCATTCAGATGTGTGTGTCTCTCTCTCTCTCTCTCTCTCTCTCTCTCTCTCTCATTGCTGGAGCACACGGGTGTTATCTACAGGAATTTCTTGAGTCCATTTGTTTTGCCACTTCTGGGGCCACCGAGGGCATTTATTTTTAGTCCCGCTCACTTTCGCTGCTACTTTAATGCCAATCTTTCTATTTACAGGCTAAAACTCCTCTCAGGACAAGCTGACTTCTGAGTCAGCAAAGCAGTTTTCTCTCGAGGGAGAGGAGGCTAGTTAGTGACAGGAAGTCAGGAAAACAGCCTGAGTGTCAGGCACAAAGGTTGTGTCCCTGCCCTCGAGTCAGCCTCTAAAGCACTTGCCGTAACCAGTGAAAAACTGTTAAATACGTAGGTTAATCCTTCTCATTCACTGAAACAAGTGAATCTTACAGTCCCACTGACTGTTTTTCCATTGACATTAGATTCAGATAATCTCAGGAACTGTGGGTAAATAATTTTTTAAACATTGTTTGCTAAACGCAGCTCTAAGACTTTAGTCTTTTAATTCAGGTAGATTCTGCATCGTATACTTTGAACGTTACGATGCCCCATCTATGTATCAGGAAACCTGTCCACAGAAGGGGGGGAGGTACAGCCCTTGGGTGGTATGAGAATTTGAACCCGGGCATTCTGTCTCCAGACACTAAGCATGCCCACAATCTAAAACACCTAACTCAGGACTACTTCCCGCTAGAATATTTCTGTTGATTTTTGGCGACTCAGGTAGTGGAGTCAGTTGAAAGCAATCCAGAATTAGGCAGTCTCACCTGTCCGGATGACGTTATCCTAACACAGTCTTATTGTTGAGGGATGGTCTTCCATCCCTCTCCCATTTTCATTTAAAAAGAAAAAGCTGCTAGTGTATCTTCAGCGAGGTGGGAGGGGGGTTTCTACAAGGACTACAGAGCTTGGTTCTTGTCTAGGGCACATTGGCCGAGTCGCAGCATATTGGGGAGCTATTAGTTTCTGTGGCGGGTGGACAGCTAAGTCAGCACGAGAGTTTCAAATGCACTGGGAGCAGAGCGGGGCCCACGCTTGCATTTCTGAGTTTCCAGACAGAACTGGTGTTGCTGGGCCCTGATCACACTCGGAAATCATTCCCTCAAGGTTAGGAGGCTAAGATTCCACCACAGCAGAAGGGACTATGTCATTTTAGGGACTGGACTGCACATCTCTTGCCCCCATAAGCTGTCCTGCCCATCACTGGATGGACACAGGTGACAAATGCTGGTCTTAAGGCTGACAGTGTGGTGACAACCTGAGGCAGGCCAAACTCAGTCAAGATGCCTTAACAGCCATGCACCATAAATAAGTTCTAAAGTCTCTCTTCTCTTCCCCAGGAGCTCTATTCTTGAGGGGCTCCCTCCCTTGCTCGAAACCAGTGGTCCAGTAGGGAGCCCCGGTTCTTGTCCCCTGATGTTTTGCCATCAGGCCCTGGCCCTGTCCAGGCTCTCAACCCTTACCTGATGTAAATTCCTCTCCAGTTTCTCTGCCTGAGGGTTGCCACAGTCTCCATCCAAATCGACACGGCAATGCAAGCAGCCTAGAGTGGCCTGAAAAGCCAAGGGTCCTATCGCTTCTAGGCTTCTCACTGGCTCTAGGGCTGAGCCTTGCTCCCTCCCTACTTCACCCAACTTTTCCCTCTTGGTTCCCACCAGTCACCTGCTGTGAGTACACCCAGGGACCCACCCCCTTCCCCAGGCCTGTGCCTGCACCGTTACTCATGGTATTCCCGTCCACTTATCCACTGGATAAGTGTGCACAGAGATCTGCCCTTGAATGAGGCCCTCAGGTCCTCTCTTCACCAACCAGGTGAGGTCTGGCTGCTTCGCCATGGTCCCCGGTGCCTATCACACGGGTGTCACGTACTGGGAATACTTGTCCTACCTGCCTGTTTGCATCTCTGTATCTTCTAGGCCCCTTAGAAAGGGCCTAGAATTTGTAACTTGGGACCAGGTTCCTGACCTCTAAAGATTCTTTGGGCACTGATGAGTATTCCTAGGTGGAGAGGCTCTATGCTATAAAATCCACTCTTCCCTCTGCCTGTGGGCATACCGTCACCTCATCTTTGTGCCACTTTATTACCTAAAAACTGTGCGCTTTCCACACTGATCTGCCGGGGGGGAGTGTGTCAGTGAGGGTACGTCGGCCTCATTTCCCTGTGAGTAGCAAGCTTCCAAGACCCAGGGAAACAGTAGCAGCAGCTAACTGGTAAAGTTAGAAATTTGACGTAGGGGACCCGGATTTCACTTTGGACATGTTTTGGTGCTCTTTGGTCACGTTGGTAGCAACCCACTCTTGCTTGAATCTCGTCACTTTTGTAAGATCATCTGCAGAGGTGGAATAGTGTCTGGCTTTGTCAGATTCAGGTCTAAGAGCTTGGGGACGATTGGGAAAACATAGGCTATCACACACGTAGTGGGGGAGAACTTCTGTGACCTTTGGCTGCTATCTGCCTGTTGTATGATTAAGCCCTTAATACGGATCTGCTCACTTCTCTCCAGAGCTTGTAGTCCAGACTGTCTTTGGAACATTGATTTTCTTTTTTTTAATTTTTTTTTTAACGTTTATTTTCATTTTTGAGAGACAGAGAGACAGAGCCTGAGTGGGGGAGGGGCAGAGAGAGCCGGAGACACAGAATCCGAAGCAGGCTCCAGGCTCTGAGCTGTCAGCACAGAGCCCGACGCGGGGCTCGAACCTACCAACTGTAAGATCATGACCTGAGCTGAAGTCAGATGCTTTACTGACTGAGCCACCCAGGTGCCCCTGGAGCATTGATCTTCTGATCTGACTTCCCCACTAGACCAAATGCCATGAAAGAAAGGACCAAGTCCGTAGTTACTGTGTCCACCCCCCACCCCCACGCCCTGGCCATGCCTCGTGGTGCTCAGTAGATGGATGTCCAGTGGTTGTAAGCAGAAGTACAAGGGACGCCAGCGTGAATCTACCACCTACTCAGGGAACCTGCAGATGAGTTAATAAGTCAGGTCTCGGGAAGGCTTCTTAGAAACACGAAAGACTAGGGGCTGTCTACAACTCAACAGTATTTGGTGGGAAGAATTAAGTGGTAACACGTGAAGTAATTTGCAAGTGTATTTAGGGGAAGTGTGAGGTTATAACATCCGAACCCGGGAAGCAATTTGCAAATGTTGTCTATCAGCAAGGTTTTATCATCTCCTTTGCTGGGCAAGTTGCAAGCCCGGCCCCACCCCCTACCGCCAAAAGCATATACATAAATGGCTATATACATAAAGGCTCCTAGCCAGGAGGGCCAACCCAGAAGACCTGAGTTGGTGGCAAAATCATCCACTCCAGCCAGTGGTCCCCATCTTCTAGTTTCTGCCCCCAAAGTTACCTTTTAAAAACAAGAGCGTGCATGCCCTTCCCTAACTCTATCCACCCGTGGAACATTTTTAAAATACAAAGAAGTCAAAGGCTCTCCAAGCAAACATTAAGCACCCCCCTCTTTTTTTTTTTTTTTTTTTTTTTTTTTTTTTTTTTTGCATAATCTCTGTACTAAGTCTCCCAGCACCCAGCAGGCATCCTTGTGCTTAATTTAGGGCCCCCATATAACCAGCAGGCCTAAGCTTTCCCGGAACACATCGCACGAAGGAAAAAATAGGCTAACTTGAAGGTATCACCTGCCCTCTCAGGGCGTTGCTGCTGCGGGGCTAGTGTATCTAACCAGGTGGCATTAGCCATGCTTAGAGCTTTTACTGCTAAGTCAACAAAACAGGTTAGCCAAGGGACACCAATTCATATTGAAAAGGGCAGAGTGAAATGATCCAGCAAGATTTCTGCTACAGTGAAGTCTGCAAACTAAAAAGCGATCAGTCCTCCAATTTCCTAGCTAAAAATTCTTCAGCTGGGGAGAGGGGGAAAAAAATGTCCCTGGACCACTTCTGCTCAACAGATATATCTCCTCCGTCACCTCTGCAGAAGGTATTTTGGGGCCCTTTGTCTTGGAAGTGGTCTTCATGCTGTGCCCTGAGAACTCTCTTGAGATTGACTTAAAGTAGAAGGGAACACACTCGACCATGCTGAGTCTATCAACTAACCATCTAGAGAGAGGCACACCCTGAACAGCTCTCCTAAGGCAGGTACATGTGTCATAAACATCATTACAGACCTTATCACAGCCCTTTGAGGCATTTAATGTCTTCTAGGCTAGTAGGTGAAGGTGACTTTCCAAAGAACGGTCAGTAGCCACAGTAAACGTAATTATGACTTGACATAAAACAGGTAACCGCCTACCCTTGATCGTTCTTCTTTCTACCAAAAAGGACAGCTTCACTCACGTTCTGTAAGAAATGGAAAACGCTCTAGATATTTAATCTGAGGTACCTATTTACCTATGCTGTGCTCTGAGTCTTCCCATCTTTGGCTCAAAACGCAAAGCCATGTGCCTGAGAGCTGCCTACTCCCTTGATCTTATGGCCATGTTTGAGGAGTTCTTGTGGTCTTATCAGTTTGATACTTGTGGAGTAGAAGGGGCTTGGAACTACTTTTCATCGCGTCTCGAGCAGTAGGTGGTAGTAAAACTGCTCCCGTGAAATCAAATTGATGATTATTTGACTTTACGAAAGGCAGAAACACTTCAATCAGGACTTCTTCAAAGCAAGGGGACTGCCGTGCCCTTACTACCTTTGCTTATTGTGGTAAAGTCTCAACAGTTGGCTGCACTTGGCCTTTACGCACGCATCAGGCATCTGGGGCCGCAGGCTGGAAAAGGAAAGAATCCTAACAACACAGGACAGACATCACAGCTAAATGTCCCATGGAGTAGCAACAGGCTGCTGCCCGGAAGGAGGTGCTCCGGCTTGAGGAAGCTGTCACTTGCCTGGTGATCCTCCTTAAGGAGTCCAGACTCACATGTTCATTCCTCGGCCTGAGGCTCGTGATCGCCGTGACACTTTCCCGCGGTGCTACAGGCTGCCTCCAGTGTATTTGCTCCTTGCCCTCCAGGTTTCCTCTTACTGCCGGCTTCACCAACCGACTCCCGAAGTTAGAGAAGTTTCTGCCTACTCATTTTCCTGGTTGCTGGCCACATCTGAATACCCCTCATAACACCTTGGTTCTTCCAGACTCTGGCTTGAAAATGTGGTACCCCACAGCCTAATCCTGAGCACCTGGGCTGGAGGAACACGTGCTAAAACTCCCAGGTGTCTGCCATCGGGCATACTACACTACTGAACTTCAACCTCTCTTGTTGGCCTAAGTTCCAGGCCGGGATATCAGGGCACAGCTGCCCATCCCCCATCCTAGAATATTTTATATGGCTACCGTGAGCACGTATGGATGTGGGGAGGATTTGGGAAGAAGGGATGTAGAGAAAACGGCCAAAAGCCGGCCTATATGGCCTGGGACTTTGAACTTCAGACAGGAGCCAGTCTGGGTTGGCTTGGGATCCATTCCTCCTTCGGCCAACCCCGGATTCTATCCACGTGAAAAATGATGTGCCTCTCTTCCTTGGAAGAATTTAAGTCTTGAACGGGCTCCTACTTTTCACTACTCATGGCACCACACGTGTTTCACACGTGGACGTAGGGGAGCCAAGGTGACCCTCACCTGCCTCTTCCAAGGTGAACATAGAGCTTCAGCTAACCCATCTCAGCAGTTCAAGTGCATCCCCAGCTTCCTGTAGGATAAAGTTAACCCCACATGGAAAGCTATCACATGTTAAATTAAAAGAATAGGAACAGAACATGCACCAAAAATGAATCTTTCTCCCACCTCCTGGCCGGTTAGCAATAGTTTCTGGCATCTCAGTCTTTCGAGATGTTACGGAAAGTATAATGCACGGCACTATTGTGAGAAATCGTTGAATAAGTTGGGATTGCTCATCCATTAATGATTCATGTTCCAGTCTGCAAATTCTTGTAGGCAGGACTTTTCCAGGCTCTTAACATGTGTGGCACATTAGAGGCTATCTCCAGGACTCGCCTTTTTCAAGGGGAAAGCATTTCAGCGAACAGTCCGGGGGAGCCTGTCGGGTCTTGTACATTCCCTTAAAGATAATACTCCTCTGGCTGCTGTACGCGGAGACATGTGACCAACCCAAACGTGCTCGGGCGGCCAGCCAATCGCGGAGGGCAGAAAAGCCCGTCCCTGCTTCACATGCTCGCTCGGGACAGCTGGACCAAAGGGCAGGGGGGCGGTCGGAGGCTTGAAGCCCCCACGTACTGCCCTGCCGGAAAGAGGCTGCTTGACCGCACACTGTAAAGTTGGCTCACTTTAGGAGACACGTGACTGCAGGCAGGCAGGCCGGCCTCCTAGGCCACCGGGCTGCAGGAGCTAGGGACTCTGAAATGGGTACTCGGGACGGGGGCACCTTCCTGCCCCACTGCCGTAGAGCTGGCCAGCAAGCCCCGTGCTGTCCTGTCAAGATCACTCCGGGGACCCGCCAGGCTTCCCGCGGAATCCTTAGAAGGGCTTGCTGTCGCCTGCCCAGCAAAGTTGTGCGGCTCCAAGCGGAGCGTGGCTGAGCACAGGGCTCCCGGGCCCAGTGCGGCAGACCCTGGGGACTCCACCGCCGTCACCACTGCCACTCGCGCTACTCCCTTTGATCTATTGTTTGGAATGAAGGCTAATTACACAGTCACCAGATTAGGGCTCAATTCCTCTCGAGGAAATCTCACCGGGAACCAAGAGCAGCAAACTAACCTGATTAAGTCTTCGTTCCGCTCCCCTCCCCCGTTCAGCTGTACGCGAGACCCAAGAGGTTTACAAACACTGCGCGAAGGGGAGCGAGCCGGGGAGGAACACCCGGTGGGGAGTCCTATTTGAACCCGTACTCCAGAGCGACCACCGGGCGCCGGGGGAGTCGCAGTCCGGGTGAGCAGGCTGTGCACTTGTAGTGGCTCCCCCGGAGCCCGCCCGCTGCCGCCCATTGAACGTGCGCCCGCTCCCCGCCGCCGCCAGGGTCTCGCTGCCGGGACCTGCACCCGGCGCCCCGCGTCCCCGCGTCCCCGCACACGCCCACCTGCGTCCATCGCCCACTCACCCCCCACCGCCACCACCTCAAGTCCCAGGAGCGCACCCCCGGTTCCCGAGCGCGTCTCGGCCCGACCCGGCCCTCTGCCTCCTTCCTAACACTCCGCCTGGCAGACAGAACCATTGTTCAGTGGCTCAGAAGCCCACATTCCCCAGCCCCGACCAAGCAGGGTGAAAAACGAGGCAAAGCAGTGGCTCTGGGGGAGACAGTGTTAGGGAATGAAGAGTTCAGGCCAGGCTTTAGGATACCCCAAATCCCGCTGTCCGCCCGCCCCCCCCTCCCCCAAGCCCGGCTCCCCGTAGCCGCGGCGATGACAGTCGGCTCAGAGGCGCCACCAGGGTTGGGAGGGAAAGAAGGCGAGCTGAGCGGAGAGGCGCCTCCTAGGAGGGGGGTGGGCAAAAGGAGACCCGGGCCTCGCCCCCCCCCCCCCCCCTCCACCCCCTACTGGCGCCCAGGCTGGGTCCGGGCAGCCAGCGGAGGGGCGCGTCCTCACTCACCCGCTCCGGTGGCGCGGCTCTCCCGGGGCGCCCAGCACAGCGCGAGCAGCAGCCAGAGCGCCCAGCGCGCGGACGTGCCCATGGTGCCCGCCTGGATGGTGCCGCCGCTCGCTCCGCACAACAAGTTACCAGCCCTTCGCGAAGGAGGAAGGAGGTGGGGGCGGGGAGGGGGGAGGGGGGAGGAGGAGGGGAAGGAGTTAGCAAGGGGGAAAGGGAGCGGGGAAGAAGAGGGCACCCCCCCTCCCCTACAACTTGCACAATCTCCTCCCCACCAGCCACCCACCCACCCACCCACCTCCCCGGGCTGCAGCACCAGTGCAAGCCGAGCCGGCGGGCAGAAGATAATGCAGGCGCTGCAGAGGAGGGGAGGGGAAGGAGGGGGTGGGGTGGGGAGCCGAGAGCAGAGGAGCAAGGCAGAGGAGAGCGGAGCCGGCCGCGGAGCACCCACACTGGCGGCTGCCTCCGGAGCGCGGGGTGAGCTGCGAGGAGGGGGCAGGAGGGGGAGTGGTCAGCGAGGGGTGAGGGGGGTGTAAGGGGGTGGGGAGCGGCGGCTCCAGCCCTCCTTTCCCCTAGACGCGCCGCTTTTATAAGCTCCGGGCAGCCAGGTGCCTGCGCAGGGGGTGTGCGAGTCTGAGTGCGAGCGTGTGCGTGCGTGAGTGGCCGTGGCCGTGGCCGCCGCCGCCACCGGGACTGCTCCTGGGGCCCGGCGGCTCCGCGCGTCCGCCCGGGGCTCACGGGGGCCCGGGGCGGCCGCTGGTTGGCTCGCGCGCCGCCCTCGCCTCCAATCCCCGGTGCCTGCCCTAATTTCCTGATCCAGGGAACCTGCCGCCGCAGCAGCTGCACGCTCCCTGCGGTCGTTACTGTACCCTCCCGGCGGCCGGCGGCAGTAGTTAGCGCTGATGCAACTGCTGCTGCTGTTGCCATCGCCTTCCCGCTAACGGGGCTGGCCGCCCGGGGGGACTTGCGGCTTCCAAGGGCAACACGCATCTCTCTCTCTCTCTCTCTCTCTCCCTCTCTCTCTCCCTCCCCCCTTTCCTGCACCCCAGAGAGGCTGGTACTCTAAGGCTGGTAGGTAGCGTCTTCCTCGGGCCTCCTGTCTCCACCCGAAAGTGATGGAGCCCCGGGGGGGGGGGGGGGGGGGGGAGGGTCTCAACTGCACGCCGAGGTGCCATTTTCGCCAAAAGTGAAATGTGCCTTTAAGCGAGAGCGTGTGTGTGCGCGCGCGAGGGTGCGTGCGTTTGTGGTTTGTTCTCGGTAATGGAACGGGACTGAAATAACCCAGCCTGGGCGGACGGAATTTGCTAGCGCAGCCCTGCCTTCGCTCATCCACGATTATAGTTAATTGATAATTGCACAGAACGGTAGTTTGAGGGCCTGTAATTAAAAGCTTAACCTTTTCTTGTTTGGGGGAAGGGGGGAACCTGGGTTGGTGGTTCCTGATACACTTTGTAACATTCAATTATGAGGCTTAGGGAAAGAGAAAAAGGAAGTCAAGGCCAGGATTCCTTTTAAGGACTGATTCTTGTTTGGTGCCTGGCGGTACCTGAGCTTATGATTTGTTGTTTGGGGTGCTTCGTCTTTCTCTCACACTTTCCCCTGGTTGAGGTGCGGGGTCTGCTGTGGTCTTTTAAGCACTTCATGAGAGTTGCAGGGCGTACCAAGCTATTTGGCTTTTAAGTTTTTATATTGGATGACCCCACATTCACAGGTTTCGAGGGGATCTCATTCTAGCACGAGTCTCTTGGTGATCTGGTGGGCACTGCTTAGCTATATTCTCTTTGCTCCAGTGCTTCTGGACATTTGTCAAGGCTGGCCACCAGATGGGATGTTCGTTAGGAACTTCCTGTCTCCAGGAGATGGCCAGAGGGGAAAACTTCAGGTCAGGACACACTTTGCTGGGGCCAGAGGATGTCAGGGTGGTGACTGATCAGCCTTCAAGGGTTCCATCCTGTGTGTTGGTGGAGTGTGGCACTGTAGGGCTTTTTGCATGCTGTTTTGCCCAGCCTGTGCTTGTGCACTCCGCACGAACTGCAGCAGCCATACACATGGGGCATGTGAAACGGAATCCAAATTTGTTGTAGGCCGTTCAGCAGTGAAAACGCATGCAAGGGTTGTTCCCCTCGTGGGCGTGAAGGTGTACAGCCTTCGGGGCACATCGTCTCTGGTATCCTCAGGGTTCTGAGAGACCGTCTGAGAGTGAGCTGTGTCACTTTCCAGAGGAAGAGATGAGTGGAAATGATATGGGAAAAGCGCCACGTTAATAAATAGTCATGTGGCTTGTTTCTAATAGTTTGCTCGGAGATCAGTGCCTGGGTACCACGACCTAAACACGAGTATGACAGAGTAGGCACACGGCTGACACACACGTGTTGTGATTTCTGGGTATAAATAAACCGCCGGTGAATTTAGCTGAGGCTCTGGGCTCCATCGTGGCGCTTTATTGTTGCTTCGAAAGGAAGCGTAACTCTTGGCTCTACCTCTGATTGGCTGTGCAGTGTAGGAAAATCACGGTGCCTCCCTGTGCCTGCCTTCTGCCCTGTAAACTGAAAACAAACCAGTCCACATAAAGTCAGAATGCTCTCTGGTCTCAGGGACCAGCTTGCTGCAAAGCATTGATGGTTAGAAGAAAATAGCTATAAGAAGAAAGGAGTTTGACGAAGAGAGAAAAGGGCTGGATAACCAAGATGATGACGTTTATCACGAGTGGAGACTGGTGTGGTTGAACTAGCTGGTCTCAGAAGGGTTAACACCGCTAGTTCCAGGAGCCTTCAGGGAAATGCAGAGGCAGCCATTCACTCCCACAGTCCATCACATTCATTTTTGTTGTTGTTGAGACAACACACATCGGGCATCCTTGGCTCGTGGTCCCTGTGTTATGCGGTGGGCATATGGAGATGCCTCCCCAAGGAACTCAAGGTCTGCTGGGGAAGGCAGAGAAGCAGCAGCTCCGGCATCCTCTGCACAGCCCAAGGAATGCTCCAGGTGCTATAAGATGACAGGGGAAGAGTAGCTAATCTGGCTGGGGAACGAGCGTGTCCAACAAGGCTTTCCAGAGCCAGTGTCTTGGGGCTGAGTAGACGCATCATGTTTCTTCCATGTTTATTCCAGTTCTTAGGACTGGTGGGCACGTGCTGGGATTCCACCTTCCGGCTCCCCTGTTGGTTGGGCGGGACTGAAAGACGAATTTTGGCCAATTATTTGTGAGAAGGCACAGGGCGCCACTTGGGGACTGGAGCATTTCATGGCTTGCAGTGAGACCCCGTCTTTTGTCTGCCGTCTGATGACCAGAAATGCTCAAGCTAGGACTGCTTCGTGAACCCGATCTGTGGATGACTATGTGAGTAATTCTCTGCTGTCTATATGGGTCTGGCAGTGGTCACGTAGAGTAGAGGTCAGCAAATGGCCAGCGGCCTGCTTTTGGAGGGCTTAGGGATCTAAGAACAGTTTCTACATTTTTAAAAAAGGATTATACCAAAAACAACCACCCCCAAAACAACAAACGGACAAAACAAAGAAGAAAAATATGTAACAGAAACCCTATGTTGCTCGCAAAGCCTGAAATATTTGCCACCTGGGTCTCGGGAGAAGCATTAACTAGCATTAACCCTGGCTGACTCACTGGGAGAATGGAGAAGGAAGGTGGGGTTGAGCAAGTTAAGAAAAAGGCAAAAGAGAATCAGGTATTCAGGGCCATGCCAGGGATGCAGGATGTTTCAAGGGTGAGTTTCAAGCGGGCCAATGGGGTGAAAGAAGGCCGCGGAGGAAAGGTCAGGACTGGATTCTGTGGAGACCTGTACGTCATGGTGACTTTGCTCTCCATCCTGAAGGCCGTGGCGAGGTGATGGGCTTTTTTTTTTTTTTTTTTAACTTTAAATAACTATTTAAAATGATTTTACTTTAATTTAGTAAGTCATATAATTCACTAAGGAGTAATTATAAAATACAGAGGAAAAAAGTGTTTGAAACCTTACTCTGAGTATTGAGAGAGATTAACATATTCCATCTCTTAACTTTTAAAAATATATTTAATTTTATCCTCCGGGCACAAATTATATCGACATTCCTATCATCGGAACAGTTATGGCTCTCTTTATTTGCTAATTTACTTCTGTAAATATTAAAAAAATATCCACGGGCCCACTGCTGCTCCCGAGTAACAGAATATTGACAATAACACCTACCTATGGAGGTCATTCCCTATGAACACATCTAGTCTACTGTTATTTTGAGTTTTGATTGGAGCCCTGATATCCGGTGCAGTCTAGAACGTTCACACTGGCAGTGGTATGAAGAATGACATATTTGGGAAGCAGGTAAGATGAGAAGAAGAACACTTAGGGGCCTTGGTAGTGAGGGGAATGTGTAAACAAGAGGAAGAAACTATTTTTGTGCTCATTCGTGTTCATATAATTTCTTTGTGAGATTTTTCTTTTTATTTTTTCTTTTATTTTTCTTTAAAAATTTTTTTTTAATGTTTATTTATTTTTGAGAGAGACAGAGACAGAATGCGAGTGGGTTGGGACAGAGAGAGAGGGAGACCCAGAATCTGAAGCAGGCTCCAGGCTCTGAGCTGTCAGCACAGAGCCCGACGCGGGGCTCGAACTCACAAGCTGTGAGATCATGACCTGAGCTGAAGTCGGACACTCAACCGACTGAGCCACCCACATGCCCCAAGATTTTTCTTTTTCAAAAATTTTTTTAAATGTTTATTTTTGAGAGCGAGAGAGAGAGAGAGAGAGAGAGCGCGCGACCATGGGGGAGGGGCAGAGAGAGAGGGAGACACAGAATCCCAAGCCGACTCCAGGCTCTGAGCTGTCAGCACAGAACCAAGATGTGGGGCTCGAACCCACGAACTGAGAGAGCACAACCTGAGCTGAAGTTGGGCGCTTCACTGACTGAGCCACCCAGGCGCCCCTGTGAGATTTTTCTCCTCAGTCCTTTGCTTGTATCTCTTAGAATGGAGTTTTCCAAAAACACATAATTCATGAGGCTCCCTAGCAATGGCGGCTAAAAGCGCAGGTTCCCAGATCCTCCCTTGGAGATCCTGACTCAGTGGATCCCAAGAGGGCCGTGTGTGTTATCTCAGTCCAGTTGATTCTTAGGATGGACTGTGGTTAAGAAACGTTGCTAGAGAATGTCTCCTTCGCTGCAATTTGAACAGCCAGGCAGCTTCACTGTTCTCAGATATGCATACATGTCTTTGTCCAATGTCTCCAGGGCTGGCAGGGTGGGGCCCCAGAAAATGCAAGTGCGAACATGGGACGTTTCCTTTTCTTTAAGCCCTGTGCACTAGCAAATAGGGGCAGCAGAAGGCATCCTCGAACCGATAGTTTGAAGCACTAATTACTGCCTTTTCTCCCCCGTAGCTGTGCCATAGGGAGAAGTGACGTAAACTTTCTCCCTTCAAAAGATTTTGTAACTTCTGGGGCCTCCGCCAGATCCTTTTCTGATCGAGTGACAGGCCAGTGACGTGCATGGGATTCACCCCACTCCAGGCTCTGTGAGCAGGGCCTGGTGGTCTAAACCCGTGGGCATGAACCCCAGCTTCTGTCAGAAATGACCCGGAGGTCTTATGAAAACATGGATTGCTGGGCCCCACCCCGGACTTGCTGTTTCACCAGGTCTGGGACGGGGCCTGAAGATTTGTATTTGCAGCAAGTTCCCAGGTCATGCTGATGCCACTGGTCAGGGAACACACTTTGAGAACCAGTGTTCTAAACCCCTCAACATAACTTACCCCCCTCAGCCCCTGTGATTGATTCAGGGGCCTCAACCTGTTAGCCCATGGCCTCTGGCCACGCTGCTGGGATGTTTCAGCCCTAAGCATTTAACTCAGGCCTGTCTCCTTGCAGCGAAATACAAGACTTTTCTTGGCTAGAAAGGCACCCTCTTTAGAGCAACGTGGTGGATGGACATTTGGCCGGAACGTGTACAGACATTGTGCCACCGTGAAGGAAGCCGGTTTGAAGGCCAGCCTGACTCACGGAGAAGAGGAGGCTGAGAAAATCAGAGAGACGGCCCTCAAACTTGACCCCCGGCCTGAGGCCAATCTCCTGCAAGTTGTGATTCTGTAGGACTTCCCGCTTACCTGAGCCCGTAAATTCCCTTTGTTTGCATTAGACCTTTTGGATTGAGTTTTCACTTAGTAAGAAGTAACTGACTGACACAGGTGCCCTCTTTTTTTAAATTTTCTTAATGCTTATTTTTGTGAGAGAGACACAGTGTGAGTGGGGGAGGGGCAGAGAGGGAGACCCAGAATCCGAAGCAGGCTCCAGGCTCTGAGCTGTCAGCACAGAGCCCGACACGGGGCTTGAACCCATGAACTGTGAGATCTGAGCTGAAGTCAGACGCTTAACCGACTGAGCTGTCCAGGTGCCCCTCGAGGTGCCCTCTTAAAGGATGTAGTGGGCATCCTATAAAGCACTGGGCAAAACTCCATCCAGTGAAGGTAACTTGCCCATCCTGGAGGGAATTCAGAGGGTAGCGTACTAGGAAAGACTCTGCTAAAAGCTACCTTCTTGTGCATCATGGTCAAGTCAGCTCCCCACCCCTCCCTCAACCCAAATCAAATGCTCAGTGCCCCTACTGAGGATTACGTTCTCGCAAAACCACGTTAGAAATCCCAAGGCCGAATGCTGTTTTGCAGGCTGCTTTTGAACAATTTCAGAAAGTAAAAATGTACCCAAACTTGGTAAAGAGTTTACAGCCGGAATAAAACTCCAAATAGGTGAGGATGAGGTTAGACCAGTGGTTCTCAACTGCCAGTCATCTTGTCCCCATGTCCCCTGCTCCCCCCACCTTTCCTCCACCCCCCAGAACATTTGGCAGTGTCTGGAGTTTTAGTTTTCATGCCTCTGGGACAGGTACTAATGACATACAGTGGATAGAGCCCAGGCTGCCGGTAGACAAACAGCCTACAAGGCACAGAACAGGCCCCCACAACAAAGAATGATCTGTCTGGTCCAAAATGTCAGTGGTGCCACGGCTGAGACATCCTGAGCTACCCAGAGAAGTCAGATGATTCTGTAATGTGCAGTATGTAATGAGTAGGGTCAGGGGACATTATTTGGAAATTGGATGGCTCGGTAGAAAGATGTTCTCTCTCTGAACAAAGAAAGCACGATTGGGGGTTTGTTCAGTAGAAAAACAGATGGGAATGCAGCATCAGAGGGCAGTAGGGGGATTTACCGACCTGGGAAAAGTAAAGTGAACCACACGAAGTTTATATTTCAAATTGAAGTAGACTATTATAGAACATCCACAGCCTGGTTGCATTGTGACACAGCTGTCCTGTATTTTCAGGGTTCGGGGTTTTGTTTTGCCTGTTTTTCAATCAAGGAACGAAGCGCCGGACCAGTTTTGAGTTTATTTTCCAGAAACTCTTGATATTTAATTCCTAAGATTCTGGCCTCGAATTTGATTGGTCTCATATGTTGTAACCACAGTTTATAGGTTTTGGGACGTAGTGCAATAGCATTTAAAACACACGAGGGGCGCCTGGGTGGCTCAGTTGGTTAAGCGTCTGACTTTGGCTCAGGTCATGATCTCATGGTTTGTAGGTTCAAGCCCCGCGTCGGGCCCTGTGCTGACAGCTCGGAGCCTGGAGCCTGCTTTGGATTCTGTGTCTCCCTCTCTCTCTGTTCCTCCCCCGCTAGCACTCTGTCTCTCTCTCTCTCTCTCTCTCTCAAAAATAAAGATTAAAAAAAATAATAAAACACACATACACAGGGAGTTTCTAAGGAAATGGGGACTTTGTGGCTGCTATGGAGCCAGCTAAGCCTAAATGTTCATTAGGGCATAAGAATTTTAATCTGCAAGTTAGGAGTAATGCAGCAAGGTCTTTAAGTATCTACTATTTCATCACGATAATTCAATTTTTAAGCTTTTAGGAGTTTTGTGAAAGTGGATAGTTGAAGTATCTAATTTTCTTTCTTTTTTTTTTTTTTAATTTTTTAAATGTTTATTTTTGAAAGAGAGCGAGAGAGAGCCAGAGCACGAGTGGTGCATGGGTCAGAGAGAGAGGGAGACACAGAATCCAAAGTAGGCTCCAGGCTCTGAGCTGTCAGCACAGAGCCCGACACGGGGCTCGAACTCACCAACAAATAGCAAGATCATGACCTGAGCCGAAGTTGAACGCTTACCTGACTGAGCCACCCAGGTGCCCCTAGCTACTATGTTTTTTAAGTTGCATTTATTTATTTTGAGAGACAGCATGAGTGGGGGAGGAGCAAAGAGAGAGAGGAAGACAGAATCCCAAGCAGGCTCTAAACTGCCAGCGTGGAGTCTGATGCGGGGCTCCAAACCACGAACCGTGAGATGGTGGCCTGAGCCGAAACCGAGAGTCAGGTGCTTAACCCCGAGCCACCCAGGCACCCTGAGCTGCTATTACTGATAATGACATTTCTTGTCAGCAGCAGCCTCCCCTCTGTAAAAGACATGGAAGCGACTGCAGGTGTGGGCCCTGGGGTGGGAAAAGGTGGGTGCAGTGGTCCTGCCCCCTTGCCTGCACACTCAGATCCCCTGGAGAGCTGGTCAGAATATCGACACTGAAGTTCTACCCTAGGCCAGTTGGGAAATGAAGTTTGGAAGTGGAGCTCGGGTGTGTGCTTCCTAGGCGACTGGCATTCTACGTGTGGATGCCTTGGTGTCGAGCCTGAAGCTGTAGGCTGGCCCAGGGCAGCGTAGAAGCACGGTGGGGTAGTTGCTGGAACAGGCTTCATCCTCAGGGAGACGGGGAAGTCGTGGCGGCCTGCTGCAGAAGGAACAAAGGCAAGTCCAGTGTTCCAGAATGTTCTCCCAGCCTTCCCTGTGCATCCTGCTCCCGGCCCTGACATCTCTCAGGCAGCTAGATGTGTCATCTGTAAGAGAGCCAAGGACCACGGGAGGTCAGAAGCTCTGCAGAGCCAGACGGTCAGGCACCCAGCTGGCGTCTACCTATCAGTGACGGATTACATATCACCGGTCTCAGGCCTGTATGAGTCAGTCTACCAACATGGATCTGCTGTGGGGCCAGCCACTTGCCAGGTGACAGGAGGGCAGTGGCCAGATAGCGATGTGGCTGCTGTTGGGGGTGAGTTGTTACTGTTGTGTTTGCTTTTTCTGCAGGAGCCAAAATTCAGGCTTGTTCAGTGGTAATTGACAGTCCTTTCTTCTAAGGAAGTTTCTCTCGGATTCGCTGCCAATAGGAAGTGTGTTATTCTTCAGAGCACTGTAGCATTCATTTATCGAGTGCCCACTCAATTATGAGGCATGACAGAGTTTGCCATCTAAGAGAGGAAAGGCCACTTAATGATTCCTGGAGTCAGAAGTCGGGAATAAATGGATAGACAGATCAAAGGCTTAAGGGGATTCCATTGTAATTGGAGGAGTACTTTTAGCAGGAGCTGAGCCCTCCCCTGAAATCTTTAAAGGAGCCCTGGAATAAATTGTGTGGGAGAGAAAGTATGGTTTTGAACATAAACGAATAATGATTTCAGCAGATCATCGGATAGGATCACAAAGTGCAGGCTGTGGCTTTGATAACTATGGTGGGAATACAATGAACACCTGCTAGAAACTGGAATTCTATCTTGCAATCTTAAGAATTATTTCCCCCCATCCCGGAGAAATGGAGCTCTCTCGGAAGGTGTGTTTATTACAGCAGTTTTCTGGGCTGGGTCTGATTGTTTTTCTGGATGGATGGTTCTTGCGTGGGAGGGAAATAGAATGCTTCAACCTTTGGGAGAGGCTTCCTTCTGGAGGTGAAGGATCGTTCTCGGTTACTGACCGATATGGAAGGATGATTGATGGTTAATGACCCCAATCAGAGCTTGTTCCTGAGTTGGCTTGGCTTTGCCTTGGGAAGAAGGTAATGAAAGGCTATTTGGAAGCACAGATCAGAAGTCTTTATAGAGATGGAGGGGGGGATAGTACGGGAACTGGGATAAGGGGATTTGGGAGAAGACACATACCTGAGACCTGCACTAAATCTAATGCTTACGTTTCACCTCCTTAACACTAACACACCAACATCCCTCTTTGCAATCAAAACTTACTCCTTGCCT
Organism: Panthera leo; assembly: GCF_018350215.1. Lineage (NCBI taxonomy): Eukaryota > Metazoa > Chordata > Mammalia > Carnivora > Felidae > Panthera > Panthera leo. Next base: position 8,816,946 of record NC_056691.1, read on the forward strand.
GCCCCCAGACGTAAGCACCTTGAGGGTAAAAGTTATGGTTTAAATATGTGAGGGCCTGCCATGTTTGTGAAATTGAATTAGAGTGAATATATGAGCAGATCTTTTAATCAGGTTCTTTGGTTCTCTCTCTCTCTTTTTTTATGTTTTATTTATTTTGAGAGAGAGAGAGAGAGAGAGAGAGAGAGCATGAGCAGGGGAGGGGCACAGAGAGAAAGAGAGAATCCCAACCAGGCTCCATACCATCAGTGCAAAACCCGATGGGGGGCTCAATCTCATGAATAGCAAGGTCATGACCTGAGCTGGAATCCAGAGTTGGACGCTTAACCAACTGAGCCACCCAGGCGCCCCTTGGTTCTTTGGTTCTCTTGGTGAACTCCTGAGAGGCACCTTTCTGGGAATAAGTGACTGCAGGGAGGTTGACCACCTGACATTTCTTCATTTCTTCCTTTGCTTTTCCAAAGACTCCAACGAAGAACAGAGAGGTGAGGGAGAGAGGGCTGGTTGGCATAAAGATTATTCAGAACGCCTGATAGAAAATCTGTGAAGGTGATAGAAGGTTGTCTCTTTCTTTTCTGGTATAATCTGTCTAGAGGGGCAGTTTTCTAAAGGTGAAACCCAAAAAAAATGAAGGCTGTGTCTTACATGGGGTGAGAAGGATGTCTTGAATTGGCACTCTGCCTTTCTTCTGAGAAGGTTCAAAGCACTCTGCACGCATGACCTCATTACTCCGGGTAGGAGACAGTGGACCCACACTCGGGAATCATCTCCCTTCAGCAGTATGGAGGAGCTGGAACACACATCAGTGCCCTTTCTGAGTCAAAGCGAGTCTTTCCAGATTGTTTGGGTTGTAAATCTCACGGAAAGATGGGCGTCCACACTAAAGGCGGCTAGCTGAAGTCTAGGTGAGGTCTCTTGATTCACCCTATGCCACAGGCTTTACAAAGGCACACTGAACATTTTTGTAGTTTCTTCTTTCCCCCCCAGATGGCCATGCTTAGAGTAGGCTTCCACCTAGCACTTGTTTCTGGAACAAGACAAAAGTAAAAAGACAGAACAAAACAAGAGATACCAAGTAGTGTCTGTTTTCGTTGGCTCACCTCACAAAGAACCTGGAGTCTTAGGGAAGGGTCGTTGAAGAGAGAAATGAAAACATCCTATCTCCCTTTGTTGTTTTCATTAGGATCTCATGGCAGAGAGCAGTAGTGAGAGATTTTGTTAATAACTTGAGGGGGGTGGGGAGCATTACTCACTTGTGGCAGTTAAATTCCTGTGCCTGTCTTTGCAAGGAAATTTTAATCCCATCCAATAAAATTGCTTATTTGCCTTCCCACCCCTCCCTGCCCCCCCCCCCCCCGTACCCCCTCAATCTCTGCCCTGACTCCTGACTGGCTCTCTCAGGAAATCTCAGGAGGTTCTGCCCATGGAAGGAAATTCAGAGAATATGAAAAGGAATGAAACTGTGTCTTGTAGCTCTAATATTTCCTGAAATCAGGTCCACTTCAGGGGAAGATTCGCTGGAAAAATTATTGGAAATATCACAGCAGGGATTTTTTGGAAAATGAAGGCGAAGGCGGGAACTACTTACGTATCAGGTCAATTCTCTTCCCATTTCCCTGGACTCTGATGTGAAATGGTGGTAGTTCGTTTATTTCTGCTAACAGGTCTGGTACCTTGTCAGATAGAGGAGAATCTTTATTTTCTTCATCACCAAAGCACCTCTGGAAGGAAATGTTACTGGCCATTTAAATCTTGCTCAGCTATAAATACTTGTTCTGTATCTAGACTTGGCAGTGTGCACGTTGAGTTTACACCATAGTAACAAGGCGACTGTGCCTTTTCATGTGGCTGTCTGGATTTTGGAGGGCTCTTTGTGTTTTTCTCCTCACATACTCCCCTAATTAAAAAAAAAATCTTCTTGGGGGTGTGGTAGGAATCTTTGATTTATTTGTATTGAATAGGAGACTGTGGGAGCGCCTGGGTGGCTCAGTTGGTTGGGGGTCCAACTTCGGTTCAGGTCATGATCTTCCAGTTCTTGAGTTCAAGCCACATGTCAGGCTTAGAGCCTGGAGCCTGCTTTAGATTCATTCTCTCTCCCTCTCCCTCTCTCCCTCTCTCCCTCTCCCTCTCTCCCTCTCTCCCTCTCCCCCTCTCCCCCTCTCCCCCTCTCCCCCTCTCCCTCTCTCCCTCTCTCCCTCTCTCCCTCTCCCCCTCTCCCCCTCTCCCCCTCTCCCCCTCTCCCCCTCTCCCCCTCTCCCTCTCCCTCTCCCTCTCCCTCTCCCTCTCTCCCTCTCCCTCTCTCCCTCTCCCTCTCTCCCTCTCCGTCTCTCCCTCTCCCTCTCTCCCTCTCCGTCTCTCCCTCTCCCTCTCTCCCTCTCCATCTCTCCCTCTCCCTCTCCCTCTCCCTCTCCCTCTCCCTCTCCCTCCCTCTCTCCCTCCCTCTCTCCCTCCCTCTCTTCCTCCCTCTCTTCCTCCCTCTCTCTCTCTTTCTCTCTCTCTCTGCCCCTCCCCCACTTGTGCTCTCTTTCTCTCAAAAAAATGAATAAACATTAAAAAATGTTAAAAAGAGATTAAAGAGACTGTTTGCGACATTTATTTATAATTGGACCACCAAATTCATCCTCATAGATATCCTTTTTTGTACACATTACACTTGGTGAGAAATTTCCAGTGTCTTTCCTTCCAAAAGCTAACCCCCTTAGTCTGGACACTTGGGGTCTCCTGCGTCCGCCTATCTCTGTGAGCTCATCATCCCCTCTTCCTACTCAGGAACCCCTGCTACAGTCCTGTGTTTTCTCACATTCTACCTTTGACCCTGGTTGCTAGTATCCTGTGCAAAGGGGTATATGAATATTTTGCCATTACGTACATGTTGTCATACCCGAGAAGATTGGGGATCACAAAGCATTACTATTTTCCACTTAACTCTGCCTTCCATTTGTTCTTAAACTTTTAGGACTCTGTCCAGTCTCTTCAACTGCATTGATATTCTGATAATTCTGGGGATCACAACCATGGAGCCCAAACAATTAGGAGGTTCCAGCACATACACATATGCAAAGGGCCTTTAAGTGGTTCATGAGGATAATCTGCATCCTGTGACTGTACCTTCTATAAACTGCTGAAATTCCTACTGGAATCAGATCTCACATGTTTGAAGTTTTCATATAGTTCTGTCCTTTGGATCATGTAGCACGGGCCTCTCCTACCTGTGATGCTTTATGCTAGAATTCTTGTGTGAGTTGGCAACACAGGGTCTGGGGCCGGACACAAGAGACACCTGTCTCGTACTAACATTGTTTCGTGGAAAGAAGTTACCAGTAGAGTTCCACTGTGTGTAATTTTAACCATTGGGTGTGATCCGTGGTAGTTCAGTGATCTAGATTATATGGAACATACACCATTCTTGTTAAAAAATGTTTATCCATTTCTTTTTGAGAGAGAGAGGAAGAGAGAGAGAGACTCCCATGCAGGCTCTGTCCTACCAGCACAGAGCCCGACGCGGGGCTCGAACTCGTGAAACCGTGAGATGGTGACCTCGGCCAGAATCAAGAGTCCAACGCTTAACTGACTGAGCCATCCAGGTGCCCCAGAACATACACCATTCTTAAGGAATGAGCTCTGATGGGTAGGCACTGGAGATGGGGTGGGGGGAGGGTCTGTCCTATGCCTGCAACCTGGAGATGCTCTAGTTCATGGTAGTGAGCACTGGTTTAAGGTCTCAGAAACCCATAGCCTTTCTCACAGAGCGGCAGGTGCTCACAGATCTGGGTCAGCTCTGAGGCGTGTGCAGGAGAGCGATTCCATTAGAACCTGGAGAGCTCTCTGGGAGTTCACAGGTGCCCTGTGCGGAGAAACAGGTGCCCATGTTTGGTAAGGGAAAGAGAGAATGGCCCTTGTCAAAGCAACATGGGATTTCAGAACACATAGCCCTCCTGCCATGATGGGGAACATACTAAAAAGTGACACTCTTGAAAGTTTTTGCTCTTCCCTGGGTTCTCTAGGGCCTTTGAGTTCAGGAACGTGCTGGGTAATAATCAGTGGTGTTTGATAATTCCAGTATGAAGTATGCAGCCCTCGGATACAATTTTCACTTGCCTGGAGGGCCCCTGGGTGGCTCAGTCAGTTAAGCGTCCGACTCTTGATATAGGCTTGGGTCATGACTTTGCAGTTCTTGAGTTCCAGCCTTGGATTGGGTTCTGCCCTGACAGTGAGGAGCCTGCTTGGGATTCTTTCTCTCCCTCTCCTTCTGCCCGTCCCCTGCTCTCGCTTTCACTCTCTCTCTCAAAGTAAATAAATAAACTTAAAAATTAAACAATTTTAAGTTGCCTGGATATGTTCCATTACTAAGCAGCTGAGTGAATAACAGGTAGGAGATGGTTAAGTGTGTGTGTGTTGAGAAGGATTTCTGGACCCTCCTGGTGATAAGATAATGCCCAGAATGTAAGTCATGTCCTCTCTGCTTGTCTAGAGGGTGACTCCATTGCCTTGTTTAAGAAACAAAGGATACATTTTCAAAGGAGTGTTGTGGAAGGGACTTTTTTTTTTTTTCACTCTGGGATGGCTTTGCAACATTTTTGATTTTATCAGTTTAATGCGATGTGACCCGTGCTGGCATTTGGATTCAGAAACTGGGGTTTGCATCTAGGCTCTGTTCGTCCTGAGCTCTGCCTCCTTGAGGAGGCTCCTTAACTCCTGCTGAACCTCACTTTGGTTAGCTGGAGTAGGGAGACCAGTTTCTCCCTCCCTACTTCCTACAGCATTTCATCTGGCTCCAGAGAGAGAATGTACATAGAAGTGATTGTCAGTGGTTTGCACGGAGCATCGAGTGAAGTTTTCACTGTGACAGTGTATTGATGGTCAGAATTTAAAATTATAAAGGAATATGGCGCCTGGGTGGCTCTGTCGGTCAGGCACCCGACTTTAGCTCAGGTCGTGATGTCACGGTTTGTGGGTTTGAGCCCCACATCGGGCTCTGTGCTGACAGCTCAGAGCTTGAGGCCTGCTTCATATTCTGTGACTCCCTCTCTTTCTCTCTGCCCCTTCCCCACTCATGCTCTGTCTCTCTCTCAAAAATAAACATTTAAAAATAAATAAATAAAATTATGAGGGGAGGAGGGGATGGGGTAAGTAAATCTACGTAAAGACTTTAATGACCCTCCTGGGGAAGAAAAAGGGTCCAAAATCTCAATGCCCTCCTATTGTGTTTCAGCTTATAGAAACGTTCAGGGTGGGCTGGGTGATCGAATAGCATAGAAGGATAAAAAGGCCTCTATCCAAAGCACTAGGGATAGAAAAATGTACTGGAAGAAAGTGGTGCTAGATGGCTTGTTTGAAAAAGCAAGAGATCTGGCCTTGAGCAAATGGCTTGGGTGGATGAATCCGAAGAAATGGCACGTGGGATCCCAGGTTTGTTGAATGGCATCCCAAGTTCTCTCAGCTGAGATAACACTGAATAGGAGGCCCTCTGTCCCTCTAACTGAAGATCCGTGTGGCTCAGACAGGAGTCTGCACTCTGTTTGGTGAGAGACGGGGGTGGTTCTCACTACTCACTTGTTCCCTTTATGTAGTATCTTGAAATGCCCCTTCCCTCTCTGAAATGAAAATCATAGATAATATTACATATATACATATACTCCACAAGATATCAGAATAATGTCCTAAGCGTAACATAGAAAGGAATGATAAACGATTTGTCATAAGGCAATATGACACAACCACACGAGAAGACACTACCCAGTAGTCAGATACTGTGCACGCACGATATTTGTGAACACAATGATCATGGATGCCAAGGGTGTAGTGAGTTGGAGACTCCTATCACAAGGGGCATAGCTATTACTTACACGATTTTTTGAAATGGTGAGCCATAATTAGTCGTGTTCGAAACACAATAAACAGCCATCTTCCCTGTACCGGACCTGGTAGCTGCATTCCTGGAAATTTGGGCGTATGTTAAAACCACGCAGATATGTTGTGCTTACATAGAAAACAGAACCGGGATCTAGGCTCAGATCATTATCAGCAGAGGATAAACGCTTAATACTTGGTGGGATATCTTTGGATGTTTGAATCGTGTGGGCCATTTTTCTTGGTGTGTTCTATATGTTGCCTGCTTGTCTTTGTCTAGAATCCCTGGTCCTTCCCACTAAGGGACAACAGCACACCTCCAGTCATCATGACAACCAAAATGTGTTCTTATGGTCCCCCAATCCCCTCTGGAGGTAGGACCATTGTCACTGAGAGGCACTAGGGTAGAGGCCCAGCTCACCACACTCCTCTGAATGTAGCTGGAAGTGACCATGCTTTCCAGTGACGGCAGAGATAGCCAATGGAAGACTTTATATTTAATAAAAATTTTTTTATTGAAGTATGGTTGACATGCAATGGTACATTAGTTTCAGGTGTAAAGCCTAGTGTTTCAACAATTCTGTATATTCCTCAGTGATTACCATAGTAAATGTAGTTACTATCTGTCACCATACAATGCTATTATAATACCATCGACTGTATTCCCTATGCTTTACATGTTATCGTTATGACTATTTCATAACTGGAAACCTGTATCTTCCACTCCCCTTCACCCATTTTGCCCATCCCCCCGTACTCCTTCCCTCTGACAAATATTAGTTTGTATTCTGTATTTATGAATCTGTTTCTGCTTTTTGTTTGTTTTGTTTTTAGGTTCCACATACATAAGTGAAGTCACAGGATATTTGTCTTTCTCCACCTGACTTGTTTCACTTAACAAAATACTGTTTCTGTCCATCCATGCTGTTGCAAATGGCAAGGTCTCATTCTTCTTTATGGCTGAGTAATATTCCATTGTGAATATACCACATCTTCTTGATCCATTCATCTATCAATGGACACATAGGTTGCTTTCATAATTTTCTATTGTAAATATTGCTGCCATAAGCATAGGGCTGTCTACATTTTTTTTTTTTTTTTGAATTAGTGTTTTTGTTTCCTTCGGGTAAATACCCAGTAGTGGAGTTACTAGACCATAGGGTATTTCTATTGGTAATTTTTTGAGAAACCTCCATCCTGGTTTCCACAGTGGCTGCCCCAATTTACATTCCCACCAACAGTGCACAAGAGTTTTTCAACCTATCCTCGCCAGTAGTTATCTCTTGTCTTGATTTCTAGCCATTCTGACAGCTGTAAGGTGATGTCTCATTGTGGTTTTGACTTGAATTTTCCTGATGATGAGTGATGTTGAGCATCTTTTCATGTGTCTGTTGGCCATCTGTAGGTCTTCTGTGGAAACCTGTCTCTTAACATCGTCTGTCCATTTTTTAATCAGTTTTTCTTTTCTTTTTTGTTTTCTTTCTTTCTTTCTTTCCTTCTTTCTTTCTTTTGGTGTTGAGTTACTTGAGTTCCTTTTCTGTTTTGGATATTAACCCTTATCAGATATGTCATTTGCAAATATTTTCTCACATTCAGTGGTTTACCTTTCTGTTGTGCTGATGGTTTCCCTTGCTATGCAAAATATTTGTATTTTGATGTAGTCCCAGTAGTTTATTTTTGTTTTTGTTTCCCTTGCCTGAGGAGACAGATCTAGAAGAATGTTCCCAAGGCCAGTGTCAAAGTTATCACTACCTATGTTTTCTGCTAGGAGTTTTATGGTCTCAAGTCTCACATTTAGGTCTTTGAGGGTATTTTTTTTAACGATGTAAGAAAGTGGTCCAGTTTTATTCTTGAGCACGTAGTTGTCCAGTTTTACCAGCACCACTGATGGAAGAACCTGTCTTTCCCACGTTGTATGTTCTTGCCTCCTTTGTTGTAGATTAAGTGACCACATAACTGTGGATTTATGTCTGGACTCTCTGTTCTATTCATCTGTGCGTCTATATTTGTGCCAGTACCATACTGTTTTGGTTATTAGAGCTTTGTAGTATATCTTGAAATCTGAAATTGTGGTACCTCTAGGTTTGTTCTTTCTCAAGATTGCTTTGGCTATTTGGGGTCTTTTGTGGTTCCAGACAAATCTTAGTATTATTTATTCTAGTTCTGTGAAAAAATGCTGTCGGTATTTTGATAGGGATTGTACTGAATCTATATATTGCTTATAAGGGGTTCCATTTTCTTCACATCCTCGCCAGTATTTGTTATTTCTTGTTTTGATTCTAGCCATTCTGACAGCTGTAAGGTTGATGTCTCATTATGGTTTTGACTTGAATTTTCCTGATGATGAGTGATGTTGAGCATCTTTTCATGTGTCTGTTGGCCATCTGTAGATCTTCTTTGGAGAAATGTCCATTCAGATCCTCTACTCATTTTTAATCAGATTATTTGTTGTTTTTGTGTTGAGTTGTTTAAGTTCTTTATATATCATTGGAAGACTTTTTTAAGTTTTTTTTTTAACATTTATTTATTTTTGAGAGACAGAGAGAGAGATAGAGCACAAGCAGGAGAGGAGCAGAGAGAGAGAGGGAGACACAGAATCCAAAGCAGGTTCCAGGCTCCGAGCTGCCAGCACAGAGCCCGACGCAGGGCTCGAACTCATGGACCACGAGATCATGACCTGAGCCAAAGTTGGCCACTCAACCAACTGAGCCACTCAGGCACCCCAGTGGAAGACTTTTTGTACTTAATGGGACACCAGGTGTATTAACCAACTTGGGCCGCTGTACTAAAAATACCATAAACTTGGTGGCTTAAACACCAAGAATTTATTTCTCCAGTTCTGGAAGCTGGGAATTTTAAGACAGAGTGACTGATTTGGTTCCTGATGAAAACTCTCCTCCTGGCTTATAGACCAACTTCTTTCTGCATCCTTAAAGGCAGAGAAAGAGAGTAAGTGAGAGAGAGAGAGCAATCGAGCACACTCTGGTCTCTTCCTCATTGAATAAGAACACTGATACCATCCTGGAGACCCCACCCTCATGATCTCATCTAAACATAATTATTCCCAAAGAACTCCCCTCCAGGGCTTCAACATAGGAATTTTGGGGAGGAGGAGGGACACAAACATTCAGTTCATAATGAAACCAGGTTTCTAGCCTAACTTTATTTTCTAAAGCAACCATCGTCTGTTGGAAGCTATTATGGTCTTCTGATATCAAAGAAGGATGTGTAAGTCCTGGCTTTAGTGGATAACTGGGAGCAAGAAGGACTAATAGGCCCTTTGTCCCTGGGTAAGTGCCTGGGGAGTCCTTAGATATATTGAGGTCAGCAGGCACTGGAAAGAGAATTTAGACTTGGGGCTCTTCTGGACAAGCAAAATCCAATCAAGTTATGTTTAAGGGGGTATACTGGAAGTTAGATCTGGGTTTGAAACCTGTTTCTGTCTTCTGGTAGCTGTGTGACCCTGGACATGTTACTTGTGGTGTCAACCTCAACATGAAAATAGTTAAGACCTCTTCTTTCCTTGATAATAAGGAATTGTGACATCTTTAGTGAAGAGCTTTGTAGGATTTCAGGCATATGGTAAGAAGATAATCCATTGAACTACTGTTTCTTACGTGATACAGGCATCCTTTGAGGGCTTATTTTTGTGGGGAATGGCATTAGTCACAGTGGAGGCAACCTAGAACAGCCTTGTGACAAGGTACAGTTATATTTCAGCAAAAAGTGATGGGAGTTTTTCTAGAAAGTAATTTAGGAAAACATGAAAACTCTGGTTTGTCTTGCATGGAGTGTTTGAAACGTGAAAGCAGATATCTTTATTTAACCCTGAATATGTAAGGGTATTGATTCTTCTTACTTCATACTGGGTCCCAAGGGACCTCTGAGTAAGGCATTATGACAGCCACACAATAATCTTGATACAGCTGGAGGTGAATGCGATGGCCACCATGGTTTCACGGGTTCGTTATCTTATCCTTAATTAAGCCAAGTTAGAATCTATCACTGCTCTGTGTGAAAGGGACCTGGGACAAAAATTCATGTGATTCTCCCTGACCCACACTCTTTTCCTAAAAAGCAAATATTAATGTGTGGTTATCTGGATGGAAAAGAAGCAACCAGGCACTCTCATGCACACACATTTTCCAGGGACAAACCACAGAGAAAAGTTGTTGGAATGTATTCAGTGAAAACATTTTGCTAGCTCAGAAACTTCTTAAAGAGATCCAGCTTTCATACGGAAAGCAGCCTAGGATTCTTTGAGACAATCCTAAAGGTTGAGGAAGTTTCTGTTTTCTTCTATTGGCGTTGTTTTGCCAAAGAAGATGCTGGCTTTTTCTGCTTCCATCACTTCCTGGGCACTTTTTCAAGTTTGTTTTCCTTTACAACATTAAGGCGAGCACTTTTCTTACAATTGCCTTGTTTCATAAAGACGTTAGCACAATGTAAACAATAAGAGTACCAAATAGAAGGACTAAGGGGAAAGAAAAATAGCAAAAGTTACATATAGAAAATGTGTGCTCGCAGAAAGGAAATTTAGCTCTGGGCTTCCCAGAGACCAGGGCAAAGAGGAAAAACCTCTTTGGGTTACATGATTTTTAAAAATGAGTTTTCTTAGGAGGAGCTCGCTTGTCCCTGCCACTGGAAACAGAAGTATGTGTCCTCGAAGGTATGCATAAAGAGGCTATTCTGAGCTCTGATGATGAATTTCCTCAAATGCCCCACAGTGACTGCCACTGAATTATATAGGACTGCTTTATTGAACAGCCCTCATTGTTGGCATTTTGCCAAAGTTTAATTCTACAAAGGAAAAGAAAGAACCTCCAGGCAATTCTCCATTTATACTATTCATTTTCAATTGAACTTTTGCAAAATATTGAGCAGCAAAGAGTTGGAGGTCATCTCTCCTAAGTTCCTGGAATGCAGTTCTCTGCAGACCATAGATGCAGAGCCATAGGCTTGAACTTGGTCGATAAGCTGGGGCAGAGATGACATTCCTTTACAGACAGAAGAAGGAAAAGCAAAGGTATGGGGGCCGGAAGATAAGGCTGAATGTAGGGGTGCAAGTGCATCAAAGAAGATGGAGAATGTTTGGGGAAGAAAAAAAATAATCGTATTACCTTAAGATGATTACTGTTAACACTCTGCTATGGTTCCTTCCCTTTTTTGTTTTCGTCATGGGTAATGGCAACAAAATCAGAATTTACATACAATTTTGTATCACTTTTCATTTAAGCAGCATAGAATAAGCTATCATGGTTGATATTATTGGGACATATGTCGTGCTGTGATATACTCTCCTCCATGGTTTTCAGACCTTCCATAAAATGTGATATGCCATGAGTAAGCAGTGCCCTGGGGGAAATGAGAAGAAGCTGTTCAAATGGATTGGCAATGAGTAAAGCAACTGGTGGTGGCGGGGTGTGTGGGGTGGGAGTGGTGAGATGAGTGGAGGGGAGGAACTCAGCAGAAACTGAGAATCAGAGGGAGGTCTGACTGTGAAATCAGAAACCCCCTAAGGGTTTATGACCTTCTGAGACCCCCCCCCCCTGCTGAGAGAGGGATTGGAGGTTCAATTTCATGTGTATCTCGCGATAGAACAAGTGCATCTCCTACAGCACTTTATAAAATATACGCGTGCTTTTTCATAAAAAGAGATAGAACATTGAATGGGTCAAATAATGTGATAGAGTGGTACTCTTGGGCAAGTTTTTCTTCTTTCTTTTCTATTTATTTAGAAGACCATCTTTTTTTTTTAAGTTTATTTATTTATTTTGAGAGAGAAAGAAAGTGTATGTGCCAGCGGGATAGGGGCAGAGAGAGAGAGAGAGAGAGAGAGAGAGAGAATCCCAAGCAGGCTCTGCACTGTGAGCACAGAGCTCATCGCAGGGCTCCAACGCACGAACCATGAGATCATGATCTGAGCTGATGTCGAGAGTCAGATGCTTAATTGACTGAGCCACCAAGGCACCCCAAATTTTTTTCTTTTCTTTTCTTTTCTTTTCTTTTCTTTTCTTTTCTTTTCTTTTCTTTTCTTTCTTTCTTTCTTTCTTTCTTTCTTTCTTTCTTTCTTTAATGTTTATTATTTTTGAGACAGAGAGAGACAGAGCATGAACGGGGGAGGGGCAGAGAGAGAGGGAGACACAGAATCGGAAGCAGGCTCCAGGCTCTGAGCCATCAGCCCAGAGCCCGATGAGGGGCTCGAACTCAGGGACCGTGAGATCGTGACCTGAGCCGAAGTCGGACGCTTAACCGACTGAACCACCCAGGCGCCCCGTTTTTTGTTTTTTTTTTTTAAGTTTTTCTCTTTTAAATTAGGTTTTCCAGGTGTCCCTTTTGTTTCATGGTCAAGATTTTTCTTTTTTTTCCTGGGGAGAAAGGGGCCAAAAGTCACCTGTTGATTATAGAAGGAGACCCTGGCGTCTACATTCAAACTCGTCCTCATATGCAAACACATCCCAGCAATCGCTCACTCACCTTGTTCAGTTTTGCATTTCTTCCTCCCAGAAATACAACATTGCTGATGTTTAAATACAATCACAAATTCACTGAAGTCCTGTCTTGAATGACCTCTAGGTTCTGACGTTCCTTTACTGTAGATTTCTTATTGCGTTTCTTTTTGAATTACCTTCTGTTCCCGGAAGGGAGACCTAAGTGCATTTTCTGAAATTGTGGTAGTTTTGTGCAGGCCAGATGCTGCGGTACAATTCCACTGTCTCCAGGGACTGAAGTGCGACTATGAAGCCAAGAGGCTAACCTTTTTTCTTTTTATCATCTGTGGCTTATAGAAATCAGTCCCACTGTGAATGATTGCTTTGTTCTCTGACAGCCTTAAAAAGTACCGGGAGGGAATCTGTCAGTAGATTGTCTCAGACAATCCCTTTTGTAGTACAAGACTGTTTCTTCTGAGGAAATTCAACCAAATGTGACTTGGGCCATCTAAAATCTTCCTTTCCCAATCCACGAAGGCGAGTATTTGAAAAGACACAATAAAATTAGAACCTTTCTGTTGATTTAATTAAGCAGCTAGGATGGATGAGAGAGTAGATTTTGTCCTGCAGCTACGAATTCTCCTCCATTACCAGTATTCAGTTAATGAAAGGAAACAATCAATACATGTTTGCAATGGTTTCTTCTCTCCAACATTGAAAATTTTTTAAGCCGCTTGTTTTACCAGTGGATGTCAAAGTCTTATGTATACAAAAAAACTACAGTGACCTAACACCCAGCTTTTTTTCTTATTCCAAAAAGGAACCGATTGTTGTGCATCTAGCACGTGTAGGATGTCACCAGGTAGAATGTTCACCGCCCATGCTTGTATTTCAGAAACGTAAATGCAGGAGAGGTGCTCCGTCATGGAAAAGGCCAATTTCCTGACACATGGACTCAGAGTGTAACGGTCAAGTGAATTTTCTTACTGGCTTCTACTCTAAATCCAGAGGGACACTGTGATGCTACATTGCACGGACCAATTCGAAACGTCTGATGGGAGGTTCACGTGGTTACCAGGTCCCTGCGATTCTGTGACCAACCATGGAATTTACTTGGGGCCTGTAATTCTCTTTTCTCCTTTGGGGCCTCAGGTAGCACTGTTTCTAGAAGGACTTGTCTGGGTCTGTCCCTGGATTCTAAGCATGTCCCTCTGTATTCAGGACTTTGAGAACATCTCCATTCTTCCTTTAGTTTGGGTACTTGTGAGCAGTTAGATGGAGTTGGGTCTCAGTGTCCACGAATCACTGGGTTCATTAGCCTTCACAGAGCCCTTCACCATGACTGTTTCTTCCCTCCCTCTTCTGTTCCCATGGAGCCCTCACCTCCTATTTCCTCACTCTAGTTCTACCTCCTCTTCTTTATCCCCTGCCCTTCTTCCCTCCCTGTCATCTTTTTTTTTGGGGGGGGGGGAGTGTGGTGTTTTCTTCTTTTTTTTTTTAATTTAATTTTTTTTTATTAGAGAGAATAAATATCTCAAGCAAGCTCTACACTCAGCACAGAGCTTGACATGGGGATCAATACCACGACCCTGGGATCACGACCTGAGCCAAAATCAAAAGGGGGAAAGCTCAACCAAGTGAGCTACCCAGGCCCCCTGGTTTCTTCTTCTTATTTTGATACGTTAAAAAAAAAAGAAAAACACTGGGAATAACAATTTATTTCCACCATGCAGCATTTATAATCAACATTTTGAGCTCCAAATGTCACCTTTTAGATAAAACAAAAAATTACAGATAGAAATAAAGTTCTTTTTGATGCTTGGTCCCATATCCTTCCCTGCCTGTCCTAGAGGTAACCCTTACCAAGTGTGTGTTTCACTAATTCAAAGACTCATCCGATGGCCCTTCTTTGCACAGTCATGTCAACTGGAGCTTAGCAGAAGGCTGTCCTCTTGCTTCTGTGAAGGTCCGGTTGACATGATCATTAGGTCCTGCATGCTAGCCGGGACTCTATTTCAGAAGCAAATCGAATAAATGTCCACTTTTACCCAAACTGTGTGGGAAAATAAGCAGATGGAATGGCAAACTCATGAGGAAGAATCCGATGTAGGAGACTGTAGCAGGTGCAGCTGGCCCCTGGAGACCGCAGGGCCTGTTTCTGGAGCTCTGTCTCCCCAGCCTCCCATCTGTATAAGCAGCTAGATCCTTAATGACCTCTCCTAGTCTCCTTTCCATCCCAGAAGCCCTAGCTTGGGCCTTCGACATTCCTGATGCCACTCTTTATTGTTGTCTTGTCTTCTTTGGGATTCATATATCCACATTTCTAACCCTGGACTCCTGGCTGTCTCCTGATTCCCTGGTCATGTGATGGTTTGACTTTGATATTCTTAAATGTACACCGTCCCCAGGCTCTGCTTGATTTAGTTGAAGAAACCCAGCAGTGGGCTTGATTCACTCTCTTTACCTTACACCCCCTAGTGGGCTTGGAAGGAGGGAGGGGCTGGTAATCCATCTGGCTAAGATGTGACTTTGCCCAGGATCTGCACGGCTTTGTTTCATTACTGCCAATTCTCAAGTCCTCGGGAGTAAGGGGGTACCCAGGAAGCAAGGCACCAAAATTCAGCACTGTCAGTGGCTCCGGAGCCTAGAGCCTAAGCTTCAACATCCCTTTTAACAGGCACCTGCAGCCTACCAGTGCCGATCTGGGAGGGAGGGAGTGGGTGTTGAGATTGGCCATGGTCCCAAGGTTCTCTTCTGGGTCTCCTTGTGGTGTTAAGCCTGGCACCTGACACCTGGGCTTCCCAGAACCGTTGGCAACACTGTGGAGCCCGAGACTGGTCATGCTGGGCCAGTGCTGGGTGTAGGTAGGGGACTTTCTCGCTAGCTTGGCCACCTTTGTCTGCGTGTAGTGGCCAATTCACAAGCCGTTTTGTGACTTTCTTGAGGCTGTGCTCCTCTTAACCCTTCTTCTTCCAGCTTTTTTCCATTAATTTTTTTCTCCTTTTGCCTTGACTTATGGGTCCCTTTGGCTTTCTCCTGCTCCATCCAGTTACCGTGTCCTCTCAGCTGGTGAATTGTAGACACACATAAAATGGGGAAATAGAAAATATTGATCAGTCCTGTATAAAGCCTGCCAAAATTTTCATCATCCCTTCACACTTTTCTCAAAAACCAGGGAAATAATATGGTGGGTAATAGGCTCCCCAACAGGCATCTGAGATTCAGGACTCAGGCTGTCAATTGTATTTGGTTTGCGGGGGTGGGGGAATTCTATTTAGAGTCTCTGATTAGATAATGTTACTAAAGAACAACCCTGTTTTTGCATGTACCATTTTTAGTGGGTTTTTTTTTTTTTGGATTCTGTATCTCCCCAGTGATGAAACTTGCAGTCCATGAGGAAGAGTACTTAAACCACTTTTTCTCTGTGCTGTAATGGCATCTCTTTTCAAGGTTAAGATATAGTGTTTGAGGACTCTCCCCCCGTCCCCCCCTCATACTTTTTTAAGGGAAACAAACCGAACGACATAAAACATCAACGCAAAATAAAACTTCTTCATCCTCCTAGAAATTAGAACATGCTCAGAAATCAAAGTACCAGCCAGACCTCTCAGGGAGCCCCTCTTCCTGAGAGCAGAAAGAATACTGGGTCCAGCGACACTGGCTGGCTCTGGCATTTACCAGCCTGGGGAACAGAGACGGATCAGGTAACCCCTTTGAACATCAATTTTCTCATGTGTAAAATAGGAGTAGATGAAACAAGCCTATCTTTGGATGCTGGAATAAGCAGATGTAGTGTGTGAAATGTGCTTAGCAGAGAGGGTGGCATAGAATCAGCACTCTGGTGTGATTGCCTCACAATTATTGTTCTTCCTCTACGTCCTCTCCTTCTCTTCCTCCTTGTCTAGTCAGTGGTTCAAAACATGGCTCTGTCATGGGACTGCCTGGGGTTGACCTTGGATCCAACTGTGGTTATGTCACCTGGGACAAAATCTTCCACTTTGCTGAGGTTATTTCTGTATCTGGGAAGGGTGTTGGTGGTGATGATGATGAGAAGGAGGAGGAAGAGGAGGAAGAGGAGGATGACAATAATGGTGATAGTCTAACCCAAGTTCATTTCATGTTTTTTTAATGAAGTTGAGTCTAGAGCGTAGTGAATGTCCAATAACTGTTGTTATAACATGATTAATATTCTCCCAGTGATCAAAGTCTTGGATCCCTGCTGAATTTCTGGGGGTGTGAGCAGACTTGAGGTGGGCATAGGGTAAACTGCTTGTAAGGTTTAGATGAGCAGTCAGTGACGTTTCACACAAGATCTACTGTCTTGATTTGTTCATTTAAATTTAAGTGAGTCTCAAGCAATCGCTAGGGTCCCTTTAATTCTATCTAGTACAGCCCCCACTTCACCCCCAACCACTAGGATGATGACAGAGAAATGGAGATGCCTTACGTCCCGTTCACAGAAGCTGCTGCTGAGGGGTTGGGAGGATGGGAGCTGCCGGTCCTGCAAGGCAGCAAGTAAGGTCTTTTTTTCCTGGACTTCTCCACATCCCTTCACTTCTCCCTCCAACATGTAAATAGACTTGAGGAGGGTCACCCCTTGCGGCGTGGCCCATCAGCCCATCCGTTTGCTGTTTTAGAGTTAGTGGGAATTAACTGACAATTGTTTGAAAGCAAAGATGGGACCTGAGATGGGTCCTGGGGAGCAGCGTTGGTGCCAGAGTGTAGAGCAGGTGATACCCAAAGACCAACAGCCTGTTTTATAGGATTTACTGAGCTCATTTACACTCAGCTTCTTTGCTGAGACTGCCTAGGATACTATCTAGAGCCCACTGTCTTCACCCTTAACAATCGCAGACTCTTTAACCATCCCTGGCCTTTAGATTGGCGTCTTCTATGCACTAATTTGGCTGAACTGAATCCATGTAAACTAATGTTCCTCTGTGTGTCCAGTGATAACTACATACTTCCCCCCCTTGAGTATATTGAAGTCTTCTGGCTTCAACAGTAGCTCAAGTCTGGTTCTCCCAAACCACTGAGAAGCAGCCTTTTTTTGGAAGGATGATAAGCAAGTAGCAAGGGGTCCCCACCCTATAATGCCAGCAACGTAGCCGGCTTCCTTTTCTACCATTTCAGCCAAAATGGCACCAGCCATCTTCCTCTGTAACGTCGTGACTCAGACTGGACTCTTGTCCACACCCTACAGAGCTTGTGCATATTTTCTGAAGTGGTTTAAATTAGGGGGTTATAGAAGTCATTACCCCAAGTCATCAAAACAGCAATTAACTCAGTAACCATGACATTAGGCCAGCTGGTTCCCTGGGGAAATGTGCAGTTGGAGGCCACTGCTGCAACGTGCTTGCCTCAGCCCTGAGCTTCCGTGAGACAAAACTAAACATTCCAAATATTGCAAGTATCATAAATAGTTCAGTTTAGAGGGGGCAGTGAACTACCTCTCTTTTTTGGGGAAACAGTCATGGGAACACAAGAAGGGAAGCAAAAAGAGTATCCAGGTCTGGGAGAACACCTTTATAAATGCATATCCACAGGGGCGCCTGGGTGGCTCAGTCAGTTGAGCATCCGACTTCAGCTCAGGTCATGATCTCCCAGTTTGTGGGTTTGAGCCCTGCATTGGGCTCTGCACTGACAGCTCAGAGCCTGGAGCCTGCTTCAGATTCTGTGTCTCCCTCTCTCTCTGCACCCCCCCCCCCCACCTCATGCTCTGTCATGCTCTGTCTCTCTCTCTCTCTCTCTCTCAAAAAATAAACCATTAAAAAATTAAATTAAAAAAATAAAAATAAATGACTATCCACAGCCTTCATGTTATTATTTATTGTATCAGGGATTACCTAAACATATTTAACATGTTAAGAATCAGTTATGGTTAAATTTCTCCCAAGAGGTTAATATGTTTGGCAACAGCATAATAGAAAATTGGCCTGAGCTCATCAGACATACTGTAGAGAGTTCCATTCCTTTAAAATTATATTTTTGAAGATTAAATTATACTTGTTATAAAATAGAATAGCTAATTTTGTAAAGGAGCTGTGGAAACTTTCTTACAAAGTATTTTGAGTACTTCCTTTCCCACTTACTTGACTTGATCATTTCATGATGAAAACATGATCGTTTCTTCTTCAAATCAGAAGCCCCTATACTTAGGGGGAATGTAGCAGTAATCTAGGGTTTTCTAACCAAATAAGGATCCCACAAATACTGCAACCAAAGGCTTCGAAAAGAAGCACTTTTCCCTCCAGGTTGTAAAATCACTATGTGTACATGTTTGAAAAAATATTGAAAAGTATAAAAACATAAGTACTGCTAAGGTAATCCCATCATGAGACTATTGTTAATACTCTGATGTTAATACATTAGTGTGTTTGCTTTCCTGTGTTTTGTGTGTGTGTGTGTGTGTGTGTGTGTGTTTGTGTATGTATTTTTCACATAACCAGCCCATATATCCTAACTTTAGATACATCTCATTGGTGGCTGCTTACTTGTGAAGGTTTTCACTGAAGATGTTTTAACACAAATGTGTCAGACTGTTTAATTACACCCATTATTGGATTTTGTCAACAACAACTAATGTTGCAGTGAACATTTCAGTAGATTAATCTTTGATTCTCTGCCCATTTCGTTGGGATCTGATTTTAGAAAGGGAATCAACTTGTTTAGGCATCTGACATCTTGCCAAATTGTATTTTAGGCAGATGATACTAATTTCACTCATCAGTGTTCATGTGTGCTCTGACTTAACTATATCCTCAATGCCATTGAGTATTATTTTTTGATCCAATTTTTCATTTTCTTTTTAAACGTTTTCTTTTTAAATGTTTTTAATATTTATTTATTTAGTTTTTGAGAGAGAGAAAATGTGCGTGCACGCAGGGGAGGGCAGAGAGAGAGGGAGAGAGAAAATCCCAAGCAGGCTCTGTGCTGTTAGCGCTGAGCAAGATGTGGGGCTCGATCTCATAAACCATGAAATCATGACCTGAGACAAAATCCAGAGTCAGAAGCTTAACCAACTGAGCCAACCAGGGGCCCGGATCCAATTTTTCTTAACTCTAACTTTGCTTTGGAATGGGCGCAGGAGGCTTAAATAAACAAAGAAACAAAATGGGCCTATTCCTGAGCTCTACCCTAGACCAGTTAAATCAATTTCTGAGGAGTTTTGGGGGCCAAGACATCTGGAAATTTCAAAGCCCTAAAATGAGTCTAGTTAATAGGCTGTGGCACCTGGGTGGCTCAGTTGGTTGAGTGTCTGACTTTTCATTTTGATTCAGGTCATGATCCCAGGATCATGGGATCGAGCCCCGCAACGGGCTCTGTGTTGAGTGTGGAACATGCTTCAGATTCTCTGCCCCTCTCCTGGCTCATGCTATCTCTCTCTGTCTCTGTCTCTCTCTGTCTCTTTCCATCTCTCTCTCTCAAAAAAAAAAACAAAAAACCCAAAACTTGGCTAATTGTGTAAATGAAAACTACTTCCAAGCCCTTTTACATGAAAGCACATTAAACTCTAAGTAGTGTATGTTTGCCTTGAAAACCATACTGTGAAATTATGGTCCTGGCCAAAGTATTTTGCTCCAAGTGGATTTCTATATACTTGGGAAAAAATAAGCCACTTCTGCTTGACCTGACCTGACCATCTCACCAATTAATTTTTAGAAAAATTTTCTAGGTTGTTTTTCCCCTTTTTCCCATTTCACTTCTAAACTTTCTATCTCTCAGGTGCTTTTAGAAGTAGTAAGTTTCAGGGGCGCCTGGGTGGCGCAGTTGGTTAAGCGTCCGACTTCAGCCAGGTCACGATCTCGCGGTCCGTGAGTTCGAGCCCCGTGTCAGGCTCTGGGCTGATGGCTCGGAGCCTGGAGCCTGTTTCCAATTCTGTGTCTCCCTCTCTCTCTGCCCCTCCCCCGTTCATGCTCTGTCTCTCTCTGTCCCAAAAATAAATTAAAAACGTTGAAAAAAAAAATTTAAAGAAGTAGTAAGTTTCAGTTATCTTGCCTTTCTCATCCGTATTCACATGTTCTATTTATTTTCAAGTTTCCGATACCAGGCCGTGCATTGTCAGTGCAAGGGCTTTTACTGTGTCTTACTGCCACATTTATTTTCCCGTCTTATTTGTTGTTTGGAAGATAAAAATACTAAAGACTATAAATAGCCCAATAAAAATACTAAAAAAAGCCCTATAAAGAGTTTGGCCTGCCAAGTTTGATGAAGCTTCTGGCATTTCTGGATCCTGCTTTTGATTGTATTCGTGCAGGGAAACATTTACGCTCTTCCTGTTAGGGTCAGCTGATGTGAAATATTCTGCTCTTTGGTGAAATATTCTTCTGTGTGACCGAAATCAGGGAAGGCAGTGTTTCTTTGACACCTCAGTGATCTTACCTCAAAGTCTGATAATCTCTGTCAGGGCTCTGATTTCTTGTTTCTGTCTTGACCCTGGTGTCACCCTTCACTCTTCTCCAGGACAGCTTCCTTTCCCATTTCCCCATATACTTGCAGCCAAAAGTGGCCATGTGACACAACTTTGTCCAATTGCATATGAAAAAAACTTTGCTGACGGTTTGGGGCAAGAGTCTCATTTTCTGAATGAGGGCACAGTGATAGTGGAACCCTTTCCCTTACTGCCAGCCTTGAATTCTGATGTGATGCCTGGATTTGGGCGGCCATCTTGCAACCGTGATGTACCAGACTTAAGAGAAAGACCAAGAGAAGAGCAGAACACAGGTTGTGCTGTATTTGAGCTGGTGAACTCGTACTAATCGTGGCCTGCCTCCAGCCTTCCTTTGGGAAGAAAACATACTCTAGTTGAGTCAGTGTTAGATGGGCTTTCTCTTACTGTCCGCGGAAAGCATTCCTGATGACTATTGCTTCTCGAATATTAGTCAAGATCACATTTAGCCACAGACCATAGCTTGCTGTTTCCATTTTGTCCACATAACAGCTGAATTATAAAGGTCAAGACCATTCCTAAACTAGGGAAGGATGAGCGATCTCATTACCTCCTTTTTATTCTCTTCTCCCTTGGGTAATGGTGAAATTTGGGCCAGTTCTTGGACTAAGATCCAAGGAAAGTCTCCGCTTTGTTGTCTGTTTCTGATTGTGTTTTTGCCTGTGCTGGTAGGTCAGCTTGCTTCAGGCTAAAGCTATTTAGGCTAATTCAAATAGAAAAACATGGGGAGTTATTATGTGTACTAACTTCTCCAAGCTTTCCCCTTTGATATCAGGCCCATAAACACACATGGTAGTTCCTTGCCCCCTATATGCTATTGTTTCTTGTGGATTCTCATCTTCTGCAATCCTGGTAGAGTGAGGAGGTTGATATCTAAGGCAGAATATCAGTACCTACGGTTCTAAATATCCTCTGTAATACTCTCATTTTGACACAGTTTCTCTCACCCTGATTGATTGAAACAGTTTTGGTAATGAATGCAATTTGAGGTTACATCTATTCATTCTATTCTGCCAAATGTTATGCCGGTGCCTTAATTGGTTTTGTTAGAGTGAGCTGGAAGCCTGGGGTATATAAAGCAATTAAAATCTTTTGGCATTTTGCATTAATCACTGAAGCATCATAAATTCTTGATTGGCTATGTGATGTACATATTTACCGAACGTAAGTAGACAGGATTTATGTGCATTCAGCTGGGGGTTGGCCAAGAAAATGCAAGGATGTGTGAGGTTAAAGAGAAATATATCAAATGTTCAGTCGTTGCTACAAGAGCTAAGAGCTGAATTAAGTGGGAGAGCTGAATAAAGGTAAATTGAACCTCTTTCCTCTGAGTCATTGTTACAAGCTTTACTGATTTCAAATTTCTGGCTAAGTGATTTTTAGATAGGTTTTACACTGTTTTCTATCTGTTCACTATTTGTTCCTATTAAATGTGTAGGCATTTATAGAACTGGTCAGTATTTTGCCTCTGCACCTAGATTGTCATAAGGCTATAAAAGTATAATTAAAAAGTTAGGTACTGGGGCACCTAGGTGGCTGAGTCCGTTGAGCACCTGACTTTGGCTCTGGTCATGATCTCACAGTTCCTGAGTCCGAGCCTTGTGTCGGGCTGTGTGCTGACAGCTCGGAGCCTGGAGCCTGCTTCAGACTCTGTCTCCCTCTCTCTCTGCCCCTCCCCCACTTGTGTTCGTTCTCTCTCTCTCTCTCTCCCTCCCTCCCTCTCTCTCCCTCCCTCCCTCTCTCTCCCTCCCTCTCTCTCCCTCCCTCCCTCTCCCTCCCTCCCTCTCTGAAAAATAAGTAAACATTAAAAGAAATTAGGTATTTCAAGTTCTGGGCTTGAACTGAAATTAAGAAACAAAGGCACTGGTTTATTTGTAACCAGGAATTATCAAATTGATCTTCTTGTTCAAATATAACATGACTAGACCCTGAAAGCAGCTATGAAAAAGAGCCTAATTCATATTACTTACTCACTGGAGCATCTCCTTCACAGAGCCTGGTCACCGCGATCCAGCTCTATCTGATTGGAAGAGATTGCTCATGGGCAGAAGGAAGCCTCTGTGGAATGTTATTTACTAGCAGAGTGCCCGGGAAAAGGTTGTGGAGGAAAACCCAGGCAGGCCCTTTGCACACTGACATATGAGATCGTGTAGCGACCTTTTCCAGAGAGAAGGCTCTGATTAATGAGAATCTTTCCTTTGAGTTCAGTCATTCACTTTCAGCTTCCTTTGTGGCCAGACACCTGGGTGTAAGCTTCAGCCACCTGACATCTTGATTTTAAATATATAGAAGGGATTTCTCTGGTCTACCCTGCATGCTGGGCTTACTGGTATAGTCTCTACCCATTTCCAGGTGATAGCGGGCTCAGTTGTCTGTACAATCAGGATGTGGGTGGAGGAGAATATATCCCTTTTTGACTCTTCATGTCCTTGTAGAGATGTTCCGACTCCTTATCATTCCAAGGTGGAACCACAAAAATCAGACTTTATTCTAGAAATCAGCTGTCAAACCTTGAAATCCCCAAAGGTCAGGCTGGGGGGTGACAGTGTTCAACTGCAAAGGGGTGGTGTTCTTGCTGCTAACACTGTAGCCACTAATGAGGCTTCTCCATATTCTTAGGAAGTAGGGGGAATCTTACGCCTTTACAGACAGAGGGCCAGGAGAATGAAATCTCTCCTTTGTGGTGGCTCTCATTCAGACCCCACTTGGAGTTCTCATTCAGGCTCTTGGTCTTTGTTTCTGGCTTGCCATGGAGGAAAACCAGCCGAACTCCATCACTCGGTTGGGCTTAGAGCTCTACCCTCTTTTTCCGAGTTTCTCCTTGTTAATTCTCAGCCCTGACAACCTCCAGTGTGGGAAGACTTAATAAAATCCACACAGGCCTCAAGCTAGGAGGATAAGAACAACAACAACAAAAAAAGTTACCATGGAAGCTAATTATGGGTTTTTAATTAATTGTTCCAATTAGCCCCTCTCTTTTCAGTGATGCTACTCTATAACCATGTCAGCTGGGATGCTTCTGGAAGTAGAACTTGCTATAATGGTCAGGTACTCCCCAATTAAAACTCTTAGTCTGTGCAATTAGCTTTCTTCATGCTTTGGTGACAGCCCCTGGGTGGGAGGTGGGGGCACGTGTGACAGCGGTAGGGATGCGATCCAGCCACCACTAGAATGAAGTTCGTTTCCATTCCGATCATCCTGATAGCAGGCAGACATTAGAAACCTCAGGGATCTGAGATTGTACAACTAACGATGGCTTAATTTTACAAGACCTAGCTTTTCCCCTTTGTTTACTGAATTTGTTACTTAAAATTTGACAAATAATTAAAAGCAGTGGGCCCTGAGAACGACAATGGCTTTTAAGAATAAGCTCTGGAAGCATCTTTCATATACTATTGATAGGAACGTTTGCGATGAGTAGATTTATTTGCTCATTGCAGCCAGGCTTCCTTTGGGATCAGAAATGAGAAAGATGAAGTTAGGTGAGGTTTAGTTACATACCTGGGATGCATGGAACTGTTTCTCCCCCAAAAGGCAATGGCTTTGAAGAAATCATTCCTTTGACACTTGGCTCTCATTTTTATGTTTTACGTTGGTTTCATCGCTTCTTTGAAAGCATTTGTTTTCTTTTGCTTGCTTGCTTGCTTGCTTTCCTCCAGCTGCCTTAAAAAATATTCTTTTTGTTTGCCTTTTAGCAGTTTTACTATGATTTGCCTGTACATGGGAATTTCTTTATTTTATCCTACTTGGAATTCAGAGGGCTTCTGGAATACACAATTTGTTGGTTCTCGTCAATTTGGAAAATTCTCAAGACACTGTTTCTTCAAAGTTCCTTTGGCCTCGTTTTTTTTCTCTCCTTTCCTTCCAGGATTCCAGAAGAATGTTAAAACTTCTATGTTTTCTACCATCTTACAAAAATATCTCTTGGGGCGCCTGAGTGGTTCAGTCGGTTGAGCGTCTGACTTCGGCTCAGGTCATGATCTCACGGTTTGTGGGTTCGAGCCTCACGTCGGGCTCTGTGCTGACAGCTCGGACCCTTGAGTCTGCTTCGGATTCTGTGTCTCCCTCTCTTTCTGCCCGCCCCTCCCCCACACTCTGTCTCTGTCTCTTTCAAAAAAATAAATAAACATTAAAAAAAAATATTTCTCAACTTTCTCTCTCCTCCCTTTCCCTCCCCCACCCCCCCGCCCCCTGCATCTGCCCTTTCCCTGCTTGCATGCATGCTCTCTCAAAGAAAGAGAAGGAAAAAGAAGGGAAGGGAAGGGAGGAAGAAAAGAAGGAAGGAAGGAAGGAAGAAGGGAAGGAAGAAAGAAAAGGGAGAGAGGAAGAATTGAAGGAAATTGAATTGTAATATATAATGATTACATAGGATTTAATTGATGTCTGTGTCTACCAGAAGTAATTTACGGACCACTGTTTCTGCAAAATGCTTGTTTACCGTCAGATTCACTCCTTGCTCCTTTGCTTCTTTGGTTTATATCACAGGCAGAGGCTCTCTCACTCTTTGGCTTCCAAGGAGGTGGGACCCAAAGGAGCCACTGGTGAAAAACAGGAGGGCAAGGCTAGGGATCACAGAGGAATCAGGGTCTTCTCACCTGTCTTTTTGTTCCTTTGGTGTCTGTGACAGTAGCTGTGCCTCCTGCGTGGTTCCAGCTCTTACTGGAAGGCCCTGGCTTCTGGGCTGCGGTAATACCACTGTCCCATGGTCTCCCTGGCCCCAAAGAGAGTGGGGTTGCTAACTTGTGCCTTCCTCTACTTTGCTTCTCAACCCTTCTATAACCCTCTAAGCTCCTACCATGTCTTGACCCCCACTATTTTAAAGACCCAGTTCAATTACTTGGTCTGTGGATGTTGCTATAGTATGATGTGTATACAATGCAGTCCTTGCCCTCAGGGAAGGTATAATCTTGACAAGGAACAAAAGACATCTCTATAGGAAGAAACAACAGATGACCTTGTGTTATGTGTCGGCCTTAATGACTTACATGAGAAGGCCACGGGAGCTCAGGGAAAGGAGAAACCCCTGGAACCCTCATGACCTTTCCATGGAGGGTGAGCTGGGCTCCACAGGATGTGTGATAGAATAGGATAGAAAATGCTGCAGGTGGCAGATCAGATCAAAGAACTTAAATAAGAAATTCTGGGGGAAAAAATCCTGTTCAAAGTCGTCATGGAAAAGTAGCTTTTGAAATTATTTTCCACTCACGCTAAAGTCATGTATGAGTGATTGGGTGATTCTTAGGCATCCTTTGAAAAATCTTTAAATATTGAAACGCCTTCAAAACTGTGTGATGTGATGGCATTTTCAACCTCACTTTACATATTTGGTCTTGCTGGTCCATAAACTTGAGCTTCCCTAGAAATGACCCTGTCATTCCCTGCAAACAAGCTGTGTTATTTCAGATGCTACCACCAGACAAACGGTTGAAAACTGAGCAACAAATGATAGCCAGAAAGCTTTTGAGCAATTACATGCATGTCTTACAGTGACAGTTCATGATGGATGCGTGATTAGATGCTCTTCCCAAGGGAGGATGTCACTGTCCTTTTGGCTAGACTGAGGTATCTGGAATAAGGTAGGAAATTGAAGGTATTCTGTGAAACCAATGACCTGGATGTGGGTTGTTAACTCTGTGGCTGATTTTCCTGTGCTGCCACACCATGCTGGAAGCCAGTGCTGGGGATCACCGTGCCTCTCTGGTGTCTATTGTCAAAACATAGGAGTAGGGAGGAGTGTTTAATTTGGAGTCAAGTCTGAGTTAGAAGCCTCTCTTTGATCCTCTTTGGCTATTTGATCTTAGGTAAAAAAAATTCAACTTGGTGAGTTTTGCCTTCCACATCTGTAAATTAGGAAGAAGAATGCCATGTGTTAAGAGGCTGTTGGAATAAATTAGGGGAAAGTGCACAGCAAACTGTCTCACAATGTAGCTATTTCATGCCCGAGTATCTGTCAGCTGCCCTACTGTGTGAGCTACTGTGCTCGACCAGGTTATACAATTCGCTGAGGGACACAGTAGACGCTTCCACATGTGATCTTGTGCTTATCACAGAGACGAGAGAATCCCATCATTTTCTTTCTTGCTCGTCTTAATTTTCATTTTTCAATTGCCACTCCTAAAATTCCAGCACTTGGCCCACAGAATATTTGTATTCATCCTACATATGGCCCACATGACGCACTTGGCTCTGCTCCAAAGGTGGAAGTTGAAATAAGTAAATGGTCTCTTTATTTGCTTTCTAACTAAGCTCCATTTCCTTTCCTCTCTCTTACATCCTGGAGCCCTCATCCTAGACACATGGCAGAAAATGTACATGAAATAACAAGTCATTACTTGCAAAGCACATTTTTTTCCTCTTCAAGGCCTTATTAGCAACTGATAATCTTAAAATGTCATCTCCTCAGCAGGCTCCTCGTCGGGTATTCCTTGACCCCATTCTCTTGAGCACCCTAGCCTCTCATTGGTAAGCTGTCTGCTAAAAACCTTAGGAAAAAACATCTCAAGGGACCCTTGCAAACTACTAGCTCCCGCTACTCAGAAAACTGGTCCGAGGTCAGATTATGTCCTCTGAAAATAATAATAGCCTTTTACAATTTCTGCTTCTCTTGTCATCTAACCATAGTAGTAATATGTTTGACATGAACTGCATACTAATCATTTTTATTATTTCAGAGGCTTTATGACAACAGCTCTCCCTGGCCCCCCCAAGATTCCCCAACTCCCAACCATCTAAAAATAACGTCTTCACTGTATCCTTGAAGATGAAACAAATGCTAGCATACACATTTTCCCTTGGCTCTCCGCCCCACCCCCACCACTGCTGAAAGTTGGAAGATAGCATGGCCTCTCACAGGAACTCTTGTCTCTTTGAATTCAAGAGCTTTAAAAGTCTTCTCTTAGCTCAGACAATTAGAAGGACAATTAAGCACTTTCTTCTTCTTTCCTGAAATTAAGAAACAAAACCCACCAAATCACGGTCTGTGCTTTTAATTTGGTAAACCAACTTTGAGCGATTAGCAGCCTTGGAAACAAATGTAAATACTGAACGTCTGCGTGCCAAATTTAACTGGGAATTTGAAAGTAAATAGTGAAGATACCAGAGCAGTCAAAATAAATGAAATAGCACCCGTGGATCACATTCAAACTTTTATTTTAAGCAAAAATTGATCAAGCAGTTCACGGCAGATTGGAAGCAATGAACCCAAAATGGAAATGTGGTCCCCCCGTGGCTCAGTCAGCTCAGCCGCCATAACAAAATGCCACAGGCTGGGGAGCTTCAACAGCAGACATTTATTTCTCAGAGTTCTGGAGGCTCAGAAGTCCAAGATCAAGGTTGGTTGACTTGGTTCCTGGTAAGAGCCTGCTTCCTGGCTTGTAGCCTCCTGTCTTCTCACATGGCTTGTTCTCTATGTGCATGTGAGGGGAGAGAGGGGAGAGAGAAAGAGAGAGAGAGAGAGTGAGCAAGCGAGAGCACACAAGCTTTGTGGTATCTTATAAGAATGCTAATTCCATCATGGGAGCCCCATCCTCATGACCTTATCTAAACCTAATGATCTCCCAAGGGCCCCACTTCCTCATAACGTTACATTGTTGGTTAGGATTTCAGCATATGTATTGTAGGGGGACAGTATTCATTCCACAGCACCCTCTAAAGTCACACAGAGCAGCAACAGCCAAAGAAAGTATAAATAAGGCCTTCAATGGGGAGTGATCAAAGAAAAAACTATTACAACATTTTATTTTTAAGAGAGACCATTTATTTATGGAGTATGTCACTTTGTGGAGGTCATTGGCTCCTGAGGGCATCATGATTGCTAATGTTCATAGTAGTGAGTCTGATTCATTAAGAAAAGTATGAAGGGTCTTCAGAGAGTTCTATTTAAGAAGAAAGAAGGTACAGTACTCTATTTTAGAATGATTTTTGTCAGTATACTTTAAATATTGGCTTGTCTACAGGTGGCAATCAATCATGTGAAATACCCATTAACGTGAAATGGTTTTTTATTGATGTATAATTGACATATAATATTATGTTAGCTTCAGATACATAACATAGTGATTGAATATTTATATATTATGAAATGATTATCATGAGTCTAGTTATCATCTGTCACCATACCAAGTCTTTACATTATTATTGACTGTATGCTCTGTATTGTACGTTACATCCCCATGTGTTCTGTATTTTCTAACTGGAAGATTCTACCTCTTAGTCCTCTTTACCTATTTTGTCCAGCCACCTCCCCTCTGGCAACCATCAATTTGTTCTCTGTATGTAGGACTCTCTTTCTGTTTTGTTTCATTGGTTCATTTGTTTTGTTTTTTAGATTCCACATATGACTGAAATCCTATGGTATGTGTCTTCCTCTGTCTGACACGTCACTTAATATAATACTCTCCAGGTCTGTCCATGTTGTTACAAATGATAAGATTGTATTCTTTTTTTATGGCTTAGTAGTATTCCATGGTGTGTGTGTGTGTGTGTATACACACATATACACATATATATGTATACACACACACACACACACACACACACACACACACACACACACACACAACTTATTTATCCATTCATCAATCTGTGGGCATTTAGGTTACTTCCACATCTTGGCTCCTGTAAGTGATACTGCAGTGAACATAGGGGTGCATGTATCTTTACGAATCAGTCTCTTTGTTTGCTTTTCATAAATACCCTGAAGTGGAATTGCCGCGTCACATGGTAGTTTTATTTTTGACTTTTTAAGAAACCTCCATACTGGTTTCCACGGTGGCTGCACCAGTTGACATTCCCACCAACAGTGCACAAGGGTTCCCTTTTCTCCACATCCTCACCGACACTGGCAATTGCTTGTCTTTTTTGGTAATAGTCATTCCGACCCATGTGAGGTGGTATCCCACTGTGGTTTTGATTTTCATTTCCCTAATGATGAATAATGTTGAGTATCTTTTTATGTGCCTGTTGACCATCTGTATGTTCTCTTTGGGGAAAAAATTGTCTATTAAGGATCTCTGCCTAGTTTTTAATTGGATTGTTTTTTATTGAGTTGTATGAGTTCTTTATTATTTTGGATGGTAACCCTGTATCGGATATGTTATGTATAAACGTCTTTTCCCATTCAGTAGGCTGCCTTTTCATTCGATTGATGGTTTCCTTTGCTATGGGAAAGCTTTTTAGTTTGATGCAGTCCCATTTGTTTATATTTGCTTTTGTTGCCCTTGCCTGAGGAGACAGAATCAAAAATTGACTTTGAGATTGCTTTTGTACATGGTCTAAGAAAGTGGTCCAGTTTCATTTTTTTGCATGTTGCTGTCCACTTGTCCCAACACCATTTGTTGAAGAGACTGTCTTTTCCTCATTATATATTCTTGCCTCCTTTGTTGTAGATTAATTGACCAAATGAGCGTGGGTTTATTCCTGGCCTCTTTATTGTGTTCTATGTGTTTGTTTTTTTGTGCCAATACCATTTTAATCACTATAGCTTGGTAGTATAATTTGAAATCTGGGGTTGTGATACTTTCTCAAGATTGCTTTGGCTCTTTGGGATCTTTTGTGGTTCCAGACAAATTTTAGGATTCTTTGTTCTAGTTCTGTAAAAAATACCATTGGTATTTTGATGGAGATGGAATGGTCTGTCTTCTAAAACCTGGTAAGTCTCACATATTAACAAACATTTTTAAAAAGTATGTTCTAGGGTGTCAGTAGCATGAGCATGCCATTTTCAAGGAAGAATTTCATTTTTTAAAAAAATTTCTAATGTTTATTTTTGCGAGAGAGAGTGAGCGAGCAGGGGAGGGGCAGAGAGAGAGGGAGACAGAGGATCCCAAGCAGGATCGAACTCATGAACCGTGAGCTCATGACCTGAGCTGAAGTCAGATGGCCAGTCGACTGAACCACCCAGGCACCCGGAGGAAAAATTCCTTTCAAACTGAATTATGCAAGAGCTAACACAATTAGCATTGATATTTCAGTCATTGAAAACAACCCATCATGTTCTCCACTACTTTGCACCATGGTTAAAAAAAAATTTATCACAATGCCTTCTTATCCAAGCATGTCTGTGCATTCATGACAAGTCTTAGTGTCCTTTAATTTAAAGGTGATACTGCAAACCGGGGGTTAGATAGAATAGAGAACTTATGTTTGACCACAGTTCTTAGACCTGAGCCAAAAAACAATAATTTGCTGATTTGTCTGCCCTTTGTCTTAGTGCCTTCTCTCCTGTTAATAGCCACCTCCTGGACTCAATAGCCAAATTTCCCTTCTTACCCCCTGCCATACTTACCAAGTAATCAACATTCATCACCACAATGAGGCTTATCTTGCCAAAAGTCCAGGATACTTGAAGTCATTTGGCTATAGTTTCTTACATCAATCTCTACAGTAGAGCTGGCTTGGCCAATGGGAACATAATAATTAACATCCCTTGGCAAAGGCTCCCCATTCTCTGGATGGTGTTTATAAAGACACAGGCAGCTTCTGACTCCATAATTTTCTTTTTATATATGTCTTCATGTTGGAGAAACCTCCATTTGGCTGACACATCCCTTCTTTGGCCATATGAAAAGTTTTGAAGTCTGGTCTCATCTTGCTGGCAGTGGTACTGGATTGTCTTGTTAAGGTGACACAGCAGATCTTGGTTATGAAGGATTCTGCCTTGATTTTAGAGTTTATGCCTGGGTGTAATCTTTTTCGTTCTGATCTGTGTTCTTGAGGAGGATGCCACCCTGTAGTATTCCCAAATCAACATGACTGAATAATACCGTGTACCACTTACTTAATCTCATGTCTACATCTAACCTGTTAGCAAATCCCAATGGCTCCACCTCAAAAATGTATCCTCCACCCCTATCACTCTAGCCCAGGTCTCTACTCTTAGGCACCTACGCACTACCATGATCTCCAGACCATTCTCCCCGATTCCAGTCTCATCTACTGGTCTTTGTCAATACAGCAGTGATTCTCAGAACGTAGACATACTCCTATCCCTGTCCTGCAAGGCCCTACGTGATAAAAAGCCACCTTTTTGACCTCCTTTTCTACCATCTTCCCCTTGCTCATTCTGCTTCATCTACACTGGCCTCTGTATGCTACTTCCAACATCCTCGTCCTGCCTCAGGGCTCCTGCACCAGCTGTTCCCTCTACTATGTGCGTGTCTCAGTCCCATACTCCATCCCGAGCTCTGTGCTTATGTCTTTGCACTGGAAAAGCCCTGCCTGACCACCTTGTCTGAAATAAGAGGCTCCGGAAGTGTATTACTAGTTGTGTCTCCTTGCCCTACTCATGTATATGAGTGTTAATTTTTTTGGCTGTCTCGCCCCGCAATAAAATATGAGCCCCTTCAGGGCTTGCTTACAGTTATATCCTAAGATCCTAGAATGATGCTGGGTACCTAGTGTGGCCCCACTCAGTATTTGTTGACTACTGGACAGAATGATTCTTATGGGATCCTTACAGTACTGGTAATTCTGATGTTGTTACATACGGGTGTTCTGATGTAAATAAACTGCAACGCAAGCTTGGTACCTTGCTTAAAGAATCTGGTCACTATGGGGCTGAGTTTTGAATTTGGGCCTTTATGACCCTTGGTGCAGTGTTCATGGTACCATACTTTTTTTTTTTTTAATGTTTTATTTATTTTTGAGAGAGTGTGAGTGGGGGAGGAGCAGAGAGAGAGAGGGACAGAGGATCTGAACAGGCTCTGTGGTGACAGCAGAGAATCCGATGCGGGACCAGAACTCAAGAACCATGAGATCCTGACCTGAGCTGAAGTTGGACGTTCAACCAACTGAGCCACCCAGGCATCCCTATCATATCATACTTTTAACTCCATTTGGTGATGGGAAACCATGTGACACTGTTAGTTGAGTGCTGGGTGGTGACATTCCAGGACTTGGCATTGATGTTCAGTGCCAGGGCAGAATTACTACATTATCGCTGCTTTTGTGTGTGTGTTTTTTTTTTTAACGCTTATTTATTTTTGAGACAGAGAGAGACAGAGCATGAACAGGGGAGGGGCAGAGAGAGAGGGAGACACAGAATCTGAAACAGGCTCCAGGCTCTGAGCTGTCAGCACAGAGCCCGACGCGGGGCTCGAACTCACGGACCGCGAGATCATGACCTGAGCCGAAGTCAGACGCCCAACCAACCCAGCCACCCAGGCGCCCCATTATCACTGCTTTTGTAGAAGATGAATGTCATTTCTTAAGGAGCTAAGCTGTTACCCATCTGCATATCTGTCATTCAAGGCCCTTCAATCTCAGGGTCACCTGGGTGGCTCAGCCGGTTGCATGTTGGACTCTGGCTTTCGGCTCAAGTCATGATCTCACAGTCTGCGAGTTCCAGTCCTGCATCAGGCTCTGTGCTGCCAGTGCAGAACCTGCTTGGGATTCTCTCTCTCTCCCCCCCTCCTCTCTCTGTCTCTCCTCTGCTCATGCATGTGCGCTCTCTCATGCTCTCTCTCAAATAAATAAACTTCAAAAAAAAAAAAAGACCTTTCAGTCTGAATCTGGAGATTATGGGGTTTAGTTTTCTGTTTTCTTGACCTCTGTGTTCTGAATTAACAGGGAGAAAACTTGCTGATTAGTCTTTGGGTTGAGTGGCCATTACTGATGTCCTCACCCCATCGTAGATAGAGAAGCAGGTCATAACAGGAACTAGAGTGCATGCAGTCTGGGTCCACAGCTGCAAGACAGGAAGTTAACCAGATCAGAATCATTCATTCAGGGATCTGAGTCAAAGAGCCAGCCACGGGTCCAAGATACGGTATGTTAGATGTTAGATTTTTAGCAACAGGGCCTTTTATTGATGGATTACGGGCCACCAGAGGAATGGCTGGTTGGTATTAGATGAGGAGGGCCCTGAAGAATAGCCGAGTACCCACATTTTCCTCTGGACGATGCTACTTGGACCAGGGCAAAGGCCAGATCACGAGTCAAGCTGACCCTGCCAGGTATGTGCCTCTTGAATATGCTGCCTCAGCAGTGATGGAAGTCAAGAGGGCACCATGCATCGCTGCTGGTGTATGTATCAGTGGGGTTGGTGCCTGAGTCAGCAATGCTGACTGTGTCACAGGTGATGCCATTTGGTTTTTGTTTATGCAGAAGTACGTTTCTGAAGACTGTTAGCTCCTGTTTTAATGTAGATGGCTGCACACACAAGTCTGTTAAACTCCAGGAAGTAAGTGGTTGTACCTAAATGTGGTTTTAAAAAGTTTAAGGGTACAATGGGCTCAACATGAGTCAGCATATGGGAATATTGCTTACGGGGCCAATATTATTCTGGAACTTGAAAACAGGAACCTAGCATGAGGTTCTTTTTCCTGTATGCATTATTTTAACCATGTATTTTTAGAACATGTACTAAATTCCAGGTAATGTGTTATATGCTGGCAACATACAGATAACACATTCCAGTCATTTCTCAAGGAGCTCAGGATCTAGTGGCTTCTCTGTGGGCCACAGCTAGACTCTTGTGTTCAGCTTTCAAGGATTCTGAAAGGAGAAATAAAAACTCGAGATAAATGAAAAAGAAATCGATGAATTAGAAGGTGACTTCATTACCAGTTAGAGGAGAGAGACAAAAAATATAGCTTCTAGTTCCGCTCCCATCACACGTAGTGAGGGGGTCTATTCAGTGAGAGAGGTGATATTGACATAGAATACATATGAAGACCCCTCCTTCTTGACCTTGAAACGATGAAAATACTTGCATATATATGATGCATATATGTTATGTGTGTGTATATTTGTGTCCCCCTCCCCCAATCAAATCCCTATGTTGAAGTCTTGACCTCTAGTGTCTCAGAATGTTACTATGTTTAGAGGTAGGGTGCTTTAAAAAGGTAATTAAGTTAAATGAGGTCATTGGGCCGGGCCCTAATCCAATATGACTGGTGTCCTTATAAAAGAAGATGAGCTCACTGGCAGGCACAGAGGGGAAGACCATGTGCAGACACAGGGCAGGACAGCCATCTAGAAGCCAAAAAGGGGCCTCAGAAGAAATGCACCCTGTTGACACTTTGATCTCAGATTTCTAGCTACCAGGACTGTGAGGATGTGCCTTTGTATTGTTTAAGTACCCCGTGCCCCCCACCCCGCCCCGCCATGGTGCGTTATTATGGCAACCCTTGTGAAATAGTACAAATATACATACACAATTGGAAGACTCCAGCCCTAAAGATTTTGAGAACTCACATCTGCACATATTTATCAGGGCACGTTTCGAAAGAAATATTCTCAGGTTCTGGGTCACGCTGGGCTTGTTATGCCCAATGGTCGGGTGAGAAATAATGCTGCCTGGATACTCTAGCTACGTGGATGCCAAGTGCTTTGTGTGCCTCTATGCGTTCATTTACTCGGCGAACATTTTCTAAGTTCCTGCTATGTACCAGCCATTGAACTAGGTACAGGAGATAGAAGAATGATTGGTACAGGAATCTGTCCTCAAGGAACTAGTTACGGATGGTCATTGCTACAGTGTGAGAAGGCTTGGGACAAATACTTGAACAGGGCGCCTGACATGGGAGGGTGGTGGCTCTGGCTCTGGATTCCCACAGTCCCTGGACTACATGTAGTCTTTTCCTTATTTATTTCTCCTATTTTATTTAAAAATTTTTTAAATGTTTATTTACTTTAGAGAGAGAGAGAGCGAGAGCGAGAGCATGAGTGGGGGAGGGGCAGAGAGAGGGAGACACAGACTCCAAAGCAGGCCCCAGGCTCTGAGCTGTCAGCACAGAGCCAACGTGGGGCTCGATCTCATGAGGCATGAGATCGTGACCTGAGCCGAAATGACTCAACTGACTGAGCCATCCAGGTACCCCTCCTATTTTAAAGTCTTTCTTGTTGACCTTCTCCAGTTCTTTTCTTGCTTTTGTTTGTTGGTTTGTTTTTTTGTTTTTGTTTTGTTTTTCCCTAAATGAGTATTGGATATCCACACAAGATCTGTAGTGGTTTACTGAGGCTCCCATTAGGCTCCCTGGAAATCATTCAGAGAACTTGATGCAGTAAATGAAACTCTGTGTTAACTCTGACCTGGAGTGTTATCATCTGTCTGACTCAATTCCAGAGGAGAACCACCTCCTGTAACCTCTTCCCCTGTATTTCAGGCCATAAATAGGTTCTGGGGCCCTGCCAAGTTGGGTCACTGTGGCTTGTAAGGGACTGTCAGTTCCTCACAAATATTGCACAGCTGCAAAATTACGAGGCTACCCCAAGGTGACCCATAAAATCGGCCCTTCTTAAAAAGGGAATTTTAGAAATGTCACCTGCTGGCTATCACTATAATGCAACTATGAGCTCTCCTCTCAGCTGACTGCCTAGGAGAGTCCTCAGAGGAACAAATGGAAAACCTAGCACTTTGATCTGCCCGGGACAAGTACTGGGAGGCAGCTAGAGAAGAATTTTTAGGGGATATTTTAAATCCAGGACAGTGATTAAAATATAAATGATGCTTGCTAGCTACTTGTATTTTGCCAAGGCTCTCCAAACAGACCAAGACTATCTGTATGCATGTGTGTTTGAGTGTGAATAGAGAGACAGAGATTGAGAGAGAAACTGAGGGAGTCTGATTGGCTGGGACCCACCCACAGGGTGGAGACAGATCTGTTTCACTTAAAGTCTACTGATTATAAATGTTAATCACATGTGCAAAATGTTTAGGCTAGTGTTGGACCAAACAACTGGGCACCATAACCAGCCAAGTCAACACATAAGATGACCCATTATAGGGGTACCTGTGTGGCTCAGTTGGTTGAGTGCCTGACTTGATTTTGGCTCAGATTATGATCCCAGGGCAGTGGAATCAAGCCCTGCATAGATCTCTGCACTAAGCATGGAGCCTGTTTAAGATTCTGTCTCTTTCTCTTTCTCTCTTTCTCTCTCTTTCTCCCCTTCTCCCCCTTTCCCATTTCTGCTCTCTCCTCCTCTCTCCTACTCATATTCTCTCTCTAAAATAAAAAAAATTAACCATCATACTACCTTTAACTGAAAGAATCTAAATTTTTCATGCTATTAAATATTAATGAAAGTAACTAGTAGTCACACACAAAAAATTTCTAAACCTCATATTTATCTCTGATTGGACGCTTTCAGTCTTGGGGTTTAGAGCCACTGCTTCCCTAGGCAGGCGAGTCTGTCTTCAGATGACTCTTAGTTGCCAAGTCTTTGTTTGACTTCTTTGAGTTCCACTTCCTATCACTGTAACTGTCACGCTTTAAATGCTGTTGTTCTTCTCTCTGGAACAACACGGAAGCAGGACAAAGACCGATTTGCCTTAGATAATGTCCAAAATATGTTCTACAGGATATTCATTTCATGTAATGCTCAGCATGGGGGTGGAGGAAAGTGAAGTTTCTGTGCTCAAATACGTTTGGAAACATTGCTTATAATTTCTTCCTTTAGAAGACTTATCATGGCTCATATTAAAGGCTTTGGAATTCTGCAGCAAAGAAACCAGCTAAGCTAAACTTTAACTTAGCATTTCCCAGATACTTGACCTTGGGAAACCCTCTCCTTCCTTTCTGTTACATTCCTTTACATTCCTATGGAATGTAAATTGAAAAGTTCTGCAAAAGTCTCTGACAGCATCAATGTTAGCCTTTCATTGAGTTGATCTGTCCCCCTGGTTGCTCTGCACCAAAGTTTTTTTTTTTTAATGTTTAGTTTTGAGAGAGAGAGAGAGAGAGAGAGCACGAGTGGGGAAGGGGCAGAGAGAGAGGGAGACACAGAATCCAAAGCAGGCTCTAGGCTCTGAGTTGTCAGTATAGAGCCCGACGCTGGGCGTGAACTCATGAACCGTGAGATCGTGACCTGAGTTGAAGTCGGACACTTAACCAACTGAGCTGCCCAGGCACCCCTGAACCAAAGTTATATCAGCCAGCTGTGTTGTAGAACACATCCTCCAAACCCTCCTCTACCTCCACTCCTTACTGGCTTAAAATAATAGCCAGTAATTATTTCTCCCAAGTCTATGGTTCTCTAGGTGATTCTGCTGATCTGGGTTGGTCTTGATTGATCGTAGCTGAGCTTGTTTATGCATCTGCAGTGTTGGGTAGGGCGGAGGCTAGCTGGTGTAGCCTACCCTTGCCCGGAATGACTCCGTGTTAT
Source organism: Panthera leo (assembly GCF_018350215.1). NCBI lineage: Eukaryota > Metazoa > Chordata > Mammalia > Carnivora > Felidae > Panthera > Panthera leo. Next base: position 8,854,779 of record NC_056691.1, read on the forward strand.
TCCATGTGCCTCTTATCATTCTACTGGACTAGGCTGGGATATTCTCATTTCAGTGGCAGGGGTTGAAGGCAAGAAATGGAAACATGTAAGCCATCACTTTTCCACGTGTCTTCTTGCATCAAGTTTCCTAAAATTCTCTTGGCCAAAGTGTGATGCTTGGGTGCTACAAAGTTACAGCGGAATGGGCAAGGATATGGGGTGGCCATTATTTGAGGCCATGGGTTATATTCATCTAATGCCACGGTCAAATTGCAAATCTGAGAAATGGTGTCAAGGTAGCTGCATTCGATTGCCATCGGGAGGGTGCAAGGAGTGTAGATACCTCATAATTCCTCAGAGTCCACCCCCTCAGGGTAGGGCTAGGTGCCCATGTTTTTAGAAGCTACTCTGGTAATACAGATGATAAGCCAAGGTTGAAAATCCCCCAGTCTAGATCCCTTTTCTGTTTAACAATATTAAGTGCTTATAAGGATAAGTTTCACAAGGGATATAGGAAGACGTTTAAATGGACAGCAACATGTGGAAGAATGAAACTGGACCACTTTCTTATACCATATACAAAAATAAATTAAAAGTGGATGAAAGACCTACATGTGAGACAGGAAACCATCAGAATCCTAGAGGAGAAAACAGGCAGCAACCTCTTTGACCTTTGCTACAGCAACTTCTTACTAGAATATGTCTCTGGAAACAAGGTAAATAAAAACAAAAATGAACTATTGGGACCTCATTAAGATAAAAAGCTTTTGCACAGTGAAGGAAACAGTCAACAAAACTAAAAGGCAACCGACAGAATGGAAGACGTTTGCAAATGACAGATAAAGGGTTTGTATGCAAAATCTGTAAAGAACTTCCCACACTCAATACCCAAAAAGCAAATCATCCAGTGAAGAAATAGGCAGAAGACATGGATAGACACTTTTCCAAAGAAGACATCCAGATGGCTAACAGACACATGAAAAGATGCTCAATATCACTCATCATCAGAGAAATACAAATCAAAACCACAATGAGATACCACCTCACACCAGTCAGAATGGCAAAAATTAACAAAAGATGCGGAGAAAGGGGAATACTTTTGTACTGTTGGTGGGAATGCAAACTGGTGCAGCCACTCTGGAAAACAGTTTGGAGGTTCTTCAAAAAATTAAAAATAGAACTACCTTATGGCCCTGCAATTGCGCTACTAGGTACTTATCCACAGGATACAAAAATGCCAATTCAAAAGGGCGATGCATCCTAATGTTTTTAGCAGTACTATCAACAGTAGCCAAATTATGGAAAGAGCCCAAATGTCCATCTACTGATGAATGGATAAAGAAGATGTGGCATGTGGCATATATCTGCCACATGTGTAATGGAATAGTACTCGGCGATGAAAAAGAATGAAATCTTGCCATTTGCAACAACATGGGTGGAACTAGAGTGTATTGTGCCATGTGAAATAAGTTAGAGAAAGACAAGTATCATGATTTCACTCATGTGGAATTTAAGAAACAAAACAGATACACATAGGGGAAGGGGAGGAAAAATAATATAAAAACAGAGAGGGAGGCAAACCATAAGAGACTCTGAAATACAGAGAACAAATTGAGGGGGGTTGCTGGAGGGGAGGTGGGTGGGGGATGGGCTAAATGGGTGATGGGCATTAAGGAGGGCCCTTGTTGGGATGAGCACTGGGTGTTACATGTAAGTGATGAATCACTGGGTTCTACTCCAGAGACCAATACTACACTGTATATTAAATAACTTGAATTTACGTAAATAAAAAATAATTATAAAGAGGTTCAAGTTGAAGATGTTGGTGCTTCTTCCCATTGGGCTCCCAGTGTCAGGCCCGTAAGAATGAAACGTGATTAGTTACACGGCACGAGGTCAGCATTCAGTGTAACTGCTGCCATGATTCTTCCTTGGCCTAAAGCCTGTTCTGGCCCTTGGGATTCCTGCACTTAGATCATTTTCTTAAACTGCATCTGACATGTTATATTCTGTGCATGCCCCACCCTCAGTCAGGGCACAGCTGGGGGAGAGGGACTGAGCCAAGAGTAGTGCAAATTTAGTCAGACTTAAAAGGGGCTAGGAATAGATGATTTTTTTCCCAGAAGACTGGGGATGTCAGGGTAGTCAATGGAATTACTGTTGTAAGGGGGTTGAAACATAAAAAAACCCACAAAACCTATTTGTCCCAAAGATATTTATATACTGTTATGAATAGTAACATATGGGCATTACTGAAGTTGTCATATCGAATTATTTGTGTGTATGTATGCATTTGTATATAATCTCAGTCAAGAGATAGTGAATATATGACTAACATCTTGTTGAAGTTCATATTATTTTTCACATTCTGAAGTTGGGAGCTATGTTCGTTGGCTCAGGTAGCCATGACATAATACCTCAGATTGGCTTATACATGGACATTTCTTTTCTTTTCCTTTAAAATTTTGTTTTTAGTGTTCATTGAGAGAGAGAGAGAGAGAGAGAGAGAGAAACAAGCAGAGAGGGAGACACAGAATCCAAAGCGGGCTCCAGGCTCTGAACTGTCAGCATAGAGCCTGACGTGGGGCTTGAACCCACGAACCATGAGGTCATGACCTGAGCTGAAGTTGGATAACCAACTGAGCTACGCAGGTGCCCCGGCATTTATTTTCTCTTAGTTGTCGGGGCTGGAAGTCCTTGGCCAGCGTGGTTGGTTTCTGTTAAGGGTCCTCTTTCTGGTTTGCAAATGGCTGCTTTCTTGCTCTGTCCTCACCTGTCCTCTTCTCTGTATGTGCACTGAGAGAGAGAGAGAGAACGAGGACAGCTCTAGTCACTCTTCCTCTTCTTAGAAGGACATCAGGTCTGTCAGATCAGGACCCCACAGTCACGATCTCATTTAACCTTATTTACGTGCTTAAAGGGCCTATCTCTAAATATAGTCACATGGGGGGTTTAGGCTTCAGCATATGCATTTTGGAGAAACACAGTTCAGTTTATAAGAGGAACCATTGTGTACAACTGCTGAAAACAATAAAACGCCCTCACTCCTTACCACTGGCATTGGGTTCTCCTTCCAGACATAATGGGGCCTCAGAAGCTTCCCTCAGTCTTGAGAGTGGTGTCTACTGAACATTTTTGGACTGTATTGATCCGTGGCAGCTCCAAAGATCCCTTGGCCTCCCTACTTCCTGGGGTCCAAATAGATTATATAAAGCAATGGGGCCCAAAATAGGTGGATTGTATACTTATTTAAAATCAAATGACAAGCTTATATATAGATTTTATATTGTAGAAAATTGCAGTATGAGCTTAAATGATAAAATCTTCTGCTTAACTTGATCATATGTTGCAATTAAAAAAACAAAATTTCTTCACATCAGTAATGAATATACTGCTGTACGAACATAGATTTTACATCTTCTTTAGCAATAAAGGCATGCTTGATTAATATCTGAATTGCAATGCCTTCCTGTCTCAGTATAGCTATTAGAATATTTTAGTCTCCTAATCTGCATAGGCGCTTCACTAGAAGTTAAGAAGGCAAATGTTAATGACATAGAGGTGAACAGTGAGAGTTCTAAAGCAAGAGTCAGTAAACTGTGGCCCATAAGCTAAATCATGCATGCTGCCCATTTTTATAAATAAAGTTTTATTGGAACACAGCCATGCCTATTTGTTAACATAGCAACCATGGCTGCCTTCAGGCTATAACAGCACAGTTCAATGGAAAATGGCTTACAAAGCCAAAAATAGGTACCATCTAGCCCTTGACAGAAAAAGTTTGCTGACCCTCAATCTAAAGTAAAGAGCCTTGAGTTCAAATTCCTAACTGCAATTTCTAGCTGTGTGACCTCAGGCAAGTTATCTAGTCTTTCTGTACCTTAGTTTTTTGACTGTGAAATGAGGGCAATAATAATACCTGCCTCAAAGGGGTGTTAAGAGCAGTAAATGAGCTTATAAACATCTTGGCATAGGGTCTGGACTAACATAAACACAGTATTTATTAGCCAAACACTCCACAATAAACGAAACTCATAATGAAGATGCTAAACCAAGAGCAATTGATGATTAAAAAGGAATTAATAATTAAATTAACAATAATTAATAATTAAATGAACAATAACTGAAAACCTGACCAACTCACATCTGTAGGGGTGAGGATCCTCCCTAAATATCCTTTCTAAAAATTTACAAGAATTCTATTTCTATGAGGCATGCCCAGTGGGAGCTTTGGAACGTTGGCAAGCATTGACGGGCACTAAGCCATGTTAGGAGAATATAGAATAAATAAATAGACCAAGTTTAGTTTATTAATAACAAATTGAGTAACCCTTAATAATGCATTTAGTAATTTACCAGTAAATAGTCTCTAGCCATTCATAAAAATAGAAGTCCATGGAATTGAACTGGGTATGTGGTTCTGTTCACAGCCTACCGGATCATCCGTCTCACCTTGACCCTTTCCCGACTGGATGGGCAGCCATCTGTTTCTCAGAGTAAATGAAATCAAGTCATGGATCCAACCCCTAGTCATACTGCCAATTTAATTTTCTCCTATGGCCACAGGATGTACACCTTACCATGGAGGCAATTGACTGCCGGGAAAATGGAGTGGTGATATGACCTTAGCCCTGCTGGAAAATACATCCCAGTGATGAGTGGTGGGTAGGTAACATCACATTTTGTTAATAGAAGTCTACAATCTCAGAGAGGTGTAGGGGAGGTTACTCCCCAGTCTACCTTGGGGGTTATATGAGAGTGTTGGCAGTGTTTTCCATGAGGACTTAGTTTCGTGGAATAGCAGTCATCAAGGATAAAGTGGCTGTTTAATTAGGAGTAGGAAGTGTGAATAAAAAGTTTCTTGTCTAATCTGCTGGTTGTTTGTATCCTTGTCGCTGTCAGAAGTCTCTTCACAGAATTTCGAAATCATTGCACAGGTAATGATTAACCTCAGAGGCAGGACTGGAAAAGAGCCATTGATGGTGATGGAGTGGCGCGGCCAGATCCAGTCACCACAGTGAACTCGAAGTAGAGGTTCTTTTTCAGATATTTGACAGATGAAATTAATTATCCTATGGATAGTTCTTGTTCAAAACGCTCCCCAACAGATATCTGGTGCGTCCTTTCTTCTGACGCTCCTTTTGCAACTAATCTGGTCCGTGAGAATTTTGGTGATGCCTCTTCTCTGATTTCTTCCTCTCCTGTGTTTTTATTTCTTCAAGTTCTGCTGCTGCCTCCAGATCTCACTTCTGTGTTCTCCACCTTCTCCCATTGATTTGATCATTTTTCATTTCTGTCCTTCAAGACTCCTTGCAAACCCAGCCTAACTTGGATTAAGTGAAATTGAGATGTCTACACCCATCGTTTTTCCCGGGTCCGAAATCACTAGATGATGTATTATGGAAAAGACAGGAGAACATAAAATAATGTATATGTGAATTTACAGCTCTTGTTTACCCTGCTTGGGTTTTAAAATAACATTGCCTGGGATGCCTGGGTGGTTGAGTCAGTTAAGCATCTGACTCTTGCTTTTGGCTCAGGTCACCATCTCACGGTTCATGGGATCAAGCCCTGTGTCAGCCTCACAGTGCATTGATAGTTCAGAGCCTGCTTGGGATTCTCTTTCTCTCCTTCTCTCTGCCCCTCCCCTGCTCACTTTCTCTCTCTCAAAATACATAAAGAAACATTAAATAAAACAATTTATGGAAGAAATGCTTGTCCATTTTAGGAAATTTGGCAAAATAAGGGATGTTTCCTTTATTAACAGGAAAAGATAATCACCCATAATCCTACTCTGCAGGGTAGACACTTAATATTTTGTTGTGTTTCTTTTCTGTCTTCTTTTGTAGTCTATGTAGAGTGCTTACTATGTACTAGATACTGTGCTAAACATTTTACATGACAACCCTATGAAGTATGGTTATATTTTTGTCATGTTAAAGATGAGGAAATAGGGCCCAGAGAATGAAATTACTTGACCAGGTGAATGAAGAAGAAAACAAATAGATAAGAATCTGTGATATTAACTCCATGCTATTCTGGTTACCATTCTGCTCCATTGATACTAGATTTCATTATTAAAATTAAATTTATTAGTGATCAGAGGATCAACTTTCAAAAGCTGATGAGTTATTATCTTGGAAAAAATAATTAAATGCATATTAATGATGGCTCAAAATTTTAATTTCTTTTTTTAAAATATTTTTTAGGGGAGCACAAGTTGGGGAGGGGCAGGGAGACGGAACAGAGAATCTGAAGCAGGCTTTACACTGACAGGCTGACGGAAGTGAGCCCACTGTGGGGCTCGACCTCATGAGTCATGAGATCATAACCTGAGCAGAAGTCCTATGCTCAACCGACTGAGCCACTCACGTGCCCCCTTTACATTTTAATTTCTTAACAGAGTACCATTTGCCTTCTATAAAATGGGGTGGGGAATTATTACCCATGCAAAATGCCCTAAACTGAACCCCATTCTTGTCATTTTCCTCGTTTCTAATTCTTTCTTTACTGTTCTGAATGAACTGATGAATTTGTCAGGTGAGAAGAGGAAGAGAAGAATTCATCTTGTTAGCCCCCAGAGGATTCACATTCAGCTTCTTCACTCAGCCCTTCTGCCGCCCTGGCAGAGTGACAAGTACCGTGAACACCACGTTCATTGCTTTCTCTCTCATTTCACTCTCCTGCTATTTCCCCAGTGGCATTAATCATAAAATGGGCAGAAGTCGAAGTTCTCAGCTGACATAGCAACATCTGACAGAATTTCCTTAATAATAGAAGGTGGATGAAATGTATATAAAACGTTGCTGTTCTGAAGGTGATATTTTATCATTATATGATGTGCATTTTCTTCTACCAGTGATGGATGTCCTCCTAAATAATATTCTACCAGAGGCTAATTAGAAGTTCTACCTCATCTCCATCTAAAGACACTTGTGTGGAAAATGTTATCTGAAGTCATTATACACGTGCAAATTTTTAATCTGCTTTTCCGCGTAATGGTTGATAGACTTACACATTTTAAAGGGCTGCATAATTTTGATTCTTTAGATATATTTATATTGTTTGTGAGCCTGTCAACTGTATCTCTTTTATAAATGAGCTTCAGGAGGCACTGCTGCAGAATTTCTTCCAACCATTGTCATTTGATTCCTGGATTTCCTATGAAATGTCAACACTACTGCTGATTACTAAGAAAGCAGAATAAATAAGCATCCAAAATGGTATTTTTGCAGTTCCTGATTTCAAGTACTGAATAACAAGGTTAATTTAAAACAATAAGATGTTATGTTGTAACAGATATGAGATATAAGTAAGATGATTCATTTCAGCCTCTTCTTTTTATGGATGAAGAAACTGAGTTTATGGCTGGCCCAAGGTTAACAGCTAAGAGGGAAGTCTCCTGCCCATGTGCAACCAAATCCTCTATAATATCTTAAAGCAGAAAGCACTTATTTATTCACTACTTGTCAAAGGTTTTGGATTTCGAAAAACGACCTGGAAAAGTGAACACTTTGCAAACTCGTAGGATCTGAAATGGGGTTGCCCCACTCTCCCACCATTTCTGCAATCAGGGTATGCAAGACCAGTCAGTGGTCAAAATTTTGAACTCCTTACAGACTTACAGAAAATTTGCAAGAATGGTACCAAGAGTTTCTAGATGTCCCCATCCCGGTATACCCTGTTCTTAACATATTATATACTGTAATATAATTATCATACCCAGGAAATTAACATTGGTATGGTGCCATGAACTAAAGGCGTCATTTGAACTTCACTTTGAGACGTCCACTCCTGTCCTTTTCTATCGCTGCTGTTCCCATGATGCAATTCAGAATTCCATATTGCATTTAGCTGTTCTTTCTCTCTGCCCTCCTGTAATCTGCAACAGCTCCTCAGTCTTTCATTCTCCTTTATGACCTTGACAGCTTCCAAAGAATACTGATTAGTTTATTTCACCACATGTCCCGCAATTGAGGCCTGTCTGGAATCTTAGGGTTGGATTGAGGCCATGCGTCCCCATCAGAAGCACCACACGAGTGGTTCCTCATCCTTCTCAGTACATGAAATCGCAGCATTTATGATGTCCATGTTGGTATCAATCTCCTGGTCAAGATGGTCACCTCAGACTTTGCCACTATAAAGTTACTATCCCAATGGCCACAATGGAACAATTTGAGCAAAAGGATAGATAATGATGGTATTAAATTGTAACCCATAAAATAAAAATTATGAGTTAATGATGATATAAATAAGTAACTGATAAAATAGATACAGTCAAGTCTTGTTATTTGCTGTGGTTAAGTTCTAGGACGTCACTGTGTGAATCTGAGCTAGCTCATACTGAACCATTGCTCCTAGGGGAAATACAGGGTTAGGTTCCTGTAAGCCTTGGGTCAGAACCTCTTTATCAGCTGCTCCAAACCTAACCTGGTTTTATTTTTCTGTTTAAAGACTCTATTTAATTTCATTTGTGGAGTCATTCATCAACAGTACCATAACTCATGCCTGAAGGAAGCTCATTTAACTACACATTTTCTCTGTAGGGCACAGAGTTAGGGACGCCGGACAGCACATCAGCACTCTGACTGGGGGACATTTTAAACAATGAAGCTACCAACAAAAAGCACAAAAATGTGAAAAGTGTGGCATTCGATTGGTCAGAAAAAGGACACTTCTTTACAGTAGGAGAGCCAAAGGAAAGAGGTAGAATGTTGCCTTGTTGGACCTCAGTGGGGAATGTGTGTACTTCATGAATCTCAAAGTGTTCACTGCTCTGGACGTGCCCATGAAGGACCAAGAGAGTGCCATGAGTACTGATTTTGAGGTTACAAATAAATTTCAGCCTGAAGGCGAATTCTCAAATTCCTAATAATGAGGATGGACTGTATATGGAGGAGAACTGACCACTCTTCTTGGCAGTAGAACTCTAAAAAAAATGAACAGACTGAAGGGCACAGCAAATCACCAGCCCCACAGGCACCCCCTTCAGTGACCATTGCTGCAGATGGACCACCAAGGGATGCTACAACAGTGGGCAAATCTTGGAAGAACAAAGGGATTTGCATAGTTTCAAGTATCTGCCTGCAGACACTACAGGGGGAAATACAGTAAATTTATATTCACTTCAAATTTAATATTGCATTTCTTTATTTTTCTTATATTACATAGCATTAGCAGATGTTGACTACAAATACATATACATAGATGGTACGTGCTCAAGTTCTTCTTTTTTTCTTTTTTGTTTTTTATTAGACAGTGCAAGCAGGGGAGTGGCAGAGGGAGAGAGAGAGAGAATGAATCCCAAGCAGGCTCCACACTCAGCATGGAGCCCAACGTGGGGCTTGATCCCATAGCCCTGAGATCATGACCTGAGCCGAAATCAAGAGTCAGACACTCAGCCATCTGAGCCACCCAGGCACCCCTCAAATTCTTGATGATAAGGGGATCTCCAAATTTTTTATTGTGTTTTCACATCTGGATCATTAGCTAGTATTTGGTCAAAGCTGTTAATTTATGTAAAACTGGAGAAGAGTCACAGAAGCTGCCCCTTCAAGGAGAGATTTGGGACATTTAAGGATCACTGCCTGTGTGAGATTATCCCAGGTAGAGGTAAGCACTTCCCCTTTGGTGTTCCCACTGTGTCCTATTTGAATAGACTAGAAATACCTATTTCACCCTATAAATTGATGGTGTGCACACCTGTTTCCTGAACAGATCATTTCCTGAGTACAGTGGCTGCCTTCTCTCCCTTTATATCTCCAGTGTAAAGTGTATCTCCCTTTATATACTCCACTGGCAGTGTCTCATATATAGTAGGTGCTCAATAAACATTAACTGGAAATGGACAAGGTAGGATCCAAGATGGCTACCTTGGGTCTGCTGGGCATCCACCATCCATACTTTTCCACACAAATTTTTGTTCTTGCCATATTTTCAGATGCTAATGTTTATCTCCCATCCATGGTGAAAACAGGCATGCCTTTTGTTATAGTAGTTAAAGGTACTTGGAAACGAAGACCTTTGTAAGCACATTTGGTTCACGGGAAGTTTTTTTGTTTTACATGTCTTAGTTCAGATGTGACCTTAGGTATTTTATTGATATATCTACCTTTATCCTATTAATGGTGGTACTGCTGTCTCTAGAGGCAAAACAGATGAGTGGCAGTGTTAGGGATTTTATGAAGCAGCTTCTCTGAAAAAGCTTTTATTCTGAACAAGTGCCATGGTTGGTTCTGAGCACTTGGATGGTTTCAGATTGAACCACGTATATTAGGGAAGCTAACTAACATAGCAGCTCCCCAAATCCAGAGACTTACCATAATGCAGTGCAATGCAGTGTTCCTGGTTGGGCAGCCCTCCCTGAGACAGTGTTTCAAGGACTCAGGCTTCTTCTCTCTTGTGGCTCTACCCACCTCCAGGTCCTCAGAATCCTCTCCCTTCAGCCGGTGGGGGGGGGTGGGGGGCGGTTTTACAGACCTCGTCTAGCTCTGGTTTGCTGCCTTCTGCCCACATTCTCTTGGAAGTGAAACAATCATGTTTCTACCCTTAAGCGCAAGGCATGCTGGGAAATGTCTAGTGTGCCCATGAGAAAAAAGGGCAATTGTTTGCTGAACAACTAGCCAGTCTGCCTCACTAGCTCATCCTGGCATCTCTCTCTCTCAATTCTCATATCACTTGTTTTCCTTTATTCTTCTTTAGATGCTTAACACTTTGCTCATTGTATTTATTCATTCATTGATAAACCCATTGATACCATAATGGGCTCCTACAACATGCCAGTTGATGGAAGTTGCATAGAAAAATCAGGTACAGGGCCCTCCCTGGAATCCAATCTTGCTCAACTCTTAGCTATCAGAGTATTGGGAAGTCATGAAAAAAAAATATGCGTGTGATTACCTATCTCACCAAATAAGTACTTTAAGCTACTCAGGTGTCTAAATTTTGCTGTCCATTCATTTGTTCATATTTCACCTTTTTATAATCTAACTGGAAACAAGCAGAAGCAGATATCTAAGATTTAGGGAAGATGTAAAGGTAAAGAACTTTACATTCTCTCTTAGAATTTTGTTATCCTTGAACATTTGAAAAAGTTATCATTCAGTCTTATTAGAGAATTGGTTTTGAGAACCACTGGTCTTGTCTCTGATCATCTATGGGCATGGTATTCCTTCTTTGTTACTCTGTAAGCAGTTTGAATTTAGGGACCTCGTGTAACATAAAACTTTTTTTCTACCCTTTAAACTCTTAAACACTTAACTGATCCAATCATCTTTTAAAAAATGATTACTTATATGATTTTTTAAGTAAAGTTTACTTATTTTGAGAGAGAGAGAGAGAGAGAGAGAGAGTGCAAGCAGGGGAGGGACAGAGAGAGGGAGAATCCCAAGCAGGCCCCTCAATGTTAGCTCAGAGCCCAATGTGGGGCTTGAACTCAAACTGTGAGATCGTGACCTGAGCTGAAATCAAGAGCCAGACCCTCAACCGACTGAGCCACCCAGGTGCCCCATTACTTGTATGATTTTTAAATGTACTTATCATAGAAAAGATTGAAAAGCCAGATAAACAAAAAGACAAAAATGCTTGTTATCTTACTTCCCATAGAGACATCCTACTAAGATGAGATGTGCATTTCCAGTCTTTTTTCTGTACGTGTGTTTAAGTATGACTACAATATACACACACTTTTATAACAACGGGATCCTAAACATACGGCTATAACTTAAAAAATTCATGTATTAACATATCCACCCTTATGTTGGACATGTTTTTGCTAGGGTTTCCTTTTGAGCTTATTAAGAGTAGATTAAAAGTGAATGAATAAAAAAAAAAAGCACCTACAAGGAACTTACACCTGTATGTAAAACAGGACATCAAAGAGGAAGTAATGCAGAATTGAGGAGAATGGCTGAGGGCATTTTGTGTCTGAAGCAGACGTGGTTGTTAGTGCTTAGACCTGAGTTTAAATTCAATCAACCTAATAATCATAATCACAATGTAGATTATTTTGTATGAATAAAATAGTTACAGTTGGGTTACATGTTCAAGTCTTTTTGTTTTGTTTTTTTAATGTTTATTTATTTATTTATTCTGAGGGAGAGAGAACACAGGGAAGGGGCAGAGAGAGAGGGAGAGAGAGTCCCAAGCAGGTTTCATGCTGTCAGCGCAGAGCCTAACGCTGAGCTCGAACTTAAACCGTGAGATCATGACCTGAGCAGAAATCAAGAGTCAGAGGCTTAACTGACTGAGCCACCCAGATGCCCCCCCAAGTACTTTTTGGGATAAATAAAAGACCAACATTTATATATCCTAGCTTTATAGTTTACTAACTGCAGTCTTTCTGGGCTAAGTTTTTCTTCTTTGCGAGACGGGTGTGAGGCTAGTCTGTACCCCACCGAGCTGTTGGGAGCATTTAATGAGCCAATACGTAGGAAGTGCCTGGTGACCAGCGATGCTCAATAGGTATTAGTTATCATGATACCACATATGAATTAAAAAACTGTAGATGGTAGTCTCCCTTTAAGTAGGCTTTAAGTCAGTGATTCTCAGCCAGGAGTGATTCCCCTCACCTCATTCCCCAGGGGACGTTTGGCAATGTCTGGACACATCTTTGGTTGTTCCAACTGATGGAGGGGGTGGTAGTGAAGGGGGTGTTACTGGTATCAACTGGGCAGAGGCCATGGGTGCTGTCGCATACCCTAGAGTACACAGAACACCCCCCATAACCAGGAATTATCCTGCCCCAAGTGCCGATAGTGTAGGTAACTGTGTTTCTGCTTTAAAAGGATGTATATGCTGTACTGTCATAGATGGAGGGGGTGACTTTGCCACCAAAGTCACACAATTAGGAAGTAACCTCTGATGATCAATTAACATGTCTGGAAAAGAGGTTAATAGCACTCGATTCACCTGGTGTTTGTGGAGATCAAATGAAAAACTGTATTTAACTCTTCTGTAAACTCAGGTACTGTGCAAGTACAGGTTCATTCTAAATTGTTTTCCTTACCTTAAAATTTTTTTTTCATTTTCCCACTGAAGTGTCTTTTTAGACATTGTTCCCCCTAATTACTTCCTCCCATCATGACATGTTAATACTACAGGTATGCTGGGTATCTATGAAGTCCGATAGGGTTGAGAGCCACAGCCACTATGATATGCAAGGTGTGTGTGTGTGTGTGTGTGTGTGTGCGCGCGCGCGCGCGTGTGTGTGTCAGAAGAACCAATTTCACCCCTCTGTGGCTCTATCCCCATCGCTGAGAATGCATGTCCTAAATAAAAGGGAATGAATTCTGAAAACAGAAGTATTTTTTTTTTGTGATGCTGTGATTACTTCTTAAAAGTAGCTTGTTCTTATCTGTTTTGTATTTGGAATCACATTGAGACAGCAATAGGAGACTTGAAAATAATACCATGGATTTAAAATGCCTGTAGTCTTGGGGCGCCTGGGTGGTTCAACCGATGGACTCTTGATTTCAGCTCTGGTCGTGATCCCAGGGTCATGAGATTGAGTTCCACATGGACCTTCGTGCTGGGCATGGAGCCTGCTTGGGATTCTCTCTCCCTCTCTCTGCCCCTCCCCCGTGCGCACACTCTCTCTGTCTCTCTCTCTCAAAATAAATAAATAAACTTAAAATACGTGCTCATACAAATGAGTGGGGATTTAGTAAAATCTGCAAATGCAAAAATAAGATCTGCTAGAGGACAAATATAGAAGACACACTGAAGAGATGAAAACTTTCTAGAGAGGCTGCTAATCTGAATCTAAGCTTACCGTGAAAAGGAAACATAAAACGGGGGATTGAGAGGCATAGAATGGAGGGGAAACTGCTGGATAAGGAAGCTGAAGGGAGTCATGTTCTCTTTTCTTTGTTTGTAGGTGACAGGTACTATAATAACTAGGTAGCTTTTTTTTCTGATGTGTACGAAAAGGCAGGATTCTGTACCACTATGTCTGCAAGGCGAGGGGCACGTCTCGTGTCAGGGAACACTGGGGCTTAAGCTGTACGTTAGCTGTCTGGTCATCCCGCGCAGGTCTGGAAGGAATCTTCATGCTGCCTGGCCCGTGTCCATCTACTCCTGCTCTTCCTTACTTCCCCGCCTCCCGTTTGCAAATCCTCTCTTTCAGTCCCATCTCCCAGCCTCCCTGCAATCCTTGTGGGTTCCTACTTCCACACTCTTGCTTGTAACCCCTATTCCATCCGGACTGCCTTCTCAGTGCATCATTTTCTCCCTTCAGACTCTTCCTTTTCATTCCCACTATCCGACGCTGACCCTGAGAGGTAGGTGTGAGCCTCACTTTACAAGTGCACAACCCACCTTTGGTCCCACAGCTGGTGTGTCCAGGCTCCAGGTCTTTGGCCTCGGGGTTGGATGTGCTGTCTGCTCTGGCTGCATGGGCCTCTCTGGAAACTTGTCTGAAGTGTTGTAGATGTTCGGTGAACATTTTTTTCTCCCAGTGAGTGTACAGGTAGATACGTTTTACCTTGAAGACGGACGAATGATGGTAGATAGAACGGCCACCGTTATCTGCATTATAGGTTTTGCATTTTATTTCCTGCCCACTTGCTGGCATCTGTCAGCAACTGGAAATAAAATTTTGAAGCTTCGCCCCGCTGTCTGCAAAAGTTTTGGCGTGGGGCAAGAGGAGAGCTAAGTGTTGGTTGCACAGTATGAATGCCATACGTGTTGGTTCTCTGTAGTACGCTGTGGGTTTTTAGGCATGTGCTGTAGGTAAGTGACCACATATAAGTAGAGGCCAAGGTGTCACAGGCAGTGCTGGGTGTTATGCTGCTTAAAGAAGGAACTTGCTGCACTTATTTTTGTATCCACAGGCCTGGACTGATCATGGAACATGGTTGGCGCTCAATACATGTTTATTGAAGTAAAGGAGCTATTGTTTCTCTCCTCCTCTATATGGGGTGTCTGCCAAGTCTGTAACAATTCTCCCTTCTCTGTGAACTCAGAATTGGCATTGGCTGTTTCTTCTCCGAATTCCTGCACCCACCCACCCCCAGCCATAGTTCATTGGCCAGGGTCAAACACCTGACCATCGCTGGCTCCATTCCCATCCTGGATTTTTGGAATTGAGACAGTGAGGGACTGAGGGTCAGTCTCTGTGGCAAAACCCAGGGCATGTAAATATGGGGACTGGTGCAGAACGGTCGTACGGATTGAAGGTTGGAGAAAGCTCAAGTTACATGCTCAAAGTCTGAAACCACTGTGTTGAGAAGAGCAGACAATATGGAGAGAAATTCTGGACAGGTTCAGTTTGCCTCTGAGTCTTGGTTGCAGTTCCCATTTGATGCCTTGAGATGCAATTGTGTTCTTCTTAGTAAATTTATTTTTGTGTTAAAGTTGGTCCGAGTTGGATTGAATTATTTGTGACTAAAGATCCTCCACCACTATATCAAGATTTCAGATTTCCCATTTCAGTGAAGGAAACCGCACCACGTAGAGAAACCAGATAAAGGGGAGAGACCAAATTTAGTTTAAAAACTATTAACAGAGGGGCGCCTGGGTGGCTCAGTCAGTTAGGTGTCTGACTTCGGCTCGTGTCATGATCTCACGGTCCATGAGTTTGAGCCTCGCGTCGGGCTCTGTGCTGACGGCTTGGAGCCTGGAACCTGCTTCGGATGCTGTGTCTTCCTGTCTCTCTGTCCCTCCCCCACTCACACTCTGTGTGTGTGTGTGTCTCTCTGTCTCAAAAATAAACATGGAAAAAAATTAAAAACTATAAACAAATCATTTGGGAATTGTCTATATTAAAAACAGATTTGAGGGGATCGGTAGGATGCTGAGGGGCTTCTGTGCGTTGTTAGTTTTGAAGTAGCAGGAAATTTTTCCTTCAAGGTGAAAAACATGAGGTGAGAAAAACAGAAAGTGCCTAAAATCATAGACAGTAGTCAATGATACAGCCAAAGCCCAAATTGACACACAAGAAACCCAAGAGTCATTCCTCTGTGCTTCCCAAACTTCAGCCCTCCTATCAAACCCACTGCCAAATCCTGTCTCTTTTCCCACTTAGTGGTCTCTTGGTCTGTCTCTGTCCACTCTGAGCAGCCATTATTTCTCAAAAGGAATCATGCCATGACCTTCTGTAAGTGGACTGCCAGAAGCCAGTCTTGGCACCATTGTTTCTCCACATTGTGACTAGAGTAGCCTGCTAAACATGCCCAATTGATGTGTCACCTCCTCGAGGTAAGACTTGGAGAGGCTTTCTTTTGCTCTGCCCCACAAAGCCCTGTAAGGGACCCTGGCTGTCCAGCTACCAGCCTCATATGGCCCCCACTCCCCTCCCTGTCTGTGTTCTTCATGGGCTTCCATTCATTTCCTGGCCCCACCAGTCTTCTTTGGCTATGGGGGCTTTGTACACATTGTCCTCTCTACTGGAATCTTCCTTTCTGCCTTCCTTGGCTTCTCTGACTAGACCTGTTACTCCTAGCAGAGCACTGTGTGCCCATCCTTTCTACCACATGCCCTAGATACGGTTTCCCTTTTCCTTTTTTCTCCTTGTTTTGTTGTGTCTCTGTTGTAGGCTGTAAGCCCCACAAGGGCAGGGAGTCTCTGCTTTGATCCTGGCCCCTGAGAGGGTGATCGATGAATATTTAATGAATGAATACATATGTGAAAGAGGAAAAGAAAGAAAAAGCAAGCAAACCCCAAAAAAGCATGTCCAATTTTCTCATTTTTTTTTTCAAAGACTTGTTTTCCGTAATTCAGTTGTTTGTAACTCAGTTTCTCTTAGATACTGGGCTAGTGATGAACAATATTATTAACTCTAAGCTCCCTTTACAAGTAGGAGTATAAGGTTATCAGTACCTAAAATATAATTCATGTTAGTAGGACTCCTAGGCTAGCCCATAAAGGCCTGGTTAACCCATAGTGTCTCTAAAACAGTAGTTTTAGGTCCTGAAACCTAAGCTTCTGTGTGTCTTGAGAGGGACACAGGCAATATGAAGGAAAGAGGACTCCAGTTACTAGTGGAGGCAAGATGTTCTGAGAGACATGTTCTAAGGTCGGCCATTTTCGTGATAAGTGTGGGATAGGCAGATGGGAATGGAGGGCAGGTCTGGGGACCATCCACGGGATTAAGTTGCTCATAACCGGTTGGAAGGACTGGCTAGGATAGGTCCCCTTTCCTCTTGTGTATGTCCCCTTTGAAAGTGTGTCCTCTTAAGCAGAAGACCCTGCTTGACAAAGACCTTTTTTTGCTCTTGACCACAGAAGTAGTTGTACTTTGGGCTCGAGTTTCCACATGAGCATTTTATCCTAAGAGGAAGAAAAGGGAAGGCGTTTCCCAAGGTGCAGGGATTGGCCCAGAAGCCCTCAGAGAGCAGGAGAGTGAAGTCAGTTTGTGGAAGTGATACTAGATATTGTTGGCTGAAGAGGAAGGTGCATGGTGCTTGGGGAATGTCAAGGCAGGAAGGGAGAAAAGAGAAAACACAGACTTCTTGCCTGAGAGTAAGGGACACAGATACTCTCTTAATTCAAGAACCAGGTTTTCTGACAAATATTCCCAGAGCGCATGGCTCAGGAGAAGGGCCAGTTACTTCAGATACACCTTTCTAGAGACTATCACTTTTATTTTTGAAAGAATAATCTGGCTGCAACGTTAAGAAAAATCTAAAATCCAGAAAATACCACATTATAGAAAGAGCTCCACAGCACGAGTTGTTTTCCTGAAATGAGATCATAGAACACTCCGCAAAAGCTTTTTGTGAAAATTCCAGCAAAGAGGATTGCCTGAAATTAAACCCAGTGTTCTTTCCAAAGAGTTTTGCAAATACCATCCGTGCAGTAAAAAGCATAGGAATTCTGATGAGAACACATTTTGCCAGGATTCATCACCCCCTTCTCTTTCACTCCGGAGGTGGCCTCTTTTCCGTGGTTGTTGGATGGAACCAGTGAACCAAATACTTGAAACCAATTTGCTGGTTTGAGAAGAAGTTACTGATTCTCACAGCAGGTGTATACTTGGAAAATTGCATTGTTTAACTCTGCATGTGGATGATTCTTGCCTCGTACTCCTTTAAGTCAGGCTGATGGAGTGAGGCATATGGATTCTTCTTGCTTTATTGAAGTCTTCAGAGGAGTTGAAAAATACTTAACAGGTCTGAATGTTGCCTGAGTTTAAAATACTTCATGTGCTTCCCAAAATGTCTTTTTAGGTGAGGGATACTTTTTGCAAGTATCTGCATTATTCGTGGAGGAGGATGTTGCAAGGGAAATTTCTTGGGCATTTTGTCCAGTACCAAGAAGGCAGTGGAGAAGACTACCAAGTTAAATAGATAGATTTCTGGATCTAATTCAAAATGATCACTGCTTGAGCTCTTGGTGATTTATTGTTGTCAGAACTACAAAGCCCAATCAATGTATTATTTACATCAAGTTAGAATTTATTGGTCATATGATCTAAATTTGTATTCTTGAAATAAAAGGAAGCTTCCTCTATCACTGAGGGAAAGGAAGAATAGAGAGGGTATGGTGTTGAGCACACGTATACTCTGTGTATTTGTATTATTTTCATTGAATAATAAAAGCTCAAAGGAATAATCAGTATTCAACTCTTGGGGTGAAAATAAACAAGAATTCAATACATTTTGGGTCAATATTTCTTCTGGATACTGTTTAGGAACATAGGGGTGCCTGTGTGGTTCAGTTGGTTAAGCATCCAACTATTAATTTCAACTCGGGTCATTATCTCACGGTTTGTGAGTTCAAGCCCCACATCAGGCTCTGTGCTGACCATATGGAGCCTGCTTTGGATTCTCTCTCTCCCTCTCTCTACCCCTCCCCCACTTGCTCTGTCTCAAACATAAATGAACATTTAAAATTGAAATTTTTAAAATTAAAAGAAATTTTTTTTAAAAAGAACATATGTAGGGGTGCCTGGGTGGCTCAGTTTGTTCAGCGTCTGACTTTGGCTCAGGTCATGATCTTGCAGTTTGAGAGTTCGAGTCCCGCATTGGGCTCTGTGCTGGCAGCTCAGAGCCTGGAGCCTGCTTCGGATTCTGTGTCTCCCTCTCTCTCTGCCTCTCCCTGACTCATGCTCTGTCTCTGTCTCTCAAAAATAAATAAACATTAAAAAAATATGTAAGGCGATGAAGCCACATGCTGCTAAATATTCCCCTTTAAATCCTAGAAATGTGGGTCCCACCCCACTGAAAACCTTCCTCTTATACCTTTTTCCAAGAAACATCATTGACTCAGGGAAGGTTCATTTCAACAGGAGGTCTGCCATTTTGAACTAATTTGAGCAGCCTTTGTAGTAGGAGGAAATGATTTATTGTTCCCAGTCATCATTAATAAGACCATTGTGAGCAAGTCTGCTGATAAATGTACAGCCAAAAGGGAGAGGTTTTTTTTTTTTTTTTTTAATTTTTTTTTTCAACGTTTTTTATTTTATTTTTGGGACAGAGACAGAGCATGAACGGGGGAGGGGCAGAGAGAGAGGGAGACACAGAATCGGAAACAGGCTCCAGGCTCCGAGCCATCAGCCCAGAGCCTGACGCGGGGCTCGAACTCACGGACCGCGAGATCGTGACCTGGCTGAAGTCGGACGCTTAACCGACTGCGCCACCCAGGCGCCCCAAAAGGGAGAGTTTTAATTTGTGATCAGGAAAGTTTCTTTCTGCTAAACGGGGAGAGACATCTCTGGCTCCTACCTATATGGGTGTATAGTAGGAGATAGGCCTTATGGGTATTTATCAACTTCAAACCAGGAGGCTTTTAATTTTTTTATTATTATATGTTAATGGGTGTATAGTAGGAGATAGGCCTTATGGGTATTTATCAACTTCAAACCAGGAGGCTTTTAATTTTTTTATTATTATATGTTAATGTTTTTATTTTTATTTTTGAGACAGAGCATAAGCAGTGGAGGGGCAGAGAGAGAGAGAGGGAGACAGAGAATCCGAAGCAGACTCCAGGCTCTGAGCTGTCAGCACAGAGCCCAACGCGGGGCTCCAACCCACAAACAGTGAGATCATGACCTGAGCCGAAGTTGGACGTTCAATCGACTGAGCCACCCAGGCGCCCCTAAACCAGGAGCCTTTTTAATATAGAGTCCTCATTTGGGGTGAGTAGTTGTTGGAGAAAAGAATCCAGTTAATATTTTCTTCAAACATCTGCATTTTTGGCTTTTTTTTTTTTTAACTGACAAGTTATTTCTCCTTTGGACCTCATGGTTGACACACAAGACTGTCACATGAACCAGAGAGAGAACTAAAACCAAAGAAAGGATCTAGTCAAAGGCATGCCACAGGCAAGAGACAAGCCACATGTGGACAGGTAGCAGTATGGGAAATAGTGAATCCCCTTGGTGATTACTGGTACAGGAAACTCGGGAAGTACATGGCCCCACATTAAGGATCTTGTGTTATAATTGTCTAAAGAACACACGGGCACACCAGCCATACACTGAACATAAATAAATAATTATATTTCTAAACTGTTTTATGCTTCGGTGATTAGCAGCTTTGGGCTTCTTCTGCATTTTTTGAGAAAACCTCTGGAGAGTCAGCAGTAACTAAGACCGAGGCAGCTCTCAAGGTGTGAGGCTCAGCTTCTTTAGGAATTCAAGTCACCTTGGGATTCAACCTCTAGACTAGAGCAGGTCACGTGGCAGTGAAATTCTCCTGAGACTCAAGAGCAGGAAGGAGGGTGTGGAGTGAGCCTTTCCTTCTTTGCTCAAGGGATGAGCCAAATTTAAAGGCGGCGGTAAGAACACTGATGGAATGACATTTTTAAGATCTTCACTGATGCTCCCTCTCTGTCTGTTGCTTCTGCCTCCCCTCCCCCCCCCCCCCCCCCAATGCACCCACAGGTCCTATATAGGCATCATTTACTGTATGGGGAAAAACGGAGTTTTACCAAAGAATGGGGGGGAGGGAAGTCTTATGATTTTCCAAAGCTAAGACCCTAAGGGCACTTAGTAGTTGAGATGAGTTGGAGCAAAGCTGGCCTCTGGTAGAACGTGAAGGTTTGCAGGTGTGCAGGCAGGGAGGTGGGGAGACATCTCGATGCAGGTGAGGCGGGAGCTCCTAGTTGTTGGTAGGGAGGTGAGGGGGAAGGAAAGAAAGTGGTGGGGAAGAGGAGCGACAGAGAAAGCTCCTGGAAGTTGGGAGCCCCTCCTTCCTCTGGAAAGAGGCTTTGTGCGGGGAGGAAAGCAGTAGGTACAGAAACCCCAGAGGCCTTGGGTCACCTTCCCTTTCCTGTAGGGCTCAAGGAGACTGCCAACTCCCAGAACAGAAATGGCAAAGTGGCATCCAAGGTACAGGTGTCCAAGGAACCTGTGGGAATCGAATGCGCCAGCCCAGCGTGCAGGCGTTAGAAAGAATCCCCAGTGCTCACAAGTGCCACTGGCATGGTAACAAAGACCCCACAACCTTCCATCGGCCTCTGAAGTGAGGACCGTCTTGTGAGATTGAGCCCTTAACCTGTGGGCTCTGGATAAGTCCACACAGTGTCAGAAGTGAATTCGGGGGTGCCTGGGTGACTCAGTCGGTTAAGTGTTGACTCTTGATTTTAAGGTCATGACCTCACGGTTCGTGGGATGGAGTCCTGTGTCATGCTCTATGCTAACAGCATGGAGCCTGCTTGGGATTCTCTGCACCCCCCCCTCAAAATAAATAAGTGAACTTTAAAAAAAAAGAAGTGAATTGTATTGTGGGACATCCAGGTGGTATCAGAGAATTGGTTGGTGTGGAGGGAAAAAAAAAACCCATGTTTGGGGACAGAAGTGTTTTGAGTAAACACTGTTCAGATCTTTTGACTTCCGTGTTCTCCCAAGGTACAATTCAGATGTCATTTGTTCCCAGCCACCTTTCCATCCTTGTGTTCCTTTGGCACTTTACACATTGATTATGGCCCTTTATCGAAGTTGGCCTCGGGTGGCAGACTGGGTCAGTGTCAGCTGCTGAGTGTGAACCCAGGAGGGTTCCGTCTTATGTCCTCACGGCACCTGCCGTTCGTGTAGCATTTTAAGCTGCCAGGTATTTTGGGGCCTGGTACATAATAGAGCTTCAATACATATTTGTCAAACTAAATTTAAAATTCCAAAACACATAATTAGAGAAGCATGAGACACATCCTTGAAAGAATGTTTAATTGGCATGGCTTTGATTCCCTCACTGCTTTTCTTTCTCCAAAGCTTTATTTCAAACTTTTTCAGACATACAAAACAGCAAGAATCACTCACTGAATACCCATATAACAACCACCTAGCTTGTATAATAGACTCTATTATTAAATGTGTCTTTATGTATTTACAATATATTTATCCATCTACCCATCCATCAGTCCATATTATTTCTCCCTCACTGCCTTTCCAACACAACCAGTGTTTGAGAGATCTTCAACTTGGGGATCAGATCTGGGATAAATTCCTAAATTCAGCCCTTGTTTGTTGCATGACCCTGGGGGTGTGGCTTAAGTTGGGTCTGTTTCTGTCACTGGGGTGGACCATGCAGCCTACTTCATGGGTTATGATGAGGATGAAATGAGATAATGTGGATAAAGGGCCTGCCACACAATGCGTGTTTCATGTAGTAGCAAGAGAGTAAGTACAGTGTAAATATTTATGTCAACCATTAGCACTGATTTGCAATGATGTGTGCCTCTTGTGTTCTTGCTTTCAGCTCCTGCTTTGGGCTGAAATTCACAGGAACAGAGTCTCAGACTCTTTCTTGGTTATAAGCAAGAGGTCCCCAGATCTAAGAGGTCAAGGGTGGTCTGGGCTTTGGTGTGGAAACTGCATTGTGCATTCCCTGGCACAGTGTAGAAACCATAGATCTAAGAGTGGAATCACTGGGTATTTACTTACCCCAGACAAGAAGGGGTAATACCTTACCTAGAATTCAGAAGAACATTTGCTAAAAATGGAGGTAAGGGGAGAGTGTCCCTCCCATAGCCATAAACACCTCTTCCTGAGTCCTTTAGTGCAGAGATTTGCATATTTTCTGGGGGAGAGGCCCTCATCAGTACAACCTTCCACTCTAAGGCTACAGACTGTCTCCCCATCAGAGAACCAGAATTATGCTCAGGTTGTTTTTTCCTAAAATGGGCCTATAAAGTTGTGGCCTGAGAACGAAGGATGAGGTCACCTTCCTTATGGCCTCAGACCAGGCAGCATTTGGGGTTGTTGGAAGGTTGGAAAAAGAAAATCTCATCCTTTATTTCCTGCCTTTACTGTGATGTGTCCATCCCATGCCGAGTCATTTGCAATATCCTTCCTATCCTTTGGTTTAATCATGTTGAGTACAGGATGCTGTGAATATTATGCTTTGAATAGAATCGGGGTCCATCCATAGAAATTGTTTTCTCCTGCACACTTAGAGTTGGGTCTTCTTGACTGCACATTTGTGTTGGTGGATGTCAGTAGACTTGTCCCTGCATAAACTGAAAAGTGCCTAATGTTCTCCTCCTCATAATGGTTCACAACCTACATGACATATCTCATCAATCTGTGGAACTCTTTTTAAATACAGTTCTGCTCCCAACCCTTCGAGTCTGAGTCAGTGGGTCTTGGGATAGCCCACTGGAATCTACTCTCAAAACATTGTTACAAGTTATTTTACTTCACAGCCAGAACTAAGAACTACCTCTCTACTCTCAAGCTGTGGCTTTTCTTCGTAAAAACAGAGATGAAGCAGGGGTGCCTGGGGGGCTCAGTCCGTTGAGCATCCGACTTTGGCTCAGGTCTTGATCTCGTTGTTTGTGGGTTCGAGCCCCATGTTGGTCTCTGTGCTGACAGCTCAGAGCCTGGAGCTGTTTCGAATTTTGCATCTCCCTTTCTCTCTTCCCCTCCCTGACTCAAGTTCTGCCTCTCTCTCTCTATCAAATATAAATAAGCATTAAAAAAAAAGATGAAGCAGGTCTTTTTTTGAGATGGAAAATCTTGGTTGACCTTTCCATTTTTGCTTTGTCTTGCATCAGTTGATGGGCATAAAACAGAAAGCTAGCTGAAATGAAAAGATTAGGAAGAGTTCCAGAGTAAAAAGTTTGGGTGTAAAGGTTGGGCATAAACTCAGGAGAAGTCTTGAGGAGAATCTTACCATAAAGAAGAAGAGAGGTTATCACAGCCAGCTGGGAAAGCAGACTGGGGATGATCAGGGAAAGGGTATAACCCGGGACAGAAGGGCACAGGCAGACTGAGTTACTGTATTTTATTCCATAACATCCAGACTTCACATTGTAAAATCCCAGGCATCTGTTGGCCCAGTGCCATTTGGGATATAGTTGTCATTGTCCATGCAGAACAGATTTGGTTGTTCTCCATGGTGGCAGAATGGGACAGTGTCCCTCAGAATTTCAGTCAGCAAACAAGTACTATCTGAAGAAAGAATAAAATCCTGGTTGTTGTCTGAAAACCTACTGTTGTCATTTGCTGGTTAGATAAAAAAAGTAACAACATCAAACCTTCAGATCAAGTGTTACTTGTTTGGAAGAAAATTCTGGAGAAAATAGTGGAAAGTTTTTTTTATAGAAATGCTTCATTCATGATGCTCTTGATGACACAGATATAAATATCATATGGAAAATGGGAGCTACATGCCAATTGTGAGTTGAAAGGTGATCCAGGAGAGCTGGATGTGAAGGAGTTTGGAGTATAATTGAATTGGAGGAGTTTTTTTTCTTTTCCTTAATGGCAGATAATAGTGATACATCTTATAACCATTGGTGTCTTACATTCAGTGTAATAGGGTGTTTGTGTTGGTTTGTACGAAGGAGAATACTGGATAGAATTCTTCTCTAAATAGTCCCCTGAAAAAGCATATATAAAACATATAACTACAGAGGGGGCCGAGGGAAACACAGATCCTTGTGTAGCAAACTTGAAAAAAATAAGTTCTCTCTCAAAAGAGAGCTGCCACCATATATTTACACAATAACACTTTCAAAGAAAAGAAGCTGGGTTTCACTGGAAGTATTGCTATCTTCGTGGAATTTTTCAAAAAATAAGTAGGCATGTGAACCAGAAACTGATGGGTACAGCCAGATAGGCTCTCAGAAAGTCTCTTCTGTTGGAAGTCAGTTAGCTACCACTAGGTAACATGGACCCCAGTTTGTCCAGGATTCTTCACTGATGCCTATTTTCCAGGCTTAATTTACACCTGCAATCCCTTTCATTCTAAATCAGTGTCCTGATTAGAACAATATGATGTACGGTCAACCTCCTTAGGTTGAATACACTGCATAATTGTGGGAGGGCCAGGGAAAATTAGAGCAGGGCTCACCCAATCCTAAGTGTAGATACTTCATAAAATGCAGTCAGATGGACGTATTAGTGATTCGGGGCACACATCACGCCCTTGCCTTTGTTGAGCTTGTAGCTGATTGCAGTCAAGCCTCTTCCATGAAGCCACATCTTCCCTGGGTGGTACTGCTTTTGGTGGTTCTGGGGCATCTGTTCCTACTCGCTTTCATGATGTTAGAATTCGACCCCTTGTCAAGAACTTTGTCGTCCAAAATGCTGCCTTAGCCCTTCTAATCTCCTGCTGTCTGAAGATAGAATCTTGCTTTTCTGCGTCATTTCCATGTTCTGATTAAAGATACTGCATAGGATAGCCTGGTGACGCATCATTTCTTTTCAGTTTGATCCCCATTCACATCCTGGGAGTCATTTCACATCTCAAACTCCCCTGCTTCTTGCCTGATAAGATCTCAGGAGAGGCCAGCAAACGCCTGTTGAAGCTTCAGATGTCTGATGCAGTGTGGCTTTCCCTAATTTATGCATCTAGAACTTGGAACAAAAAGAAAGAAAACACAGTTAAGTGTAATGTGACTTCTTAGTGAGTGTGCTTCTTTTTGGCCCCTGCGGGGCCTTGGAAATGGGATGACTGACACAGAATAGGTCACTGCTCAATGAATATTTGTTGATCCGAGCATGATTTTTTATTTAAAAACAAGCAGAAGAGCTTGCTTGTGGCTCTTGCTGTGAATAAAAAGCCTATTTCTTTACACCTGTCAAGGACATCTGCTTAGGGAAGCCCCACACACAGCTTAGGTCCACACTGGAGTATGAATCGACTATTTGCTAATCATGTAAATATTATTGCTGAAACGAAAACATGATTGAAGCTGGAAGTGTGAACCGAATGCAGGAAATGCCAGCTCTTTAATGTAAGCAATTAATTAGACATCATCTTTATGTCTGGTGATGGGTCCCCGGGTGTTAATCAAATCAAGTATCACCAGCTGCCGAGAGAAGAGGCTCATCCAGGAAGCATTCTTTGCACCGAAGGGGAGAGGGAGGTGACCCTGAGATGGATTTCCTGAGACCCCAATAGCTGAAGACCCCTCTAGAGGAATTCTGGGAAACTGCTTTGTAGGCATATGTGTAAGAGATCACACACAAACACTGTTTTGAGTCAGCTGAAGTGGTAGAAAGGGCTAGAAAGAACTGGGTTCCACTCCTGGTTCTGCTTTGTTTTAGCCTTGGAAATCCACATGATCTGTCTGAGCCTTAGTTTCTTAAACTGTAAAACAGAGAAGACAACATCAACCTTGTAGGGCTTTTAGAAGGTTAAGAGATGATGTAGATGGCACCCAGGGCAATGCCCAGCCTGTAAGAAGGATTCCCCAAGGCAGTCAGGGTGGTAGTGATGGTGCTGGTTAGCCACCAAATGGGTTCTGATCCCCACTCTGCTGCCAACGTGACTTCTTGGACCTTGGACATACCCTTAACTTTCAGCACTTGCTCTTTAAGTCTCTGGAAAGGCAGGAGCAGACTAGATGGTGCTCCAGGGCTAAGTGCCCATCATCCTGTGACAGACTAGGAATTGGGACAAGTCTGTGATAAGTAGAATGAAATGTGGGGAAAACCCCACTGATACAGGGCAAGGTGGTCTCGTCAGCAAGGGTGATGCTCCGCTGGGTGTTCCTTTTTTTCATTCCACCCCCTGCCCCCCAGAGCAGGCTGGAGGCCACCTGCAGTGAGCCCTCCTCTCTAGTCCTCCCCACCACACCTGCCTGGCTGTCCTTACCAGCAAGGGGTGGCCCTGGAGAATATCTCGGCAGGATTGGTAGACACTCCACACCATGACAGGGCCACCTGGAAGGAAAAAGGAAATTTTGGGAGGGAGGGACCTGTATTGAACCATTGGGATATTTATTTATTTATTTATTTTAAAAGTTTGTTTATTTTGAGAGAGAGAGAAAGAGCACACCAAGCCGGGGAGGGGGAAGACGGGGGAGGGAGAGAGAGAATCCCCAGCAGGCTCCACACTGTCGGTACAGAGCCTGATGTGTCACTCCATCTCACAAACCGTGAGATCATAACCAGAACCAAAACCAAGAGTCGGTCGCTCAACCGACTGAGCCACCCAGGCGCCCTGAACTACTGGGATATTTAAATTTAAATATTTATTAAATTAAATATTAAATTTAAATATTTAAATATTTAAATATTAAATATTATTTAATTATTAAATTATTAAATTATTAAATATTAATAATATTTAATTATTTAAATATTTAAATATTATTTTTCTTTGTTTTTCTTAATGCAAATTAATACATGGCTGATGTAGAGAGCTACAAACACAAAATAGTTTAAAGCTGTCACCATCAGCTACGTACATCCTTCCAGCCATTTACATATAAAACACAAATGACCTAGAACACTACCACCCTATCTTAGACTATACTCATTCAGGTGTCCCCCCCACCCACCCACCCACACTGCCCCCACTCCTACATCATTCCTGGTTTAACTTTTGCTGATCTCTGTTAATAGCAATGCCCTGGTTATTCAACAGAGGTCTTCAAAATAGGATGCTTGCCTCTAGGCATCTACAAAGCAATCGATCTGGGAACAGGAAGAAAATTTTAGAATTCTCTTGATATTTTTATGTCTTCTTTTTAAAATGGTGTGTGTGTGTATGTGTGTGTATGTATGTGTGTATTTCAAAACATGTAAGAATATGTCTGGAGGTGGACTGTCCAGAGCTGGGATGGTGGCTCAAGGTTACCATCAGAGACTTAAAGCTCTTTCCAACTTTCTGCTCTTGTGCCTCATGTACAGGCCTTCATTCTCAGGCTCACAGCCTCATGTTTTCCAGCTGGCTGCTTATGACCGTGCTTTACAATCTACATTCCAGGCAAGAATCACAGGAAAGAATGAAGAGCAAAGGGTGTTCTCCTAGTGAGTCTTTGCTTTTCATTCAACAAAGGGTATTTTCCTTCTCGTTGGGCAAACGAAGGAGAGGTAGCAAACTGAAAATTTTCAGCTTCTCGGCCTGTGTGGCACTGGAAGTCAAGGGCATAGGGAATTGGGAATCGTCGGGGGCGTAGATAATCCATAGGGTCTGCCACAGTCCTCGCTCCAGGAAAATGCGCGTACGTGTGCAGATGTGTGTGTGTGCACACAGCTTCTCCAGGCAATTTTAGGGACAGAAGGAGACATGCCCCATAGGGCCAAACTGAGAATGAATGGAAGCTCTGCTCAGCCAAAGCCAGGGAGCATGAAAGAAGCAATAGGAGAAGGAGATAGAAAAGAGAAGAGAAAGTAAAAGTATACAAATGAGAGTGGCAGACAGGGAAAGGAGAGTGGTTGTAAGCAGCAAATATTGTAATAACAGTAAAAAAGAAATACATTGGCAAAGAGAAATAAAAAGGAAAAAGCAATACTATGATGGGGAAAAGATAAACAGTCCTTGGGTATCTGAAGATACAGGGAGTGTACCCTCTCTGCCCCCACCAAAGGACCAGAAGTCAGCTCTCCAATGAAGAGTGGGAATGATGAAGGTGGTCATGAAGGAGGGGACCATTTAGTAAAAGTTGGGCCAAGTTCTGTTAACTTTAAAAAAAAAAAAAAAAAAAAAAAATATATATATATATATATATATATATATATATATGTATATTAAATACATATATGTATTTATATATATATGTGTTACATATATATATGTATATGTGTATTATTAGAGACAGAGCACAGGTTGGGGAGGGGCAGAGACAGAGGGAGACGCAGAATCCAAAGCAGGCTCCAGGCTCTGAGCTGTCAGTACAGAGCCCAACGTGGGTCTCGATCTCATGAACCATGAGATCATGACCTGAGCTGAAGTTGGACGCTTAACCGACTGAGCCACCCAGGCGCCCATGTTCTCTTCACTTCTATGGAACACAGAACATGCATTAGGACTTCAAAGGAGTTCTGTAGAAGGTTTGGTACCTTGGAGAGGTGAAGTCTCATGGGGAATAGTCCAGCGGGATAAGCCCAGGTCTGTAGAATGCAGCCACATGGTGTTCCATCAGGTATTGTAAATAATTTCTAGTGGAGTTGATGGTGGCAGCTTGCAGCTAGTTGCCTGCACATTTGTGGGAACTGATCACAGTGTTCGGATTAGGTATGTTGCAGATAATGTACAATTAAGGAGTAGAATCATTAGCAGGGTCCCTGAAACCATTCCATAGGCCTAGGACAAATTCTTCCTATTTGGAAAAATCATAGACCCTCCAGTATCTTTAGACATTGTACATAGCAGAAGCAAAACACTTTTTTTTAACGTTTATTTATTTTTGAGACAGAGACAGAGCATGAATGGGGGAGGGGCAGAGAGAGAGGGAGACACAGAACCGAAGGCAGGCTCCAGGCTCTGAGCCATCAGCCCAGAGCCCGACGCGGGGCTCAAACTCAAACTCATGGTCCGCGAGATCGTGACCTGAGCTGAACGCTTAACCAACTGAGCCACCCAGGCGCCCCAGAAGCATAACATTTTTAAAAACAACACAGGTGTCTGAGCCGCATGTATTTTCCTCTAGGGAAGTTGGTGATATCAGAGGAGGACATCACTTTGGAAAATGAGGAAGGAAGGAAGGAAGGAAGGAAGGAAGGAAGGAAGGGGAATTCCTGATATTTTCAGAGGAAGAAATACCTGATTGCTGAAAACAGTCCATATCCTGAACAGTTTCCTAGAAATGCAACTGGTTTATTTTTATAAACCATTCCATGCATCAAACAACAAGTTCTGATGCTTCCGATTGACCAAAGAGGTAAGCGGTTTAAATGAGTTGAATAGTTTTCCCAGTATCTGACTTGGAAGTCCACCTAAAGTAAATTTTTCTATGTACATGCCACCTACTACCTGTCTCTTGTTACAAGGACACAAGCCTTGGTGAATTTGGGCCCACACTTAGGACCTCACTTAACATTAATTATCTTCTTAAAGGCCGCATTTCCCAATACAGTCACGTCGGGGCTTAGGACTTCGATATATGAAATGTTGGGGGTGGGGCACCATTCAGTCCATTGCAATCTGTTGGTACCTATTTAACTCTGTTTCATAGTGTCTAATAACCCCAGCATTACATATGCTCAACATCACGTGACCCTGGTTCTGCAAGAAAGAATAATCATGCTGGTCATACAGTTTAAGAAGACAAAGAAATGTGTGCTCATTTTGGAAAACTTATCATCTTCTGCAAATCAGTAACCCCAATGGAAAAGGGGCCAAGATACAAATCAAAATTCACAGAAAGGAAAAAGTAGAAAAAGTTAACAAGAATATGAAGAGATGGTCAAACACATTAGTTGCCAGAAAGATGTAAGTTGACAATGAGGTATCTGTTTACATGTGCCAGACTGGCAAAACCAGGATAAGGCCAGTGTTGGTGGGGATACGGGAGCATGGGGGCCCTCACACACTGCTGATGGGAATGTAAACTGGTGTAGAAATCCTGCGTGGGACTCTGGTGGTAAGAGCAGATGAGGTCTATGAGTACTTCCTGACCCAGCAAATCCACTGTTGGTACATATGAAGAAGGGATTCTCACGGAGTTCCTAAGGGTCCTGTCTGAATAAGGTGACGAGGCATTTCAGCTCCCCTGGGACGATCACAGGGCACACCTGCTGTCCTGGTGAAATTACTCATAGCACCCTTGTCACCCTAAAATGTGTTCACTCTGGGTATGAGGATTGCCTTCAAGACATACTTTTGGGGGTGAGTGTTGGAGGCAGTTTGGGGAGTGGATGGCAGAGTGTTCTGGGTTCATGCTCTTTAGAGACAAGTACACACAAGATGTACTGAATGAAAAAGGAAACAGGTTTATAACAATAAAAGCAACAATGGTTGCGTGCCATTAAGACTCATGCATGTAAAACCATATGTTTTATTTTTTTATTTTATTTTTATTTTTTATTTTTTTCATTTCTTTTTTACTTAAGAAATTTTTTTAAACCATATTTTTTATGAGAACACAAAGTAACAAAAGGGGTTGCAGTACTGAAATGGTTGCCCAGGGGCACATGAAGAATGTCAGGGGAAGAAAAGGAAGGAAGGAAGGAAGAAATTGAGAGGGTTCTTCTTAGATTAAAAAATGATAACGAACCATTGAGAAGTACGATAAACTCGGACCACAGTATCTGAAATCGAAAAGACAAGAGTTCCGTCAAGATAGATAAAATTGAAGAATTCTTTTAAGTATTCAGAAAGGTTACAGCTTTCTTGAGAAACTGGCATTTATTTGTTTGCTTATTTATTCTCTTAGGCTCTAAAAAGTATTTAAGTCTGCTTAATAAGTATCTTAAATAGGACAAAATAAACAAAAATAATTGAGTGAAGAAGGCAAAACAGAGAGTCTACAGAGCTAGGAAAGATAAAGCCAAGTTAAATGTGAGGTTAATATCTAATATTCCTACCAAAAGGTCCTATAGAGTTTCTAGAGCTGAGTCTCTGCTTTGATGTTAAACTGCCCAAAAAAGAGACGGCCGTCACATACATGATCCAGAATATCTGTAATAACAGCCACCACAAAATCACTCCAAGTATTAAACAGCCCAGCTGTTTCCCATTCTGAGAGCAGAGAGAAATTTCTCCCTTGGGCTCTCATAAGGAGGGCATTGTGTAATGGAATAGCGACCTAGAAACTTCATCTCCACAGAAAGACGCATTTTGAAGCCATGTTGAATATCTCAGCGCTAATTTACTCTAACAGAGTTCGGGCTCCTTGAATTTCTGCAAAAGAACTAGGTTTCATTTCCAGGATACTTCAGAAAATGTTCCCGTGAATGCAGTAAACCTGTGTGGCCCACAGATGTTTGGGCTCCCCCACTTGGATAATAACCACAGAGCCATAAATTTCTGGTTATTACAGCGATAGCTGACGGAAGAGAAAAGGGTTCTCTCTCCTCCCAGATTTTGCAAGTGCCCTTGCCTTTCTGCTCCTGAGTAGGGGGCAGGAGAGGAAGAGACAGTGTCTTCCTCTATCTCTTCCTGAAACAGCTTCAGCAGCAATTAAATTTTTATGAACTAAAAACCAGACATAGTAGTTACTGCAGAGGCTGCCAGATGTAAATCTACTACGTGGAAACAGATGCCACCATAAGAGTGAAACCGGCAAAAAGCAATGCATAATGGAAGGGTTTGGTGGCAGGCATCTGTAGAAAGAATGCACTGTGAGAGAACACCTACAAATGGTGGTATGGGGTGGTGGGGGGTGGTGTGGGTAGGAGAGGGAAAGAGGCAATCTAGTGTTGGGTACCTTCTGGGTTTGGAACAAGTACAGTTCATCAGAGTGTGTGGAAGCCTAGTTGAAATAAGCCCTAAGTCGTATCCAATTATATTTGATTTTTTTTAATGCTTATTTTATTTTTTTGAGAGAGAGGGAGCATGAGCAAGCAGGGGAGGGGCAGTGAGAGGGGGACAGAGGATCTGATGTGGGCTCTGTGCTGACAGCAGAGAGCCCGATGGGGACTCGAACTCAAGAACCACAAGGTCATGACCTGAGCTGAAGTTGGGCGCTTAACCGACTGAGCCACCCAGGCACCCTTCAGTTTGTTTTCATCAAGTGACCTCTGCTTATGAATTCAATTTTTAAGAGCCCCAACAGAGGGAGGCATGAAAGATTAATGCCAAAATAGCTGTAATTATTGCTTGTATGTGACCCGGCAACTCAGCTTGTCAATAGGTAGAGACTTCTTAACCCCTCGAATATTGGCTGGCTTGTGACTTGATTTGGCTGATAGAATGTGGTGGAAGTCATGACGTGCCAGCTGTTTTTAAGTTTATTTATTTTGAGAAAAAGAGCGTGTGTGCTCATGTGAGTAGAGAGAGAGAACCCCAAGAAGACACCATGCTGTCAATACAGAGCCAGACCCAGGGAACCAAGAGCCCGACACAACCGGCTGAGCCAACCCGGTGCCCTGTGATGTGCCTCTTCTGAGCCTAGATTCTCAAGAGGCCTTAAGTACTTTATCCCTCTCTCTTAACATTTCGCTGAATATTGCACTGCATAGCCACCATGGAAACACGGCCAGGCCAACTTGCTCAGTGATGAGAAACAAAACTCATTTACTCACACCATCCTGGCCGATCGCCAGACTGTGCTAGAAGTATGTTACATCAGCCAGCCTGTGGCCCAAGCACCAGGTGAGCATGAGACCCTGAGCAAGTCCAGGAGAGATCAGCTGAGCTTCCCTGCGACCCTAGATATGTGAGCAAAACCAAATTCTGATGGTTTTCAGCCTCTGAGTTTGGGCATCCTTCCTCCACAGCAACTGCTAACCGACACAGGACGGCTCCCTGATAATAGCCCAATAACTAACAGAAAAATGTGTCTATTATAAATGAAAGAATCCAAACAACAATATTAGAAATGAAAAACACCCAGCACACCTTGACATTCTGGTTTGTGTTTTGGGATCTTCTAAGCCAGGGAGCATGGCAGCCCCTGAGTCTCTGAATAAGTAGACAAAATGTAGTTTCTGGACTTGGAACGTGGAGGACCAGACCCCACACGAGTGATCTTTAGACACTCCGCTTGGGATTCCCCGCATGGCTGCAAGGCGACAGCCATATGTCTCCCTTACAAATAAAGTGTCTGAAACTGAAGTTACCATGTCCCCATCTCCTTCTAGTTTACATGACAGAAGGTTGTTTTCTCTTAGAATATCTTAATTACTCCTAAATTGCTGTGCACCTGCTACTGTGAATTCTAGAACAGTTCCTTTCTTGGGGCACTGTTTTCCACTCTGCTGGTTTATGTCTCATCACCCCAGGGAAAGGAAGGAGGGATGCAGGCAGGCAAAAACACCTGTCACAAGCAAAGCCGGAAAATACCAGCTTTTAATTGGGTTCTACGGTGGTTTCTGTGGCCACTTCTGACCCCTGACATTTTCTCTTTGAGTTTTGTCATCAGTTTTATTTGGTTCGGCTTAATGTTTGCAGCAGGAAGGAGAGTCACAGCCAGACATGGCCCCTCTTTCCTGTGAATCACCAGCATCTGCTACACGGTGGCAGAGTCTCATTAGTACTGCTTCTTCTGGGCTGGCAGGTCTTTTGAGAGGAGGTACCGGGGGCTCTGGGATTCTCTAATGACTCTTGGGGAGGTGCCAGAGGAGGGTTACTGTCTTGGGGAGGCCATTGTAAAAATGTGCCTGTGTCCTGCAAGAAATGAAAGAATCCTTTCGTTTGAGCCCAGTTACCAGACTTCTTAGGATAGCTATATTAGAAAATTAGTCCAAATTAGGATTCCACTCATAAGATATCTAGTAATTTTGGGCATCTTTTTTGGAAGTTAAAAATGTTCTCACACTCTTTCTCCTTTTCAGAAATTAAAGAATTTGAGCATCATGGCATAATGGTTTTTGAGATGGGGCCAGAGTGCCTGGTTTTCAGGTATACTTGGATGGCTTCCTGGCTCTGACATGTGAACTGTATGCTTTGTGGCACATTGAGTAGCTTTTCTAAGACGTCGATTCTTATCTATGCAGTGAGAATGGTATTAAATTTGCCACGAGGATTAATTTGTTTAAATGTGTATAATTCTTAGCATGCTTGGAGCATAGATGTAGATGGTAAATGAGTTCTTTTATGTTTCCTTCTTATCACCCTTCCTGACTTTTATTTTTTGCTTGTTTGCTTGATTTCTTGCTTACATACAGTATTTTTTACTCTGTAGAATAAAGGAAGAGTTTTTTGGAAAATAAGACGTTTATACGAATATCTGAAACTGTATTGTTTACCCAATAATCTCACTTAGGGGAATGTGTACTGTAACAATGGCCCCAATTATTAAAAGTACAAAGGTGTATAGTCATAAAGAGATCCCATTGTTGCTTCAAAATGTCCTTCCTGGTCATTTTCCTGTTTATTTTTTAAAAAGGGCACTTTCCTCACCCTCTCTCTCTTTTTAATCGTTTGTGCCATTTGCTACTTATTCTCATTATTGTTTCCATGCAGGCAGTAAATTCCTATCCCTTCAACAAATCGTTAAAAAATAGACCAGTATTAATTCCCCATGGGCTCAACATGAATCACTTCCTTCTAAAAAAGATTGTCAAACAGGCTTATTTCTTCAGGCTGCCTGTTTCCGGGGGAAGCAACACTGGCTTATAACCCATCTTATATGGTTACATATCTATTGGGAGATATTTCATAATAATAAACTATGCTAGTCCTTCCTAATATTTGGAATGCAATGGTCTAAGAGCACACTAAGAAAACAGTCAAGAAGGCATTGGAAGTGAAGAAAAGGGAAATCATCTTGACCAGTGAATTACTGCTTGTTCATCCCTATGCTGGGGTTGTCCAAGGTATTGCTTTTATAAAAACAAACAAAAAACCCTGCCAGTAAGCATTTTAATCCCCCATTTCCTGAAAAGGAAACTGAAGCTCCAACATTTCAGATGGCTTGCCTGAACACCAATAATTTAAACAAAGGGCTGCTTGACTTGAAGATCCATGTTCTTTTGTTTTTTTTTTTTAATTTTAAAAAAATATTTATTTATTTTTGAGAGAGAGAGGGAACAAGTGAGGGAGGGGCAGAGAGCAAGGGAAACACAGAATCCAAAGCAGGCTCCAGGCTCTGAGCTGTCAGCACGGAGGCTGATGTGGGGCTTGAACTCATGAACCGCGAGATCATGACCTGAAGTTGGATGCTTAACTGAGCCACCCAGGCGCCCCTAAGATCCATATTCTTCCTTCTATTCCCAGCTGCCTCCAAAGCAGTGATTCTTACATTGGCTATACATTGAACTCATTTGGAAAGCTTAAAAAAAAATAACAATGCCCAACACAATACTGAAAAAGAGCAAAACTGGAAAACTCATACTACCCAATGTCAAGACTTATGGTAAACTTTCAGTAATCAAGACTGTGTTCATTGGTGAAACAAGAGACACATATATCAGTGGAACAGAATAGAAAACCACAAAATAGACCCACACAGATAGAATCAAGTGACTTTGACAAAGGAGCAAAGGCGATGGAATGGATTAAAGATGAACTTTTCAACAAATGGCACTAGAAAAACTGGACGTCCATGTAACATAAAATTTAAAAAAGTGAACCTTGTCCCAGGTGTTACACTTTTATAAAAATAAACTCAAAATGGACCATAGATCTAAAGGTAATATACAGAACTTTCAAACTGTTAGAATAAAACACAGGAGAAAGACTATGTGACCTTGAGTTTGATGATGAATTTGTAAGTATATGATGCAAAGCATGATTTGTTAAAGAAAAATTGAGAAAGTAGACTTCATTAAAGTTAAAAACTGTGAATGCACTGTAAAGAAAAGCTAAGGACACGCCACAGACTGGGAGGAAATATTTCCAAACACATACCTCATAAAGGTCCTCTATCCAAACTATTCAAATGACCCTTAAAACGTGACAGGAAGAAAACAATCAAATTTTTAAATGGTCAAAAGAGCCGAACAGATGCTCCACCAAAGAAGAGAAACAGATGGAAAATGATCATGTGAGAAAATACTCAACATCGTTTGTCATTAGGGGATTACAAATTACAACAATAATGAGATAACACTACACATATATTATAATGCCTGAAATTTAAAAACTGGCATCAATTGCTGATAAGGATATGGAACAAGAAAGAAGTCTCATTCACTGCTGGTGGGAGTGCAAGATAGTATAGACGCTTTGGGAGATAGTTTGGCACTTTCTTACAGAGATAGGTGTAGTCTTTATCATTTAGTGATTGAATTACCACTATTTACTGATTTGAAAACTTAAGTTACCATTTTGAAAATTTATACCTGGGGATGCCTCAGTGGCTTAGTCAGTTTAGCGTCCGACTTCAGCTCACGTCATGATCTCATGGTCCATGAGTTCGAGCCCTGCATCAGGTTCTGTGCTGACAGCTCAAAGCCTGGAGCCCGCTTCAGATTCTGTGTCTCCTCTCTCTGCCCCTCCCCTGCTCGTACTCACTCACTCTCACTCACTCTCTCTCTCTCTCTCTCAAAAATAAGTGTAAAAAAAAAAGAAAATTTATATCCATACAAAAAAACATGCATGGGAATGTTTATAGCCACTGTATTTATAATTTCCCAAACTAGAAGAAACCAAGAGGTCCCTCAGTAGGTTAATGGGTACATCTATACAATGGAATATTATTAAAATAATAAAAGCAATGAACTATCACACCACAAAAAAAGACATGAATGAATCTTAAATGCAACTTGCTAAGTGAAGGAAGCCAGTGCAAAGGCTCCATATTATATGATTCAAATTCTATGACATTCTGGAAGAGGCAAAACTATAGAAATGATAGAAAGATCAGTGGTTTCCAGAGGATTTTTTAGGGGAAGAGGAAAGGGTTGAATAAGTGAAGCACAGAAAACTATTTAAGACAGTGGAACTATTCTGTATGATAGCTATAATGGTGGATATATGATACTATGCATTTGTCAAAACCCATAGGACTTTACAGGACAAAGAGGAAATTTTATGCAAATTTTAAAAAGTTATTTAGTAGATCAGGATCCCGGGATGAAGTGTAGAATTGTGACGGAACAATGTATTACAAATACATTGAACAGCCTCACTGAAGATACGGAGGAGAAGAGGTGCTGACCTAAGTAACCTTGGAAATGAGTGGAGTCTGTAATACTAAAGGCAGAAGGAACTGTCCATAAGTCTGTACTGTAGTTGCTAAACTTGCTTCCCATGAGGGTCCGGGTTAACAATTCTGATACCACTACATACTGAAATTCATCAGTGAAGTAAACAGACAATGATGGGAGCCAAGTTTCTCAGTGTGGAGTAGGAAATTACAGAAAAGCAAAAGGAAGAGTGGAAACATCCATGTGATAATTGGATTAGAGTTGGAGACATCAATATGGACTCATAGTAGCTTAATGTAGAGGAAGACAGTTCCATACAGAAGTACTTACAGGTAAGTATATATGCATCGGTTATTATACACACACGTAATTTCCTTGTTTTGTCAATGGAAAGAGTTTAGGAATGATGACACCTCTGTAGCGGTGAGCACACCCAGCATACAGATCTTGGCTTCTAATACCATTCTTCAACAAAAGGAACCAGGACTTAGATAAATGGCTGATTCTAGGACTAGGGTAGGAAATAAATAAGATGAACACAGAGCATCATATAGTGCCCAAAAGTAAGAAAGTGCTCAGAAAAACCCCACCACTACCACAAAGGGATATAGGGCCAATGAAAGAACTCCCGATGGCCAAAGCTGGAACACTGGAGCAGCAAAATAATTAAAGTAGTATTGGATTGAAATCCAAAGTAGAAAATAAATGAATCTCTATAATAAATGGAAGAAAATAGACAAATGTCCTATATCAAAGAACTCTAAAAATTTCTTGTAAATCCTAAGCCCTCAAGGAGCTGGAATATAACCCTGAAGTGTGGGTTGCACATGGTGACTTCCTTCAGAAGACTACAGTAAGAAAAAAGGGACAAAAGACTAACTTTGTCCTGGAGAAACCTGACAAACACTAGCTCAGCCAAAAGGTTAGGGTCAACGTTGCTAGTGACAAGGCAGGCCAACATATGTGCCCTTGATCTGGTGTGATGAGAATGGTTTCATCTCAGTGGTGTTCTTCTCAAAAGCACATAACCCCAGTCTGATCATGAGAAAAACATCAGACAAATCCCCACTGAGGGACATTCTGCAAAATATCTGGCCAGTACTTAAAACTATCATGGTCATTAAAAACAAGGCAAGTCTGTGAAACTCTTGCAGCCCAGAAGAACCTCAGGAAATATGACAACTACATGTAATGTGGCATCCTAGATGGAATCCTGGGATACAGAAAGCAAACTAGGGAAAAACTACAGAAATGTGAAAAAAGTACGGACTTCAGTTAATAAAAATGTATCAGTATTAGCTCAGCAATTGTAACACATGTACCAGACTCCTATAAAATGTTAATAATAGGGGGAAATGGCTAGAAGGTATATGGCAAATGTCTGTAATCTCTTTGCAATTTTTTCCATAACCCTAAAGCTGTTCTAAAATCAAACGTTTATTGGAAAGAATTGGCTAATGCCTTGTACTACCCTGAGATTCCGATTTCATCTAGTGTGTGGCCCAACCCTCAAGACTTTAAAGAGCTGCCCAGGTGATTCCAGTATGTCTCCAGCAAAGTACTCTAAAGGAAGGGATGGAATTTCCCTTCTCCTTTCTTGTCTAATTGTAATAAATGCTCTGACCTTGTGCTTGGTAAAATAGCAGTGTGACTTAATGATTCTGGTTGTTTGAATAGAGCAGATCTTTAAGCAGACAGCCAGTGTTCTGGAACTTGGAAAGTGATACTTTTCATTAAATAAAAAATCTTGTCCAAGAAGCTTTAAGTACCGTAAACAGTTTAGGAAAGTGGTGAAGGGCAGAGTGTACCAAACGGATTGTCCATTTAAATGTGGGCATGGTGGGAATGCCTTCCATTTCCTTCTGCTGGGCTGCACCGTGCGTACATGGTGGGAAGCTGTCCCCGAAGTTTTAGGTGCCGTGGGTTTGGCTTTCATGAGATAGCAGGCTTATTCTCCAGGGTTTGGTTGTGACCTGTACAATAAAAGAGTCACTTGCTGGGGAGTGCGGCTTAAGGGCTCAGGGACTGTGAACTGAAGCCACCTGTCTGGTTTTCTTTGCAGGGAACCTGGCAGCAAAGGTTCTTGGGAGGGGGGTCTCATCTGGTGCTGGAGATGATTGGCTCCCCCAGTCGGTGAGGAAGGGATCCTCCTGACCCAGCACCTAGACCAACCTCTGTTGGAAGAGACGGAGCTTGAGAGGCATCCCGTCCTCGTGCACAATCATGGTGCTAATCAAAAATGGTGAGACTTATTTTCAGACTTGCACTGTTTGCTTAAAACTGCAACAGGCCAGGAAATTGCTTCATGTACATAAAGGGATAAAAAAGATTTATTTTCCCCATCATTTTTCTTCCTCAGAAATGGTCATTAGTAGACATTTCTGCTTTTTTAAAAAACCTGTAGAAATATTAACCAACCGGAAAATAATTATTGATTCTTACACTATGCTAGGCACTGAGGGAGACTTGTAAAAAGTTAAAAAATAATAATAAT
The DNA here is from genome assembly GCF_018350215.1 of Panthera leo. Lineage (NCBI taxonomy): Eukaryota > Metazoa > Chordata > Mammalia > Carnivora > Felidae > Panthera > Panthera leo. Next base: position 8,895,062 of record NC_056691.1, read on the forward strand.
AGTGGCCTTTAAAAAAATGTTTGTGTCTGAGAGAAATAGCACACAAGCAGGGGAGGGGCAGAAAGAGAGAGAGAGAGAGAGAGAGAGAGAGAGAGAGAATATCCCAAGCAGGCTCCACACTGCCAGCACAGAGCTCAATGTGGGACTCAAACTCATGAACTGTAAGATCATGACCTGAACTGAAATCAAGCATCAGTGCTCAATGGACTGAGCCACCCAGGTGCCCCTAAAAAAACTGATAGTGACCTTCTATTCTTTCCTCTAAATGATGCTTCAGTGTGTATTGAGTAACAGTAACTATAGATTTAAATTTTTTTAATGTTTATTTTTGAGAGAGAGAGAGAGAACATAAGCAGGGGAGGGGCAGAGAGAGAGGGAGACATGGAATTCGAAGCAGGCTCCAGGCTCTGAGCTGTCAGCACAGAGCTCAACGTGGGGCTCGAACTCACAGACTGCAAGATCATGACCTGAGCTGAAGTCAGACGCTTAACCGACTGAGCCACCCGGGCGCCCCTGGACACTAGAGATTAAAAAAAAATGAAACAAAAATCTAGGATCGGTTTCCTTTATTAAGTGGCCTATTAAGTAGTCCAAGAACTTACTGTCTAAGAGGTTCCCAACTGGGGATAATTTGCTCCCTAGGGGATATGTGACAGTGTCCGGAGAAATATTTGGTTGGCCCTACTGAGATGGGTGGGGAATGCTACTGGCATCTGATGAGTGGAGACCAGTGATGCTGCTAAATATCTTCTAATGCACAGGACACCCTCCAAGAGCACAGAACCACAATGTTACTAGTGCCAAGACTGAGACACCCTGCAAACCCAATGGGCTCTTCCTTAAGAGCACTCTGCAGGTGCAAATTAACAAAGCAAGCCTTAAAGCCACCCCCTGCCTTCCCTTTCCCCAGTGGGCTTGGAACAGGGGAGGGTCCATAGCTGAGGGGTGAAGAAAGGGTATGGGCCATGCCATCCAGGCGGGGCTTGGTGGCCCTGTTTCAGAGGATGGTCATCAGTTCTGTCGTCAGGTCCCAGCATTTTAACTGTGACGGCACAGGACAGAGGGCACGTCCAGTTAAGTCTGGCTGTTCCACAGATGACCTGAGCCCTTCTCCTTTTTGCTGCAAGCAGCCAGGTTTCCAGTCAGCCCTCAATGTGCAGAAGGCTATTCAAATACAGCTGAGCTTTGAACAGCACAGGGCCAGTTATACGTGGATGTTGTCAGTAAACACAGGACAGTGCTGTGAATGTATTTTCTCTTATGACTGTCTTAGCATTTTCTTCTCTTTAGCTTATTTTATTTATTGATTAATCAACAGATCTATAAAGCTACTTGCTTTATCTATCCGTAACATAGATAACATAAAACACATGTTCATCGACTGTGTATGTTATCTGTAAAGGCTTCTGTTGACTAGTAAAGTTTTGGGAGAGTCAGAAGTTGGTGAAGGATTTTTGAGTGTGTGGAAATTCTGCCCCCCTAACTCTGCTGTTCAAGGGTCAATTGTAATATTACTGAAAGTCAATGACACTCTTAAAATGTAAACCTAACATTGGCTCTGAAGTTGAAACTACTATAATACTTTTCTTTCGTCTTACATTGTGTAAGTATTAACTATAAGTTTAATTTTTTTTAATGTTTGTTTATTTTTGAGAGAGAGAAAAAGAGAATGTGGGAGGGGCAGAGAGAGGGAGACACAGAACCTGAAGCAGTCTCCAGGCTCTGAGCTGTCAGCGCAGAGCCCTACCCAGGGCTCGAACTCAAAAACCTCAAGATCACAACCTGAGCTGAAGTTGGACGCTTAACTGACTAAGCCACCCAGGTGCCCCAAGTTTAAATTTTAAAAGTGGCCCTGCAACGATGCTGTTCAATATTGCCACTAGCCACATGTGGCTACTTAAAATTTAAAATTCATTCTGCAACCACACCAGTCATATTAAAAGCACTCGGTAGCCACATGTCCCTACTGACTACTGAACTGGACAATGTGGACAAAGAACATTTCTGTTACCATAGAAAGTTCTACTGAACAGCCCTGCCTTATAAGCCATTTCTAAAGATCCTTGCCAGTGTATACAGTTACTGCTAAAAAAAAAAAAAAAAAAAAAAAAAAAAAAAAAGGCTTGTTTTCTAGCAGCTAAGGTACCAGGGCAAATGCTTTGCATGACTTCGTCATTGTCTGTTAGAAAGACAGACATGTTCTGCTGGGAGGGACCATCTTTTGTCAGACAGGCAATTTGGGGAAGGGTTTCTGTAATGGATGCTGGGTAATGTATCAGATGATTGAAACTGATTTTCCAGAAGGCGTAACGATGTAAAATTCAAGTAGATAACCTCTGTAAGGCATTTCTGATCTAAGTCAAGTGTGTATTGTTAAATATTAATTCCATTAAGGTATGTCAGCAGGGAATTAAGATATGTGACCCAAATATATTTCTTTCTAGTAATTGAGTGTAATAGCGAACTGACGCTCAGTGGATCTTAACTGGGGGTAAGTCAGGGAGGAGGGAGGATCAGAAAGTCCTGGGAGCCCCTACAAAATGCATAGGTTGCCTCCAAGTAGGGTTTGCCAGAATGGTGGGGCGGGTGGTTGGGTAGGGAAGGTCTTGCACACGTATATTTTCATAATGTTCCCCATGTAAGTCCACTGTACCCAACCTGTATGAGTATTCTTTAGAGATATTAAAGATAAATAATTGGGGCACCTGGGTGGCTTAGTTGGTTAAGCGTCCAACTTCGGCTCAGGTCACGATCTCACAGTCTGTGAGTTCGAGCCCTGCGTCGGGCTCTGTGCGGACCGCTCGGAGCCTGGAGCCTGCTTAGGATTCTGTGTCTCCCTCTCTCTGACCCTCCTCTGTTCGTGCTCTGTCTCTCTCTCAAAAATAAATAAACATTAAAAAAATATTTTTAAAGATAAATAATTAATTTGCCTCTTTTCCCTTGTGTGATGGGGGGTGTGGCTTAAAAAAAGATCTCTGGGCTCCACTTCTAGATAGGATTCTGTGCCCTTTGGGTGAGGCTGTTCTCTCTCACTGTCCTTCTTTCAAAAGACTCACTGGTTGTTCCTGGCTACCTGTCCCCTCTAAGACCTTTAGGATGATCCACTGGCTTTGGAACAACTGCCTGGGACATTTCCTTCCAGTATCAGGTATCTGTCTCCAGCAAACCTGTGCAAGCTGAGTATCACCATCTGGTCCTGGATGCATTTTGTTATCAGTGCTGGAAGTGATGATACGGTATGCCGCTGTCATGTGCCCAGAGGATGTGGGGGCCAGAGAGAACACTCAGGTAAGGAAATTCAGGAGCCCCATTTGTATTTTTTGCTCAGGTTTGAAGGGAACACTTCCACAGGAAGTTGAGCCCTGGGTATGTGAATGGGGCTAACCATGTTCTCAAAAAATACCCCTTGCACATCTGTTTACATTGAGAGTTCAGAGTTTGGTCCTAGACTTCAGCTCATTTTTGTTAAGATTAGAAGGCTATTATTAACTATAGAGAAGCCTAACACTCCATTAGATTGAGAGCCAGCTCTGATGACGGATGGAAGACTTCAACACCGTTATCCTAACCTTCTTTTAAAAGGGAATTTAAGGGGCTCCTGGGTGGTTCAGTTGGTTGAGCAACTGACTCTTGATTTTGGTTCAGGTCATGATCCCAGGGTCATAGGATCGAGCCCTGTGTTGGGCTCAGTGCTGAGCATGGAGCCTGCTTCAGATTCTCTCTCTCTCTCTCTCTCTCTCTCTCTCTCTCTCTCTCTCTCTCTCTCTCACACACACACACACACACACACTCTAAAAAAAAAAACAACTGAAATTTCACTCCAATTTTCAAAGCATATTAGCTCTGAAGGAAACTTTGTGCATTTTTCACTTTTGTTTTCTCTGCGAATGCATTTATTTATTTATTTACTTACTTACTTACTTACTTAGTTATTTTGGGGGGGTGGGCAGAGAGAGAATTCCAAGCAGGCTCCACACTGTCAGCAAGGAGCCCTACATGGGCCTCAACCTCAGGAACTGTGAGATCATGACCTGAACCGAAATCAAGAATTGGATGCCTAACTGACGGAGCCACCCAGACGCCCCGATGCATACAAAATAGCCCTACTCCAGTCCGTATTTTCCTCATCCTGAGGTTCAGATTTTCCTTTGGCAGAAATCCAGTTTTCCCTACGATAAGTAAAACGCTGATCACTTGGGATTTTGAAAGCATAAGGTGGGACTCCTATCACTGGGAACCTATCCAGAATATGAAGTCCTTTTGATGGCATGTTGCACAACATATGACATAAGCAAGAAACCTTCCAGCAGCCCCGGCAAATGTCCAACCCTACCTTCCCGCATCTCCTTAGGGCAGCAGCACTGTCGTTTGTGAAAGTGAAAAGAAGGTATGAAATCAGGAGATGGGAACAGACTGTAAATCAGCAGGTTTGGTTCCTTCTCTACAGAGTCTTTGTGGTTGTTTCTCCTTTGAGTTTTCTAGGGCTGGAGACGTCAGAGGCATGAAATGCCCTAAGGTTGTAGAAGCCCATCAGGGTTTGTCTTTTTAGAATACCCAACTAAAAGGGGAACGAGAATCTTAAAGCATGTATAGTTTTGGCTTAAAAATTTCACTACTCTCTTGGAAGGAAGGAGGGAAGGGAGAGAGAGAGGGAGGAAGCATGGATGGAAGGAAGGGAGGGGGGAGGGAGGATGGATGGGAGGGAGGGAAGGAGGAAGGAATGAAAGAAGGGAAAAGAACTCCAGAGTGGCTTGCTGAAACTACGTCATTCATTAGCAAATGTAACTGTTATGCACCAGACAATATGGTAGGTTGTGGCGATGTGGCATGAAATCAAATATATTTGGTCTCTGTCCCCATCCTCCGCACGGGGCTCCTAAAATCCTTGCAATTGCGTTCCTTTGGCAGCACTATACTAAAATCCTTGGAATTTCCTGAGTGATAAGTGTCTTTTGTGTGCTAAAGAGGTGACTAAATATGGGTCCTTAGTTAGCATGGGGGTGGGGGGGAACCTACCAGTGAGAGAGCTCCAGCTATCAGCCTGGCCTCCAACCCCAGGCAGAAGAGAGGGCTGGAGGTTTAATTCAATCCCCAGTGGCCTGTGATTTAGGAAATCCAAAACTAGAGTTTCCGATTCGGAGCCTCATAGCCTCCGAAACTATGAGGCTAGAGGTGCTCTGAGGTTGGTCAAGACATTGATTTGCTGGGAGGGTGGGCACTCAGAAGCTATAGAAATTCTGGATCCCGCACCTCTCACCACTGTCCCTCTGTACCTTGCCCAATGCACCTCTTCCATTTGGCTCTTCCTGAGTTACATCCTTTATAATAAAACGGTAATAGAAAGTAGAGAGCTTTCCTGAGTTCTAGCAAATGACTGAACCTGAGCAGGAGTCATGAGACCTTAACTAATAAAAGAACAGTTCACTTAAATAAATGCTGGGTTGATGTTTGTCTGGTAGGTTGATTTTTGTTTTAATAGAGTGGACGCTAAACCAGCCATTTAGCTGCTGCTTAAGAAGGTCGCCCTGGTTAGCAATGACAAAATCACTGCATAGAATGCTTATCTTGGTAGCTCCATTGGCAGGAGAGTGTCTACTCAGTGAGGGAAAGAGATGGGGAATTGGGACATCAGGTCTGTTTAATAGCATTTGGAATTGCAATTTCAGTTGCCAAAGCAGTCTTCTTACCCATTACAATTCTGGCATTAATACTATATTCCAGGCTTTGAAGATGCATTAATAGCCCAGGATTTAATCCAACAGGATACATGCTGATGAGAGACTGATAAATGTTGCAGAAAGTCATTGTCATTACCTTGTTTTATGGGTGAGATAGAACAGGATAGGAGCACTTGGAGGCTGCCTAGAACATGTTTCCTTTCATAACCAGCATTCGTTTGTTACTGATCTTTTCATGTGAGCCCACCCCAGCACCTCCCCAAAAATCTGTCACAAGCCAAGTTTTCCTGTTGATGAATGTCTTGTAAAAAGATACACATTTATAAGTTCGTGGCCTTTCCTAGGAGTTATGTTGAGCCTCCTTTCTTCCTCATTTTGCTTCCCAAAGCCATTACTGAAATAAAATTAGGATGGCCACACCAGACTGTCAGAGATAGTTTCAGCCTGTATATTCATTGATCCGTAGATACGAGGGAAACTTTTCTCCAAAGATAGTGTGTGATGACCCCTCAGGGGAATTGGTGAGGGGCACCTTCATCCTTGATCATTAACCTTTAGAGATAAAAGCAATTTCAAAGGTCATTTGCCCCCTAATGCTATAGGAGAGGAAACTGAGACCCAGAGATATTAGATCGGAAACTTTGCTGAGAACACAGCTTGTGTTCGTATATTGGGGCTGCCATAGTAGAGGACAGCATACCGAGTGGCATAAACAACAGAAATTTATTACCTCCCACTTGCGGCAGCTAGAAGTCCAACATCAAGGTGTTGGTAGGATTGGGTCCTTCTGAGGGCGAGAAGGGACAATGCTGTTCCCGCTGTCCCTCCTTGGCCTTGTCAATGGCTGTCTTTTCCCCATGTTTAGTCACATCATCATGACAAAATGATTTGAGGAGAATTAGATGCAGGATTGGCAATGGCTCTACCAAAGCCTCATCACAGGACATCTAGAAGGAAAGGTGTGTCTGTCCAATCTTCTCTTTTTACAAGTATATCAGTCAGACTGGAGTAGGGCCCATCCTCATGACCTCATTTTAACTTGATTACCTCCATAAAGACCCTATTTCCAAATGAAGTCACATTCCAAGGTGCTGGTGTTTAGGACTCCAGCATGGGAATCGGGGTGGGGGGGGTTCGGGGTGCACAATTCACCCCATAACAAGAGCTGCCTAAACAGTAGCTAGAACCTCGGTCTTCCGATGCCCTTGTCCGTTTCTTCCCCTTTTGCACCACGTGCCCTTTCGTATTCTCATTACTGCGGAGGAGATGTTTGATTTTTGCACAGAGGCAGGATACAGGGGTGTGGTCAGAAGCTTCCATTTTCTCAGACATTTCAAGTGATTCGGTTTAGGAGACTATCAGGTCGAGTTACGTTCAGAGGAGTGAGGATGCTTATTAACACAGCCCAAAAAGAATCATCTTGGGGGTAAGCAATGAATTTTTTAGTATTCTGTGGCTGATGGTGTTGAACCTTTTCAGCGAGAGATGAAGTTCTCCCAGACTTGTTCCACAAACTGCAGCTGATACTATCACACTGTGATGATAAATGTGTTTGTCCAGTAATTTTCCTCTTTGATGTGGATCTCTCTGTCCCTGGAGCAAAGGCTTCCAGGGAGCAAACTTTCCTTCTGGATGTCCCATGATGAGGCTTTGGTAGAACCATTGCCAGCCCTGCATTTAATTCTTCTAACATCCTTTTGTCAGTGTCAAGATGCTGAAAGCATCTAAATGTTATGAGGGAGCCACGTTGTTGCCAGATATCTTAGGAAAGTGTTTGCACATTTGTAGGCAAGATATTTTTGTTATGTTCTGCCAAGTGGTCTTTTAGAGAAGGCAGATCGAAATAAGACAAATAAAAATAACAATAAAAACTTAAAAGTTTTTAGTTTGTGTTCTGTGTCACCAAGGTCAGTGTGGCTTGCGTTAATGAAAATTGCTTTTGTTAAAGGTCAGAACAGAAGAAAAATGGCAGGATGCTGGACTCTTCCATAATGACCACATTTTCCCTGTTGTGATGTGGCCCACCATGCTCATTTTGAAACAGAAAAACATCATCAGCTCAAATGTCCTCCCTTCTAGACCAGGGTGCTTTTCACCCAGGGCAGCAACGGTGATGTATGACTCTGACCCAGTGGACTAAGGGGCCATTCTAACTATCTAGGACCTTCACAAGGGGTATACTTAGGTTTGGACAAACCCTACTTAACCAAGTCACAGAATATGCCTCTTGGCACTGAAAAGAGGTAGTAGTTTCTAGGACTTCCCTCTATATCCCACTGATTCTCAGTGTTTCCCAAAGCATCACCAGCCTTTCAAAATATACCAAGGGAAAAAATTTCAGTGTTTAAATGAATTTGGAAGATGTCATATTCTACACCCCCCCCCCCTTAGCTATTCATCATGCATATTGGGATTTTTAAAATTTTTTTAATGTTTATTTTTGAGAGAGAGCGAGAGAGAGTGAGCACAAGTAGGGGAGGGGCAGAGAGAGAGGGAGACCGAGAATCTAAAGCAGACTCCAGGCTCTGAGCTGTCAGCACAGAGCCTGACGCGGGGCTTGAACTCAAAAACTGTGAGATTATGACCAGAGCCAAAGTCAGATACCTAACTGACTGAGCTAACCAGGCACCCCGGAATATTTTTTTTTAATGTTTACTTATTTTGAGAGAGATAGAGCAGAGGGGAGGGGAAGAGAGAGACAAAGAGAATCATAAGCACTGTAGCACAGAGCCCATTATGGGGCTCGAACCCACACACTGTGAGATCATGACCCAAGCCAGAACCAAGAGTTGACTCATGATGCATATTGGAATATTGAAGGCTTTTGTGATGCCTTGTGATGAAGAAGCCATTTAACTGTCTTTAATCAGGTGTTTGCAGAGTCATCTGATCATGGGACCATTTGTTCATGTAAAACCTATAAGTTGCACACAACACATTTTTGAGAAATACTGTCTACGATTTACGTAAGTTGAAGAGATCTATTAAAGCACCATGTATATACTGGAAAAGAATGTAGATAAGTTCGTAGATGATCGAGCAAGAGCTTTGCAGAGATATCCCTGTAGATACTCGTGTGACAGTCCTTATACTCGCCCACAAAAGATTCCTTGTGGCTGTTGGCGGGGATGGAACACTAGGCTGGGCTGGCCAGGCTTTTCATTCATTAGGTTCTTTCTTTATTGTGAGGGTGTGGATGACTGTGTGTGTGTGTGTGTGTGTGTGTGTGTGTGTGTGTGTGTGTGGACTGGATAATCAGATGGCTTACAAAAGAAAAAAGTATCGGGATAACAATCAGAAGGCGTGAAGTGTTTGTGGCCTTTGTCATAGATTTGTGATGTGACCTCTCACAGTTCTGTCCCTCCTCTGGTCAGGGTGGGTGCCACTGAATAGCCTGGTACCCCTCAGACATAAGGCAGGCCTTCCATACCCAGCAGGCCTCCCTGGATACTTGGGACCTCAGCAGAGCTGCCTGAAGGTGAAGAGGGGGAGAAGGAGGTTGTCAGGCTGATGACATCATGTCTAAGTGTTTGGGTCACCTCCGGAGGCGCAGAGTGTTGGGTATAAAGGGCTGCGACGTGGTTGAAGGAGGCGTGAATAGACTTTCGGATGTCCTAGAGCAGCCACGCACCCCAGCCTGATTGGGCAGGATGCTCATAGTTAGATGCGGCTACAACAAAGACCCTCAGAAGTGATTTTGAGCTAACTTAAGGAAAAAAGAAAATATTTGGGGTAGGTATTTGAGCACATGATGGAATTGAAACAGTTTGAACAGCCACATCTTAAGAAAGTTCAGAAGCATGAGAGCTCCAGGGATCTGCCTTTAATTCTGTTTTTGTGAGGCTCAGCTCTCATTTTGGGTAAACGTCCACTCTGGTCCATTTAGCTATGACACATCTGTTTGTTTGGGAGAGAGTGGCAATACTTTGATCTTGAGGGAAATCGGTCCTCTCTCCAGCCCCAGGGGATGAATGGTGACAGTCTAAACCAGTCACAGTAATGTAATTTCCCTTTGTCAGTAACTGATCTAGGGGTGGCCATGTGACCCAATACTAATGTAGGAGATGTAAATAGAAAGAGGCTGGATACGGATGCCGGAAAAGCTTTTGTCTTCTCAATAAAAAGGAGCAACAGAATCATGGGACATGGCTCTTTCTTCCTTTGCTTTGCCCCGTCTCTGGCATTTGGACCCAATGCCTGGCGATGCAGCAGCCATGTTGAGACCATGAAGTGACAAGCACCGGATGAAAGTTGTGCGCTAGGAACAGAGGGTGCAAAGGAGAAAGAGCAAGGTCCTTCTACAGCGAAGCCGCCACAGTGACGCTGGACCGAACACCTGATTTGTGCTTATTCGAGAAAAATGGTACCCTGGTACTTGAAATCACAGTACACTTTACCTAATATACTTGCAACCAAAACCATTTCTAGGTGAAAAATTAGTTAGTATAAATACAGATGGTGGGAGCCAAGTCCCCATGATCAGAGCAGGAGTCTCAGATCTTTAAGGGAGAGAGAGTCAAAACTGTCTACGAAAGCCATCTGGAGCCTTGAGATCTCACCACGGCTGCAGAACCCGTAACACCTGTCCTAGATAGAATTAATCAACTCGTTAATTAACTAATTGTACTGATTTTATTGATCCCTTGCTATCTACTAGGTGTTTTTCCAGGTACTGGGGATAGACTGGAGAAGACAGAGAAGGTGCTAGCTCTCATTAAGCTGACATTCTAAAGGGAAAACAGGCACTAAACAAGAATAATAAACCAAGGGAGTCCTTTGAGAAAGCGGGAGGTGCTGTATGAAATGGGAAAGGAGTGTCACGATGGGAATTTATAGGAGGTGTGTGCGTGGCAAGCCTGAAATGGTGATATTTGAAGTGAAAGTTGAGTTGCAGAAAGGAGCCAGCCGTGTGAGAAGAGACCCAGGCTTTGGGAGGGATGCTGGTGCAGAGTCCTGGGTAGGAGCAAGCTTGCCTGCTAGAGACACAGAATGCATCCTTAACAGGGGTCCCCTGGGCTGCCCGTGTTCATCTCTTGCCAACCCCTCTGGCCGCTGGGTTCTCGGGCTTGTGATATATCTCAAGGCTGCCGACAGGATTTCCTGTGGCACAGGCGACTTTTCCCATTGCCTCTGCTTCAGGCTGTGAGAGCCCAGGGGATGGGATGGCTGGGGAGGGTCTGTGTAATAGACTGTGATCAGAGTGACTGCTGTCCTTTCCCTTCGAGAATGGACCCGTTGTGCTTGGCCACAGCACTGAGGCTCCCCGGGGGCCCGACTTCCTTTGGAACGGAAGACTGGCATAGCATTCTGGAAAGACTGGCATAGCATCCAGCGGGCTCATAGCTGCTTCAGCACCATGCCACAGTCACCTTGAATTACCGTCACCACACTGGACGTTTCCCTGTGGAAAGGCCAATGCAGAGAAGTAGGAAGCCTGGTACCTTCCCCTCCCCACCAGCTGTGGCTCCCAGCCTGCCATGGCTGGTCAGACCTGACATCATTTTCTTCCCTTCCCTTCCCTTCCCTTCCCTTCCCTTCCCTTCCCTTCCCTTCCCTTCCCTTCCCTTCCCATCCCATCGCCCATCGCCCATCGCCCATCGCCCATCTCCCATCTCCCATCTCCCATCCCAGTTTATTTTTGAGAGAGACAGAGCATGACCTGGGGAGGAGCAGAAAGCAAGGAGACAGAGAATCTGAAGCAGGCTCCAGGCTCTGAGCTGTCAGCACAGAGCCTGATGTGAGGCTCGAACTGAGGAACTGCAAGATCATGACCTGAGCCGAAGTCGGACACTTAACCAGACCTGACATCATTTTCAAGGGATACTTATCAGTAAAGCAGTCCCCTGAGGTCACAGGGCTAGAAGCTTCCTCACAGGTCCTCCTGCACTGCACTCCGGACCTCATGTATCTGTCAGTATCCAGAACAAAAGTGGCAGGTTGCCTGAGGAACCAGATATTCACCTAGTTCTGGTAGAGAATCCAGTTCTCTTTTCTCTAACACTTGAACTTGGGGGCAATGAGAACCACTGTTGCAATCTCCCTGGGCTGTTAGGTTTCTTCCAGGGCCCTGTGTCATTAGCGGGACCCCAGGATTGTGATGACTGCTCCCCTTAGGAGGGCAAGCTGGTGAGGAAGTGCCCAAACTACCATTTTGAAACCTGGTTCACTTCTAGATCTGGGACCAATCCCCAAATACCAAAATTGAAAGACACTTTGGTGATTAATACCCCTCCTCTTACAGATGGGGATAAAGGGGGAATGGCCCGACCCACTACAGAGAAAGACTGTTTGGGACCCACAAGCATCTTTCTCAGATGTTTACAGCGTCTTGTTGTAACATTCGCCGTGACTTAAGGGAACAAAGAATACAAGCTCACGCATCAACGCCGTGTATAAAGCTCCCCGTGCCTCTGTCTGGTTTGACTTCCCATCCTATGCGGTGGCCATTTTCTCATTTCACAGGCCAGGAAAGTGAGGGGGATGAATCCATTTAGTTAGTAGGTGGCAAAACTCAACTCCAGCTTGGTTTTTATTTAATGGTCCTCCCAAGTCCATTTCTACTTTTGTCCTTGGTGGGGGAGGTGCAAAACAGAAATTAGCCCTAACTCAGGCAGCATGGGGTGCACAGCCGGTGTTCTCAGGTGCCAGAGCTCTAAGGAGAGGCTGTGACTTATAGTGAACCACCCCTTACGTTGGCGGGTGAACACTTCCCTCTTCCAGCCCCCAGATCTGAGGCAGGGCCCCCACGGATCCTAATGTAACTTGGTGCTGTCATCTCAATAGCTGCCTCCACTTGGTTAAATGCCACCTCCCGGACACAGTGTGGCATGTAAAAGCCCAGTCCATTAGAACCAGCGGGCTCAGTTCCAGCACTTCAGGTGACTGGAGGTATCCATCACTTAACCTTGCCCTGCCTCAATTTTCGGAGCTATAAAATGGGGCTAGCAGTAGTACCTTCCCGGGAAGGTAGGTAAAAGACGTAAAGCATTCAGAAAAGGCAAGTGCTCAGTAAATGTCCATTGTTGCCCCCATTTGCTCTCCACACAACAGAAGAAACTCTGCTACAGAATTCTGCATTTTCTCCAGCGGTACGAAGAGTGTGTTCACAGTTCCTGATGACTGGTAGACATCCCAGGGTGAGAAGTATCTATAAGACACAGTCATGTGCAGTTCACAGCTTGACTCTGGAGAGTGATCTCTTCCAGGCCCTCTACTACAAGGGTATTTTCTTTTTCTGTCACTGTCACCCCTCCAACAGCAGAAGTTTCTGGCTCACCCACTGGAGAGGCTAAAGCTTGCCTGGAATTATATTGCTTACAGAATAAAGAGAAGTCAGAGCCTCTTATGTAACTTGAAGAGTAGGAAAGATCCAGTGATAAAAACCAGTGCCCTGAACTTTTGCAAAGCACGATCAATCGCTGCGTACGATCCTCCGGTCCTTGGCAAGGTATCCTTCGTCTGGTTTTTGTAGACTAGGAAAAAAATTAATGAACCCACTGCTATTAGATTGTGTATTCATGCCTAAAGGCTGTAAAAAGGGTACTGTTTCACGTTAGTCCTGTCATCTAAAATACATCCCCTGTTTGCTTAAGGTTTCTCAGTAATATTCTTTAATTTGATCGCTACCTGTGAATTTGTGTATTTCCTCACACAGAACTGATTCTCCCTCCCCCCTTTGTGTTTCTCTCTTTCTCTCTCTCTCTCTTTTTTTTTTTTTTTTTTTTTTTTTTTTGCTTATACTTTTTTGTTTAGATTATCTCTCTACTGACCTTTCAGTGGCTTACCTTTTTTTTTTTTTTTTTTTTTTGCAATGCACAAACAAGGCTGGAAAACAGAGCCAAGATGCAAACTATGAATCAGCCGCTCAGCTTCACATAGTGAGTGCACTATGTGCTATTTCTGGCCAGAGCAGATGTGGCCTTGGTGGGCTGCAGGGAACAGTATCTCTCAGGTAAAAATAAATTACGTAGATAAGGACCAAGATGATGCATATCCTTCATTCGCAAACAGATCATGAACTGGGAGCTGTGTGGAAAGACAACCGGATTGGGAGCTAGTGTCCTGCCCTGGGTTTCTTCCACATAACCCTACCACCCGTCAGCCGTCTGGTCTTGGTGAGTACGTGTGACTGACAAATACGTTTTTTTCATGTTTGTTTACTCATTTCGAGAGAGAGTGAGCAGCGGGAGAGGAGCAGAGAGAGGGGAGACAGAGAATCCCAAGCAGGCTCCACACTGTCCATGCAGAGCCTGATGCAGGGGGCTCGAACCCATGAACTGTGAGATCATGACCCGAGCCAAAACCAAAAGTTGGACACTTAACTGACTGAGCCACCCAGACACCCCTATAAATACATTTCTTTTTAAATCAACAAAAGCATAGGACCAACACAGTAATAAAACTGTGTGCCACCATTGAGTCCCGGGCTATCCTGACATTTTGACCAGCTCACTTCAGACCTGGCTGAGTACTATGTGGATTCCTCCTTGATCCTCTTTGCCTTCCTCCTGCCCCCAAGATAAATGCTGCCTTAAACCTGCAGACTTGCCTACTTCTTCTGTAGACACCTACATCTTTCAGCTGTGGCTGCTGCATACATTCTGCATGTTTGAAAACTTTAAATGAAAGGAAACACGCTGTATATATTCTGTGACTTTTTTTTTAAATTTAGCATTAGATTTCAGCAACATAGCTCTAGTCCATTCATTTTAACTGCTCTTTGCTATAGTGTTTCGTGAACAGACCACCATTCTCTTTTTGAGCAATTAGATTGCTTTGAATTTTGCACTTTCATTATAAACGCTTCAGTGAGTGTCCTTACCCATTTCCTACACTCACATACAATTTCTCTAAGATAGCATTTTTTCAAAATATTTTGGCTACACCCACAGTTAAGGACATACTTTACATGTAAACCCAGCACATGCACAGGCTACGTTTGTGTGTGTGCGCACATATATGTGGAATAAAAGTTCCTCAAATTGAGACCCTTATTTTGTATTCAGGTATAATCCAGTTTAGGCTGGTCTAAAAAAATATCCTGGTTGCAATTTACTAAAGTGATCCTCTGACCCCCGTTTCCACTAAGAATTGGGTAAACACTGTTCTGGGACCTGTACCTACACATGGAATTGATGGATCATAGGTTAGACCCATTTTCAAAGTGAGGAGTTGATGCCTTTGTGAGTTTTTTATGCACTGAAATGGATATTTGCATGTAGCTAGCACTCTAGCTAAAGGAGGCTTTCTAGCATTCTAGAAGGAGGCTTTTAGGGTTATTTTATGTGTCGTATGTTTAGAAATGGAAGTCCTGTTTTAATTTCCTGAGCTTTAATTTTTCATATGTCACAAGATGCCAGAACAAAACAAAAATACTGGACTTTTCAGTATTTTGCAAACTGCTTTCTCTTCAGCCCCAGGGTCCTGGGGAAGATTTCAGGGACTGCCATAGGGTGTGTAAACTGGGGGTGGGCATCAGAACAGGGAAGGGGACAGAATGAGTAGACGGGCGGGGGAAGGTGTGCAGCTTGAAAATATATATTTTTTAATGTTTATTTTTGAGGGAGTCCAAGTGGGAGACGGGCAGAGAAAGGAGGACAGAGGATCTGAAGCGGGCTCTGCGCTGACAGCAGTGAGCCCCGAGTGGGACTTGAACTCACAAATCGTGGGATCATGTTGGATGTTCAACCACTGGAGCCACCCAGGTGCCCCAGATTGAAAATATTCTTAAGTGATGGGTTTAGATGCTCTCTATGGCTCTTTCCAGATCTAAACTTGAATCAAAATAACTTTGGGATCCCTGGACCATTTAAACTTGCAACCAGAACTAAAGAACATGATGGTTTGGGGTATACAGTTCTGGTAAGCCGTGCTGGCCCACCTAAGAGCTGGCCTGTCCCTCCTGTCACTCTAGGAGTTGGTGTGGACAGGGTGTGGTAGGTCCTGGAGGGCAGTGGCTCGGGACACTCCAGATGGGGCTACCATTTCTCTTCTGTCATAGGGGCTTCACCCACATGGGGCTGCTCTAAAAAAAACTTCTGTTTTCATCATGCTTATTGATTCTGTGATGACCAGGAGCCTAAGATACATTTTTCTGAGCTCCATTTCTGCCACACCGAGTGTCGCACATGCTCACAGTAAGGCTCATTCACTCAGCGGGGTACACGTATGGTTAATCATTATATTCGCGGAGACGGAATTTTATTATCAGTTTAATGAAACTCTTGAGCTCCTCACAGGTTTATTTTTGCCTTCCCAATAATAGTAAAGGCATTAAAAAAAAGCCTGGTAGTAAGTTGGTAGTAAAGTGACTTCGGGGTGGGCAGATGGTAATTGACGTAGACTCATAGATTCCTTCATAGGCTTGCTCTCTGTCTCCTCCGCCTGCATGACTGCCTCCTCTCAGATCCCAGCCCCTCCCTGCAATCCGTCCTGCCTGCATTTCATCTTCCTTAATCACTGTTTTCATCACCTCACACCCATGCTGAGAAACTCTCTGGGGATCTTCATTCTCCACCACATCCGAATGCCAGCCTGTTTTCAAGGCTTCTCTTAATCTATTCTTTCCTTACCTCTCTGGCTTTATTTCCTTTGCCAGATGTGGTTCTGGTTCCTGTGGTTTAGAGAGAATGGGATTTGGGGGCACACATCACCCCCCACCCCCAAAATTTAAAATCTGCATCATTTTTCTTCAGCACAGTTGAGCCTACTTGCCCTAAACAAAAACACACATCAGCAGGGATTGCTTCCCTCGTGCTCAGGCCAGGGCAGTGGGGCTGGGGGGCCCTCCGGGGAGAGGGGGTGCAAGGAAGCAGGGTATGCCCCTCTGCCTCATATACTGGGAGAGGATGAGCACTGAGAAAGGTGACTTGACTCACTAAAGTCGTTTGCGGAAATCTCTTCTGTTTGACAAGACAGGTAGAATGCACACAACTTAGAAGGCAAATAGGAGACAGATAAATTTGAAGACAGATAAGGCTGGTTAAAAACCTTGGAAAATGGCACACCCTGTATAGGGCAAAATTCAGCAGATCACTGAGCCCCGGAGAAGATGCCAGTGGGGGCTGGTGAAGGAGACTCCAGAGAAGGCTTACCTACTGGAGCAGGCTTATCCCATCTGCAAATAAATTCTTTTCAACTTTTTCTTTGTGTGTGTGTCTGTGTGTTTACTGGCCATTTCCATTGTTTTCCAGAATGATTTCCAGAAGTCCTCATTCTTCCACTTAGCAGCTGTATGATTTGGGGCAAGTTTCTTTACCCATAAAGTAGAAGTTATAATGGAAATAGTTATTTGGGGTTGTTGGGAGGGCTCAAGGAGATAACGTATCTAAAGAGCACAGGCGCACCCGGGTGGCTCAGTCAGTTGAGCATCAACTCTTGATCATAGCTCAGGTCTTGATCTCAGGGTTTTGAGTTCAACCCCACCTTGTGCTCCACACTAGGTGTGAAGCCTTCTTGGTAGGCAGGTAGGTAGATAGATAGCACAGAACATGGTCCAAGATAAAATATTAGCTATTATTCTTATTGTTGTAATTGTTACAAGTATATATTTTGATTTGAGCAGCTGCTGAAATTCTACTTTCTCTCAAGATACCTTCAGGTCACTCTAGTTTAGTAAACATTTACTGAGTGCTCAGTACATGCTGGGCACTGATAGGACACTGATGATACTACAAGATGCTGACCTTGCCCTTGGGTAGCTTACCTTCTAGTAGGGAAGGCAACCCTGTAAGTGGATGATTCCGGTTTAAGGCTGGGCTGCCCTATACACTCACCACCAGCTGCATGCAGCTGCTGAAACTAAATTGAGATGTGCTCTACATATAAACTGGATTTTGAAGACTTGGTTTGAAAAGAGAATGTAAAATATCTAATTAATAATGGTTGGTACAGGGGAGCCTGAGTAGCTCAGTCTTACTTACTTGTTAGTATAGTCTTGATTACCTGTTGAAATAACATTTGGGGTATGCTGGGTTAAATACGTGATTATTTTTTTTTATTGAAGCCCAGTTGACACACGATGTTACATGGGTTTCAGGTGCACAATGTAGTGCTTCAACAAGTCTATGCATTATGCCGTGCTCACCACAAGTGTGGCTACTCAGTCACCATATGATGCTATCACAATACCACTGACTACATTTCCTGTGCTGTACCTTTTATCCCTGTGACATACGCATTCCATAACTAGAAGCCTGTGCCTACCATCCCTTTACCCATTTATCAGTCTATTTCTGCTGTTTATTCCCTTTTTGTTGATTCCATATATAACTGAAATCATATGGTATTCGTCTTTCTCTGACTTATTTCACCTAATATATGCTCTCTAGGACCATCTATATTGTATATTTAGGACCATATGTTGCTATATGTATATATATTCATATATATATGTATATATACACACATTTATATACATACACACACACACACATACTACATGTTATTTGTCCATTAATCTATCAGTGGACACTTAGGTTGCTTATACATCTTAGCTTTTGTAAATAATGCTGTAGGGATGCATATATCTTTACACATCAGTGTTTTCTTTTACTTAGGGTAAACACCCAGTAGTGGAATTACTGGATATATAGGGTTTTTATTTTTAATTTTTTGTGGAACCTCCATACTGGTTTCCACAGTGGCTGCATCAGTTTACATTCCCACCAACAGTGCACAAGGGTTCCTTTTTCTCCATATTCTCACCAACACTTGCTATTTCTTGCTTTTTGATTCTAGCCATTCTGTTAGGTATAAGGTGATACCTTTTGTGGTTTTGATTTGCATCTCCCCAATGGTAAGTGATGTTGAGCAACTCTTCGTGTGTCTGTTGGCCATCTGTAGGTCTTCTGTGGAAACATGTCTCTTAACATCCTCTGCCCTTTTTTAAATCAGATTATTTGAGGTCTTTTGGTGTTGAGTTGCATGAGTTCTTTGTATATTTTGGATATTAACCCTTATTGGATATGTCATTTGCAAATGTTTTCTCCCATTCAGTGGTTTGCCTTTCTGTTTTGTTGATGGTTTTCCTTGTTGTGCAAAAGTTTTTTATTTTGGTGTGTTCCCAATAGTTTGTTTTTGTTTTTGTTTCCTTTGCCTGAGGAGACAGATCTAGAAAAATGTTGCCAAGGCCAATCTCAAAGATATTATTGCCTTTTTTCTTTTAAGAGTTTTATGGTCTCAAGTCTCCCATTTAGGTCGTTAATCCATTTTGAATTATTTTTGTATGGTGTAAGCGGCCCAGCAAGTAGCTGTCCAGTTTTCCAAACACCATTTATCAAAGAGACTCTCTTTCCCTCCTTGTATGTTCTTGCCTCCTTTGTTGTAGATTAAGTGACCACACAAGTGTGGGTTTATTTCTGGACTCTCTATTCTGTTACATTCATCTATGTGTCTGTATTTGTGCCAGTACCATACTGTTTTGATTACTAGAGCTTTGTATTATATCTTGAAATCTGGGAATGTGGTACCTCTAGGTTTATTCTTCTTTCTCAAGATTGCCTCGGATATTTGGGGTCTTTTGTGGCTTCAGACAAATCTTAGTATTATTTTTTCTGTGAAAAATGAGGTTGGTATTTTGATAGGGATTACACTGAACCTGTAGATTACTTTGGGCATTATGGATATTTTAATAATATTGGTTCTCCCAATCCAGGAGCATATTTGTGTCATTTCCACTTACTTGTGTCATCTTCAGTTTCTTTTATCAACCTTTATAATTTTCAATGTACAGGTCTTTCACCTCCTTGGTTAAATTTATTCCTAGGTGTTCTATTCTTTGTGGTGTGATTGTAAATGGAATTGTTTTCTTAATTTTGCTCTCTGTTATTTCCTGTATAGAAGTGCGACTGAGGCACCTGGGTGGCTCAGTCGGTTAGGCGAATGACTTCGGCTCAGGTCATGACCTTGTGGTTTGTGGGTTCAAGCCCTGTGTCGGGCTCTGTGCTGACAGCTCAGAGCCTGGAGCCTACTTTGGATTCTGTGTCTCCCTCTCTCTGTCTGCCTCTGTCTCTCTCTCTCCCTCAAAAATAAATAAACATTAAACATAAATTAAAAAAGAAAACAAATGCAGTTGATTTCCAGGTATTATTTTTCCTCCTTCAACTTTACAGAATTCCTTTTTTCTAAATGTTTGTTTGAGAGTGAGCCAGAAAGCGAGCCTGTGTGCAGGCAGAGGAGAGGCAGGGAGAGATGGGAATAGAATCTCAAGCAGGCTCTGTGCTGACAGTCCCCAGAATTCTTGTAAGTTTTTTAGTGGTGTCTCTAGGGTTTTCTATGTAAAGCATCATATCATCTACAAATAGTGACAGTTAAACTTCTTCTTTATTATTATTATTATTATTATTATTATTATTGGCTCCTGGGTGGCTCATTCAGTTAAGCAGCCAACTCTCAATTTCTGCTCAGCTCGTCATCTCGTGGTTCATGAGTTTGAGCCCTGTGTCAGCACTAGGATTCTCTGTCACCCTCTCTCTGCCCCTCCCCTACTCACTCACGTGCATGTGCGCTCTCTCAAAAAAAAAAAAATTAAAAACTGTAGTATTAGAAAACTTAAATTTATGCAGCCCCTGTTGTGCTTCTGTTGGGTGGCAATGGTCTACGTTGATAGAGGGTGCTGTGGGAACCAACTCAGAAGGGCAGCATGTCAGGGGGTAAAGGAGTGCTTCCTGGAGGACCAGATGCGTCCTGAGCTGAGTCTTAAAGGATGAGCAGAGGTTACCCAGGCAAGGACACAGCTTGAGGATATTCTAGATTGAGGTGACAGGAAGGCCCAAGGAAAGTGTGCCATTGGGGAGGAGCCCTGGGAACAGTTGGTTGTTACACAGCCTAAAGTGTTAGGAGCTGGGGACTGGAAGATGATGAAGCTGCCTGAGAAGTGAGGCCTGTCTTCCTACCATTTAACATCTAGTCGTCATTAAATGCCCTGGTTCTCGTCTTACACCTGAGGTCTGACTATGTGTCCACTCTTTGTTTGAAGTTTTGTGGACTATTGGCTTTTGGAAGTTTGAGGTTTCTGTCTCTACAAGAATAAGACGATCCTGGAAGATAAAACTAAGGCATGCACGTACGCTCCTCGGAAGGCAGAATGTTATTTTCCCTTCTGTACACAGTCCTGGAGAGTGGATAGCAGGCTCACATTTCTGCTTCAAGTGTAGACCTAATGAATGGAAACCTAGAGGAAGGTGAGAGCTTTTGGTATGCTCTCATTCATTGGGTCCAAGGAGAGTATACACGACTGCATTCACACCCATCTCTATGTCAGTGACCTTCAGTGGACTACCTCCCACCCCCAAATTTCTACCAATAAGGAATATAATTGGTCTTGGAACAACACAGCTTTGAACTGCACTGGTCCACTTACATACAGATTTCTTTACAGTACTGTAAATGTATTTGCTCTTAAGATTTTCTTAACATTTTCTGTAGCTTACTTTAAGAATACAGTATATAATACATACATGAAATATGTGGTAATTGACTATTTAGGTTATCTGTAAGGCTTCCAGTCAACAGGCTATTAGACACATCTGGGGGGTCAGAAGTTATACATGGCTTTTCGACATGGAGAGTTGTTGCTCTTGACCCCTGCCATTATTCAAGGGTCAATTGTATAATCATTTATCAGATTACACTAATTTGGAAGCTCATTATATCCACTCTATCCCAAATCACCCTCAGGTCTTCTGCCTTTAATAACTAATTATTAAATGGACATTTAGTAGGTCATGCAGGGTGAAAGAGGAGTACCAAAGGAGACTGAAAACCTAAGTGGATGGAGAAGCTGGAGAGTGACAAGACATCTTCAACATCTGCTTCTCACTCTTTAACGTGCACGTGAATCAAACAGATCCTGCGAAGATACTGGTTCTAATTCATTAGGTTTAGGGGTGGAAGCAACAATATGCATTTTTTTTTTGAGCTTCCGGGTCATGTCAGTGCTACTGGTCCATGGACCTCACTTTGAGTTACAAAGTCTTCAGAGTCAATTTAGTACAAATCTTTACCCACGGCTGGAAACTGCATTGCAACAGCCCTGATGAATCATTAGAAGCCTCTGAGGGAAGACCTATCGCGTGATTCACCTCCTCCTCCTTTGTGGCGTACGTCTAATTGTTGGAACAGTTTTTCTTGTCCCTAGACGCTATCTGGGAAATTTCTATGCATTGGTCCTTGTTCTATTTCTGGAACCACGGAGATAATGAACCTGATCTCTCTTTCTCATGACAGCCATTTGGAAATTTGAAGAGTATTTTTATATTTCCCTTAATTCTTTTCAGTACATTAAATCTCATCTCCTTTCGCTGTTAATCATAGGACCCTCTGGGCTGTCCTGGGAATCTGTTCTTTAAGTGTACCTCTTGTAATTGAGCACAGCAGTCTTGCTTTGTCTAAACATCAGAGAGTAAGATGGGCCTATTACCTCCCTGGCTGTTGATTTTCTGCTTCTGCTAGAGCCCTCCGTCATCTTGGCCTGTTGACTACTCTTTGGGTGTCACTGCTTGTAAGCCCCTCTTAGTGAACAGAGCTAGAGAATACATGTATGCTTATGTGTATGTGTATGTCTATGTATCTTCTCATTTGTCCATCCATCCTTCTGTCCATCCATCCATCCATCCATAGAAAACTCTGAGTTCAGCATGATAGATTTACTCCAATCCAGTTGCATAGGTAGATTGTAGTTTTCTCCCTTTCCATGTTTACAAGTCCCTTCCCTGGAAGTAAAAAAAAACCTGCCTTCTTATATCCTTAAGATAGTTACCTGTGTGATCAAACCCTTGGGTAAAACCAATCGTCTATCCATCACCGCTGTCCTTCCCCTGTGCACACTTGCCTCACACCACTCACTTCCCAACACACTCCCACTTCTTCTGGGACTCAGCTAATAGTTTTTGGGCTGAACTATTTGGGAAGGCAAGGGGAAAAGGAGGAGGAGAAGTTTTTTTTTCTCTTTTGACTTGTAATTGAGTGAATTATACTAATAGGTTTTTCTAATATTGACTCATCCTTGGACTCATGCATTGTGCCCTGCTTTGGTTTTTCTACTCTTTCATTTAAGATTTCTTGGTAAGTTAATTTATTTTGCTGATCTGAAAAGGCTTTGTCATGCAAGAAATGTTCTTAGACATTCCCTTAATTCCATTCTCTTTGATTTCTACAGGGGGAATATAAAGATTTCTCCTGACTTGTGTGAATTTTTCCAGAGTCCTTTCTTTTGGAAATGCTACAAGATGGCTGTGTTTTCAGTGGTGGAAATTATCGTTAGGACTCAAAAGCAAGGAATCACAGAATATCTGCTTTCCAGTAGTGATGTATGACTCACCAAAGCCACAACATTTTTTATAATACCCTTAGTTTTTTTCATAGAAACAGAACTGAGATTCCTAATATTTCCTGGAATTTTTTAAAAAAGGAAGGAAAAAAAGAATTCAAGGAGATGTCCATTGGTTAGCCCATCACTGGCACGCATTGGCGTTGAAGAGTAATTGGTGAGTAAACCAGTACCGATACCACTATCCTTCATGTCCAGCCTGCCCCCAAAGATTTTCTTGGAACCGACAAGAAGGTTAATTGAAAATATAAATCTGCTTTGGAAAGCATTTGCATTTTAAGCAGAGATGGAATTTGGGGAAGTGCCATGTAGACGTCTGTCATTCTACAAGTCATAATTATTGTCAGTGACCCGAGACCTGGAGCAGATCATGATGGTTAAATAATGTCCATGGTGTTGCTCTTGGGGAAAGCCTTTGTCCCCACCTGATCATTCCCACATTGCCTTGGGTCTTTTATGCCTAAAGTGCATATGTTGCTTCTGTTTATCTGAGTAGTTAATTTTGGAGGCAACCATTTTGCAGATCTGATTTCCTTCCTCTGACAGACAAGGCCTGGATTGCTCTCGCTTTTATATTTCATTATTCACACATTCTTCCCCATCTCTCACCAATCGTCCCACCATTTCTGTTTAAAGAAGATCTTTAATATGTATGTAGACCCATCCCAAAAGGTCTACATGCTACATGTGCACATGCACATATACCCACAGTGCACGTGTACTTCTGTATATGTTCTTTTTAATTTTTTTTTCTTGACTAGATCACTCCCAAAAAAAAAACATTTGAGTATGACAAAAGCTGGTAAAAGAGATGAAAAGGATGATACTTTTTGGTTAGGGAGTTTGAATTAATTTTTGCCATGACAAGTTGACTATTGGGGCACTGTGTGTCCCTGTGAATTGCACGCTTCAGCTACGTCCCTGGCTCTGTTGACCCACAGAGAGAGTAATCCAATTATCCAAATAGGGAAATGCCTCAAAACAATGAATAATCAGAAGTTGCATTTTAGAAGCACGTTCATTCATGAAACTGGTAGGTCACGTTCATTTTAGAAGTGCATCAGCAGGAATGTTGTCTGAGCCTGCACTTAGAACATTCATTCATTCAGTCAGCAAACACATATTGAGAGCCTTCCATGTGCTGGACACTGTCCTAGGTGCTGGAGATGTATTAATTAGCAGAGAGAAACATGGTCCCTGATGATAAATTTAACAACTGGTTTTTTTGAACCAAAAGCTCTGATGTTTCATATTTTGCAATGCCTGTGCTCTAGATACTCCCACCATAACCAATTTCAAGCTCCCCAAGTTCTGCAGTGCCTGGCACATAGAAACTGGCCACCATCATCATGTTCCTATCTTGATCATCATTAGGCTTGCTTTGACAACATAATAAAAAGAAGCTCACGACCTACAGGGGAAGAGTCTAAGATGTGCTCAGGGGAGTGTGTGGAGAAGGGTCTGAAAGATGAGGGACATTCCTTTTTATTTTTTACTTAAAATCTGTAAGATGTGCATTTTTAGAAGTATGTATTTTATAACCTTTAAAGAAAGAATTTACAGTGCCCAAGTGACCAAGCATGGCTTTCACATGATGCTGGCCAGATGTGACCACATCGTGGATATAAGACCGTTATTCCAAGTCCCATATCACAATATGTGAATCCTTGATAAATGGCTGTTGAATTGTTTTCCTGGTGAGAAGTGACTTAAACTATTCACAGAAGATAAGCATTCAATTTGCTGCAGAACAAGTCACCCCAAAACAGTCGCTTACGCTACTGACAATATTTATTTTGCTCACAGGTTTGCAATTTTGGTGGGGCATGGTGGGCACATTATGTCTCTTCTCTTTGGCATCAGGTGGGGTGACTGGAAGGCTCTGAGTAGAGTTCTCTGAAGGGGCATGCCTGTGTTGGCAGGGGATGCTGGCTGTTGGCTGGGACTGCAGTTCAATGGGGTCATTTGTCTCTCCAAGGTAAGTGTCCCAAAACAGAGCCAGGTGGAAGCTATTATCAGCTTCTATGACCTAACCTTAGAAACCCTACACCATCACTTCTCCATATTCTTGTCCGCGGTGGGGGTGGGTCACAAAGCATCACCCAGGTCCAAGGAGAGGAAAATTAGATTGTACTTCTGTCTCTACGCAGGTTCTACAGGAAGGTGTGGGACTGGAATATTAATGTGGCCACTTTTGGAAAAGACAACCTGCTCCAAGAAATTCTCACCTTTTCCATGTCATCTGTACCAGCTGTAGCTGCAGAAAAAATGTGAAAAGTGAGCCAGATTCTCTCAGCTGCCCAGCTGTACGTGAGCATTGCAACTTCTTCACGCCAAAAATAAGGCACGGTGTAAGCTGTCAGTGCTTAGCTGGGAAACCCAACAAATTTTCATGTTGTATTTCCCATGCCTAGTACAGCCATGAGTTTTAAATTCCCTGTGAACTGTCAAATATAGCTTAAGCAAAAAAAAAAAAAAAAAAAAAAACAGATGAACTCATGACAGGGATGGTGGAAGTCTACCTTTGCTTGGTTGGGCTCTGTATTTTAATTTTTGTTTCTAAGCTTTCTCAAAGAGCACAGCTAGGAGATTCTTCAGTGCATATAGGTGTCTTTATGCTTGCCAGCCACACGATGGATAAGGCTGTGTAGAACTTCATGTAGTGCTTGAGGGTCCAATGCATTCTTCCTATTAGCTACTTACTAGGGTTGGAGTTGGTTCATTCATTTGTATCCTCAGTGTCCCTTGGTTCCCCACTGGGGCATGCATAAATAGAACATATTAACAGGAGACTAACAGGTAATTACCAGATATGTATGGATTGCCCATAGAGTAGCACTTAGAGAATTGTCAGAAAACATCCAGTTAATGCAGTCTGCTCAATTGGAATCTTAATTTATGGTATGAATTGGTAGCCCCAAACCAGTGGTGTATTAGACCTTCAGGGATTCTAATTTTTAAAGACACTATTATTATAATTTTATACTTCTGAACCAATCCAAGTTCTTTCCTAATATAAGAAGATGAGGTCATTGTGTAACAGAGGTCTCAAAAACTAAGCTCTTTTGGCAATTCACATTTAAAACAAAATGGTTCATGGCTGGATAAATCAAATGGAATTTTAACAAAGTTTTGTCCCCAATCTTTTCTTGTTTAAGCTGAAGACAACCATGAGGTATTTCAGCTAAGACAAGTCAGTATTTTGCTTTGCAGAAATTTGTTGACATTTTTAGCAGTCCCTTTTCTCCTGTAACTACAATGCCAAATGAGCAAAATGAGTGTACTGACAGCCAATACTGTCCCTGCTTCAATGGAATTCAAATATTGTGTGTCCAGATATTTCTGTTCCTTGACATATACTTGTGAGGAACATTGCTAATATCCCCAGCTCAGACAGTTAATTATAAAAATGATCAGTGAAGATAGCCTGGTGGTTCTTCAGTTCACCTAGGGGGAGCTTGGGGCTCACTCCCCAAAGATGCTGTTTCACAGGCCCATATGAATCTTGAAAATTCCCCTTATGATTCTGGGTACCAGCCCAGCCTGGGACGGATTGAACTAGAATATTTGCTAACTCCTAAAATAATTTTTGTGAGGAGGGTTTTGCCTTGATAGAAGTTACTGTGGCTCAGGACAAAATAGTATTATGATTCAATTTCTATCCTTGGTAAACATTTTAGAGTAGGAACTCAGGTTTCCACTAAACTTTTATATATTGACTCACTTTATAGTAGAGGCTATAGCTTTGAGAAAGAAATGGGGGAAAAGAATTCCAGTTCACAAATCACTGTTTCCCTCTTTAGCTTTGTGTTTGGGCTGAAATATTTCTTTTATATATAAATGTTCTATATGATGATGGTTATCATTATTGGCTACAAGTTTTTGTGTTTTTTTTTTTTTTTTTTACATTCTTCAGGCCCTTTCAGCTGGAGTTCCTAAAATAAACAATTATATTGTTTTTGGTTAGAAGTCACCAATGGGGCATGCCTCACAAAAATGGCAATTGTTGTGTAGAGCCACAAAGAATAAATAAGATTTCCACAGGTAGAAGAGTAGATAAAAGATACTTCCAGGTAGAGGGAACGGAATAAACAAAGGCACAAATGCTTGAACTTGCTTGGCACACTCAAGCAGAGGTGATTAGCTCAGGGCAGCCAGGGTACAATAGCTATATTCAGCCCTAAGTGATGGAAGCAAAGAATTCTAAAGTTCTGTTCCTAATTGTCCAGAGTGGCCTTTTGAAGAAATGTGTTTAGATAGATTCTGAGGATGCATCTGGCTCTGGGATTAATGAGGGCTCACAAGAAGGGTCAACAGAGTATCAGGGCCCCATAATTTCTCTTTCATACCTTCTCTTGATTAGGCATATAAATATGCTCAGTGTCTTTTTCCTGTATCTTGGAATATGTTTTGAGATCCTTGAGGGAGTCGTGAAATGTTGACTCTGTGGACAAGGGGGTTTTGCTTTTGGTTGTCATTTTAACCCTGTTGGTGGGTACTCTGGCAGGACTGTCCTGGAACATATTTAAGTGGTGAGAACCATATGAAATACACCCTAATGTTCACATCTGAATTTCTGAATCAGTGATCCAGTCAAAGGGATGACTGAGTAACTATTAATCTGATTGGCTGCATGTATCTATTTTCATTTAAAAGCTGATGGGGCACAGCCCTAATTTTTTTTTCTTTCCCAGAAGATAATAGCTAAAGTAGACATTAGATCCTACTTCAGTGTTTACCAGAAAAGTTCACACTATCACAGCACTTGCATGATGTGAAATTTTATTTTGCTTTTTTTTTTTTTTAATGTTTATTTCCTTTGGAGAGAGTGAGCTGGGGACAGAGAGAGGGAGACACAGGATCCGAAGGAGGTTCAAGGGTCTGCACCATCAGCACAGAGCCCAACACAGGGCTTGAACTCCCCAACAGTGAGATCATGACCTGAGCCGAAGTTGGACGCTTAACTGAGCCACCCGGACACCCCAGGTGAATAATTTTTTAATAAACCAATGCAAATATTTTACATGCTTCAAAGAAACTTAAAATGTGTCTTTACCTGCTCAAAATCGTAATTTATGTGAAACCTCTCTTTGTTGTTCCCACTGTCTTTCAGTTCTGCCCAACAATCTCCTGGGGACAACAATATGTAGGTTTTTGAATAACACTGCTTGAAGATTTTATATTTAATTAACATTTTTTTTTTCAATTTGTGGACTTTTCTTGGGGGAACACATTCTAGCTAAAATCAGGATGTGTGCATCGTAAATTCTGTCTGCATTTCCTGTTCATCTCTCACCTCCTATTCCCTCCCCCTGGTACTAGTTATTAATTCCATGCTAGTTGATTTTGCAAAAAGAAGAGAATAAGAACATGATAAATAAGGCAGAAGAGATCTTCCAGTTCCCCTCCATTTTGAATGTGGCTCTTTGTATATCCGACAGTGCAAAGTTTGAGATGACTGTTCCACAGGGTCTTTTATTTCCAATATTTTAAAATTATTTTGATTTAGTAAGCTAATAAGGTCAATTAGTTCTTAGTGCTGGAGCAAACACTTTGACTTTTAGCTAGATATTAAGTTAAAAACCTTAGAATGTAAATCTGTGGGGAATTTTAAAGGTTGTCCAGTCCAGCCACAGGTTTGGAAATAGGGCCTCGTTCTTGAAGAACCTTCTCCACCCTTTAGGCCTAGAGTTGTGCTTGGTCATCCCTCAAACACTTCCTGTCCCATTATTCTGACCTTAAAACAGCAGTCTTCAAGCCAACGTAAATTTTCTAGTGGCCACCTATCTGTGGCATACAGGTAAGTTGTGTAATGCTCAGCAAAGTACCCAGTTTGGGCCTCAGGTCTACCACCTCTTAGATTTGTAACCAGTGAAGTTACCACCACTGAGCCTTATTCATTTATCCAAGGCATTCAGAAAATCATCCATGTGTCAGCACTAGCCCAGATGCTGAGCATACAGTGTTCAACAAAACAGACATAGTTTCTGTTCCCAAAGAACTCTGCTTCTGGGAATATACAACAAAGAGTTACCATTTGCAACCCAGAAGGTCAGTTCTCTGATAGGGAGAGCCCAGGCTTGGAAATGGGGCATGCTGGACAGGCAAACTGTTTGGTGTCGTTACCTCAAAGCTGAGACAGGAAAAATTATGAGTTCCTTAACTTTCTTCCATGTAAATGGTGACACACCTACCTTGTTGGGTTAGAGTGAGAGACCAAAACAATGAATGTAACATTCCAGAGCTGTGCCCAGCCGTTCATTATTGAGCCAGAAAACATATATTGAATAGATAGCATTCCAGGCAATTGGGATTCAAAAATGAGTAGGGTGCTGTCCCCATCCTCATGGGTCTTACAGGCCAGAGGTCCAGCCCTAGCTTCTGAGGCTGCTGTATTATTGCTGTGCCCCCCACCCTTGCCTGTTCACCTGTCTGCATCTCAAGAGCACCAGCTTAGGGAAGCCAGGAATGCTTGTTTCTCTCTTGTCTGCTGTTGTATGTTCAATGCTCAGCAGTTCCTAGCTGACCTTGGCTGCAAAGATGCAGCCCATGCCCTCCCTCACCTTTTCAGGCCACACCTGGGGGTGTGATGGGGAATTAAGCCCCATCTAGTTGCCCCACATCCTACCCCCTCTGAGGAATTATACTTACCCCCATGGCAATAGCTTGATTAGTAATTTACCCTTCTTTGGCTGTTTTCCCTCTTTTTTTAAAAGTTTATTTAGTTTGAGAGAGAGATAGGTACTAGCACCAGTGGGGGAGGGAGGGAGAGAGAATCCCAAGCAGGATCCACACTGTCAGCACAAAGCCCAATACAGGGGCCCGAACTCATGAACCGTGAGATCATGACCTGGTATGAAATCAACAGTTGGACACTTAACTGACCTAGGCAGCCAGATGCCCTTCCCCCCAATTCCTAACCAATGATTTCAGAGGGTCCCCCAACTCCACCAATTGCATTTGAATCTTTGTCTAAACGTCTGCCCAAACTAAAATGTCCACACAGCATCCAAAGCTTTATCTTCTATCTAGATAATTCTGGTGCCTGTAAAGAGCCCATCTCATGATGGGAACTGAAAATGTCAGATAACCTTGCAACAATGGATGGATACTTGACCTGCACTGAGCTAATCAGACGCATGTACTCCATTCCCTATGTCATGAAGAAGGAAAAGACCAGAATCGATTCTGTTGACAGATGGTCGCAGAGACCACGACCTGAATGAGCATTTCCAGCATCCAGTGTCGGCACTCAAGGCACAACACCCTGCACAGAACATGGCTTCCCTGAATGGTTCTACCTGGATATTTTTGAGCCCTGCTCTTTTCCTTGCAACCTCCGAGCTTCTACTTCTCTTGTCCTCACAGAGATTCTTAGATCTCTCCAGTACCTTTTGTGATCAATTCCTTTCCTGCCAACCCATCACGTTCAGTTCCTGTAGCATGTGCCTAAGAAGGTGGTCTGTGTGGGTCAGGACAGAACCAAGAAAACAGTCCTCTACCTCTTGCAAGCAGTTGGGACTTAATACAGAAGATGATGGAAGATCTGGAAAGCCAACCAGGGAGCAATGAGGTAACCCACAAATCAGTAGCATCTGGAAGCTACCATCAACCCTGGAGCTGGAGGAACCATGGGGGAAGGAAGGAGCTAGAACCACAGGACGGGGGCTACCCAGAGAGGTGACCAGTTGGGTCCCAAGACCTGAGGCCACACCAGGAAAAGAGCCAGAAATAGACCTGAACGCCAACAGGCAATTGCCATGCACAAGTAATGGGAGCTCACATAATTTTTGGCTGAATGAAGAGGGCCAGGACCAGAACCTTGTGTTATACCAACTTTTAAAGGCTAGGGGAATTAGACCTTGGCCCCTAAGGAGAAGCAGTCAGAGAGCCAGGAGGACACCGAGGCAAGAGTAGCATTCCCCATGCCACAGCTCTGAAGCCATCAAATCTGCCAGACCCCTAAATGGATTTCCACCAAACAGAACTCTGAATTATTCATCGAGTCCAGACAGGAGACTCAGAGTGCTTATCCATGAGCTTCGGGTATCATAGCTTCTAAACCAGGCTATTCCCTGGGTAACCTGAGTTATTAAGTAAGGATCACAGTGCTTGCCAACTTTCACTGGGCAAGATAAGAAGCAATGCATCATGGAGATTTTTAAATAGCTTGGCAAGATGGGGAAACACATCACAGCAGGAACCTTAATTGATAAAGTAGAGACAAGTGCACTCATTCTCACGGTTGGAAATTACGGGACTGTCCTATTTGACTTCTGTGAGTGGATGGATTGCAACATCTTTGTTAGTGGCAAAGCAGAAGACAAAACAAAGCTCTGTGTCTGGATTTGGGAGAAGGAACGTGGTGTGAAGGAAAGAGCACCATTTCAGATCAGGAGAACTTCATTTGAATCTCACCTCCACTGCTTGTTAGCCTTGTGATTTCAGATGTTGTTTTCAACCAATCGTTAGCCTTTTCGTGGTTAAAAGTGATGATGTGGGCCACTTATCATTCTGGGCACTTCATAAATATTTGTTCCCAAATCCCCCTTCTTTTTACCATAACTCTAGCCTAGGAAAAATTCTTTCTCCAAAAAAATAGCTGGGATGAATCATTTCAATAGGAAAAAGTTTAAAATGAATTAAAATCCAAAACTTGGCACTCCTGGTTATTATCGAAAGCACCACTTTCCCTGGGCAGTCTACATCCAAGGCTATTTAGTCAGAATTTCAGATGGTCTAAAAAAATTTTATCTGTGCCCGTTTTTGTTTCTTGAAAGAAAAACCTCACTTCACTTGCATGCCATCAAATATCAGTTCATCTATATTTTGAGTGGGATTTCATCCTCCGTTGGTGCCTGGGTGTTTCTGTGACTTAAGCAAGGGGTCCCTGTGCCTTTATCACCTGGTTTCTGCCTGACGTGGCTGGAAAGATGATTGCCTCCAGGCCCATCACAAAGGAGCGGGGCCTCCAGGGTGCATTAGCAGCACCAAGGAGTATTGCCAAGATACAGCATAAAACACAAGACTCCATGGTTCCCCTCTGGGTTTCTGGAGCAGCTGTCTCTAACTCAGCTGTGGAAATTTCAGTTCCTTCATTGAAACCCAAACACCTGTGTCCCCAGACAGGAAAATGCCTAATAAAGTGACTTCCTCCATGCTGGCTAGTCCTGTGATTTTATTCAGCCCTTAAGGACAGTGTGGGGGCTGAGGACTACACACCAGCCTAGCCAGAGAGGGAGGCAAGCCCCAGAGATGGTCACTGAGGTAGAAAAGTACTAGCCCACATTGATGCCTGGGGGCTGCGCTCAGAGTACTCAGGGCTTACCTTGGCTTTGAAGCATCAAATGGAGGGATGCCTGGGTGGCTCAGTGGGTTAAGCGTTCGTCTTCAGCTTAGGTCATCATCTTGCAGTTTGTGAGTTCCAGCCCCGCATTGGGCTCTTGGTTGACAGCTCAGAGCCTGGAGCCTGTGTCTCCCTCTCTCTCTGCCTCTCCCTGCTCACACTCTCATGCTCTCTCTCCAAAATAAATAAACCTTAAAAAAATGAAACATCAAAGATCAGACAAAATCAGGTATCACTTAAACTTTGTCATTGCATGGGCAACCTGTATGCCTTCTCTCTCATTCTGCTGGCTCATCTTTGGGACGATACTCTTTAATTTCAGAGCACCCAAGGGATATTTATCCCTTTGGTTACATATCAGTCATCTGCCTTTAAATATCTTACTTGACATGACTTTGTTTTAGAAAATAGCATTTCAGGGGCGCCTGGGTGGCGCAGTCGGTTAAGCGTCCGACTTCAGCCAGGTCACGATCTCGCGGTCCGTGAGTTCGAGCCCCGCGTCAGGCTCTGGGCTGATGGCTCGGAGCCTGGAGCCTGTTTCCGATTCTGTGTCTCCCTCTCTCTCTGCCCCTCCCCCGTTCATGCTCTGTCTCTCTCTCTGTCCCAAAAATAAATAAAAAACGTTGAAAAAAAAGAAAATAGCATTTCAAACCCAAATTTTTTATATTTTAAAGATTTATTTTTGAGAGGGGCAGAGCAAGAGGGAGACACAGAATCCAAAGCAGACTCCTTTTAGCACAGTGAGTAGAGTAACTCATGTAATTTTTACTGTAACACAGTGAGGTGGGCCCAGTACAATCCACATTATCAATGGGAAAGGTACAGCACAGAGAGTAATTGACTAGCAGAAGATCCTAAGTGCCAGAGTCAGGATTTGAACCCGGGCCCTCTGCCTCCTACATCTCTCCCAAGCTCAAGAAAATCCACCAGGTCATTTAAAGGTTTTTATAGGGGCATCTGGGTGGCTCGGTCAGTTGAACGTCCGACTCTTGGTTTTGGCTCAGGTCATGATCTCACAACTTTGTGAGTTCAAGCTCCATATGCTAGCCTACTTGGGATTCTCTCTCTCTCTCCCTCTTTCTCTGCCCCTTCCCTACTCGTGCTCATTCTTGCTCTCTTTCAAAATAAATAAATCAACCTAAAGTTTTTATAAAGCTCTTTCTGCTGTGTGTCCTGTGGTTTCACCCAAATTGCTTGCTGTCATTTATCCCTATGCCCACTGCTCACACTGGATTTCTTCTCACTATTGTCCAGGAGATTTCCTTCCTCTCCCTCTTGCATCGATTCCAGGTTTTTGGGGTATCGTTCCTTCTTTCTTGTGGAACCATCCTTTAGAAGACATCTCAGAAAATGTTTGCATTCTGTCGTGATAGTGTGGGGTATGGCGTTCAAACGTCCTTGGAATATTTCTCTTCTGATCTGTTAGTACGATGTTGGGCCTCCTGGTTTCCTCTGTATTTCAAATTTTTTTGAGGTTTATTATTTTTGAGAGACAAAGGGTACAGAGAATCTGAAGCAGGCTCTGAGCTGTCAGCACAGAGCGCAATCTGGGGCTCGAACTCACAGACTGTGAGATCATGACCTGAACCAAAGTTGGACAAAGCCATCCAAGTACCCCCCCCCCACTTTTTAATATTTATTATTTTTGAGATAGAGGGAGGCAAGGTTTCCTCTATATTTTAGAAAAAGGTTTTGAGTTATTTCCTTATTGTCCAAATCTTTTACAAATTTTATATTTATGAATATAACTTTAGCTCTCACCTGTAAATTTCTAAGAACTCTTTCTTATCCTAATAATAATCTCTCCTTATTTCTTTTTCTTAATAGCATCCTGACCTTTTTAAGGATAAATAGCTTCTCTCTCTGAGGTCATTACACAGTTTTATTAAACTTTTTTTGAGTTTCCTTTCTTCCTCCTTTGTTTTGATGTCTCATCTTTTATGTTAGAGACTTTCTTCACATGCCAAGTAATCTTTAGCTCTCAAGATTTGAAAAAGTGAGTAAATGCTGATGGGAAACTCTATGGAGTTGGGCATGGCTTGTCAGATGCACTGGACGTGACTGGATGAAGATTTGTCTTTTTCATTAGGAGGTTTCTAAGTGTCTGTACGTATAGGTTTGTCTCCAGGCACATGAGGTATTTTTTTTTGTGTGCTGAATTTATTAAAATTCAACGTTAGATGTGGGGGTTCCTAAAACCTCTTCTGCTATTTCTGCAACTTGGTTTCTACTTCCCTGCCATCTTGCTTGTCTTTTCTTTCCCCACTACTTGCTTCTGAGACATTTTAATGTAGAGGGGTTTGGTTCATGCTGACCCATGTCCTCAGAGGACTCTTCTCTCTCTCCTTTTTTTTAATGTTTATTTATTTTTTGGGAGACTGAATGCCAGTAGGTAAGGGGCAGAGAGAGAGGGAGACACAGGATCTGAAGCAGGCTCCAGGCTCTGAGCTGTCAGCACAGAGCCCGACACGGGGCTCAAACTCACCAATCATGAGATCATGACCTGAGCTGAAGTCAGATGCTTAACCCACTGAGCCACCCAGGTGCCCCTACAGGACTCTTCTCTTACTACCCCTTATCAGCTTTACAAATTTCCTAAATGCAAATGGTGCTATCAAATGATAGTATGAATTACTGTTCCATTTGTGCCACAAACCCAAACGTGTCAATTGTGGAGTGAAAAACTCTAATTGTTCTGTGATAGCTGTGGATAAACTTGACTTCTGGACTGGTGCCAGCTTACATATGATCCTTATTTCCTTATAATGTGTAATTATTGCATTTAGATCCATTCATTATTATATTTATCTTGAAGCACATTAATCTCCTTGTTGCAGTGACTCTGATAAAACCACGTGTTTAGTTATCTTCTTGTGTATTTTAAGTCCCGTCTATTGAGTTTCAGTGGAACTCTCTCAACCTCTTGGCAAACTTATTATTAAGGACTCCTTCCCAAGCCCTTAAGTGCTGTAGAAACTAGTAGCTGTAGATACAGCTGGATCCTTAAACATGATTTCCTTCATGCAGCATTTCAAATACTTAATTTTCTGGCCTCACACTGGGTTGTTCTCTGCTTCTTGAAGCTTACCACACTCTTCTGATTTCATTTCTTTCCCCATCACACTTTTTCCATTCTCCTTTGGTCCATGTACTCAACTTGACCTCTGATGTAAGACTGCCTTGAGATTCTGTACTCACCTGTTCTCTTCTCTACCAAGTCTCTTTATGGGATTCCAACCAGCCCATAGTTTTATGCTGATCGATCCCAGACATTTATCCTTAACTATGTTGTATCCCTAGGACTCCTGACTCTAGTTGTCTTTGCAACATTTTCACATGCTTAGCAGTGACTCAGAAGTTCTATACGGCTTGTGCTGTCTTCACACACACGGTCTACCCCTTACACCCCTCTTTCTTCCCATTTTGGAAAATGGTGCCAACATTTAGCCGCTTGCTCCAGCCCCAAATCTGACAATTTTCCTTGATTCTTCTCTTTCACCCAACTCAAAAAAGCCATTTATCTACACCCTACTGATCCTCCTCCAACATTCACCTTGAATCTGCCCAGTTCTATGCATTTCTAGGACTCTTGGCTCAGATAAAAACATTCTTTTCTGATCAGCTACAATGGATTTTAACCTGCCATTTCTGCTTTCAGTCTTGCACATAGCAGCCACTGCAAACTTCTTGAACCATAGATCAGATCAACCATCAGTTTAAAATTTTCTACAAGTCTCTCTGACTATAGAAGATACGTGCTCTGGCTTTTGCCTACCAAGTCTTTCTTTGGTTCCTCACCACTCCAAGCTTATTCCCTCCTCTGGAGTCTTTAAACTAGCTCTTCCTCTGCCCACACACATGGCATATTCTTGCTTATATTCCCTTCTAAAATGTCACCTCCTCAGAGAATCTTTGCCCGGGTATCCACCAAGAGTGTTCAGCCATTTTCTTTCCCTTCAGCCTATTTTAATTCTGTGGGTAACACTTACCACTATCTGATTTTATATATATAAAATTTTGTTTTTACTTATTTTCTGTTTGTTGCCCCCACCAGAATGTAAATTCTTTGGGAGCAGTGACTTTATCAATGTCATTCAATTTAGTATCGTGAGTGTCTGGCACTAAGTAAACACTCAGTGCTATTTGTTGAATGAACAGACGAATAAGGTGGATTAAAGGCACTTTAGAAGTGAGAAAAACAGAGTAAACCTACTTGCCACAGATCACATAGACAGCAGGCTATTTGGCCTATTGCTTTGAATGGGATCATTGTCCTAATGACCTCTACTGCATCCCATGGTAACTAGCTTTTTTGTTTTTATTTTGTTTTGGTTTTGAGAAGGGAGGGTGCACTAGTACATGCGGGAGGGAGAGGGAGAGAGAATCTTTAGCAGATTCCATGCTCAGTACAGATCCCAATGCAGGCTTCCATCTCACAACAGTGAGATCATGACCTGAGCTGAAGTCAGACCCTTAACCAACTGAGCCACTCAGGTGCCCCTATTTTTTAAGGAATTTTTTAAGGACATTTTTTAAAGGAAAATGTTGAATGAGAAACTTGCAGTCTTCCCCAGGTTTTGTAGGAATGGAGGATGGAGAAAATGGAGGTAATTTAGAGCAAAACGGAAGAACATCTAAAGAAGATCCCGAGTAACATTACCTCTATTTTCCTGAGGAGAAACCTACCACTTGAAGAGGGCTTAAGTCACTCAGCCAAACTTACTCAGAAAGGGGTGAAACCACAGTTCAAACTCTGGTTCCAGTTTCAAAGACATGTGTTCTCTACCACACCTGTTGGTGGTGATTCTCAAACCTGACTGATCTAACCCTTTCTAATTCCATCTACTTAACACGGACATCCCTCTATATGTCACAGACACATAAAAATGCTGGATGAAATATAATGAGACTATTTTACATACAGGCAAGGAAGAATGGAGGGAGAAATTTTGTCTCTTAGTTTCTTGGTCTCTATGTGCCAAAAATAAAGAAGAATCTCATAACTAATGTGTGAGTACATGAGTTGAGGCCAGAACAGAGGACATCAGACATGGCTAAGGGACATACAGGGGTTGGGTCTTTTTACACATGTCTAGAAGACAGGAGTGGCCCTTAGGCCTAAGAAAGATAAGGATTTGCAACTGAAATTCACACAAAGCTAGAACCCAGAAAGACCTGTTCTCACTGTATTAAGGTACTATAAAGCATTATTCCCTTACTAAAGCTACTGACAAAATTCTCACTGATCAGATATGGAAAAAAGATCCCACAACAAATGGCAATTTAAATATCTATATCCAGTGTAAGTGTAGAATTCAAATTTTAGACCATTCTCATAAAAGAGGAATCCCAAGTGGAGATATTAATGTAGATATAGTAAATATTTCTGGCCAGTGAAATTCCTGGACTCCACAGGAAAAATCCAGTGTAAGACTTCTCTGTAGGACTACTACCAATCTTAAAGTACACAGCATTCCACAAGGACACTACATCCTAGCTGAAAAAATACAAAGTACGGATTAAGGAAGCAGTCTAAAAATGGGGGAGTTGACAGATGCATGTGGGAAGAATAACACCAAAAGAATAAGATAAACTAACTGTCTAAAGCTCTCTATAAATTTAAGTATAATTGCAATCCTGAAAGAGATAGAGACATAAAAACCCTCATGAAAGAACATAAAAAGAACAGGCAGATATGACAACCCAGTAGAACAACTCAAAGTGAAACACTGTAAATAAAATTGAACAATGACCAGTTTTGAGAGCAGATTGGCACAGTTAAAGAGAGACTTGATAACATGGAGGATGTATCTGAGGAAATTACCCAGAGTGCTGCAAAGACAAAGAGGTATGAAATCAAAAAGACAGGTTTGGAGATAGGGAGAATTAAATTAGAAGTCTGAACTTAAGTCTAATTGGAACTTCAGCAAGAGAAGATGGGAAGGCGCAATGCTTTAAGTGAAATGGCTATGAATTTTCCAAAACTAAGGAAAGTCCTGAAACCTCACACTGAATCGGCAGAGTGCTGCATACCATGTACAAATCTGGTAGATTCATCGTATGAAGAGAACACTGAAGCAAACACTAGTTGAAGATCCGGTAGAGAAAACAGATAACATACAAGGGAATGATCATTAGAATAGGAGACGTCAGCAAAATAGAGACCAGAAAACAAATCTACCTTCAGATCATCAAAATCACCGGAGAAGCATATGAAACTATAATATTATGGTTTTATCCCAAATGCTTTGAGTGGTGGTCAGGAATACCATTAAAAAAAAAAGAAAAAAACAACTTCAAGGAGGTTTAAAACGCTTGTATTCCTGAGCACCAAATACATAAGCACACACCTATATTCACATTATCACACTGATCTCAAGTATGTGTTAGTGAAATCTGCCCCCCCCCCCCCAAAAAAAAACCATGGAGAGGTTTAATCCAAAACCAAGGATAATTTCTAATTTTTCTCCACGCAGTCTCCAGGAGATTCATGCTCAATGGTGCAAGATGATCTCCAAAGAACTAGGTGAAGGAGTGAGTGCAAGCATCTCTGACCTCACACTTCCTCACATTCCCAATTCCATCTCCTCCAGCACATGTACAATGAGCATCAGAGGACACATCATTCTCCATCAGACCTCCACAATCCCAAGAGCATATGTGAGGAGAGCATTACGTGACACACGATTCCCAACATACTTGATACTTTATATTACATCCAAAAAGATACCTTCAGACACAGAAATGTAGCCTATGTTGCCTTTATGGACATCTGTTTTCAGACTACTGGCTTTCACTGCTGTAAAAAAAAGCTAATTCTACATTAATACGAGGTTTTATTTTCTCTAAACCTCTATACTCAGAGGTGTTCATTCCAGTATTATATACATGTAGGTAAAAACCTGGAAAACTCCAGCAGGAGGGAGGGCAGTGAGATTTTGTCACAGTGTCCTACGCACATGCAGTAATCTGTTTGCTCTTTGGCCGGAACTCCTTATACTTTGCTTTTCCCCTTTTCATAAACAGTGCTTACGTAAACAGTAGCACATCCACATGACAGAACTATGCTGGTAGAAAAATGATGTTTTGAACAGATAGTTCACAAAAGAATAAGAATGTACCATAAACACGTAAATATTTAACCTCATTAGTAATAAAGAAGATAAAATTCCATTTTCTTCTATAAGATTAATTTGGGGGATGGGCACTACTTTGCTACTAGTGTTATAAATTGGTCCATAATTCTTGGATCAAAAGTTGGTGACACATAGACACTTAAAATTTTACTTTGTTTTTGTTTTTGTTTGCTGAGCAGTTCCATGTAAAGACTATATATTTAAAAAAAAAAAGACTATATATTTTTAAAAATTGAACAAGCATAACATTGTTTATATTAAGAAAATCTGGAAACTTAAGTGTCCAAAAATAGGAATTATGCCAATAAGATCTGGTGCTATACAATGGAATACAGTTAGGAAGGATACTAAATAATACATGGTAGTAACTCAAAAGTTGCAAAATTGAAGGTAAAGCAGTATTTTTATAGTTAAGAACACACAATGTCAAGAAAGAGACGTACTAAGAGTGAATAATAATTTTCTCTGGGTAGCAGGAACATATGGGTGGGTCTTTTTGTATAGAATTTTCTTTAAGTTTTGAAATGACATTTTAATTTTTTTAATAAGGAGAAAATGGTCAAAAATTTTTAAGCAATATGAGATAATGCCAATAATGGCAAAAATGAAGGTTGCCTTATGATTACAACTATATAGAAATGTGTAGATAGAAGAAAAGTGGGGGAAAGAGGGGAAGAAAAATCTCTCTTAATAATGGTTTTCTTTGGCCAGGGACATGTGGGACAAATGTTTGCTGCTTTTATGAATTTTTCGTACTTTCTAATTTATTACAAATTTCATACTTAGAAGAACTAGAAGGAAATTTAATCAGGTTTTTTTCCCCATTATAATTTCATTTTAGACACCTCTCTGCCATAGCAAGGAGACATTCTGAGTCCTAACACCAATTTTCTGGGCTCCATCCAGGCCACTGTCTTAGCTAAGTTTGCATAAAATATTACTCCTGAAGTTATGATTTCAATCAAAGGAGGCTGGGAGACTTTTCTAGAATCCTCTCCTGAGTCTATCAGGAAGCTGGGGGAGATCAGAACCTGTTTGTTTCCACTCAGTATTCTGTCTGGGTCTCCAGAGGGGGCGGAGAGCAATGAGATCTGGGCACCACTTCTGGAGCTCCATGTGGTAGGACACTTGCTTTCTGGCATCAGTCCCTGACACATATGCTTTGCCTCTCCACTTTCGAGCAGAGGGCTCCTTGCCTGCACTAGTCTGGATGTCAGCAAAGTGGCCTGCTGGCCCCAATAGTTTTCCATATTAATTGCTGTGGGTGGTTTCTGCACATTGAAACTTGGCCCACAAACACACCCCTCCCCACACACATACGACATATTCCGTTAGAAGCCATCCAGGTTCTTGGCCTGAATATTGGCCAAAACCAGACTTTAAAGAATCACCTATTTTCCATCTGCTATGATACCACATTCCCTTCTCCTTTCAGCTTCCAGGCCCTTCTCCTGTCTTGTCTCCACATAGCTACGTGAATGAACTGATCTCTCACCTCCATGGCTGGAGAATCTTCTGCAGCGTCCCATCACATTCAGGATAATGTATGTATTTCCAATGATGGAAAGCAAAGTCCTTCATGATGTGTCTCCAACTTACCTTCTCACCCTTCCCCTTCACCAAGCATTTCCAACCTTCCTCTATTGCTCTAACTCGCAGTCTGTGGCCTTGACCCACTTCCTCACTTATCTCTGCTTTTCTACATGCTATTCCATAGCCTTCTCCACTTTGTCCCTCCTTCACTATCTTTTCATCCTTCAAAAGTCAACTTGAGTGTCATTCCCATTGGGAAGCCTTCATGACTCTCACCGCCCATCTTCCTCCTCTGTCCTAGGTGCTCTGGCACTTGACCCCTACATGTGCAGCTCAGCTCTGTCTTTCACTGGATTGTGAGGTCCTTGCAAACAGGGACTGGGTTTTCCTGTGGTCTTATTCCAGTGTCTAGCCTACTTTCATAGTTTCTAGTGAATAGCAAACACTCAAAAAGGTATCGAGCATTTCCACTCCTGGTATAAACCCAACAAATCCAAGACATGTACAACAACATTCACAGCAGCATTGCTGGAGTTAGTCCTAAACTGGAAAGAACCCACAGGCCTGCTCACCATAGAATGAGTAAATCACAGCATTTTAAGTAAATAAATCCTATACAACAATGAGAAGGAATGAATGAATGTTGTGAATTCATCTTGCAAACATAATGTTGAGTGAAAGCATTTGCAGAAAGAAGAGTAAATGATCTATAACTCCATTTATGTTAGAAATCATGTGAGTAGTTACCCTCGAAGGTACAGGGGAACTGACAGGGGCGTCTGGGATCCCAGTAATGTCCTGTTCCTTGACCTGGATGCTGGTTGCATGGACATTTTCACACCAAGAAAATCCATCCAGCTGTATATTTATGATTTGTGCACATATCTATCATACCCTAATAAAAATTTTAATTGAGAAAAGTTCCCTTTGTGAAACATGTCTCTCTGGTGTTTTGAACAGTGACAGAATGGGCAGTGTATGTTTGCTTCAAGTGAATTGCCAGCTTGATTAATGCTCTTTCCCCCCCCACTCACGATGGTGTCACATGGTAGAATGGAAAAAAAAATTTTAAGTGAAAATCTCTTCCTCTACTGGGTCTAGCATTTGCTTTAAGAAATGTGATGCTCATTGGTGTCAACCAGGTGTTCATTTGGGTAGTTGGGATTCTCAACTTGAATTTTGGCAACCTCAAATAATTTGGGGCTGTATCACCGTATAAATAACTATAACTGGCATTTCAATCTTTGTATCTTCATCCTTTTGTATTTAAGGTTTCTGTCACCAACAGGCATAGGCTTATTGGCCTGCACACGTCAATCACACCTTCTATATACTTTATTGATTCACCTTTCATTGCTACATTTCAAAATTGGTTTTCTTCTTGGTACAAAGATAAATTATCTACATTAATCTTTCTTCCCCTCCAAATTTTAAAGGGTCTAGAAATACCCAGACTAGGGGACATGTTTAAAAATACATTTCCTTCTCTTTCAACAAACCAATACATGTACAAAAGGAGCCTGATGACCCTGGATGTTTGAAATGGCCATGGCCATCTTGGCTGTTCTCTGGGCCCTGCACAC
Source organism: Panthera leo (assembly GCF_018350215.1). Taxonomy (NCBI): domain Eukaryota; kingdom Metazoa; phylum Chordata; class Mammalia; order Carnivora; family Felidae; genus Panthera; species Panthera leo. Next base: position 8,937,667 of record NC_056691.1, read on the forward strand.
TGGAGCCCGTCCACCCATCCCTGCAGGGACTCACCGAGTTTCTCTCTCACGTTCTGAAATAAAAGCCTTTCAGTGTCTGCACAGATGGGAATTCTGCTGCCACCTTCTCATTTCACATTTCCTGCACTTTTCTTCCTGAGCACTTGACTGCCCAAAATAGAATCATGGTTTTTTGAGTCTGTGTGTAGGAATTTAGTGGGGGAAATGGCCCAGGTTTCTGTCATTCCCTGTAATTACCACACCTTGAGGTAGTTTTCCTCTTGGCTACAGGGTAGATCACAGATTCAGAAGAGTGCTCAGAGTGTCTTTCAGAGAAGAGCGTGGATTTTCCTTCAGGAGGTGGTTGGGGAGGGCTCCCCTCATGGCAGGGCATCAGTGTCCAAGGAAGACACAAGAGGGCACAGAAAACAAAGCCTTTGCATGCTTTGCCACCCAATAGCCCCCTTCTCCTATTCTCTGCCTTTCTGAGGTCTCTTCCTCACTGGATATCCCCTCTTCTCTGCCTTTTTAAACTCAGCTCCCAAAAGGATCAACACCCCTGCTTCTGTCTGCTCAATTGAATTATCTCCATCCTTCCAAGCCTAGTTTAAATCCCGTCTCCTCTGGGTAGCCTTCCTGGATGACTTCCTCTGAAAGTGATTTCCCACTTGTCTCATTTTCTAGAGCCCCTGCTAGTATTAACTGAATACTTCTGTGCCAGACTTTATTCTTAGCACTTTACATATACATATACAAAGTCAGAATCCTTACAATGACTCTATAAAATAGGTTTGATTGTTATTCCCATTTTATAGATGAGGATTCTGAGCCATAGTGATACCATAGCTCCCTAATTAGATGAGAAGCTCCGTTTACCAGCTCTGACTTAGGGACTTGTCCCTTTCACAGCACAAGGATTGGAGACTTGCAATCACTAATTCTTCACCTCATACTTGTCCACTTTGCTGTGTGGTGAACTTAAAACCATGAGAAAAAGATTTTGAAAATCACTTCTGCACATTGTATGTTACCTTTCCATTTCTGTAAACATGGGGTACTGTGCAACAGAGGCAGGATTGATAAAAAAACCCACAATAACAAAAAAAAGTCCTTATTTGGTAAGTGATGGCACGGTGGTAAGTGATGTGCATTCAGTAGTCTCCTAATCCCAGCTCTTCTCTCCCAAAAGGATCAGAGAGAGGTTACAAAAGCTTGCAATAGGATCAACTAAGTAGATTAAGCCAAGGGAATACAAATGTAGGAAGTCAAACAAAATCCTGAGTTCTGTCATCACCCAAGAACACATGCCCTAAAGACCCTCCTTTGGAAGTGGAATTTGACTCTAGGCTTCCCACTGTTGGTGACAGAGAAGGACACATAACAATTCGAACACCCCCATTGCCTCTGAGATAAAGACCAACCCTCTGTTTAAACGAAGCACACATGAATGGCTCAAACCATCTCCTATTACACTTCTCAGCACAGACCAATCTCTTCTCACTGAAAAATATGATCATAATATCCATCCAAGGAGGCGGCTGAACTGTTAGGTCCAGGTATACAGTTTAATTTGATTTGACTTCAGTTATCTAAGAGATAGATGGGCTGTACGTGTTTCAGGAGATTCCCCACCAATGTTATTTCTCACAACCAGGTTCCCTACTATCTTCTCTGGATGATTACCTTTCCATCTTTAACTAAAAGCTGAATAGGTATTGTGGTATAACCCCTTTGAACGTCTGATAGAACTTGCATGCCCAGGAACAGCCTCTGGGAAACCCACTCTTACAGGCAACATGGAGCTTTAAAAATGGAATTTTCAATGGGAAAAATGAAATTCAAACTCCTTTGTGTGATTTATGATGCTTTTCACAACCCAACCTCAGCCTGCTTTTCCACACCTGATTTATTAATTCCCTTTTAGCATTTTCATGCCTCATCCAACTAAACTCCAGCATGTTCCATGAAGACACTCACTGAGACCCCGTAGATGCTTCCTCAACACCCGTTCCTGTTTCCTCTACCTTCTCTGCCTACTGGGTCCTCAAGGATGGCACCTTTTCTGGGAATCCTTCCCTGATTCACCTAACAATTAATCTTACCCTTTACTAGATTCCAGTAACACTTTGCTTCTGCCAGATCTTAATATCTCCTTTTTAGCTTCTCTGATTTCCCCCCCTCCCCGGCACATTGTGAACTCCTCCAGGGTAGAAATTTGTCTTATTTATCTTTGTATTCCGGCATCGGGGACTTTGTCTGACCTGGATTTATTACACCAGATATTTTTTGAGTGCATCCTGTACAGACAAAGCAAGTTGGGACAGTTCCCTTCCTGTGATGTTAGGTTAAAAACAACAACACCACATGAGTTACTCCACAGGTGACCTAAATATGCTTCCATTTTTTTCTGAAGCCACCCAGATCTGTGGAAATGGATTACTCAATATGGTTTGATATAGAAAAGGGAGGCCCAGTACATAGTTAGGTTGAACCACTAACTGATTCTACTGAACTCTGTTTCCTAACTTGGTATTTCCCGGATTTGAAAAGCTCCAAAGAATGCATGTTGCCACTGATTCCAAGTGTCTTCTCCTGTTTGTGCAACCTCCGTCAGGTCAAAGGACTTTGCAAAATTATATTTGGCATGTGGATACATCACTTCATCTGCCAGTAAAACACACATGCCCCCTTACAAGTAAAACAGAGCAACTGTCCCAAGGGACCTTGGCAGTTTTATAGCAGAGGTAAGAGAAGGGTCAGGGAAAAAAAGATAGCTACTCCTCCTTGATTTCCTGACATAAATAGAAAATTTAAGAACTAAGTTACCCAATTTCATTGTCATTCAAACGACCTATTTAGGGGAAGGCTACAGTAAGTATTATGTGAATCTGACCTCAGTTCAGGACTTTGAGACTTTTTAATCAGCCATCCATCACAAAAAGCCATATTATGGACCTTCAGAGCAACATGAGCACTGCACAAATCTACAAAATTTCCATAAGTGCAGTTCCAAAAATGTGTTGATCAATGAAAGCATTCTGAATACAGAAACTGGAAGCTGGTATCTGAAGTTACTTTATATCATATTGTTTATATATTAACCAATCTAGAAAAAAAGTTGTTTTTGCTTTTTTGGGTACATATGCAAAGTCAAATCACACTACCAACTTTTGTTGGGAAATAAGTTATTTTATTTATAGTAAAGTTTCCACATGATAGAGTAAGTGCAGGGCTTTATAAATTTGGCATTATTTTTTCTACTTTTCTATTCAAAAGTTTATGAAACTTCCATCAGGTGTTAATTGTGGGGGTGCCTGGGTGGCCCCATTGGTTAAGCATTTGACCCTTGATTTCCACTCAGGTCATGATGTCACAGTTGTCAGACTGAGCCCAATGTCAGGTGCCAGGTTGGGTGTGGAGCCTACTTAAGATTCTCGGGGCACCTGGGTGGCTCAGTCGGTTAAGCGTCTGACTTCAGCTCAGGTCATGATCTCGCGGTCCGTGAGTTCAAGCCCCGTGTCGGGCTCTGGGCTGATGGCTCAGAGCCTGGAGCCTGCTTCCAATTCTGTGTCTCCCTCTCTCTCTGCCCCTCCCCCATTCATGCTCTGTCTCTCTCTGTCCCAAAAATAAATAAACGTTAAAAAAAATTTTTTTTAAAAATTTAAAAAAAAAAAAAGATTCTCTCCCTCTCTTTCTGCCCCTCCGCTGCCCATGTGCACACATGCACACTCTCTAAAATAGTGAATGGTGTGACAGCCTCTGTAGTTTGCACTAGAGAAAGATCACTAAAATCTTTATCCACATATAATATACAGTATCCTAGAGAAGACAGACCAGCTAAGATATCGTTTCAATACATTATAAGTTCTTAGATACAGGTGGTCATGAGTGCTCTGGAATCTCTCTCAGAGGAAAGGCAAAGATGAGAGCTCACAGGAAGCCCTCCCCAAAGTGCTGAGCCTTGGAAGATGAAAACCATGAGTACCATGCATGAGATGGAGATGACAGTGCACCTCCTTACAATGAAATGAGAGCAGGAGGAACCAAGGACAGGATCTGGATAGTCCACAAACGAAGGGGTGAGTGAAGGAAGGGGAGACTTTGAAGGGGATCAAGCAGCGAGGAGAAAGGTAGAAGAGCCAGGAGAGAATAGTGCCACAGAAGCTTGTTGTCCAAGAGATCACAGACAGCATCTCAAGGAGGGAGTCAATAGTCGATGGTAACATGCAGAGAAAAAGTAGAGAAGTGAGAAGAGTAGAGAAGCTGATATGGGCTGATATGGGTGGAGGAGATAACCATGAGTAAGAGGGAGGAGCTCCAGTGTTCCAAGACAGTGGGCAAAGACCCAAGAAAGGGAGCAGGGGTAGGTAAATACATGGGTGGGAGGAACAGAAGTTAATGTAGTTCAAAGGCAGATGGCTTTAGTTTTTTTATTCAAAGTCGGCAACAAAATATCATCTGCTGCTGCTGAGGACGTAGGGACTGGGGAAGTGCCTGGAGGAAAATGGTAGTTTGGGGACATCAGAGAACGAAGAAGAAGAGTATTACTGAAAGCTGGGGAGAGCACTGGGTTTGAGATGCCTCGGATTCACATGGTTGTGGTTTCCTCCATCTGAAAGCAGAAGCCCAGAGATTGAGGCAGGGAATAGTAGCAAATGTTTCCTGAGCATTTACTATACATCAGACACTAATTTCAGCATCTTTATGTTGTGTGGTAGGCAGAGTAACAACTTCCCTGAAATGTCAAATCCTAATCCCTGGAACCTGTGAATGTGGTACGTTATACATGGCAAAGAAGAATTAAGGTTGCAGATGAAATTGAAATGGCTGGTCAACTAACTTTAAAATATGGAGAGTATGGGGCACCTGGGTGGCTCAGTCGGTTAAGCATCCAACTCTTGATTTCGGCTCAGGTCATGTGATTCCCTCTCCCCTTACCCTGCTTGTGCATTCTCGTTCTCAAAATAATAAATAAACAAACAAACTTAAAAAAATAAAATAGGGAGAGTATACTGGATTATCTGGGTGGGCTCAATATAATAAGGGTCCTGTTAGGCAGAAGAAAGAAGCACAAGAGAAGATCACAATGATACAATGTGAGAAGGACTGAACCTGCCATGGCCGGCATTAAAGGTGGAGGAAGGGACCATGAGCCAAAGAATGCAGGTGGTCTCTAGGAACTAGAAAACATAAGGAAATGGATGTTCTCCTAGAACCCCCCAAAAGGAATGCAGCACTGCCAACATCTTGATTTTAGAGCCTCAGGAGACTGTGCCAGACTTCTGACCTACGAAAGTGTCAGCTAACAAATTTGTACAATTTTATTTTGTAAATTTGTGATAACTTGTTACAGCAGCAATAAGAAACTAAAATGCACACGTTTTATTTGAATTCTCACAACAGTATTTTACCGGTTGGCAAACTTAATGAGTCAATCCTGGTTATTGCCCTGGATGCCATAAGAGAGGTGGGGGACAAAGTGTAAGGAAGTAATGTTATTTTATAAACATCTGCCTCAAGGAGAGCCTTGTAATATTTTTTAGGCAAGAAATCATAGACCACTTCTGAAGGCACCGAGTTCAAAAGTGATGCTGATAATGTGGGGTTCTCAGATTCTTCCATCTAGATGGCCCTATGCTATCCCTATCAGTTTTCTGCTTTACTATCCGAGATTTGGTAAAGCTGCATTTCAAGCCTTCTCTTCAATCTGACTCAAAATTAGGTCCTGGGCCTGATTTTCAGCCCAATCTGCCTTCTGCCTCCAGTAGTGGGGGGGGGGCCTCTTTAAGGCCACAAGAGAGGGCTTTAGGGTTGCACATTATGCCCTGAATTAGTGGTTGATTATGTTGAGCCCACCAAGTCAACGGCCTTTATAATTACTGTTGGTACCATATCTTTCAAGCGTTATTGAGTGTGCGAATGCCAGTATCCCAACCCATTGGACCCCAGGTAAGATTCTTAGCATCTGTGATGTTTGGCAAGTCTGGGGATAACCCCACTCTACTTCTCTCCTCCAGGGGCCATCTTTTCCAGTTAAGACAATATCCAATTCCAGAAGCACCTGCTACATCTTAGAATTAAAATAATTTTACTTCCAAGTCAAGACAAAATGTCATGAAATACAGAAGACAGAACTCCTAGATATGGCAATTCCCTTGTGTTTTACAAAGTAAATGATAAATGTAGTTAACTAAAAGGTCCCCAACAGCTTCCAGTAGTGGATGAAGCTAAGGAAGATGAACCAGAACTGCTCTTACAATGTTATGTTCTACGTTTGCCTTCTTGGTAGTGACTTTCTCATTTTTTAAGAACTGCTGATTTCTACTTTGCTTTGCCATAATTTCTTTTTTCCTCATTTTTACTGTACTAGAATTTTGTCAGGGCTCATTGATAAATTAATTGACAGGATACAATATAAAGTAAATCCACGTGTAGCCTTACCACAAATTTTCAAGAGCCCAGGTACAATGACTTTTGTGCCCTTTATCCATCTTTTCCCTTATCTCCCTGTTCTTAGGAGAGCAGGACAGGCTTGGGATTGACTATTAAAAGGCCAAGATATCATGCGCAGGTTGGTTGGTTGTTGCTTCTGTCTCCCTAAACAGGTGCTCTCTGAGCCCCATCTTCTTCACATCTTATATAGGGATGATCAGAAAACCCAGTTGGTATCATTCTACTCTTCTCGTTGCTCAGGCTTCTCTAGTGACACTACATTGAGTTTCTACAACATGCCAAACTCCCTTGAAGGGATTCTGTACTTGCTTTTCTTCTAACATACCCTTCCTCCTAATATACCCTAAGTAGGTGACTTCTCATCTTAGATCTCAGCCTAAATGTTATTTTACTTAAATACTAGGGTGTCCTTCCTTGACTGTTTTATCTAAGTAGATCACCTCTTAAAATTCAGCATCACTGCACACTATTTCCTTGATAACCCATATAACATTCTAAATTTTATACACACATAAATAAAATATATTGTCTATATATTCAGCTATAATGATACCCTTTAAAATGCTAGTTCAAGGCTTTGCACAGAATGCTCTTAATAAACATTTGTTTATTAAACAAACAGGTCAATCTATTTCATTAACCTTGAGTGTATTGATGATGCAGTATATGCAGGAAAGATTTTAACCATAAAGTATTTTTATCGGTACCAAATACTAGATGCAAATAATATTTCATAATGTTCAAAATTGTTCCTTATTAGATCAATTATCAGATGCTATGTCAAAAATAGCAGTATATCTATGAACTTTACAGATTTTAAATGCTCACATCTGTAATTCTCACAATATTTCCTGGAAGCGTGCCAGGTATTTCATCCTAAATAAATGGATTATGTGCATAATTTAAGTTAGGAAAGAATGACACATTTTGAGGGCTCTAAATGTGTAAATGATTACATATTAAGTGAGGAATTGCTTTCTCTTTTGCCCACCAGCCAAACGGTGCAAATTCCTTTGATGCTGGAGTTCAGAGAGAAAGGAAATAAATGTACCTCTGAAATGGCAGTCGCAGAAGTGCCCATCAGCTCTGAGTTCTGCCTTAATTGAGCATTGGATATGCAGGAGAATAAGCTACTTGCCAATGTCACATGATTTATATCCATAATCAGAAAAAGATGAGGCTTAAAGTTCAGGTGCAGATTGACATTCTCTAGCCTGCACAAAGCTGATCATGACCTTTCGAAGCCATGAGCAATCACTTAATGTCCATTTCTTCTCAGCCACCTGGAACATCAAATCAAGAAGCATCTTTGGAAAGCTAAGATTTTGAATTGCAAAGTGATGCCCAAATGATCCAGCTATGAAGCTTAGAGCTGGGCAGGGAGAAATTAATCAGGCAGTGGGTTTTTAAAAGAGAAACGTGGCTTCCATCTTTTATGTATAAGAAGCAAACAAGTTGAAAACTTTTTTCCAAAAACAAAATCCTTTGTGACTATGATCCTTGAACAGTCTCATGATAGTAAGTCCTGGAATCAACATTGGAAATGCACAGAACAGGCATGCTGACCCCTGAGCGCATGACATTTCTAGGATCAGTCACAAGTCCACATACATGTGACAGTGTGCTGAATTTCGCAGGCACAGTATCTGCCTCTAGTCCTTTATTTAATGGTTTTTCCAAATGACAGCTTCCTAGATTATTTCCATAGGAATGTAAAAAGCAGGCTACAATTCAAGGACTCAATAACTGGCTAGATGCCCTTGGAGTCTCATGACCTTCATTTCAAGTAGGTCCAGATAGAAAAGAACACTACTGGCTGTCATATTTGCAGTACCTGCAATGTACTAGGATCTATTACATGTCTTATCTCATTCAGCCCTCCCTCTAACACCATGATTGGATATTTTAAATGTTGGCTACAAGGAAACTGAAACACATCATCAATGAGCACAAACTAATGAGTACCAGAGCAGGTACACAAACCTGTCTCAAATAGGCTCCAAGGCTCATGCTCTCTCCACTACACTATCTCTTCTTCACTTGATCTCTACTGAGTGTCAACCTATTTTTCTCATCAGTGTTATGACTAGTGTCTGCTAGGAGGGCAGATTGGGTCACTGGCCTCCCAAGAATGCTCCCAGTTTCTTCATCTCAATTGAGCTCCCTGGAGGGTTTCCTTTCTGGCTCAGAGCAGTGTGTATTGACCTTGCCAGTCAGGGTTGCAGTGTCTTCAAGAAAAGCCCAGCTGAGTTTGCTCCCATCAATGCTGTCAGGAGCACAAGTTGGTTTCCCCTGAACGCTATACTCTGGAGCGTTCTGTGGCAAGAACTCTTATCAGGGGCAGTTGTTCTCAGAAATGGTGGCTCTCAACGGTGGCTCTAAATTGCCTCCTTGCCAACCCTTGCCTTCATTCCTAACAATGGAAACCCTTGGCAGCCAATAATCCTTCTAACTACTATTGACAAACCATCAGCATAGTCCTTTACCGGTCTTCCAGTCTCATGTAGCTTTGGCTACCAATAGGTAATTATAAATAAGGCCACACAGCTCTTTGGAGAAAATGTTAACAATTCCTATGCACATTTCTACTCTGATTCATACTTTTGTCTGCTGCCTCAGCCCTGTTTTACTTTGGTTGATGCCAGGAAGTACTCACCCTTCTCCGCATCAGCAAAGGAGACTATTCTCCAAGGAGACAGCAATAGGGAGCCACTTACTCTTCTCTGGAAGTACCTGGATTCAGGTTATATGAAGATGTAATGCTATAAAAATCTCAGACTCTCCCTTCTTGGGGTACAGAACCATCTAAACAAAGCAACACCCCAGAAGAGTCTGAGAAATACGTTAGTAATTCCAGGTAGATTAATCAAATACTATTAGAAACCAAATCTAAAGCAAGCCACATATGGGATATTTTTCTTTTTCATCTGCTTTCAATGATAATTTGGTTTTTCTTGACTTGAAAGAAAGCTTTATCTGATTGAATGGTCTCTCTGGCTATCAACCCATTTCTCTCCTGCCTTTTACTGTTTATTTTATAGACTAGAGATAAACCTGCTTCAATAACCCCCTTTCCTCATTGCAGTGTGGTTCCGTTCATCAAAACTCTAATATTCTTGGATTCTAATGTAGGCAATTCCAATGACCTTTCAAAATCCTCATTTTCCTTGCCCTCTCTTTCTAGAACTTTCCAGGAGAGAAACTAAGAGCTCTGGTTGAGCTGCTCCCCCAAAGCCGGTACCGATTTACTAGTCATACAAGGGAGCCATCTTGGAAGCAAATCCTCCAGCCCTCAGTTAATCACCAGCAACCACCAACTACCTCCAGCTAACACTGCATGGGGCAGAGACAAGCCTTACCCCACTGAGCCCTGCCCAAATTAAAGATTTATGAGGAAAAAAAATTACTGCTGTTTTAAGCCCATTTTAACTAAAACATGACTTTGATCCTAAAGCACGAGACCCTCCTCTGAACCCTCTGTACCCATCTATCATTGAACTATGCTATACTGTGTTACAAGTTATTTTTTAATGTGTTTAGATATTATCCTCTTGGAGACAGGTATTTTGTACTACATTTGTTGAGTTCTCGCACAGTGACTTTTTAGGCAGTAGATACTCTATAAATATTTCCTGGTTAATTAAATCCAAGACTATGTGTTCCATGAGATAAAATTGCTTCTTATTGTGCCAGCTCTGCAAACATGAGAGAGGGCGCAGAGAAGACATCCTGAAACCCACCCAGACTCTGGGTAGATAACTGACATTTAAGATACTAAAATATGTGTATCATAGAAAATGCATATAACCACCCATTCTTCAATCTTCTAAAGTGCTTATTTAAAGCTCTTTTGGAATTTGGTATCCAAATCTTGGGATTTCTTTAAAAAGTCAACCTACATTAGAGCCTTATCACTCAACCTATTTTTTTATTAGTGAGTTACAACAGAAATGAAGTTTGCAGTTAATGAGCTATGCATAATCTATCTGTAAATAATAACCACCACTAATGGGCAAATTAATTAGACTTCAGGTTTCTTCTCTTTCTTTTTACACTACTTTGTTTACCCTAATACATTTCATCTAAATATCATTAGACATAACTTCTGGAATGGCAGTATGAGGAGCTCTGAAGACTCACTTCCTAACAAAACAAACTGAACTAGTAAAAACCAAAACACCAACAACTATTTAAAATCTCTATGCAGTGCCTAAGAGAGTACAATAAATGAAGAAGCATTTATTCAACAAAATCTAATAAACTGTGGTAAGAACAGTGAGAGCCTATGTCACTTGAGTCATGATCTACTCCATCCCTTACCCTTCCCCCCAACTCAGCATGCTTGAGATTCTGTTCCAGAGAGGGGTCCCTCTCCCCCAAGCTACCAGTCAAGTGTTATTTCTCCCTGGGATGGACATGTGTCAACATTTCTCATCCTCTCCAGCTGCCTGTTGTGAAATTAATTTCTAAACAAGGGTGACCAAGAGGTCAGGGGATCCCTTCCTCCCTCTAGCCCCACTCTTAGTCCCACTGGTTCTACTCCAGGCAAAGGTAGCTGAAAATACTAGAGCCAATTATCATCACCACAGTTTGCTCATAAAGAGGATATTCCACACTGGGAGAGGCAAGCTGGGAAGACCAGAGGCTACTGCTCCTGCCCAGTGCCCTGCTCATTAGAGGAAAAATGGTGCTCCAAGAGAAGTGGGTCATTGTCTCTTCTCCCATACCCAAAGCAGTTTAACTCTGAGATTTTTTTGCATAGAGAGACGCAAAAAGAAGAAAAGATGTAGAAGCTCTTACCAGACCAACTACATGTATTTGGAATAGAATGTAAGTTTAATCCTAAGAGATTTTCAAAGAAAAATGATGATTTGGGGGTAGACAATTAAGAGGAGGCTGATATCTCTATGAAAGCAACAAGGAAAAACTTTAAGCCAACTAGATTACCAGAGAAAATCAGGTAAAGAGATAACTGCTAAGATGAGCCCTTCTGGAGTCAGAAAAAACCTCCAAGACTAGCTCTATAAAAGGTCCCAAATTAGTTGGATCAGACTGTGGAGCACTGTATGTATAAGGAAATTATCAAAAACCATAGAGTAATCAGCCAGCAGTAAGGGGAGCCTAATTAAGCTGGATGTGATACCAACAGACAAAACGGACTTAGCAGCGAGATCAGGAAAATAGCCAAAGAGAACCCTGCTAAAACTGGTTATCCAAAGGTGACTGTGCCCACGCCCAGGGCTGCAAGTTCTCAAGAATGACATCACAGGCCTCATGCCACATGGGAAATTTCACTGAAGTTCTCCAGCCAAGTTACTAAACAAATAAGCAAATAACAACAACAAATCTGAGAGATGAGAGATGAGAAGTCGGTATCCATAGTTGCTACAATATATTACCACAAATGTTCAGTTTTCAGTAACAACAAAAAATTATGAGACATGCACAGATGCAGGCCATTGTGACCAGTACAGGGGGTAAGGGCAAACAGGCAACAAGGACTGCCTCTAAGAGGGCCCAGATAACAGACCTAAAACAAGTTTATAGCAGCCACTATACTATGCTCAAAGAACTAATGGAAACCATGGTTTCAAAAATAAGTATAATCATAATATCTCATCAAATTAGGAATAATATATAAATTATAAAAATAAACCAAATGGAAATTTCCAAGTTAAAAATCAACTAAAATGAAAAATTTACTAAAAAGACTCAAAAGCAGATTTGAACTGGTAGACAGAATCAAAGATCTTGAAGATGGATTGTATAACGTGTATCAACCTAAGTAACAGTGATACTGAGTAATGCCTTAGAGAAATGTAGGACATCATAAATAGCAGCAATATACTCATAATGAGACTAGGAGAATGACAGGAGGGGGAGAAGGGAGTAAAAAATATGTGTTTAATAAAATAATGGCTAAACACTCCCAAATTTTATTTTTTTAAAAGTAATCTAGACATCCAAGAAACTCAACATCTTTCAAGAAGGATAAATGCAGAAATATACAACCAGACACTTCATAACTAAAATGTTAAAAGACAAAGAGAAAAACCTTGAAAGCAGTGAGAAAAAGAACTCATCAAGTACAAGAGAACCCAGAAGATTAACAGCTGACTTCCCATCAGAAACAATGAGACTGGAAGGCAGTGGCATGATACATTTAAAGTGCTGAAATTTCAAAAATAGGTCTCCCAAGAAACTTATATCCAGAAAAACAATGTTTCAAAAACGAAAGCAAAATCAAGACCTTCCCAGATAAATAAAACTGAGAGAATTTATTGCTCTCACAATATCTTATAAGAAATACTAAGGGAAGTTCAGGCTGAAAGCAAGTGACCACAGACAGTAATATAAATCTATGCGAAAAAGAAAAGAGTACTGATACAGATAATAACATAATTGTAAAACACAATATAAATGCATGTTTCTTCTTCTTTCTCTTAGGTTATTTATTTATTTATTTATTTATTTTTAATATCATTTTATTTTTTATTTTTTAATATATGAAATTTACTGTCAAATTGGTTTCCATACAACACCCAGTGCTCATCCCAAAAGGTGCCCTCCTCAATACCCATCACCCACCCTCCCCTCCCTCCCACCCCCCATCAACCCTCAGTTTGTTCTCAGTTTTTAACAGTCTCTTATGCTTTGGCTCTCTCCCACTCTAACCTCTTTTTTTTTTTTTTTCCTTCCCCTCCCCCATGGGTTTCTGTTATGTTTCTCAGGATCCACATAAGAGTGAAACCATATGGTATCTGTCTTTCTCTGTATGGCTTATTTCACTTAGCATCACACTCTCCAGTTCCATCCATGTTGCTACAAAAGGCCATATTTCATTTTTTCTCATTGCCACGTAGTATTCCATTGTGTATATAAACCACAATTTCTTTATCCATTCATCAGTTGATGGACATTTAGGCTCTTTCCATAATTTGGCTATTGTTGAGAGTGCCGCTATAAACATTGGGGTACAGGTGCCCCTATGCATCAGTACTCCTGTATCCCTTGGATAAATTCCTAGCAGTGCTATTGCTGGGTCATAGGGTAGGTCTATTTTTAATTTTCTGAGGAACCTCCACACTGCTTTCCAGAGCGGCTGCACCAATTTGCATTCCCACCAACAGTGCAAGAGGGTTCCTGTTTCTCCACATCCTCTCCAGCATCTATAGTCTCCTGATTTCTTCATTTTGGCCACTCTGACTGGCGTGAGGTGGTATCTGAGTGTGGTTTTGATTTGTATTTCCCTGATAAGGAGCGACGTTGAACATCTTTTCATGTGCCTGTTGGCCATCCGGATGTCTTCTTTAGAGAAGTGTCTATTCATGTTTTCTGCCCATTTCTTCACTGGGTTATTTGTTTTTCGGGTGTGGAGTTTGATGAGCTCTTTATAGATTTTGGATACTAGCCCTTTGTCCGATGTGTCATTTGCAAATATCTTTTCCCATTCCGTTGGTTGCCTTTTCGTTTTGTTGGTTGTTTCCTTTGCTGTGCAGAAGCTTTTTATCTTCATAAGGTCCCAGTAATTCACTTTTGCTTTTAATTCCCTTGCCTTTGGGGATGTGTCGAGTAAGAGATTGCTACGGCTGAGGTCAGAGAGGTCTTTTCCTGCTTTCTCCTCTAAGGTTTTGATGGTTTCCTGTCTCACATTCAGGTCCTTTATCCATTTTGAGTTTATTTTTGTGAATGGTGTGAGAAAGTGGTCTAGTTTCAACCTTCTGCATGTTGCTGTCCAGTTCTCCCAGCACCATTTGTTAAAGAGACTGTCTTTTTTCCATTGGATGTTCTTTCCTGCTTTGTCAAAGATGAGTTGGCCGTACGTTTGTGGGTCTAGTTCTGGGGTTTCTATTCTATTCCATTGGTCTATGTGTCTGTTTTTATGCCAATACCATGCTGTCTTGATGATGACAGCTTTGTAGTAGAGGCTAAAGTCTGGGATTGTGATGCCTCCTGCTTTGGTCTTCTTCTTCAAAATTACTTTGGCTATTCGGGGCCTTTTGTGGTTCCATATGAATTTTAGGATTGCTTGTTCTAGTTTCGAGAAGAATGCTGGTGCAATTTTGATTGGGATTGCATTGAATGTGTAGATAGCTTTGGGTAGTATTGACATTTTGACAATATTTATTCTTCCAATCCATGAGCAGGGAATGTCTTTCCATTTCTTTATATCTTCTTCAATTACCTGCATAAGCTTTCTATAGTTTTCAGCATACAGATCTTTTACATCTTTGGTTAGATTTATTCCTAGGTATTTTATGCTTCTTGGTGCAATTGTGAATGGGATCAGTTTCTTCATTTGTCTTTCTGTTGCTTCATTGTTAGTGTATAAGAATGCAACTGATTTCTGCACATTGATTTTGTATCCTGCAACTTTGCTGAATTCATGTATCAGTTCTAGCAGACTTTTGGTGGAGTCTATCGGATTTTCCATGTATAATATCATGTCATCTGCAAAAAGCGAAAGCTTGACTTCATCTTTGCCAATTTTGATGCCTTTGATTTCCTTTTGTTGTCTGATTGCTGATGCTAGAACTTCCAGCACTATATTAAACAACAGCAGTGACAGTGGGCATCCCTGTCGTGTTCCTGATCTCAGGGAAAAAGCTCTCAGTTTTTCCCCGTTGAGGATGATGTTAGCTGTGGGCTTTTCATAAATGGCCTTTATGATCTTTAAGTATGTTCCTTCTATCCCGACTTTCTCAAGGGTTTTTATTAAGAAAGGGTGCTGGATTTTGTCAAAGGCCTTTTCTGCATCGATTGACAGGATCATATGGTTCTTCTCTTTTTTTTTGTTAATGTGATGTATCACGTTGATCAATTTGCGAATGTTGAACCAGCCCTGCATCCCAGGAATGAATCCCACTTGATCATGGTGAATAATTCTTTTTATATGCTGTTGAATTCGATTTGCTAGTATCTTATTAAGAATTTTTGCATCCATATTCATCAGGGATATTGGCCTGTAGTTCTCTTTTTTTACTGGGTCTCTGTCTGGTTTAGGAATCAAAGTAATACTGGCTTCATAGAATGAGTCTGGAAGTTTTCCTTCCCTTTCTATTTCTTGGAATAGCTTGAGAAGGATAGGTATTATCTCTGCTTTAAATGTCTGGTAGAACTCCCCTGGGAAGCCATCTGGTCCTGGACTCTTATTTGTTGGGAGATTTTTGATAACCGATTCAATTTCTTCGCTGGTTATGGGTCTGTTCAAGCTTTCTATTTCCTCCTGATTGAGTTTTGGAAGAGTGTGGGTGTTTAGAAATTTGTCCATTTCTTCCAGGTTGTCCAGTTTGCTGGCATATAATTTTTCATAGTATTCCCTGATAATTGTTTGTATCTCTGAGGGATTGGTTGTAATCATTCCATTTTCATTCATGATTTTATCTATTTGGGTCATCTCCCTTTTCTTTTTGAGAAGCCTGGCTAGAGGTTTGTCAATTTTGTTTATTTTTTCAAAAAACCAACTCTTGGTTTCGTTGATCTGCTCTACAGTTTTTTTAGATTCTATATTGTTTATTTCTGCTCTGATCTTTATTATTTCTCTTCTTCTGCTGGGTTTAGGCTGCCTTTGCTGTTCTGCTTCTATTTCCTTTAGGTGTGCTGTTAGATTTTGTATTTGGGATTTTTCTTGTTTCTTGAGATAGGCCTGGATTGCAATGTATTTTCCTCTCAGGACTGCCTTCGCTGCATCCCAAAGCGTTTGGATTGTTGTATTTTCATTTTCGTTTGTTTCCATATATGTTTTAATTTCTTCTCTAATTGCCTGGTTGACCCACTCATTCGTTAGTAGGGTGTTCTTTAACCTCCATGCTTTTGGAGGTTTTCCAGACTTTTTCCTGTGGTTGATTTCAAGCTTCATAGCATTGTGGTCTGAAAGTATGCATGGTATAATTTCAATTCTTGTAAACTTATGAAGGGCTGTTTTGTGACCCAGTATATGATCTATCTTGGAGAATGTTCCATGTGCACTCGAGAAGAAAGTATATTCTGTTGCTTTGGGATGCAGAGTTCTAAATATATCTGTCAAGTCCATCTGATCCAATGTATCATTCAGGGCCCTTGTTTCTTTATTGACTGTGTGTCTAGATGATCTATCCATTTCTGTAAGTGGGGTGTTAAAGTCCCCTGCAATGACCACATTCTTATCAATAAGGTTGCTTATGTTTATGAGTAATTGTTTTATATATCTGGGGGCTCGGGTATTTGGCGCATAGACATTTATAATAGTTAGCTCTTCCTGGTGGATAGACCCTGTGATTATTATATAATGCCCTTCTTCATCTCTTGTTACAGCCTTTAATTTAAAGTCTAGTTTGTCTGATATAAGTATGGCTACTCCAGCTTTCTTTTGGCTTCCAGGAGCATGATAGATAGTTCTCCATCCCCTCACTCTCAATCTAAAGGTGTCCTCAGATCTAAAATGAGTCTCTTGTAGACAGCAAATAGATGGGTCTTGTTTTTTTATCCATTCTGATACCCTATGTCTTTTAGTTGGTGCATTTAATCCATTTACATTCAGTGTTATTATAGAAAGATATGGGTTTAGAGTCATTGTGATGTCTGTATGTTTTATGCTTGTAGTGATGTCTCTGGTACTTTGTCTCACAGGATCCCCCTTAGGATCTCTTGTAGGGCTGGTTTCATGGTGACAAATTCCTTCAGTTTTTGTTTGTTTGGGAAGACCTTTATCTCTCCTTCTATTCTAAATGACAGACTTGCTGGATAAAGGATTCTCGGCTGCATATTTTTTCTGTTTAGCACACTGTAGATATCGTGCCAAGCCTTTCTGGCCTGCCAAGTTTCAAAGGAGAGATCAGTCACGAGTCTTATAGGTCTCCCTTTATATGGGAGGGCACGTTTATCCCTTGCTGCTTTCAGAATTTTCTCTTTATCCTTGTATTTTGCCAGTTTCACTATGATATGTCATGCAGAAGATCGATTCAAGTTACGTCTGAAGGGAGTTCTCTGTGTCTCTTGGATTTCAATGCCTTTTTCCTTCCCCAGTTCAGGGAAGTTCTCAGCTATAATTTGTTCAAGTACCCCTTCAGCACCTTTCCCTCTCTCTTCCTCCTCTGGGATACCAATTATGCGTATATTATTTTTTTTTAGTGTATCACTTAGTTCTCTAATTTTCCCCTCATACTCCTGGATTTTTTTATCTCTCTTTCTTTCAGCTTCCTCTTTCTCCATAACTTTATCTTCTAGTTCACCTATTCTCTCCTCTGCCTCTTCAAGCCGAGCCATCGTGGATTCCATTTTGTTTTGCATTTCGTTTAAAGCGTTTTTCAACTCCTCGTGACTGTTCCTTAGTCCCTCGATCTTTGTGGCAAGAGATTCTCTGCTGTCCTGTATACTGTTTTCAAGCCCAGCGATTAATTTTATGACTATTATTCTAAATTCACTTTATGTTATATTATTTAAATCCTTTTTGATCAGTTCATTAGCTGTTGTTGTTTCCTGGAGATTCTTCTGAGGGGAATTCTTCCGTTTGGTCATTTTGGAGAGTCCCTGGCGTGGTGAGGACCTGCAGTGCACTTCCCCTGTGCTGTGGTGTATAACTGGAGTTAGTGGGCGGGGCCGCAGTCCGACCCGATGTCTGCCCCCAGCCCACTGCTGGGGCCACAGTCAGACTGGTGTGTGCCTTCTCTTCCCCTCTCCTAGGGGCGGGATTCACTGTGGGGTGGCGTGTCCCGTCTGGGCTACTTGCACACTGCCAGGCTTGTGTTGCTGGGGATCTGGCGTATTAGCTGGGGTGGGTAGGCAAGGTGCACGGGGGCTGGAGGGGCAGGCTTAGCTCGCTTCTCCTTAGGTGATCCGCTTCAGGAGGAGCCCTGTGGCAGCGGGAGGGAGTCAGATCCGCTGCCGGAGGTTTGGCTCCGCAGAAGCACAGAGTTGGGTGTTTGTGCGAGCGAGCAAGTTCCCTGGCAGGAACTGGTTCCCTTTGGGATTTTGGCTGGGGGATGGGCGGGGGAGATGGCGCTGGCGCCTTTGTTCCCCGCCAAGCTGAGCTCTGCCGTCCGGGGGCTCAGCAGCTCTCCCTCCCTTTGTCCTCCAGCCTTCCCGCTTTCCGAGCAGAGCTGTTAACTTCTGACCTCCCAGACGCTAAGTCGCGCTTGCTGTCGGAACACCGTCTGTCCGGCCCCTCCGCTTTTGCCAGCCAGACTCGGGGGCTCTACTTGGCCGGCGAGCCGCCCCTCCGCCCCGGCTCCCTCCCGCCAGTCCGTGGAGCGCGCACCGCCTCGCCGCCCTTCCTACCCTCTTCCGTGGGCCTCTAGTCTGCCTTAGGTTATTTAAAAAGCAGCTCTGTAGGAGCACCTGGGTGGCTCAGTCAGTTAAGCGTCTGACTTCAGCTCAGGTCATGATCTTATGGTTCGTGAGTTTGAGCCCCGTGTCGGGCTCTGTGCTGACAGCTCAGAGCCTGGAGCCTAGAGCCTGCCTCGGATTTGGGGTCTCCTTCTCTCTCTGCCCCTCCCCCACTTGTGCTCTGTCTCTATCAAAAATAAATAAATATTAAAAAAAAATTAAAAATATAAAATGCAGCTGTGTCAAGGTGCCTGGGTGGCTTAGTTGGTAGAACATGTGACTCTTGATCCAGGGGTTGTAAGTTCAAGCCCCACGTTAGGTGTGGAGCTTACTTAAAACTAAAATCTTAATAAAAATAAAATAGAAAAAGCAGCTGTGTCAAACAATATGCATGTAATTGTATTTGGTGGTCTATAATGTAGAAATGCAATCTATTTGCTAATGGCAAAAAGGAGGTGGGAGCAAAGCTATAATGTAGTAGGGTAACGACACCATATGCTAACTGAAAGCAAGAGCAACAAATGAAGAGAACCGGAAATGGCAAATCAAAGAGTCGATAAAACAAACTCTACAAATATGTACTTGCTCTCCTTTCCTCTCTCAGTTTCTTAGAAAGACATCAATTATGTAAAGTAATAATTACAACATGTATTTTGGAAGTGGTTACCTAGATATGGTATGCCTAATGCATAACAAGAGCAGCACAAAAGAAGGGGCAGAAACAACAGAGCTATATAGGAGCATCTTTCTTGTATTTCCCTGGAATTCAGTAGAAATCTGATCTAGAGTCTGCAAATTAAGATACAGATGGTAAGTCCTCGAGCAGCCAATAAGAAAATAACTCACAAATATGTATAGTGTAATGTCACACTAGAAAAAAAATCATGAATGTGAAAGAAAGAAGTAAAAGAATAGAGGAACAGTGTTGTGGCTTGATTTACATCCCCCTAAAAGTCATACGGTGAAGTCCTAATCCCCGATACCTCAGAATGTTACTTTATTTGGAGGTAGGGCCATTATAGAGGGAGTACAGCTAAAATGAGGTCATTAGGATGGGCCCTAATCCAATACAACTAGTGTCCTTATAAGAAGGGAAAATTTGGACACACATACACAGAAGGAAGATGATGTAAGTAGATACAGGGCAAAGACAGCTAAGTTCAAGCCAAGGAGAGAGGGCTGGAATGGACCCTTCCCCCTCACAGCTCTCAGTAAGAACCAACCCTGTTGATACCTTGATCTCAGAACTTCAGGCCTCCATGTGTGAGACAACAAATTTTTGTTGTTTAAGCCCTCCAGTTTGTGGTACTTTGTTATGACTGCCTTAGAAAAATAATGTCTACATAGAAAACAAAAAGTAAAATGGCAGATGTAAATCTAACTCTATCAATAGTGACATTAAGTATGAATGGATTAAACATTCCAGTCAGAAAGCAGAGACTATCAAACTAAATAAAAAGACAAGACCCAGTTATATGCTATCTATAGAAGATACCTTTTAGATTCAAAGATACAAATAAATTATAAGTAAAAGGATGGAAAAAAAGATATATCTTACCAACAGTAACCATAAGAAAGCTGTTGTGGCTATAGTATTATCAGTCAACAGAGGCTTTGAAACAGAAAGTGTTAATAAAGATAAAGAGAGACATTTAATTATTACAAAAGAGTCAACCCACCAAGAAAGATATAGCAATTACAAACACATATACACCTAAAAACAAAGCCTAAAACACATGAAGCAAAAACTAACAAATGAAGGGAGACACTGAAAATCAACAATGGTTGGAGGCCTTAATACTCCAATTTCAATAATGAATAAACCAAATAGGCAGAAGATGAACAAAAAGAAGAGTTGAACAACACTACAAACCAGTTAGACCTAAGAGAGACTCTCTCTACCAACAACATCATATGTGTTTGTTTTGCAGGTGCATGAGACAATCCCCACAAATACATTAAATGATAAAACAAGCCTTGATAAATTTAAGAGGATTGAAATTACAGAAATGATCATCTCCACAATGGAATCAACTTTAAAGTCAATAACAGAAAGAAATTCGGGGAATTCAGAAATGAGTTGATATTTAAAAACACTCTTAAATATCCAATAGGTCAAAGAAGAAACCACAAAGGAAATCAAACAATACTTTGATGGATAAAAATTAAAATACAATATAGGAAAACATATGGGACAGTTAAAATAGTAGAGAGAGGGAAATTTATAGCCTATGTTAGAAATGCCTCTACACAATAGCCTAACATTCCACTTTAAGACACTAGACAAAGAAGACACACAAACTTTAAAACAAACAAACATAGACATATAATAAAGATTACAGTACAATCAATAAAATGGAAAATAGAAAAACATAACTTCACTAAAGAATTCTATCAAACATTTAAAAAGTATCAGTATCAATACTTCACAAATTCTTCTAAAAAATAGAAGAGGAAGGAACATTTCTCAACTCACTTTATGAGGTCAGTATTACCTTGATACCAAAACCCGACAAATATCACAAGTAAACTATAGATCAGCATCTCTTATGAATAGACACAAAAATCGCTAAGATATTAGCAAACCAAATCAAGCAACATGTTAAAAAAGTTATGTCATGATCAAGATATAAAAAGGATTATACATCATGAGCAAGTAGTTTTTATCCCCAAGAGATATAAAACTGGTTCAACATCCAAAAATGATTTACATATTAATAAAAATAAATGACAAAACACATCATAATCTCAATAGCTGCTGAAAAAGGCAAAAATGAAAAAATCAAACATCCCTTTGTGATTAAAAAAAAAAAAACACCTAACTAACTTGGACTAGAAAGGAACATTCTCAATCTAAAAAAGAACACCTATGAAAACACCAAAGCTAAAGGGAACTGACAGGAAAATTCTGCCATCTGTTAAGTAGGTCTATTCCAGTTATACATTATTTAACTGGGGAAATCACCACCCACTGGACCCACTGCAAGATGGGCCTGACCTAAAACTCCATTGACCTAACTTCCATAAGCCCTTCCTGCGATTGATGGGGCACAGTCACAGATGTTGGGTGTCTTGTACTTAGTTCAAAGCCAGTGTCCAGTAGTCCCCAAAGGGTCTGATTACTTCTTTCCCCCAAGTATACAGCTACTTTAGTAAAAAGACTATAGGTCCCTCTAGGGAGACTAGAAGAAAGATTAACAATATAACCTTTTGGTAGCCCTAAATTCTTTCTTCAAGGGGACATTCCCCCCCCCCCCACACTTGTTTAATTGGTTCTGGGTCTGTAAGTTGGCTCCAGTCTGGGAATTGATTGAGGGGCCATGACTCTGCCTTTAGGATTCAGGTTGAACTTTCTGGTTCATTCAACTCAAAATTTTTCTGCTTCTACCAATAAAGAATTTAGTAGGCTTCCTACCTATTTTACTTCTAGCTCACTCTAATTAATTATCCAGAGCCATAGTCCTATACAAGTCAGACTACTTATTGCTGCTTTGACTCTCCTGTCCATTACAGTAGCCATCTCACTTGGCCTTTGGTGGTGAGGGTTTCCAACTACTCTCACTCTCACTGCATATCAGTTTTCCATTTCAGTGACTTCAGTTTCTATGGGGGATGTCTGGCCTACAGAGAAGAGTGATAGCACAGTTCCCCTCACACACTGATTCCTCAGAGCGCTGGTGCAAGGTGTACATTTTGGCCCCTTCCAGTGTAGGTGAGTAGGTCTTAAATGACAAATACACTCTAACTTTCCAGTCTCTCCCAGTCTTTGAATCCCTTGCCCTACATTAAACCAAGGAATGTCTAACATTTCCAATTCACTCATGGTGAGCCATATTTTGGTCCGTGTTTCATCATCCTGAAAAGAAAAAATCTGAACGCATCCCTCCTAATATCAGGAACAAGACAAGGACAAGTTCTCACACCACTGCCATTCAACATGCTAGTGTAGGGCAATTAGACAATTAAATTCTCCCCAGGACAATTACACAACAAAACGAGAAAAAAGTGATCAGATTATAAAGGGAGAAGTAAAGCTATCTCTGTTTGCCCATGACATCATCATGTATACAGAAAATACTAATGAATCCACTAAAAACTATTAGGACTAGCAGAGGTGTTCAGCAAGGTGGCAGGGCTCTAAGATCAATACACAAAAATCAAATGTGTTTCTACATAATAGTAATGAATAAACCAAAAATGCAATTAAAAAATAACTTCATTTACAATGGCATCAAAAGGAATAAGACACTTAGGAATAGGTTTCACAAGAGAAATGCAAACATTATACTCTGAGTACTACAAAATACTGCTGAAAGAAATTAAAGACCTAATGAAACAAAGTATCCCGTGTTCATACATTGGAAGACTTAATATTGTTAGTATAGCAATACTCTTCAAAATGATCTGTAAGCCCTATCAAATCGAAACTGGCTTTTTAAATAGAAATAGACAAGCTGATCCTAAAACTTATATGGAAATTTAAGGGACCTTAGAAGAGCCAAAACAATCTTGAAAAAGAACAAAACTGAAAGACTTACACTTTCAATTTTAAAATTAACTACAAAGGGGCGCCTGGGTGACTCAGTCAGTTAAGCGTCTGACTTTGGCTCAGGTCATAATATCACAGTTTGTGAGTTCAAGCCCCGTGTCAGGCTCTGTGCTGACAGCTCAGAGCCTGGAGCCTGCTTTGGATTCTGTCTCTCCTTTTGTCTCTGACCCCCACCCCCAATTGTGTTCTGTCTCTCAAAAGTAAATAAATGTAAAAATAAATAAATAAAATAAAATACAAAGTTACAATACTCAAAACAATGTGATACCAGCATAAAGACAAACATACAGAGCAAGTGAATAGGATTGAGAGTCCAGATTTTACTCTCACACTTCTGGTCCATTGATTTCAAAAAAGGTAGTAAGATATTCAACAAAGGAAGGAATAGTCTTTTCAACAAATGATGCTGGGACAACTGGACAATCATAAGCAAAAGAAGTTGGATCCCCTAACTCACATTATATATAAAAGTGCAACAACATAAATGTAAGAACGAAAAGTAGACAATACTTAGAAAAATATCACAGGTATACATTTTCATGACCTTGGATTAGGCAACGTTTTCTTAAATATGACTAAAAGCTCAAGAAACGACAAAAACAGAGAAGTTGGACTCCATCAAAATGTAAAACTTTTGTGCTACACCATTAAGAAAGTTAGAAGACAGTCTATAAAATAGGAGAAAATATTTCCAAAGTATATATTTGATGAGTGATAAAGAACTCTTACAACTCAATAATAATTAAAAAATAGTTAAAGAGTAGGCATAGGATCTGAATAGACATTTTCCCTAAGAAGATTTATAAATGGCCAGTAAGCACATGTAAAGTTACTTGACATTAGCAGTCATCAGGGAAATGGAAATTAAAATTACAATGCAATATCACTTCCTTCCACTTTTTTGGATATTATGAAGAATGCTGCTATGAACATTCATGTGCAAATTATTGTGTGAACATATGTTTTCATTTTTCTTGACTATATACCTAGGTATCAAATTTCTGGGCAATACAACTACTGTTTAACCTTTTTAGAAACTGCCAGACTATTTTCCAAAACAAGTGTACCGTGTTTCATTCCCATGAGCAGTGTATGAGAGTTCTGATCTCATCGACACTTGTTTTTCCTTTTTAATCCTAGCCGTCCTTGTGGATATGAACTCAAGTGTCCATTAACTGATGAATGAATAAAATGTGGTATATCCATACCATGGAATACTATTCAGCCACAAACAAGAATGAAATACTATACCTGCTACAACATGGATGAATTGTGACAAAATTTTGCCAAATGAAAGAAGCCAGTCATAAAATGTCATATATTGTGTGATTTTCTTCACATGAAATGTCCAGTTGAGGCAAGTAATGGAGAGACAGAAAGTACTTTTGTGGTTGCCTAGGGGTCGGGGCCTTGAGGGCCTATGGGGAGACTGCTAATGGGTCTGGGGTTTCTTTTAGAAGTAATATAAATGTTATAAAATTGATTTGTGGGGCACCTGGCTGGTTCAGTTGGTACAGCACACAATTCTTGATCTCGAGGTCGTGAGTTCAAGCCCCACATTGGGTGTGGAGCCTACTTAAAAAGTATAAAATTGATTATGATTGTACAACTTGGTGAATATACTAAAAATCATTTAATTCTGTATTCTAAAGAGAGGTAAATTGTATGGTTATATGCATTTTATCTCAATAAAGCTATTATTTATAAAAGATCATTATAACATGTTTAACTTATATAAATATGTTCATTCCTTATTTTAAGTTCTTAAAATGTCCCAGAAACCAGCTCACAATTCCCCAATGCTTTGGGCTGCTCTAAAAAAAAAAAAAAAAAAAAAAAAAAAAAAAAAAAAAAAAAAAAAAAAAATGGTTCCGGACATATAGACTGTTTTTAGTCTTAAACAAAAGTACTTCTCTGGATGAATAATTAAACTCAGAAGGTGGTAAATCTTCTCCCTTCTCAGCCTTTTTGTTAAAATGGGGACTAGGCTCAGGACTTGGCCACTACAAGTGGCCAAATAAGTGATCTAAGTGATCACTGAATTTTAGAGCAAGAAGGGGGTCTAGTGACCAGCTAAGAAGCATCCCATGAACAAATTTTTAGCTTGCTATGGATTCTACCAAAGCAAATAAGGGCTTGGATTCTGATAGTTTCCTCAAGTGGTAATTGCAGGAAGACTAATAAGTGGAGAAAGACACAAAAGGAAGAAAAACCAATAAAAGATATGATGAAACATGGGTTGCCTTAAGTGGGCAATTGGGGCTCAATCCCACTGGGGATACTCTGTGAAGATATGTACAATAGGTCTCAAAATTGCCCCAGAGGAGTATAGGGAGACTGAGGCATGTAACCACCAGCTCACATGTCCTCTTAGTTGGGGACTGGTGTCGAAGAGTTAATTCTCCCTCACGTCTGGGCTGTGTCTGCCTGCCATAGAAGAAGCTTCTGCTGAAGAAATCCTTCAGGCTTAGAAAAAGAGCAAGGCAGATGCTTGAGGGGAAAGCCGTCAGCTTTCTGGAACTTTCTACAGCTTTGAGTGAGCTTAGGTGGGCTGTGGAGTTGAGAGGTGGACAAACAACATCAACTACAGTCTCTTGTGACAAAGGACACATAAGAGGGATGGGATTTCCACCACTGCTCTGGCTCAAAAGGGAATTTCCAATTCACCTTTCCTGCCCCATCTTGATTAGGAGGCGGATTTCCCTTCAGTTTCATCACCCCACAAGTGACAAAGTCTTTTTCTGATCTGTGGGACTGATGAGCATCTAGGACCTCCACCAGTAGCTTGTCTATAGGAGATGGATGCATGCAGAACAGTGGAGGGTTCTAGGAAGAGTCTCACAGGCAGCAACAAACCTCACTTACATCCAGGGACTCCAATGTCCAGAGATTGGTCCATAATGAGAGAAAAGGGACATTTAGGTGTGGAGTCAGTGTCCTCATAGCTTCTTGGCACATGAAAGGTGCCTACCTTCTTACCACGGTTCTCAGCTTCTCCTTTTCACCTTATTGAGGCTTAGCTACTGAGAGAACTCATTCTGCTGACATCAGTGCAAACCTCTCTGTACTATAGCCCCCAATGATCCGTGGTAAAACATTAATTTTGGAAATTAATAATGTAAATTCCACATCTCAAAGTTAGAAGAAGTCAATGTAAAGAAAGCCAAACAAGGTTCCTTACCACAGGATTTCCAAGACCCTTCAGTATGCCTATAAGCCTTGACTATCCTCAAGGAGAAGTTTCAAGGTCATAGTATTTCTTAAAACTATTCTCCCAGAAAAGATTTTCCTATAGATTTTCATGGAACTAGTGTTCTACAGAACACACTTGGGGCAACACTGGTATAGCCCAATCCATTTGTTTCACTGATGAGGAAACTGGAGTCCACAGAACCAAGGTGACTTGCACAAGTCATGCTGTAAGTTGCCGATGGAGCCAGAACTTAAACCCACAATTTCCATCTTTCATATCTCCATGCCCTCTGCTCAGTGACAGTACAATGGTCATGGTTTCACCTGTGATGGAAAGCTCCTGAGTTGTCCTTTCCCTGTCCTTTGTGTCTTCGAGAAATGTCATCCTCCATCACTATCTGAACCAGAGAAATGAAACGTTTGTGTCATTCCTATGGTCAACAACTGTCAACTAGGAGAAGCTAAATGTGACAAGCTCTAAGGATATATAAATGAGGTTTCTAAGCAGCAAAGATACTTTCTCCGCTCTCTCTTGCCCCCTCTACTAGATGAATGCTAAGAACACTGGGACCCTAGGGAGTGGCAAAGCCATCCAATAGAAAGAAGTCTGCTTTCTTGAACCTGCATGCAGAGGGAAGCCACTGGCTTACCTGCAAAGAGTCCCACATGAGCAAGAAACTTCTATGAGGATAAACCACTGTAAGTTTTGAGTTTGATACAGCAGTTCACATTGCCCTAGTTAATACACTTAAAGACAAATATATATATATATATATATATATATATATATATATATATATTTATATATATATATATATATATATATATATATATTTATATATATATATTTATATATATACAAATATATATAAATATATAATATAAATATATAATATAAATATATTATATATATATAGATAGATAGATATATGAGGGTGGATTCATAAATTTGGGGACACAAAGCAATTCTACCTCAATTAGAAAGAACCTGGAACAAAACGTATCAGCCCTTATTCTCAGGGACCAAGAGCCTGGCACAGACATAGCCACCCTGAGCTATGCCCTCCCTCACCATACCTTCACTGAGTCTTGATCACAGCACCTCTCTCAACCTCCTTCAGTGTCACCCACATTTCCCCAGCCCCACTGCCAGAACCCCAGGCTGAGTCATTTTCATCTTTGGGCTGGACTATTCCAAATGCTCTCAAAAGGGTTCTATCTTCTGTATGCTATTCTCCTCCTTTCCCCCGTATTAAACCATTCTCCATGCTGTGTTCAAAATCACCTTCAAAACACACGAATCCCATTTTGACCTACATTCTATCCCCCATCCCCCATGGCATGAATCCCTTCAATTAATTCCAGATGTGATTGCAATGAAATTCAAACTCTTCTGCGGGATATATGGCCCTCCTTTTCAGCTCTCACCAACCCTGTCTTTGGACCCTGTTCCCCAGCCATTTGGAACTTCCTTTGGCTCCTTGGTTGGATCTCGCCTCTCTTGCCTCTTAGCCATGGTATAGGATGCTCCCACATCCTGAAGTGTGCTGCTCCTTTTCTTCCTTCCCAACCAAGGCCTCATCTTCTCCTTTGCAACAGTTTGACTCTAACTCAACTTAGCTGTCACTTTTGGGAAGGCTTCATTAATAATCTCAGACTGTGTTAGCTTTTTATTGTCTACTTGTCCTTAGTACCCTGCCCATGCCCTAACACAGGACGTTCATGATCTAATTGTATACCTATTAACATATTCCTCTGGAACAATCCTGGAGGGCACAAACACCTCATTCACTGTTGGATCTGACCACTGCTTGGGGGCTTGGAGCAAAGCAGGTGCTCACAAATTATTTCTTTTAGAGATGGTGGAGGGGGGTGGATGGTTGGATTGGATGCCCATTTTGTATGAGCCAAAGAGAAAGCTTTACTTAAGATAGTAGGCAGTGTTGTTTAACTATTAGTGAATATAGGATCCCATTTTTTTCCTGTTCATTCTTCTCCACAAAACATCTTTTAACATACGATATTCTAAAGTTGCTGTGTTCGCCTGTTTTAAAGGATTTAATTGGTTTTGTTTACTAATGTTAGTGGAGAACCCAGCACATCTCGTTCTCTGCCAGTCAGGACTACAAAGAAATCTGGCTGGTTGGTCACGAGGAATGAAGCACGCATAGGGTTAAGATCTTGGCTCTGAACTCAGGATGTCTGTGTTAAGTCCTGCCCTAAGATTTACCATAGTCAGATGACCTCAGGCGATGAAATAATGTTTCTACAATCCTTAGCAGAGTGTCTGGTATTAGGAGCTTAACAGCTGGTAGCAAGTTATTAATGTTGTATTTGCTACAGAAACTAGTATCAATGTTATCATTATTCTGCCCTAATAATGTCCTTAGACCATGACAGAGACTACTGGGGGGAGGGGATGTACACTGTGTGCAGGAAAAGTAACCAACCAAGACCAGTGCGTGAGATTATCAGGGAAGACCCAATTCTCCTCATTGGACAGACAAGAAAAGCCACAGTCAGCAGGTTGAGGAGACCTGCTCTTAGTCACGTAGCCAGTCAGGGCAGGGCTGAGACTCAAACCAGAACTGATTCCAAAGCCAGTTCTCTTTCCACCACACTGCACTGCCCGTGGGCATTAGCATTTCCAGGTCCTACAGGCTTCCGAATTTCTGAGATCAAATAGGACTTAGGATTCCAAGTAAGCACACCGCAACTGACTGTTGCCCTCTCTCCATTCCTAGTTGCTTGAGATTGTGGGCTTGCAGAGCATTCTGCCCAGGAGGTGCAGCACTCATGGATGTAGGTCCTCTGCTCAGGGTGCCCTCTGCCACGAGGACAGACTGGCTCCCATAGAGACCATAGCGTCCTTTTATAAAGTAACTGCTGTGTCTCCCCCAGGACGAGGGTGGGAGTTCCATCTACCTCCTGCACTCCAAAGGCCAGAGACGCTGGGTAGATGTATACCACTGAGACCAAATACAGTGGCCACTTGAATGAACGTTAGGGTGTGCTAATGTTCTCTGAAGTCTGGTTCTCAGTGCAAACGGCCAAAGCAGATAATGTACAAAGCCCTCGAGAAGTCATAGATTCTCCAAGCTTGACAGGATCTGGAGCCTTATCTTAATCTGAACTGTTTATTTTGTAGAGAAAATCTGGGCATAGCAAAGGGCAGGAAGAAATACCCAGGCTTTGGTGGTGGTGGTCATGGGGGTGGTGTTCTGAGTTTCATTCCAGTGTCCTTTCCATCACACCAATAAACATTTTTCTAGAGCATCGCTGTAATGGGATGGCACTTATGGCGACTGCCTGACTCAGATGGAGAAACCTGCTTAGGGCATTTGCCATCACTGTAGCAAGCCATTTCGACATAGGTCCTCTTGGGTGATCTGGAACACCTCAGGATGGGATGATTTTTGGGTGGTGGGGGAGTATCTTAGTCTGAGGAATTTGTGTAACAGGAACTCTAAGAGAGGCCAAATACAAGTGTGGACGATTCTAGAGGGTAAAGAATGTTGCTCACTGCTAGGTTTTCAGTATAGAGAGCAATGCTCTGGAGAGATGAGACCTTCATTCAGATCTACGAGTCAAGACAAAAGGCCAGATCAGGGACATGGCCATCAGCCATCCAGTTGCCACAGTTAGCTCTTTTTTTTTTTTCAACGTTTTTTATTTATTTTGGGGACAGAGAGAGACAGAGCATGAACGGGGGAGGGGCAGAGAGAGAGGGAGACACAGAATCGGAAACAGGCTCCAGGCTCCGAGCCATCAGCCCAGAGCCTGACGCGGGGCTCGAACTCACGGACCGCGAGATCGTGACCTGGCTGAAGTCGGACGCTTAACCGACTGCGCCACCCAGGCGCCCCAACACAGTTAGCTCTTGAATGGGCTTAGAGAATTCCCAGGCACCTGCTCTACCCATAGTCTAGTGCCCCCCCTAGGTGGGAGGGAAATTTTGATTATTTTTTATGTTTTCTTTTTGAGAGAGAGGGAGACAGAATACAAGTGGGGGAGGGGTAGAGAGAGGGGGAGACACAGAGTCCAAAGCAGGCTCCAGGCTCTGAGCTGTCAACACAGAGCCCGAGGCAGGGCTTGAACTCCTGAACTGCAAGATCCTGCCTTGAGCTGAAGTCGAACACTTACCTGGCTGAGCCACACATGTGCCCCTGGGGAGGGAAATTTTAAAGGGACCAACCTATGCTCATTAGTTCCAGGAAACTCTGATGTCTTTGAGATCCTATGGAAACTCACAGGACGTCCCTGAACCAGGATATGCTCCAATCAGACAGACAGACAGACACCGGGGATTAGATATGTCCTCTGTTCTTCACAGTGTCCCAGTCACAAATCAGGGACAGGCAACTCTCTATAGTAAGGCAATGCCAGAGAACTAAAGGAGGTCTGTCCAGAGCAGACAGCCCTTCCCAATAATGGAGAGCTGAAAGCAAGACTAAAGAAGAAAATCTCTATCTCTTAATTCCATCCCATCTAAGTCAAGAGGACATGGCTTTTTGTTTTTTGTTCGTTTGTTTGTTTTTAAGTCTTAAACCTTCATTATCCTTTTTGGTAGGGGTGCATGAAAGAGTCTGAATAAACATTTGACAGGTGACTAGGTAAATAAATGAAGGAAGGAAAGAATAAAGTGAGTGTTGGAGTTAGTGACGAAATGAACCAACTATCCAGGCAGAGAATGACTATGGAGATGTACAAATGAATTGCAAGACCTTCATAATGCATGCATAAATTTGCATGATTCTATGCTGGAAAAAGAAGTTTATCTGTTTGTATAATTCCTATCGGCACAGCATTTCCTCTTCTTTACTCCCCTGAACTGTGTTTAACAAGAAACCTTTAACTATTTTGTTCTCTGAACATTTGGGCAGAATTAAAATAACTCTTTGGTGTTGTTTCTTTTATTTCCCTAGCCAGCCGAATGAGCTATTTTTCACTTCAACTCTCTCCGTCTTGCCTGCTGCCACCACCTGGTCTTGTCACCACAACATTCCTTAACACCCCAGTAGGGAAAAGGCAAACCAGAGGCAGGCAGCCCTGGGCCCTAGAGTCTCAAGTCCACCATCTGATGAAGTGGCTTTGGGCAGGTTACCAATCTCTGGGTCATAATGGAACACGCACTGTGAATATCGTAAGTAGTCATGCAAGGAGAGTACATTGTAGCAGGTGTATCACAGGATGAGTGCTCAATAAAATTTAGTTACTGTTATATTGTATTGATAGATAGGATTATATTAGGTTACATTACCTCCTATTACATGCCCTACCTTATTGCGTATTGCGTTTATTGCACTGCCTGTTGTTGTATCGTATTATATTACATACAGTACTAGTAAATTTACACTTCCTTGCAGAACCTGTGTCTATCGGTGTGTTGGCCAAAGTAACACCCTTCAAAAATATGTCCTCTAAGTGCTTCTTGACTTTCTTCCCCAGACTCAAGACCACTCCTTAGTTCTCTGTTGGGTGCTTCTACGAAGTAGAACACAGTGCTCGTCACGAAGAAAATCTACTTGTCCTTCTTCTCAGACTTTTCAGCTGCATCCGTGGCAAATTCTGGCTGTCTTGCAGGGCTTTCTCTGTCTTCCCACTCAGAAGTCATGGGGGTTCAGAATCCTCAAGGGAGCTCTGTGTCTGCGGAAGAAAATCAGCTTCGATCTCCTCTGTTGACCTGACTTTCACCCTTCCCCTCCAGCATTCCAGGCTCCCACTCACATCAACAAGCTGCATTTTTAAGAGTTGGTTGAGACTGAGCAGTTAAGGTTAAGAGAGCTCAAGAATGGGGCCAAAGCACTGGGGGGGCCCTGGGAGGGCTCAGTCAGTTGGGTGTCCCACTTCGGCTCAGGTCATGATCTCATGGCTTGTGAGTTAGAGCCCTGCATTGGACTCTGAGCTGACAACTCAGAGCCAGAAGCCTGCTTCAGATTCTGTGTCCCTCTCTTACTTTGCCCCTACTCTGCTCATGCTCTGTCTCTAAGAATAAATATTAAAAAAATTAAAAACAACAAAAATAAGAAGAATGGGGCCAAAGCAGAGTCTGACAGCACTCAGGCCAGTGTTCGTGAAGGGCCAGAGTTTGCCAGTAGCCTTGGACTGTTTGCCTTACTCTGGAAAAGGGATTTAGAGGTGAAGACAGGGCATCAAATCAGAGAAATCAGGTATGTTGACCTGGCACAACTCTAAGCTTAAGCCAGGGGCACACACAGTCGGTGACTTTCTCTTCTTTCTATCTTCTTTAGGTCATGAAGTCCCATTTCTAAGGAGTGAAACATGCTCAAGGAAGAGAGCAACTTTCCCCCAGCCTGACAGAATGCAACATAATTGGTTTATGCCAAACATGGCAATTCCATTCCCTTTTCCCTATGATTGACTTGGGAGCTGGCATGTGACCCAATTCTGACCAGTGAGACTAAAGAGACAATCTGTTGATGATGTCTTCTCCCAAGATTTATGTTTTCTGCTACAAAGAGTAACAGCCAGTTCACTCCTGCCTGACTTGAATGTAATTGCATGGGACCATGATACTTGGAGCTACAGCAGCCATTCTGTGATCATGAGGCAACAAGCCAAAGGGCACAGGATAAAACAGTGAAAAGACAGAATGATATCATTAGATTAGATGATATCATTAAACTGCTGAACCAATCTGGAACCAATGACTTCTAGACTTTGATAATTCGTGAGATGATTAAAAATTTCTATTGTTTTACCCACAATTTTTTTCCTGCTACTTGTAACCAAACACATCTTACATGATACAAACACTATCCAACTTGTGTTACCATTTTTCTAGTTCATGTCTGTAGATCCGGTGTCTAACTTTTGTATTTTTAACTTTGGGTATGATCCTGGCACTCAGGAAGAGTCACTAAATGTTTGTTTAGGAGGTGTTTTGGTTATAATAACTTCTGAAACGTGTGTATGCGCACAGTGGAATATCACACAGCCATAAAATGAGATCTTGCCATTTGCGACAGCATGGACGGACATAGAGGGTGTTACGCTAAGTGAAGTAAGTCAGAAAGACAAATGTCATAGGATTTCACTCATATATGGAGTCTAACAAAAAAGG
This sequence comes from Panthera leo, assembly GCF_018350215.1. NCBI lineage: Eukaryota > Metazoa > Chordata > Mammalia > Carnivora > Felidae > Panthera > Panthera leo. The sequence goes on from NC_056691.1 coordinate 8,971,227, forward strand.
AGTAAGTCAACAAAAAGCAGAAAGAGACCCATAAATGCAGATAATAAACTGACGGTTGCCAGAGGGGAGAGGGATAGGGAGACAGGCAACCTGGGTGAAGGGGAGTGGAAGATACGAGCTTCTAGGTATGGAATGAATAAGCCATGGGGGCGAAAGGCACAGCATAGGGAATACACTCAATGGGACTGTGACAGCGTTGTAGGGTGACAGATGGTGACCACACTGGTGGTGAGCATAGCATAAGGCATAAACTTGTTGAATTTCTATGTTGTACACCTGAGATTAATTTAACGCTGTGTGTCAACTATACTTAAAAAATTAAAAACAAACAAACAAATTTCTGAAGTTGGTGAAGCATGAAGATTAAGATTCAATTTTAGGTTTTACAAAATTCTTGCTTCCCTCCCTGCTAGGAACTTCTTTATTTCTGTCTGACCCTCACTAGAGCCAAAGAATGGTAGAGAAGAACTATCAACACTGACTGGTATTTTAGCTACCACTGAGAAGTATTTCCTGAGAATTCTCAGCAGTTTCCTCCAACCACAGTTCAATCAAACTCTACAGGGATCAAAGGTTCTGAATTTAAATCAGCGAATATAGCCAATGGAGTATTTAAATTGGCATTGTCCTGGAAAATTCAGGACGTGTGTTTTATACATTTAGTAAGCATTTAGTCAACGTGTTGTACCTGCCAGGCACTTTAAGATGCACTGGGATGTAGAAATGAATTACCACAGAGCCCCTATCCTTGCAAATCTGAAAGTGACAAGACAGAACGTTATGACCTAACCAGAGGTATTCGCAAAGTATCACATCCAGCCGTCAGCAGATCATGGAGTATGCATGCCAACTTGCCACCACTGAGTTAATTAAGAAAATCAATTTGTGGGGCGCCTGGGTGGCTCAGTCGGTTAAGCATCCGACTTTGGCTTAGGTCACGATCTTGTGGTCCGTGAGTTCGAGCCCCGCGTCGGGCTCTGGGCTGATGGCTCAGAGCCTGGAGCCTGTTTCCGATTCTGTGTCTCCCTCTCTCTCTGCCCCTCCCCTGTTCATGCTCTGTCTCTGTCTCAAAAATAAATAAATGTTAAAAAAAATTTAAAAAAAAATCAATTCGTAGGCGCATGCCTTTGACAAAATGGCATCCATTAAAACTTCCCAAGCATGGTCCTCCCCAGCTGACTTTCTTTTGGGGTGTGTGTGTGGGGGGGTGGCTTTTATGCCATCATCACCCAAAGTCCTCAACATTTACCACCTATTCTCCAGAGGCACCCCTTGCCCAGAATACACCCTATGCACGGTTCACAAAGAGTAGTTATTTCACAGGGGGAAATAAGTTTGGTAACTGTGCCAAGATTTGGGGTAGGGGTGTTTTTCTAGGTGAAGGGGGTTATAAGGAGTGCCGTGCTTGCCTATGCATCAGTAAATGTAAAGAAAAAACAGGTCAGATCCCATTCTACTACATAGCTGTGATTTCTGAACAAGGCTAGAGCTCTTGTGCTCTGCAGCCCTGGTCCATTAGCCCCAAGAGCAACTTTCAGTTCCACATGGCCCTTCAGTGCACAAATGTAGACTTTCTAATTTCCCCGCTGTTCTACCTTTTATACACGTTGCCAGGAACTGGTTTTTCTATTACTCTTTCCTAACCTGTAAGCCTTCCCAACTTCCCTTATATACCTTTCTCCATCCCTTCTCCTACTGTCTAGTCATCAAGCCCTTCGGAATGTCCTGGTCTTCTGCTGGTTGCCCAGCTGTTGTTTCTTCTTCTTGGAGAAGGACTGATTCCAGAGCCTGACAGCCTAGCAACATCCCTGAGCTTCTCCACTCGGGATTCAAATTACTCTTACTCCCTTTCTCTCAGTGACAGCTTCTGTAAAACACAGATTCACCACCTCTCCTCCCAGAGTCACCATCACCGGCTTCCAATTTGCCAACTTGGATCACTGACTCCCTGTCCACTCCTCTCCTACTCTAATTGTTCACCATCCAGATTCATGGTGGGGAACCAATGAACCACAAGCAGAACCACCACTGTATTTAAAATTCATTCTGCATCTGGGTCTATGCACCTTGTGAAGAGTCAAACTGTGTACTTAGTATTTGTGTATTTTTTTCTGTACATGTTAGACTTCAATAAGGTATTTGCTTAAAATTTTTGCATTTGTGTTAAATCCTCTTTGCCAGACAAAGCATACTGCCTCACTCAGCTCCTTTTCTCTCTTGCTTTCTCTGATTCAAAAGGATTACACATGTATACACAGTTATTTTAGAAAAAGAGTATAAAATAGAAAAGCAAAAGAACAAAAATTAAAACCCATCCATTATCATTCCCGGCAGCCAAAAACAACCCTTTTAGGTGTGAATCATTTTTACAAAGAAAAAAAAAATCCTACGTTAATAGTATTTTCTAACCTTTTTAATGGTATCCAAATTCCAGGCTATTATTTTTAAAGGCTGTGTTATACTCCATTAAACAGGTGCAGCACAATTATTTAACCAAACCCTACTGTAAGACACATAGGTGGTTCCAGTGTTGGGCAGTGTGGCTCTGAACAGCTTTGGGGCTAAATCATAGCACGGCGCTGGGGTTTCGTTCAAATTGCATTTCAATTATTCATACCATTCATTCCAATGCAGTTTAGATTTCTGGGTCTGTGCAGGAGTTCAGAATTGCCTTATTATGCACTTCATCTTCTGGGCTTTCCTTCTGAAAGATTTGTATTTCACTGCAACAAATCATGAGCTTTGATGCAGCCGTTTTCAGAGATGTGATGGGAAGGAACAGAGGCACTTTGGGTCGTATGTCCCCTTTGCAGCAGTGACCAAGCACAGGGGTATCACACTGTAAGACCCCTGACTCACTAGGGACTGATGTGGCTGGGAAGCCCTGTTCCAGCTCAGAGTGGTATTTGCTTCCTGAGTGTTATTTGCAATGTTTCCATGGTGCTAATGACTACAAATTGTTAATGGCTGTGAAAAGCTAATTGTTGTGCAAGGTGTTTCTGCTCTCCCCCACCTGCCGGCAGAGCTCACAGCCACAGTTAAACAGAGATCTCATTAGTGTCTCAGACACAGTCCTCAAGGGGAGCCCGTCCTCGCAGCCTGGCAAGTAACCAAGCCTCCTCTGCAGACCCAGAGCCCCGAGGCCTCGCGCCTGGCCAGCAACAACTAAACGGGGCGGCAGAGATGTAGAAAGCACTTCCCAAGAGGAAACAGAGGAAACGGGATGGTGTGTGCCACGATCTGGCTGCAGAGTCAGAGAGATGGAAAGGGTGTAGGTATATCTCCCAAAATAGCTGGCCATGCCAGGCACCCTGCTGAATGCCTCCTGGCTTTTTCTCTTTTCGTCATACCCACTTTTAAGAGGAACACGCCGAGGCTCAGACACTGAATAATTTCCCTCAAATCCTTCAGCTGATTACAGACCTGGGACATGCCTCTTGGCCTTTTTACTCTAGAGGCCAGATTCTTCACCACTGCCTGATAGTACTTCTTAGAAACCAGTGGGCTAGCTTCAGAACATGCTTAAGTGTGTGTGTGTGTGTGTGTGTGCACGCATTAAGAATTTGAACCTTGAATTTAATGCATCATAGTCCATGATTACTCAAGAAAGGTGGTCCCATTAAAAAACCAACAGCAAGCTCACATGGTTCATGAATGTTTTTTCATATAACCTAAGGTGAAGTGTCTCCCTGTTTCCACTCAAGTCCTGTATGCTCAGCTCTCCATTTAGAACAATCTACTCTGTTGATAACCTATTATTCCCCTGTCCTTTGACTTAAGATGAACAATCTAATGACACAAACTCAGGCACAGTAATGTTTATGTGAATTAATTGTGCTTCAGGTTTTGCAAACTCTCTTTCCCTTTCTCAATGGGCTCAGTGATTCAGTTGGAAACCTGAGTTTTAGAACTACCTTCCCCCAGCCCACAAGTTTAAAAGTGTACCCCCCAACACTCCACTTTCCTTTTCCCGGGCCCTGTGGCAATTTGATGCTTTTTTGCTGGTAATTTCACATGCAGAATTGTGCTTTCTGTGCTGTACAACAAAAACATTAAACCAACGGCAACAGAAATCGAAAGGGAAGCCATGCCTTGAATCGCCAAGATGATGGCTCGTTCAAGTTCATTCTATATCCTCTTTGAGAAAATAAAGACGAGAGGCCAGTTGATTTGCTAACACAGGACAGACAGAAGAACGTTGAAAAGCAAAACACTGCCATTTGCAGTTGTGGGAGAAGTTGCCTGGGCAACGCAGACACTCAAGAGACGAAGGCTGGCCGCACCTGCCATCCTCAGTGTTTCCCCTGCCTCATTAGCTTAACAGAGAGAGCGGTTGCCTTCATCGCCTTGACTATTAACAGGGCCAAGAACTGGTGTTGAAGTTAATGTTCAACTCACAACCATCTCGATTCAATAATAAGATTTGGTGTGAGCGAAAAAATGAACACCAACAGAGGAGTCCGTAGGATTTCCACTGCCTTGGGAAGTGACATGTGCTGATGGCAGCTGATAAACTATCTCGGCCACAATTATTCCAGGCAGATGATTTAGGGCAGGGAGAGAACTGGATGTAAAGGATGTGATCTGAAAGTTCAGAGCAAGTGAGGCTGCTGAAGTGCTAAGAAAATGGTCCCATGAGAGAGTCAGTCCTGTGCCCCGCCCCACCCTCAGGTGCTAACAGGTCTCAGTCTAGGCTGGGTTACTCCGCTCAGGTTGAGTACAGAACAGCTCCTACCATCCCTGTGCTTTCACCATGGGCTCAGGTAACATGAGAATAACTCTTTCCCCAAGTTGTTGAGCTGACAATTGTCCACAGTTGTCACCCACTGGTTGGTTGGCTAGGACCATCAACATGAGAAGGTCCCTCTAATGCTTGTATCTGGGAAATCAGCAGCCTTCCTCAGTAGCTGAGTTCACAGCTAGGGTGGGAGTGACAACTTGCAAATGATTTCACAAAGCAGGGTACATCCTTGTGGTTTCTTTTTGCTGGAGTTTGGGACAAGTCCAAGCACATTCATGATTCCCAGAAGAAAACCCTTTCCCCCTGTGTAAATGAGAATCATTTAGGAGACAAGGCAAAGCCATCTACTCCCCAGAATCTGTTCTCCTGGGTTTCTTTTCTTGGTGAAAGGCTCTACTCCCCATCATTTGCCTAAGCCAGCAACTCAGCAAACGTCTCCAACCCTTCCCCGTCCCTTCACCAGAGATTTCAATTTCCCAGGCCAGCAGCTCCTACCTCCTTAATATTCCACTCATGTCTCTTCTCCATTCTCATGTGTTCTGCCCTGCTTCAGGATGCCATATTGTTATTGCTTGAATTATTCACTACAACAGGGATCCAAAGGTCTCCCTGCTCCCCAGGCTTGTTAGCCTCTAAGGTATAGCATTAAGATAATTTTTTAATCCAAATCTGATCAGGTCACTTCATTGCTAAAACTATTTGGAGATTCTCCCAAGCTCTAAGGCTAAAATTCAAACTCTTTAGCTGAGTATGCAATCTGGAAAGAGCCAACCTTTGCCCACCTTGTTTCAGAAGGTTGCAGAAGGCCCTGAACACAGAGAGGTCTAGCATTGCCCTCTGTGCAGGCAGAACAAGGGAGTGTTATGTGAGCACCAGCCAAGTGGTTAGATGGAAGGAGTGGGTTCTATAGCATCAAAGCCAGAGTGAGAAGCTTCATTCCTAGCATGGTTGCCAAATGGAATATCAGATGACCAGGTTAATTTGAATTTCAGGAAAACAATAATTTTTTTAGTTGAACTATGTTCTATGCAGTATTTGTTTCTCTAAAGTTCAGACTCAGCTGGACATCCTGTATTTGTATTTGCCAAACCTGTCAACCCTATTCCATAGTGCTGGGTGTGGGGTAGAAGGTGAGGGTGAGGGGGGCCTCCAAAGACAGAGTAGAAATCCAGGGGTCAGTGTAAGGAAAAGAACTGTCAGTTAAATATGGCCATCTGAACATTGCAAGTCTATCTCAATTCTGTCCAGGAAAATTTTCACAATGACAGAGAATAAAGAAGAAAATCCCCAAGTTATGAAGGCAAATAGAGTAGGGCATGACAGTAGATGACAGATTTTGAAAAATTGGAGGAGATAGACAGTAATAGTGGTAACTGACTACATAGTGGATAAAGCCTGCAGGGGGAGAAACTGATTAAAGCTGCAAAAATCTAGAAAGTCCAGGAATTAGGAGAACCCAGGGGCCTCAGAAGGCATTGGGGGTGGGGAAGCCTTAGTCTGCCTAGAAGTGAGTCATGCCCAGACACCTTCACTGCCCCAAACTCAGAGGAACTGGCAGGTATATTGGAGGACAGGAACAGGACAGGCTTTGTAGCTGAACACATCAGGCACAGAAAAGCATGGAAGAAAACACAATACTGCTGAAAACACAATATTTAGGTCCACACCGCAAATGCTAAGATGCCCACTCCCTTCCTTCAGATTGCCAGTACCCTAGCTTAAGGGAAAACATCCACTGATATTTGCAAGCAATTCACAGGAAAATTACTGGATCCCTGACCTATCGCTTTACCATACTACCTGCCATCAGCCAGCCCTGCCTTTGCAGATAGATCACTCATTCTGCTTCTTCTCACCATATTCTTAGCCAGGGATGGACCACCAGGGGTGAATGATATTTAGGGAAACTTTCAAAAATGGGAGAGAGACCCCAAAATTAACAGAAAAAGATAAAAGAGCCTACGAAAAACATTCAGGAAAATTTTAACTAGTAATCTCAGAGAAATAAGAGAATGTTTTGCATGAAGGAAACAATGAGGTATCATTTTTTAAAAAAGATTCAGAGCAAGAAATAACAAATACAAAACTAAAAATGGGGTAACAGAAAACCTTCTGTAAGATGATCAGAAGGCCAAGTTAAAGAAACCTCAGAAAGAACAAGTGATCAAAGAGATGAAAGATAGGAAAGGTGGCTGAAAACTAGAGAAAGAGTTTGTATTAGACCTCTACCCAATAGAAATTCCAGGAAGAAAAAGGGAGAAAAATGGAGAAGGGTAAATTATTTGAAACAAACAAAATAAGAACATGAATCTCAATTTTCAAAGAGCTGATCAAGAGTTTTTTTTAAAAATCCAATTTTTAATTTAACTGAATTAAGTCATGACTTAAAAACAACTAAACAGAGGGAGGGGGCCAAGATGGCAGAACAGCATGGAAGGTTTTTTTGTGTGTCTCTAATCCCTGAAATGAAGCCAGATCAACACCAAACCATCTTGCACACCGAGAAAACTGATTTGAGGATTAACACAATCTGCACAACCTGAACCACAGAACTCAGCACACACATGGTGCAGAAAGGTGAACTGGGGGAGAGAGAACTCATGGAAGGCAGGGAGCTGTTTTGCTTTTGGAGAGAGGACAGAGACAGGGTGTGATTTGCCATAGTCCCTGAAATGCTGCTGGTACACGATTGCACTTTTTCTGGGGTGGGCTGGCACCCAGCCGCAGTCTCTGGGCATTGGTACAGTCTCATGGACATTCTTGGGGGTGGGCTGGCACCTGGCCATTGCTCAGCGAGACCTGACCCAAAGGGTCAGAACAGGTCAAAGCCACAGTCCCTCAGAAGCGAGGGGTCGGGAAACACAGATAAAACTCAGGAGGCAAATGGTTCCTGGCAGCCTAAGGGCTTGGTCACAGACAGCATAGAAGCAGAGAGTGGACAGAAACTAGAGACAAAGGAATAGCGCTTGATTGCCTGTCAGGGAGAGCACAGAGTTCTGATACTAGAGACTGAGTATCTGGGTGATGCCATTTTCACCCCTCCCACTCATGTGCATACGCACATACATGCACCACAACAATCCACCCCAGTAAGCTAAGCAGCGCCATCTAGTGGAGAATGGAGCTGTTACACTAAGCCCCGCCCAATTGGGCCAACTAGGCACTTGAGGAACAGCACAAGTCTCTCTGCCTGCTTAGTTTATGGACAATAAAGTGCTTCATCGTCTGACTTCTAGGGGAAACCGGTTGTAATTTCAAGAGTATTTCATTCAGTTTGCTGGTCCGTCTATTCAATTTTTTTTTCTTTTTCTTGTCTTATTCTTGAATACAGAATTAGAAAAAAATTATTTTTATTTTTCATTTTTATCAAAAAGGTTTTTCATTATTTTCTACATTTTTTATCTTTTTGTAAATTTTTAAAATTCTATTTTACTTCCATCATTTTATTTTATTCTATTTTATTGTATTCATGTTTTCAAATTTTCAAATGTTTTCCTTTTTTTTCCTTTTTTCCCCTTATCTTTCCCTTTTTTTCTCTAATCTATCAAGCTTCTTTCAACAACCAGACCGAAATACACCTAGGATAAAGCATCCTTTGATTTTTTTTATGTTATCTTTATTTATTTATTTAATTTTCTTATTTATTTTTATAAATTTTTTTATAAATTTATTTATAAATTTTATAAATTTATTTTTATAAATTTATTCATTTAATTTTTTAAAACTTTATTAATTCCTTTTCTTCCTTCAAAATTGCAGAATGAAGGAATTCACCCCAAAACAAAGAACAGGAAGAAATGGCAGCCAGGGACCTAATCAACAAGCAAGATACAAACAAGATGTCTGAGCCACAATTTAGAATCACTATGATAAGAATACTAGCTGAGGTTGAAAACAGATTGAATCCCTTTCTGTGGAGGTAAAAGCTAGTCAAGATGAAATATAAAAATGTCATAACTGAGCTGCAATCTCACATGGATACCAGGGTGTCAATGATGGATGAAGTAGAGCAATGAATCACAGATACAGAGGACAAACCTATGGAGAATAATGAAGCTGAAAAAAAGAGGAAGACTAAGGCAAAAGAACATGATCAAAGAATTAGAGAACTCAGTGGCACAAAAAACACTCAAATCAATGTAACAGAATAAAGAACCCACAAATGGACCCACAAACGTATGGCCAACTAATCTTTGACAAAGCAGGAAAGAATATCTAATGGAATAAAGGCCATCTTTTCAGCAAATGGTGCTGGGAAAACTGGACAGTGACATGCAGAAAAACGAACCTGGACCATTTTCTTACATCATACACAAGAATAAACTTAAAATGGATGAAAGACCTAAACTTAAAACAGGAAGCTATCAAAATCCTCGAAGAGAAAGTGGGCAAAAAACTCTTTGACCTTGGCCGCATCAACTTCTTACTCAACATGTCTCCAGAGGCAAGAGAAACAAGAGCAAAAATGAACTATTGGGACCTCATCAAAATACAAAGCTTGGGCACAGTGAAAGAAACAATCAGCAAAACTAAAAGGCAACCAACGGAATAGGAGAAGATATTTGCAAACAACATATCAATTAAAGGGTTAGTATCCAAAATCTATAAGGAATTTATCCAATTCAACACCCAAAAAACAAATAATCCAGTGAAGAAATGGGCAAAAGACATGAATAGACACTTCTCCAAAGACAACCAGATGACTAACAGACACATGAAAAAATGCTCAACATCACTCATCATCAGGGAAATACAAATCAAAACCACAAAGAGATACCACCTCACCCCTGTCAGAATGGCTAACATTAACAACTCAGGCAACAACAGATGTTGGCAAGGATGTGGAGAAAGATGATCTCTTTTGCAATGCTGGTGGGAATGCAAACTGGTGCAGCAGCTCTGGAAAACAGATTGGAGGTTCCTCAAAAAATTAAAAGTAGAACTACCCTAAGACCCAGCAATTGCACTATGAGGTATTTATCCAAGGGATACAGGTATACTGTTTGGAAAGGGCACTTGCACCTCCATGTTTATAGTAGTGCTATCAACAATAGCCAAAGTATGGAAAGAACCCAAATGTCATTGACAGATGAATGGATAAAGAAGATGTTGTGTGTATAGACACACACATAATGGAGTATTACTCGGCAATCAAAAAGAATGAAATCTTGCCATTTGCAACTACGTGGATGGAATTAGAGGGTATTATGCTAACTGAAATTAGAGAAAGACAAAATCATAGGACTTCACTCATGTGAGGACTTTAAGATACAAAACAGATGAACATAAGGGAAGAGAATCAAAAATAATATAAAAACAGGGAGGGGGACAAAACATAAGAGACTCTTAAATATGGAGAACAAACAGAGGGTTGCTGGAGGGGTTGTGGGTGGAGGGGAAGGCCTAAATGGGTAAGGGGCATTAAGGAATCTACTCCTGAAATCATTGTTGACTATATGTTAACTTGGATGTAAATTAAAAAATTAATTTAAAATGGATGAAAGCAGGAATCAAAAAAGAACAACTTCAACAAAATAACTAAACATATTAAGGTACATTATCATTGATACGAGGGGCAAAGAGAGGATACTAACAAATGGGGCCAATGGCAGAGGAAAAGGTCACGTATAGAAAACAAAGAATCAGGAGCTCTTGGGTGACTCAGTCAGTTAAGCATCGACTCTTGATTTTGACTCAGGTCATGATTTCATGGTTCGTGAGATCAAGCCCCTCAGCACAGAACCTACTTGGCATTCTCTTTCCCCCTCTCTCCCTGCCCGTCCCCAGCTCATCCTCTCCCCCCTCAAAAAATAAATACACATGAAAAAAAAAATGAAAAAAATATGAAGAATCAGAAATGGCATATAACTCTACACATAGTGAAAGCCAGGAATAAGTGGGCAATGCCATAAGAATTCTGAAGGAAACTTCCCATCATGAACTGTTATCTCCTGCCAAAGTATCAATCTACAAAGGATAGAATAAAGTCATATTCAGATGTGCAAGGTAGCAATGGAATTAGCTCAGAAATGCAAAAGGAAGGCACCACAAACTGAGGCGACCAGCTGACGATGAGGCTCCTTACTTGGGTGTAAGAATTGTGAGGTGTGTAGTTGCCCTGGGCTGCCTTAAGCTCTAGAGAGCTCTCCTCCTTTGTTCACACTTCTTCCTTATCCAAGCCCCCAGTCCGATCACATCATTCCCTGGCAAGCACAGGAATGAACATCCCCTGACTCTTGAAATTATTATTTCCCCTTGACTTTCAGTCCTCTGTATCCCCACCCTGACAGATATAAATCCCTTTACATGCTGGCCCTTCCCCTTTAGACATCAGTTCTTGGAGCGTATTCACTTCAGGGGAACCAGGCAGTAGCTCACAGTGAAGTCCCGAGTAAATATTTGATGGATGGGTAAATGGATGTATGGCCTTCAGAGAAACATACCATTAGCCAATTAATAGCCACAAGGGAGGAAGACTCTTCATATTGAACGTGGGTGCTAAAAAAAGAAAAAAAGAGTTTCATCCTGAATCTCCCCTAAGGAACAAAATGCCTGTATTTTCCCATTCATTCATTCAACAAGTATTTACTGATTGCAGTGTCTTCTGCTTTACTACAGTTAATACAGCATATTGGATAATGTCTTCTGCCATGTCATGCCTTTAATTTCAGTTGAACAGAAAAGGAAGTATGTCTATTAAATCAGTAACAGAGGACCTACATAACAACACAAGAGAGATTACAATGCAGGACAAAACCAGGTGTCGAAGTAGAATTCTAAACGATGCGTTCAGACTGGGGAGACCACTGAGGGCTGTATTAATCAAAGGCGGCTTCACAGAGGAGGTGTGACATAAGCTGATCTTTGAGAGAGAAGATTCAGGATTAGTAAAGAGAAGTGGGGCATCCAACTGGGGAATAAAGAGGACAAAACTGAGAATAACACAAGCTGAGTGGAGTAAAGAGATTGTGTCAAGCATCGTGGATGGAGAAATTGGACTAGGGTAGACACAGTGACTGAATGTTTGTCTCCCCTAACAATGCATATGTTGAAAACCTAATGGCCAAGATAATGGTATTAGGAGGTGGGGCCTTTGGAGTACTAGTGTATATTAATTAATTAATTAATTTATTTATTTATTTAGAGAGACAGAGTGGAAGAGGGGCAGCCAGAGAGGGAAAGACAGAGAATCCCAAGCAGGCTCCATGCTGTTAGCACAGAGCCCAATGAAGGGCTGGAATCCACAAACCGTGAGATCATGACCTAATCTGAAATCAAGAGTCAGACACTTAACTAACTGAGCCACCCAGGTATCCTGGACTAGTGCACTTTGAAGAGAGACCACAGAGAAAGCCTTTGTCCCTTCTGCCATGTGAGAACACAGGCAAAAGAGCAATCTATGAACCAGGAAGCCCTGACCAAATAAATACCAAATCTGCCGGTGCCATGATTCTGGACTTCCCAGCCCGCAGAACTATGAGAAATAAACTTCTGTTGTTTGTAAGCCACCCGGGTCTATGGTATTTGTTATACCACGCAGTAAATGGTATTTGTATATGGAATGGTTACAGCAGCCCAAACTGAAAAAGACACACGTATTGGAGACCCTGGAATGCCCCACCGAAAGGGTTGGGGTCTGCAATGGGAGCCATATGTGAAGGCTTCTCCAAATTTCAATTCCTCTATAATTAACCACACAGAACAAGCAACTTCCTCCTCCATATTCTCACAACCTCCTGTACGCATTTCCAATAGCAAACCCATGGCAGTGAATGGTGATGATCTGGTTTTGTAGATGCCTTCTCCTAGAGACTGGGAGATCTTGAAAGGCAAGGCTGTCATTTTTGCCATGACAGCTTGGCACCATGCCACGAGCTTAGTGGAGGCCTGGGGTATACTTGTTGAAGGGAGTAAGAGGCTGATGATAGGGGCAGATGCCGCTCAGTGCAGGGAGAGGTATCTGATGCCCTTCCTGTGCTATCTCCTGCCGCCACCACCCCTGGTTACCGAGACTCCTCCCCCAGCCTAGTGCTATGAAAACTCTAGCCCTGGACAAAAAACACAAACAATTAATGCTTCCACCCCACTCAGATGTCAGCCCCAAATCAAAACCCAAAGTAACCCCACGAGTCTCTGTGCCCATGCTATCCTTTATAGACCACACTACTTCTGATTCTGAGAAGAGCTGCCCTGTCCTGTCACATGCCTTGGTGCGATCAGTTCTTCCAATCTTGCACAACAGCTTAAGAAGGCTCGTGTACCTTTAACCCACCCACTTCTTGGCCGAGAAGAGCGGGCTCTCCCTTCTGCCTAAATATATACGACTTCTCAATTGTTCAGGCTTCAGCCTTAACTCCTGGCTTGGAGAATTCTGCTAATTTAGCATTAGTCAATTCCTGATCCCTCACACAAAGGCCATTTAGCATAAGGAGCCAAGTATCTGCCTTATATATCTGAAGCCATTTGCTCTGACCCCCTCAGAGTACTGCCTACTTCTGGGAAGTGACAGGAGCTACATAAAAATGCACGCTGTGCTGGGGGAGTTGACCAGATGAATTTTCTGCATCTCTAATTTCTGTAATTACCACTTGGGGAATATGATCTACATTCATTTTTATTCCTAGAAGCTATGCCACAAAAGTCTTTTTAAAAAAAAAAAAAAAACAACCCTCAACGATTACTGCATTACCTTGTTTTCCCTTACATAATAAACACACAGCTTCAAGCAGTTACAACTTGGTGAGTTTCATCCTGAAATGGTGCCACAGCCAAATGTAATTAAAATGAAAGAACTGAGTTTTATTTCTCCCTCACCCTCTGCTCAGAATCACTCTGTATTTCTTCCCCTATGAATCAGGAAACAGCTGGTAAACTAGTTCATCCTTTTTATTTCTTTTAGCTGATGTTCAAGCTGGGAAGGCCTTCTAAGCATAATCTCTTCCTAAATAAATAGTTCTCTGGGTTCACACTTGGAATAATTTACTGAGCAGTTACTTTAGGGGGGAAAAAAAGTTTTTCTTAGAAAGAGAAAATGACATGTGGTTTTTGCCCTTAGCAGCCCATGAGGGAAGGCAGACATAAAAGGGAAATTAAAATGTAATGTTTTAAGTGCGATGCAGAAGTATCCACATGGTGCTGGGGAAACCCAGTTGCCAAAGCCTTGCTACATCTAGGGGATGTTAGAGAAGCTTTTCCAGAGGAAGTAACACTTCATCTGGGTCTTGGCACAAGGGATTCCTGGGCAAGAATGGGCTTTTCATGCCAGGCAAATAGTTCAGGCATTTTTACAAAGGTATCAAATCACTAGGGGTATATGTGAAAAAATTTAGTGATAATCAGCTAATGGAAAAATGATGTTACCCATTTCAACAGGTAATGGGGGATGAAATTTCCTTCCCTTGGCTCTTCAGTCCCTTAGCTGGCTTCCCTTAGAATAAAGGGCTTAATGCTTTAATTCTATGTTTTGAAATTCACATTTGTCAAGGTTGTGGTTTGTAAGGTGTTCCTAACCATTTACTCTGGCAAACATCAGTTTATGCTAGTTTTCCTGGTATAATCTTTCATTCTCAAACATCTCTATGTCTGGAAATAAACAATATGGCTCTTCCACCCATGTGAGAAAAAAGAAATCCATAAGATATGTGTGTGACCAAGAGACTAGGACATTCTCTTGATAGATCCAATCATCTTATTTCATAGAACAAGAATGGCCTCATATCTTCTGAAAATCAAATACCCTTTCTGAGATAGATTACTTGTAGGGAATGGAATGGATTCAATGAATGCCCAAGTGTTTCCCACGCACATAATTCTCCAGTCAGAGATGTTTCCTCATTCTTTTGAGCTAAAAGACAAAAACCTTACCTCTTCTCTTACCTAGAATCATTTCTCAAAGGCCAGTAGAACATCTAGTGTTTTTAGGAAATACTGTAGCAGGTGACTCATCTTTTGTATTGCTTTTTCCAATGGGCTTTGTACCAAACAAAATGATTTTCATTTGTGACTAAGTCAACTATAATTATCCCTCTCTTCAGCTGGAAAGGTGGATGGAATATTTTGGGGATTCACAACCAAATCTCACAGAAGATCAGAGACCCCATCACTGCAGTGTCACTACTGGGTTTAGAGAGCTCTGGTTCTCAACTTTGACTCAACAATCTACACTTATTGTTCCAGGACTTGTGCTAGGATACGGAAAAGACAATGAAAAATAAGCTATCCCACTTACTCGAATCCATCAAGAAAGGTTGGGTTATGCTGCAGTAACACACAACCCTAAATCCTCAGACAACAAAGGCTTATTTCTCACCCAGACTCCATGTCAATTATAATTCAGATATAAACTCTGCTAAGTTCTCATACTGGAACCTATGCCAAAGCAGCATCACTATCTGGCACATTGTCTGTTTCTATGAAAGAGGAAAAAGAATGTGGTGAAGCACACATTAACTCTTATCGCTTCCAAGAAAGAGTATCATCTACCAGTCATATGGCCACATTTAAGCTAAAGAGAGAGGAGTATAACAATCCTACCATAGGCTTCAAAGACAAAAGAGAGGAAATTACTGTGAACAGATTTAGTGACTATGATAGCCAGCACAGAGGTTACTCTTTGGAAAGGGAGATAGACAAGGTAGTCAGTCACACTATCCTAAGTTTGCTAAGAGGCTTGTGGTTGAAACTCCTAAGATAAAATTTTCTGGTCTTAATGAATCAGTAACAGGTAAAGACCACAGAATTTAACATGAATATACATACATCAGAGTCAATGTGAACACCACAAATAGAATTTCCAACATACAAGGGACTTTGGACCCACGCAGATCCCTTGTTTTGTTGGCATGGGATTTACAGTTCCAGCATCATCATGAATTGAATGTGGATTTCTCCATTCCCCTTCCTGACACAAATATGTCTAAGAGCAAGATTAAAAAAAAAAAAACAGTGAAAATAACTGAGCTTGATAAAAAGAATAATACTTAGAGTATATGTCTAGAATGATGAGTTTAGAAGTTAATGGTGGGACACCCAAGGTGGTATTAAACTATGATATGGGTCCTATTGGAAAGACATAGGCTTGCCTAGAATTGTAACATACATGCAAGGATAGGAGACATAGTCTATAGCTCAAGTGGAGTAGGAAGACTGCACCAAAACTTCATAAAGCAAGGATACCAAATGGTTATCCCCTTCGTAGAAGAAAGATTAGAAAAACTCTATACTCTGGCCTAGGAAAGTGGCAGGAAATCTCTTCTCTTGGCCTTGAGATTGGACTAAAAATTTCCTATTACACATTAAAAAAAAGCTCAAATATACATACACCATATAAAATACAGGTATGATATCCTCATTTAGATTACCCATGTGGTATGAAAATCCTAAGCAGATGAGTTAATGTGTGAATTGGTTCTGGTAAAATAAAACCCAACCTGGGGTCCTGGTTGAAGAAAATTCCTATTGCATCCGAAAGAAAATATTTTTTGTTTAGTGCATATGGATTTTCTAAGGAGAAAAGTAGGAAAGGGGAAAAAAACCTGATGCGCTCAATATAAAACTTGTAAATCTATAAACCATAAAACATATAAACGTACCTACCACAAGGAAGAATTGATAAAATGAAGTGGAATTTGTACTCCCCCTAAAAAGTGAGGTAGTAAGGTTCAAGAAATTATAAAATAAAGGTGTTCCTAATCATTACAACAAAGTTAAAGGAAAACACAGTGAAAGAAGAGAATACTATAAAAAGAGACTAAGCAGAACCAAATAGAACTTGTTAATAGTTTAATAGTTTAAATAATAGTAATAGTTTAAAAACACAACGAAATGGCCAAATAGAAATCAAAGAGAAAACAAAATCCAAATACATCAGTAATCGTACTAAATGTGAACAAAACATTTCAATTATAAAAGACCAAGATTATCAGATTAGATATTTAATGTATCAGCCTCATTATCTGCTATATTTGGATCACAAAGACTTAAGGTTTGGAGTGCCTGGGTGGCTCAGCTGGTTAAACATGTGACTTCAGCTCAGGTCATGACCTCCAGGTCCATGAGTTCAAGCCCAACATTGGGCTCTGTGCGGACAGCTCAGAGCCTGGAGCCTACTTTAGATTCTGTGTCTCCCTCTCCCTCTGCCCCTACCCCACTCACACTGTCTCTCTCTCTCAAATATAAATAAACATTTTTTTAATTAAAAAATATAAAGATACAGGGTATGAAAATAACATAGAAAAATATAAAACACCAATGAGAAGAAGTCCAATAGCATTATTACTGACAAAGTATACTCTAAAAAAGGAAACATTAAAGAGAAAAATGGGTATTTTGTAATTTATAAGGAGGTCAATAAATCCTTTATAAATGTTTGTGCACCTACTAACATAGCTTCAAAATATATAAAGCAAAAAAGTAACAGAATTCACTTCACACCCATTAGCATTGCTACTATTTAAAAAAAAGAAAAAGTAACGGGTGTTTTCAAGAATGTGGAGAAATTACAACACTCAGGTACCACTGGTAGGAATGTAAAATAGGGCAGCTACTATAAAAAACAGCATAGCAAAAATGTAAATTTTCCTAGATTATATGGCATTAGCATATAATCTAGGAATTCTATTTCTAGCTGTCGAGCCAAAAGAATTGAAGGCAATGTCTCAAAGAGATATTTGTACACCCATGTTCACTGTAGCATTATTAACAAAAGCTAGAAGTAACTCAAGTGCCCATTGATAGGTGAATAGATAAAATGTGGTGTGTACATACAACGGGAAAAGGAAGCAAATTCTGACATATGTTACGACCCTGATGAATCTTCAAGACATGCTAAGTGAAATAAGTCAGTCACAGAAAGACTGATACTGTACAATTCCATTTATGTAAAGTACTTCAAGGAATCAAATCCATAGAGACAGAAAGTAGAATAATGGTTGCCAAGGGCTAGGGGAAGGGGGAAATTGAGAGTTATTGTTTAATGGATATAGAGTTTCAGTCTTCCTCCAGAGATTGGTTGCACAGCAATGTGAATATACTTAACACTACTGAAATGTATGTTTAAAAATGGTTAAGATGGAGAATTTTGTTATGTAGATTTTACAATAAAATTTAAAAAAATTTACAAACACAATACAGTAGATAATTCCACCATGAAATCTCTCTTGCATTATCTATTACTGTATCACAAATGGCCCCAAGATGTAGCAGGTATTAAGTAAGTACTTTAAGCAAGTAGCAGCTTAAAAGAGTAATTAATTATCATTTCAGTTTCAGATCATGAATCATGGTATGGCTTAGAGTTCTCTGACTTAACATCTCTCATAGGGCAATATTACTTGAAGGTCCAGCTGAGGGAAAATCTACTTCCAATGTGATTATTGGCAGGATTCAGTTCCTCACCAGCTGTTAGGCTTAGGGTTTCTGTTCCTCTCTGGTTGTAGGCCAGAAGAAGCCTCAAGTGGCTTGTTCCTTGCCACAAGGGCTCCTGTATAGAGCAGTCTTATGTTTGACCATGAAGCAAGTAGTAACATATTTTAACAACTGAAAAATAGAGTAAATTTTCTTACCACAGTGGAAGTTAGAAATCGATAACAAAAGGTAAGTCGAATATTCCCAAATGTTTTCAAATTGAGCAATATACTTCTAAATACCACATAGGACAAAAGGGAGAAAAATCAATGAATTTTAGAAAAATATATTAATTATGATGAAAATAAAACATATTAAAACTTGTGGTGTATAGGTAAAATAGCGCTGTGATAGAATTTTAAAGACAAAGAAAAAAAATCTTAAAATTAACTAGGCAGAGGATGTAGTAATGAACCTTAAACCATTAGTAATATTAAACATTACCAAAAATTGAGTGAAAGTAATAAATACCAATACGTAGCAAATAATATCTGCAATTTTGTGGGAAATAATTGCCATCCCAGATTTCTAAAGAAAATAGAAAATTGCCTTCAAAGATTAACAGCTAAATTACCATTCCAAGGTAAAATTGGAACTTCTCTTTCTGGTAAATAGATTTGGCTTGGTATTGGGGCTAACTCTTCTAATGTTGACAATTAAAATAAATGATCGTGTATAGAAAATATGCCTTTTGAAAATATCTAAGAGGCAAAAAGGAAAAAAGATTTTATCAGTACTAAATCTTAGTAAAGGTCGAGACCCATAGATGCAAGAGGAACTTGAAAGTTTCTTCTGCCTTGAGGGCATTTATCAGATCTAATGAACTTCGGTTTAAGTATTCATGGGATCATCAATAAGGGGTAGAAGATAAATCTCAGACTTTTCCAAAGTAGTAAGTCTAAGAGGTAAACTTCCCATAAGGCTGGAATACCCCCCAAATGGCTATACTTTAAATATAAGAGCAGCCAGGAAATAAACTACCTCATGTCAATATGCAGCCCCAATTCAAATCACCAAGAAAATCCAAAATAATCACCAACCATCAACCTTTTAAAAATATCATTATTAAAGGAACCTCAACTGGTAGTACTCGTGGGTTTATCGCAAAGGAAAAGCAAATTTGGTCCAGAGGAATGCATCTTTACCACAATTCTCAAAGAATTTCCAGAAATAATTTCTCCAAGGAAACTCTACAACAAATGTAGAAAAGTTTAAAGAACACAAGGAAATAATGCTTCATGAACAAAAATATTAACAGAAAAAGAACTCAAGTATTTCAGATATTGGTATTATCACTAACAGAATTTTAATAATTATGTCTACTATTTTTTACCTCATAAAAGACAAAGTTTAAAACATCTACAGGAAATAAGAATATAACCAAGTAGCTATTTTTCAACCCCCAGAGATTCTAGAAATAAAAAATAGAATAATTTAAATGTAAGATGTCAGATTTGATAGCAAATTAATTTAGCTGCAGAGTTGACGAATTTGAATTCTCAAAAAATTTATCTATGATGCAACACTGAGTATAAAACGGAAAAGTAAAAGTGAACTTAAAGGACTTGAAGAGAAGAATAACAAGTTCTAAAATACATATTTATGTTAGATTTCATGGAAATAAGGAAAAAGAGCATTTGGTAGTGGCAATATCTAAAGGTTTAACAGCAGAATACTTATCACAATTGATAGGTTTTGTTTTGTTTTCTTATGAATTCCAATGAATCCCAAACAGGGTACACAAAAAGAAAGAGAATAGAGAACAGAAAAATTGTAAGACACTAAAGACAGAAAGAAAATCTAACAACAGCCACAAAAAAAATTATATAGTATCCTCTAGGAGTAAAAGACTGACAGTTGATATCTCAACAGTAAAAATGAATGCTAGAATATACTGGAGTGGTATCTTTTTTTAATTTAAGAAAAAAAAATTTAATGCTTATTTTCGAGAGAGAGAGAGACAGACAGACAGACAAAGTGCACAGGAGGGGCAGAGAGAGAGAGGGAGACACAGAATCTGTAGCAGGTTCCAGGCTCCAAACTGCCAGCACAGAGCTTGACGCAGGGCTTGAACTCTCAAATTGTGAGATAATGACCTGAACCAAAGTCAGATGCTCAACTGACTGAGCCATCCAGGTGCCCCTACTGGAGTGATATCGTTAAGGTGCTGAGAAATAATGAAGTCCAACCTAGAATTCTATAGCAATCCAAATATCTTCCACCAGTAAGATAAAATACAGTATCTTCAAGAAACAAGGACTGGGAAAATATGCCATTACCGATCTTCACTATAGGATATTTTGAAGGCTGGTCATTGGAAAAGAAAGTGATCTAAAATGGAAAGTTTGAGGTGCAAGAAGGGAAGAATAAAGAAATAGAAATATGTGGGATATCTAAACAAATATTGACTATAAATGGCATTTCAGTTAGGGGATGGTGTTAGCTAATAGATTTAAAAAGGTCTAAGAACTTGTAAGGGAGATGGTAATGGTATTGATTAAATATAGATTAGATAAGCTAAATCTGTATGTTGTTATTTGTGGGTTAATCATTAAATGAATAGAAATACAATGTGCAACTTTCAAACAAGTACAGAGACAAAAGAGAATAAGAAAAAAATACTTAAAGCCAAAGGAAAACAAAATGGAGAACACAAAATATGATAGTACGTAATAAATCCAAACAAAGGAATATTTGTATTAATTGTACATGAACCAAGTACTCTACTTAAAAGATAGAGATTATCCTACTGGCTTTATAAAGAGAAATCCAAACACATATTTTTTATAAGATACCTAAAATAAAAGGATATATAAAGGTTAAAGAGTTAAAGAATAAAGATACATCATGCTAACAGAAGTTAGAATAAAAATGTGTATGTATGTTAATATCAGGCAAATGAACCTAAAGGCAAAAATAATTACTTAAGTTAGCTGTCACTGCATAATACAAGTTCAATTTACCAAGAAGATATAACATTTCAGTACATGTACATAGTAACACAGCCTTAAAACATATGAAGTAAAGAACAAAAGAATTCCAAAAAGAAATAAGCAAATCCACAATTGCACTAGGAGATGTTAACACACCTCTATCAAGAACTAATGGAACACAGATCAACAAAAAACTAAAGCTGTAAGTATTCAGAATATTTTAACAACATGATTAACAAATTTGACTTAATGGATACTTATAGAATGTTGTGCTAGATCTTGCAGAATACTTATTTCAAGCAAGATTGGAACGTTCACAAAAATTAGCCATATCCTGGACATCTCTTCACAAATTTCAAGGGATCAAAACAGTATTCTCTAACCATAGTGCAATAAAGCTAGTAGTCAGTAACAAAAAGATACCTGGAAATTTTTCTACATGTTTGGAAATTTAAAAATACCTCTCTCAATAGCCCAGGGGTCAAAGCAGAAATCTTAATGGATATGAAAAACATTTTCAGCTTAACCTTAACAAAATGGGATGCAATTTCAGTGGCACTTAGAAATTTATAGCTTTGAATGCCTGTAGTAGAAAAGAAGTTAGGTTAAAAATTAATGGGCAAAGCATCCTTCTCAAGATATTTAAAAAAAAAAAAAAACTATAAAACAAACCTAAAGAAAGTGGAAGGAAATCATAAGGAAAGAATTTAATAAAACGGAAGAGACATAAAATAGAGAGGATTAATAAATCCAAATATTGGTTTATTGAAAAGCTAATAGACAAGCCTCTAGCAAGACCAGTCTAGGAAAAGAGAAATAAGGCATAACCAATATCAACATGAAAGAGGCTACCAGTGTAGATGCTGCAGATATTAAAAAGATAAGTTATTCTAAATTTTGTGTGAATAATTTAGAAAGTTTTGATGAAATCCAAAGAAATACATAATTTGCTAAAAATATCTTTGACCTGAGAGGCAAACTCAGACCAAGACACTATTTCTCAAGCTCAATTCTAAATTCCCTGAAGAGAGAATTCAATCGGCCCTCTCTTTAGTCCAGCAACCACACCAGACACAATTAAAACCAGAGTGTTGGATTAAGTTGCAAAACACATCTGCCAGGGGTCAACACTGAGGGGAGAGTAAAAGCAGAGTTCTCAGAGAAATGGGGCCATTGTGGAGCGCAGATGCTTCAAAGGAAATGTACAAGTGTTCAGGACTTACATATATCTATCTATGTAAATACATAACCCGTTTTTACTCATTTGTTTCCCATCTATAGACTTCTTCAATGACAGTTCTTAGCAAAGTATCTAGAAGAGGGTGGGGATCAGTCTACTTTCACTGAAAAAATGCTTCAGTGAATGCACTTAATATTTGAGATTGGATACTTTTACCTCTAAAATGGGAATAATAATACTTTATACCTGAAGGAAAGAGCTTGGACCAATAATACTGAGATTCTTTTTTTAGATCTATGATCACATCTGAAACTTCCATGTATTTCTATGTGATGTATATGTATCTCAGCCAGATTTATTTTTATTAAAGGCCTATTATTAAAACTTATTTTTAATTTTATTTTTTCAGGTACATATAGGTACAGCTGACCAAAAATTATATATACTTAGGTGTACAAAGTGATGATTTCATATAGTTATACATTGTAAAATGATTACCATGATCAAGTTAGTTAATATGGCCATGACTTCTCCATAGCTTTTGGTTTTCTTCTTATTTTGAGGGTGAGAACACTTAAGATCTACGCTCTTGGCAACTTTCAAGTATATGATATATTATGTTGCAGTACATTACAGAACTTAGTCATCTTTTAACTGAAAGTTTGGATCCTTTGACCACCATGTAAACATGTATGTTACTGGAGACACATCTTGAAGTTTGAACTGAATTGAGTTGCATGACAGTGGCATTTTCTAAACTGTTGAGGGTGCACCCAAAGCTGGTCTCCATCTCTGATCTCTCATTCCTTGGGCACAGTCTTTAAGACTCACCCTACCTGGGAAGGGCTGACTTTTCTAGAAGAATAATATTTTTTTCTTTGTGCAACTTCTGTTCCTTTGTCCCCTTTTACCAGTTTGTGGAAAAATCTGATTCTCCAATTGCAGTAAAGTTCACAGATATTGGATAAATCCTCTCAATCATTATCCTTTTGTCACGCCAATCTGATGATGTTATTTTCCTTTCGAAAATACTTTGTGGTTTTACTCCTTAAATGTTACTCCACAGACTTGGGTGGTTTGAGCAATATCACATTTTTAAAATCCAATTAAATCCAATTCTAAGCCCCTATTGTTACAGCTGGCAGGAAATTCAATCAGCATACTTAATGGAGGTTCTCCTCTTTCCCTAGAGGAGCGCCAGAAGCCAACAACTGAGAAGTCCAACCTCTACTCTCTTCCCAGCAGAGGGACTCTCTTTCCCTCCCCATCCAGGAAAATGAGCATAATCTCATCCAAGACAGGAGTCTTTGGGAAAAAAAAGAATGTTGGTCTTCCAATAGCTTCTCCTTGGGCCCTGCCAATGCCCCAGGATAAGGAAAGAGAAAAGCTCAGGCTACCTTCTGGAAAGAAGAGTGGGGTGGAGTAGGGTTGTTACAAAAGGCAAATGCAAGTTAATAATCAGAGTAAGTTATCTTGCCACACCCTCAAATACTCTTTTTTTTTTCTTTTACAGAATAGAGTTCAAAATTTGTAGCTAGACTTCTAAGGCCTTCATAACCTGGATTCTGTCTTCTTTGCTAGTCTTTCTCTCCCTAACCCTGCAGAACTACTAATAATCCCATATTCTTCTAAGCCTGTTTCATGTTTAAGCAACTATGTTTAAGTTTCTCTCAGTGTGGCCCCTATCTCCCTAGGAAATCCTATTCATTCATCTACAAAGATTCAACACAAGGATTATCCCTTTGGGGAGACTTGTCCAAACTTCCCCAGGCAGGAATGATCACTCTCTACCATAGACCCCACTGTTCCCTCTAACGTTTCAATAAACTTTTTAACATAGATATCTGTCTTCCTCAACTAGCCTCTAAGACCTTGAGGAGAGCAATCACGTCTATTTACTTCTCCATCCCAGTATCACCATCTTCAACGTAGGATCATTTTATATGTAGGAGGCACATTCCCTCCAACTATGTTTATGCCAGGATCTATTTTTTTCTTTCACCACATTTGGCCTTGAAATACTTGCCATTTGTGATTTGAGTTTTGGCTTAAGTTCCCTGCAACTACCGTTGGAGGTCTCCTCAAGAGTCTAGACCAGAGGTTTCCAACTAGTCAACCAATCATTGAAATAGAAGCAGCCTACAATATATATTTATATATTTAAGTCTGGGTTTGAATGTTCTTCACATAGTCACATCTGCTCATCTCTTGAAGTCATATAAGTCTATGTCCCCTGATCAAAGCCAGCTTTCTATACAAACCAGTTGGTCACTAAATTCTTCCCACACTCAAGCCAAGACTAGGGGCCAGCTGACCATTTTACTGTGGGTGCATGCCTGTGGATACACATGTGTTTAGATGGAAAATAGTGCAGGGAGTAGAGGCAGAGAGAACAGGACAAGATACAAGAGAAGAAACAAAAGAAAATGGAACCGGTCAGTTCTGCCTCTACCTTGTGGCTAGCCCGTCTTTGTTCTAGTGCATGTTTGCTTCCTGTTGACTGCCCAGGTGGATACTTGCCAATATCACAGGGTCACCCTAGCTTCCAATCCACTTTGGGTGGCTTTTAGCCACCTATATACAGTAAGTGCTTTAATGAATTCAATTCTGTTCAGTTTAACAATTATTTTGAACTTATGCTGTGTTGGGCTACATCCCTAGAGCTACAGGGATTATATAGACAGCATCTGTACTCTTAGGGAACACATGGCTTAGTGAAGACAGACATGAGGACAGATCACTACGAAATAAGATGGACTATGCAGAGGGTCATGTGGGGATCTACAGGAGAGGCATTTGGCCCAATATGGAAATTCAGGATAGACTTTCCAGAAGAGGTACTATATATGGCAGGGGAAAAAAAGGCAGCCAGGGCCATGGTGGAGACGGGGGTTGCCTATGAGGATAGGGTAAAGAGTAGATTATAAAAGATATAACATGTCAAGAATATAAACTTTAATCCAAAGTCAGTGGGGATCCCTGGAAGATTTAAGTAGGGAAATAAAGTAATTAAACCTGAATTTTAAAAAGCTGGCCTGGTTCTCTAGATAGATACCTTGAACTATACGTCTTAAAATGTCTTATTTTAATAAGCGCAAGATTAAATGTTTGTATGCTCTTGTCTGTCAGTGTTTGTGTAAATATACACGCATGTATGCTTCCAAAAAATTTGAAATGTTCTTTGTCTTCCCTTATTTCATTTTTATTCTTGCTCCAGACACTGAGATAAAGTCACTTGGCCAAAGACAATCAAAAGCTTCCAAAAGAAAAATGAAACCTAAGATATTCAACTTTCAAGCTGGCAAGTCAATAGGTCATTTGGAAACTTACCAGATCCTACAGGAAACGTGTTCTAACTCTTTCCATACTCAGTTCTCATGCCAATTCTGCTCCAGATTTTTAAAAAGATTTAGGGTCTATCATTGTGTGTTTTTGTCACCATAGTAAAAGTACCTTTATACATTTTTTTTAATGGATGCCAGTTCTTGCAAATTGCTTCTGCATCTGTTTTCCATTAAGGTTTACATGAGTGATTAACAAACAGGATCTCAATGAGGAGAAATTATGGGGCTTATTTACAAGGATGTCACATTGAAGCTTACCTCCAAGCTGTGGTTTTTACCTCCACTGCTGATATTTCTGAGTTTGAGGACATTCTGGCTTTCCCCAAATCCCAAATTCAAGCAGCTGAATACTGCTTCTAAGAGAATTTCCCAGTGGGTTACTTTCTGTAAACCATGAAGATAAATCAGTAGGAGTACGTGTGTTTCCAGGGCAGGATCTTTCTCTGCAACAGGATACCAGGGAAAGGAACCTCATTTTATCTTTTCTTCCCAAATCCCAAGCGGGCCAAGGCATAGGATTTGTTACTGCCAGAGGCCCTTTACAGGCATTTTTAATACTCTTTGGGTTGGGTACCTTTCCCTTTTTAAGAATTTTGAGAATATAATTGCCATACTAGGGAAGTTAGCCCTCTAAGCTTTCCTACCTTTCACTCTGGCCCTACTAGGCACCATGATTTGCTCCCTGGTTACTCCCAAACTTCTCCCAGATCTCTCCTAAGCACCCCTTGACAATTCAAAGCAGGTGTTGCCTTTTTCTCTCCTGGTTCAAATTTTGAAGTTGGTTGGAAAATTTATTCCCGCTAACCTATTAATGGCTAGAGGTGTTTTTCTATGACTCATCCTAGAGATATTCATATTTTCTTTACTAGGACTGGATGGCCCTCATCTAAAGAAATACATCTGCAAGGATTGTGGCAAAACTCATTTATTTTCCAAAGCAATTTACTTTCATCCCTTCCTTTGGCAAATAGCTACAGTATTAAGTTACTACTGTGACAAAGGAGCTCCCAGATGGAACAGACATAGATCTTGTTTTTAAGCAGCTTACAGTTGGGTAAGTAGCATAGCCTTTCAGACCCGAGGCACCAAGCTGGTGGGGGTCTTAGTTAATGCTACAGCTGGGCATCTGAACGAAAGCCTGCATTTCATAGGTGCCCAGTAAGACATGTTGGAGGATGAAACAGAGAAGGGAGACATGAAGAGACCAGAGACCAGTCAGGCTTCTGATTCTTCTGCAGTCTTGCAGGGAGAGGTGGAGGGAATAGAAGTTAAATAGGACCCTGGTAAAGGCAAAAACACCTTGCTTAGCTAGTGCTACTGAAAAGTAGGCAGGAGAGAGACTGCATGTTAGACAAAAATGAAACATCAGGGGCGCTTAGGTGGCTCAGTCGTTTTGAGCAACTGACTCTTGATTTCAGCTCTGGTCATGTTCCCAGGGTTGTGGGATCAAGCCCCATATCAGGCTCCACACTCAGCTTGAGATTCTTCTCTCCCTCCGCCCTCTGTCTCTAAAATAAATTAATTAAAATGAAAAAAACAAACACACAAACACACACAAAAACCCTTCAAAGTCTGTAGCTTGGAGATGGGAAGGAAAGTCCACTGAAGTCTTTGAAACAGTAAATGGAAACTCCAGAGTTTTTGGCTAAGAGCCAAGAGGAGGAGTCTAAAAACAGCTACTGATCAAGTTCATCAGGATGGGAATAAACTGAGCAAAGAAATGTTAATGTTTAGCTAGATATTTTTTTAATTCAGCTGATCTTTGAATTTCTATTAAAATGGTAGCATTCATAGGGGCGCCTGGGTGGCTTATTCAGTTAAGCCTCCAACTTCGGCTCAGGTCATGATCTCACAGTTGGTGAGTTCAAGCCCCTCTTCAGACTCTGTGCTGACAGCTCAGAGCCTGGAGCCTGTTTCAGATACTGTGTCTCCTTGTCTCTCTACCCCTCCCCCTGCTCATGCTCTCTCAAAAATAAACGTTAAAAAAAAAAAGGTAGCATTCACAATATATGATGAAAAACTATGTAGCACTTGAAACCATGTATACATTATGACTACAAACATATATGTGCATTGAATCATGTAGAATACGCCAAAATATTAACGATGATTATCCCTAGGAAGTAGGATTATGGGTGATTCTTTAATAATAATAATGAGTGTTTAAATAAGGAGTTTTAAAGTTCATCTTTTTTCAAAACATATTTATTCATCTTTGAGAGACAGAGCATGAGTAGGGGAGGAGTAGAGAAGGAGAGGGAGACATAGAATCTGAGGCAGGTTCCAGGCTGTCAGCATAGAGCCCAAAACAAGACTGAACCCATGCACCCTGAGATCAATATCTGAGCTGAAGTCAGACGCTTAACTGATTGAGCCACCCAGGCACCCCTAAAATTCATCCTAAGTAGTGAATTATAATGTTTAATGTTTAAATGATGAGTGTTTATTGCCAGAAAAAAACATTTAAAAATATATTATTTAGTGTACCTTAAACACTTTAGTGATAGGGTAAGGATATATGGGTTTATGTGGAATGCAGTATGGAAATTTCAAAAAAAATCTGGGTGTTTAAAGAGGCTTGAAAAGACATCTGCTTTTTAAAAGTCAGTGAAAGCAAACATCTTGCTCTCAAGTCAGAAATTCTACTTCTGATCTACCTGCGAGTGTAATTATATACTCTTTGCTTTTACCTGATTAGAAGACAAACAAAACACCTCAACAATACCTCTAAGAGATGAAAAGTGGCAAAGATCCCATTCTCTGAAAGGCTCTTGGATTCAGGGAGGGTGGGGGGGGGCGGAAATAGGAAGAAGGGATTGATCTTAAGGTGCCAACTATGGTAATTGTAGGTTTGAAAGTTAGCCCTTTTTCTCAAGAATTAGAGCCATATGCAGATGTCTTATATAAATAGCCCAAGCTACACTGATGTGTTGGTGATATTTAACCTTTTCTGCTGAAATCAAAATATGTTAAAAATTCCTTTGTGACATACACAAAAACATAAACAACAAATGTAGTTTTAGGGACAGATATTTAGGTAATTTTTATTTCATTTGCTCAGCTATAGGTCCTGCTTTTTAATTGAATTTTTACTCTGAACGTATAGGATTTGTATGCCAATGATAAGAGGGATAACACTCAGTCGGATCACGATTAAAACAAACCAAGTATGTGTGATAAGAGAAAGACCACCGGAAAATATACCCATTACTCCCAGGGGCTGGCTTTGGGACATATAATAAGCTATGGATAGGTTTCCACTCCTTTCTACTCTGGCTGTTCTCCAGACTTTCTAAAATGGACAATCAATCCACACAGCATGATCCCACTTTGTATAGAGTACACTCGCACAACTATACAAAACACATAGTTTTTGTATATGACCTACACAGGAAGTCTGTCCAGCTATACAGTTCTGTTCCAGCTTTGGCTCTCAGCTTTTTAGCCCTTCACACAATTTCAAATGCATCTTAAAAATAAATATTTCTTTCCTATGGAACTTCCCCCACTTTTGCTGTGTATTTGAAAATTGGTGAGCCAGGAAGTGGTCATTTGAAATCTGAGATTTCTATTTATGTATCTATCATATAGGCAGTGATAGGACCTATTAATATTTAAAAGCTCTCAATCTGGCATATATTTTCACTTGTGAAAAACAGACTGATGGATGAATAGCACCATATATCCCATTCAGTGGTGGCTCCTTGGATCAAACCAAAATCTCCAGAGGTCATAAGTTTTATAATCCAAGTACTAGAAAATTCTGCACAGTATTTTCATTTATTGGCTTTTTAAAAATGACAATTCTGTCACTTAAGCCACTAGGAAATGGAGTTCACGGTACTGTCTTAGTATAGATGCCATGTTCCCAAGGGGAAGCCAGACTCTACACTGCACAATCACTGGACATGGGCTACCAGTGGTCCTGAGTGTTGGCAGCTGGCCAGGTGCCATGGATGATAACGGTTGGTAAGGAAATTGCTCTTTCTTCATGATTTCACCCATTTCTCTGCTCATTTTTCTTTCTCTTTCCCCATTTAGCACCCCCTTCCCCTTCTTCTTTTCTCCTACTAACAATTTTCTCTTTCTTCCTCTCAGGGGTTGAGTCGTGTCAACCACACCCCTCACACACACAAATAAGGAAGATATATTGACGTTCCTAACCCCCAGTAACTCAGAATGTGACCTTATCTGGAGATAGGGTGTATCAGAAGCACTGAAGTGAAAATCACGTCACTAGGGTGGGCCCTGATTTATTATTTGTCCCATATGATTTGACACTATAGTATAGTGTCCTCGTAAAAGGAGACATTGGGACCCAATGAAGAAAACGTGAAGACACAAGAAGAACGCCATCTTGTGTCAAGGAATGCCTGAGGCTACCAGAAGTGGGAAGAAGGACATGGAACAGAACCTTTCCTCACAGCCCTCTGAGGATACCAATCCTGCTGACCCCTTGATTTCAAACTTCTAACCTCCAAAACCGTCACACTATGTATTTCCGGTGTTCAAGCTGCCAAATTTGTGGTATTTTCAGCAGCTCTAGGAAATGAATATATCTGACTCCTTCCCCAAGCTCTTGATTTCTCATGCTCCATGCCCAGGTTTGTTTTTTTTTCCCCCCCCTACTTCTTTCCTCTGACCTTTCTTGTCCTAGGACCGCCTATATTTCTGTCCTCTGCTTTGGGTGCATTGGATAGTCAAACATGTGATCAATGTCTTCAATGAAATAATCCAGACCCCAGTGAACCTCCAAAGAGGAGAAAACTCTTGTTTGGAGAACCCTTGAATTGGTCATTATGTTTTGGGATTCTTTATACTTTAGCTATTACCAGAGCCAGCCTGTCGGCTTTATTTCTAAAATTTTAAATCCATGTAGTATCTAGTGCCCATCCAAACTCACATTTGGACAAGCACCTTCTAAGTAAGAAATGAGTGCATACAAAACATCTTCCTCAAAAAGAATTGAATTCTGTACACTGTATGCACTATCAATAATGTCATTATCTATGATAATCAAGCACCTCCATGCCATTTTACTTTCTGCCCATTTAATAATTAAATAGACTTTTTCATGTTGACAGCAATTGATTTTTATCTTGGCAGTCAGAATTACATAGGAGATCACTTTGATGTAGAAACCTGTCAAGACTATAGATGAAAAAAATCCAAAGCAACATATCAGACTACCTAGAAAGCAGTACTTTCCAAAAAGGACTGTGTTCCGAGTTATCAATCTTGATCTTAGAAGCCAAATTCCCAGTCAGGGTTAAATTGAATTACTCCAGTGACCCAGACAATAAACTTAACCTGGTTTTCTTTGGGGGACCAGAGGGAGGAACATCAGTAGCCTGTTTTCTCTGAAAAGGATACATCGTGTCCTGATATCCTGTCATTTGTTCAGTCTTCGTTTTGAAGATCATTTATGCCTAATACCCAAAGGTTTGGGAGAAATTTTAGCCATTGAGGGCAGCTCCTCCTACCGACAACACAAGCACGTGTAGGTCCCCTGGCTGTCACTGAAGACCACCCCACAGCTTCTTACCAAGTGCCATCCATTTGTTTGCACTGCTGTCCTACTTGTGCTAAGGAATGATTTACCATGAAACCTAAAAGAAAGGGTTCACATCATCACTGCTAGTATATAAACTAATTTTAAATGCAGTTCTGGGTTATATTTGTGAAGTCTACCTACCACACCTGTGTCACACTGTTGAACAATTTATAATTGTCTAATAAGACTCTGTCGCTTACCTCCCGCTGAATACCACTCACACAGGCCAGGACTTCACCATCAGACACATCTTGGTTCTGGGTCATATTCTCCTGGTCACACTCACTTAACCTCCCTGAGCCCCAAATTCCTCTTCTGTCTGTAACTCAGGAGAATGGGGAATGTTATACAGAATTATACTACTTTCTGAAGTAGGCAGATCAAGGTTAAGGGAAAAGACATTCATCTCAGGGCTTCTGTAGGTCCTTTGGCACATAAATCGATGGGTCTTTTGTTTGGATTTTTTTTTTTTTTAAATATGTAGTGGTTCTCAAAGTGTTGTTCCCACACCAATGGCATCCTCGTTACTTGGGAACTGGGAACATGTAAGAAATGCAACGTCTCATCCTCCTCTATAGACTTAAAATCCAGAAAGGTGTGTCCTACATAAGGCTCTGGGGGACTCAAATACTTGCTCACATTTGGAACCACTCATGTAGGTAAATGAAGGCCTGGATGTGAATGTCGATGTGGAAGCTCACAAGAATGGAATGATGGTCTGTTAGAAAGAGTGAGAGGAATCTGGAGTTCCTAGTACAGACTGGGAAAGGAATATATGAAGACTGGAGCCAGCAGGGTGCTAAGAAGACAAGCGGTTACATGATGACACCCCCTGCCCCCTCACTCCAACGATGCAGTGGCTGAAAGGGGTCAAGAGCAGGGTCACCTTATGAACGATTTGGCTCATTTGCTATGCAACGTGATTTCGCACCCTCTCCCTTTGACCTATAAAGATTTAGTAAGGTTTCTTCTGCATGCAGTAACCCCACATTAGTGGGGCCTTGGACATTTGGAGATAAATCTGTATCCACAGACACGCACGCACACACACCAAGGTGGGATAAAGAAACCAATGGATAAAGAACAGGGCAAAAGATAACAATGAAGGCAGGAAATCAGAGTCAGAGAGGATTATATTCTAAGGGCTTTTTAACCTCAGCACCACTGACATTTTTTATTTTTATTTTTTATTAATTTTTTAATTTTTTAACATTTATTTTTGAAAGAGATAGAGCGCGAGTAGGGGAGGGGTACAGAGAGAGGGACATACAGAATCTGAAGCAGGGTCTAGGCTGAGCTATTAAGCCCAGAGCCCGATGCGGGGCTCGAACTCACATACTGTGAGATCATGACCTGAACCAAAGTTGGATGCTTAACTGACTGAGCCACCCAGGCACCCCTGTTTTTATTTTTTAAATGTTTATTTACTTTTGAGAGAGAGCAGGGGAGGGACAGAGAGGGAAGGAAACAGAGGATTTGAAGCAGGCTCTGCACAGTCAGCACAGAGTCCGATGCGGGTCTCAAACTCACGAAGGGTGAGATTATGACCTGAGCTGACGTTGGAAGCTTAATCACCTGAACCACCCAGGCGCTCCCACACCACTGACATTTTAGACTGAATAATTCTCTTTTTGTGGTAGCTCTTACCGTAATTATAGGATGTGTGACTGGATTCCTGGCCTCTAGCCATTAGATGCCAATATCACTCCTACTCCAAGTTGTGACCACAATGTTTTCAGCCATTGCCAAGTGGGGCAAGGGAGAAATCACTTCCTTTGAGAACCACTGTTCAGAAGTCTTCTGGGGGCTCTGGATTTTCTAAAGGACATGTGATGAATGAGGCTTTTAGGATGTGGGGAGTCAATTTTACCTGAATTATAAGTAACTAGGTTATTGTAGCTGACATCTAAGTGGCCAGTAAAATGGTGGTTTTATTGTCAACACTCAACCAGTATTTAAGTATTAGCAGAGTAGTTGGAATCTGATAGACATAGTGTCTCTTTTCCATATCGATTATAAATATATTTGGAGACACTGACCCATGGTGATCATAGAGATTTGTACATTGCTGGTTACTGCTGGTCAGCAACTGTGAAAGATCTGACACTTTACCCTATTTGTAAGCTAACAAGTTAACCTATTTCAGTTTCGTGGATGCAGAGGGAAGACCTAAAACCCTGGGGTCAGAGACAAAGGACCATTGAGTCACAGAAATGGCAGCAGCCAGACCATCAACATTTCCTTGAGATGGTTTTCCAATCCCAGTTCTCACAGGGCAGCACAAAGCGGGCCAGATGATACTTTCACACAGTGGGTTGCCTTATAAGAAACCCTGAGCTTAGGAAACCTGAATCCTTTATACTGGCCTCCAAGCCTCTCTGGCCCGTGCCCTGGATGTAGACACTCTATCTTCCAAGGCTGTTCGCTATACAGACAGATTTCCTTTAAAGATAATCTTGAACAAAAACCATCAGTGCCTCTGCCCACAAGCTGCACCAAAACACCAAAGACTGTTTCCAACACTGTTCTAGAAGCTCTTTGGGGACTGAGACCATGGTTATTCATCTCTGTAACCCCAGAGTTCAGTACCCAGGAAGTCGCTGACTGATTCATTTTAATAAAAAGGAGTAACCAAAAATTTTGCAAGGAATTTAAGGAGTTATGTTTGGTCCACTCAGATACTCCACCCAGTTGACAGTTGTACCAGTTTTCCATGTGCTATTAGAACAAATTGCCACAAACTTTGTATCTTCAAACAACACAACTTAGAATTCTGCAGGTCACAGGTCTGAAATGCCTTTTAGTAGGCTGAAGTTACAGGGAGGGCAGATTGCATTTCTTCTGTAGGTTCTAGGTGAGAATCCATTTCTGGCCTTTTCCAGCATCTTGAGTCCTCCAACCCTTGGCTTGTGACCCCTTTTCCCATCTTTAAAGCCAGAGCATAGTAATTTCCAATCTTACTCTGATCTTCCCGTCTCCCTTTTTCTCTTATAAGGACCCTTTTGCTACATTAAAAACACTCAGGTAATCCAGGAAAATCTCTCTACCTCAAAATCCTTAGCTTACTTACAGCTGCAAAGTCTCCTTTGTCAGGTAAGGGAACATATTCAGTCTCTAGAAATCAGGGTATGAAAATCTCTACCTACTCTTTCATAGACAAAATCAGGTGTTTATCCCCTCAGTAAGACTTCCTTGAGGTATAAAGCCCAGTCATTCTGGTTTAGGAATCTGGAATGAACTTTTTCCTTCACACTATTTTTTTTTCCTTCTTATAATTTACATTTGGAACACATTTAAAAATAATTTTTCCACACGTCCTCTGTTGAGCACCCAAAGTATGCTGAGGAAAAGTGCTCTCCAAGAAATAGTAGGCAGCATACTATTTTTGCTTCTGATGTTTGTTTGTGATTTCCATATTATATATAGAGAGGATTATGTATATTTCCTATTCATCCATAAACTCCTTCCCTAGGAGATAGTTTTTATGAACAGCAAGAATTTCTTTAAAGTCTTATTAAGAGTGGTTAATGTCTTAATTATACCCTGAGAAAAAAAATTTTTTTGAGCACTCACTATATGCTAGCTGCTTTACCAAGCCCCTAACCTCACCATCTCAGCTAACCCTCTAACATATTGGGTAAGTACTATCGTGACCATAGTTTTATAGGTATACATTATATATTTGTCCAAGGTCCAATACATTTTGAGTGGGTAAGTCTTTCTACTTCCACAGCCCTAAAGCTTAACTCCTGAGCTAATTTTCTTTCTTGGGTCTGAATCATTTTTGTGAAGTAGGACACACATACCAGAAAAAAAAAAAAGCATCAAACAGATAAGTATAAAGCAAACATCCATGCAATCATCATCTAGAACAAGGGTTGGCAAATATGACCCATTGTCCCAATCCAACCCACTGCCTTTTATTTTTTTCAAATAAAGTTTTTTAAATTTTTTAAGGATTTTTTTAATGTTCGAGAGAGAGCGAGAGCGAGCAAGAGAGAGCGTGTACAAGCAGGGGAGGGACAGAGAGAGGGAGACAGAGAATCTGAAGCAAGCCACATGCTTTGAGCCATCAGCACAGAGCCCAATGCAGGGCTCAAGTCACCAACCATGAGATAATGACCTGAGCTGAAGTTGGACGCTTAACCAGCTGAGCCCGGGCGCCCCTCAGAGTTTTATCTGAACTCTTCCAGGCCCAAATCTGCACATATTATAGTCTACTTTCAGGCTATCATTGTAGAGTGAAGTAGTTGTGACAGAAGCCATCTGGCCTATAAAGCCAAAAATAATTACTATCTACCCCTTTACAGATAAAGTCTGCTGACCTCTGACCTAGATCAAGGACAAGGGCATTGCCAGCATTTTCAAAGACTCCTCTATGCCCTTCTCATCCAAAACCCAATCTGTAACCACTATGTTGCCTTTTGTGATGATTTTTTTTTACTCAATAGTTTTAGAACCTAAATGTTGATGAAGTGTATAATTCAGTTTTGCCTGTTTTTGAACTTAAGAATAGAAGCAAGCATACCATATGATATTTTTTCATCTTGCTTCTTTTGCTCAAGATTAATTTGTGAGATGAATTCATGTTGTTGCACTTAGCTGTAGTTTGTTCATTATAAAATTATACTCTTATTGTATGGATAAAACAATTTATTCCTTTTATTTATGAAAATTTGGATTATTTCAATATAACGAGTCCTGGTACTACAGACATTCTTATTCACATTTCCTAGTCCACGTGTATACGGGTATATATGTAGCAGATATGCTGGATCCTAACACATTATTTCCAGTTCTGATAGATCATTCCAGATTACTTACCAAAGGGTTTGTGCCATTTTACACTCTATGGTATAAGCAACTGGTCCATGTATCCATTGACATTGACATTATCTAGTACCTGAGTTTTCTTTGCCAGTTTTTTTGAGGTTATCTCCAAGGTAAAATTATCTCGTTTAATTTATATATCCCTAACAACAGGTGAGATTGAGGACTTTTTTCAGGTTTACTGACCACTTGGATTTCCTTGTTCTAGAAATGCTTCAAGTTTTCTGCCCTTTTTTCTGCTGGGTTGTTTCTGTTTTTCTTCTTGATTTGTAGCTCATTATACATTCTGGATCCTAGTCCTTTGCAAGTTATATGTAATGTAAATAGCTTCTCTCACTCTAGGGCTTTCGTTTTCATTCCTTTTATGTTGTATTTCAATGAACAGAAGTTCTTAAACTTGGCCATGTGTAAAAAAAAAAAAAAAAAAAAAAAAAAGAAAACCCTCAATCTTCTCTTTTCCGTGTAATGCTTATTTGTCTTAAGAAATTCTTCCTCATCTTTGAGATACTCTCCTTTATTATCTTCTTAAAGCTTTTTAATTTTTCCTTTCACATGAGATAAAAAGATCTCACATGAGATCTTTAATTCAACTAGAATTCTTTTTGTTGTAGTGTGACATAGGGGTCCAATTATTCCCCCCACCCCCACCCATGTTGCTACCATTGGTTCCAAAACCATTTATTGAATATACATTCCTCTTTTCCTCAGGACTTCTCTTCCATAAACATAGTGGCCATACATGCATGGATGTGTTTTCTGGGTTCTCTTTACGGTCCCATTGGTATGTTTGTGTATCTTCACACCCAATATCGTAACGTCTTGATTATAAAATAGGTTGTGAAAACTGGAAAAAAAAAGTCTTCCCATCTTGTTCTTCTTCAAGAGAGTATGGCTATTTTAGCCATTTGTACCAGAATGTAAACTTGAGAATTAACTTGTCAAGTTCCATAAGCTCTACTGAATCTATAAATCCATTTGCAGAGATTTGACAATTTTTATAATAACAAGTCTCACGGTCTGCAAACCTAGGCTCTCTCTATATTGATGAAACTTCTCTTAAAAAGTTTAAAGAATACCTAATCATGGTCTTTACAGGTCTTTCACTGATTTTGTTAGATTTATTCAAGAGCTTATTTTTAAAATTTTCCTGTAATGAAGATACATAGGAGTACGATGATTCTGTATTACATTTTATATCTCGAATGTTGTTAGATTCTAATCCTAATAAATTTTGTATGTTTATAATCATAAAATTTTATCATCCGTAAGTAAACGGAGTTTTATTTCCAATTGTTAATTTCTTTTTTGACTTACTGTACTTGAGGTCCTAGTCAGTGCCATGTTGAATAGCAGTATTAATTCCAGTCACTTTCTTGCTTCGGATTTTAAGGGGAAAACATTCAATGTTTTGCCATTAAGCATAACATTTTCTGAGTGGTGTTTTATAGATACTCTTTATCTGCATCAGATAGTTGCATTTTTACTACTAGTAGCCTCAAGATTTTTTTTTTAAACCAATCATAAGTGATGATTTTATCATCTTTTTCTTTATCCATTGATTATTCTTTATCCATAAGCTAACCTTGCATTCCTGGAAAAAGCCTCATTTTGTCCTCATGTGTTATCCTTTTTACTTACCTATTACTAGATTAAGTTTGCTAATGTTTTGCTTAGGACTTTTGTACCTGTATTAATTAGGAAGACAGGACTATAGTTTTCCTTTCTTTTTATTGTCCTTGTGAAGTTTTAATAAGGTGGTGATGTTAACTCACAGAACGAGGGTTGTGTGAAGCAAAGACCATGCAATTTCCACATCCTCTACGTTTAAGACTTTATCACCCAACAGGGAAATGAATGAAAAAGACATGCCCTTCAAGACTTTCATTTAGGATTGGCCCTAGCTTCTCCTTTTTTCCTACAGGAGATCACATGTATTTCAGATGGTAAAATTATAAAATGGAGGAAGGTGAGGGCACAGCATTAATTACCCCTACTAATAGACAGTATGTTCCTTCTCTTTGCATTCTCTTGAAGAACCACTTCTTCTAGACAGAGTATGGCTGTGCTCTAGCCCTACTAATAGACAGTATGTTCCTTCTCTTTCTATTCTCTAGAAGAACCTATGTAAAATTTAAGGTGTTTTTTCCTTAGATTTGTGGTAGAAATCACCAATGATTTTATTTGGAGAAAGATTTAGGACTTATGGTTCCATTTTATTAATGGTTGTAGGCTTGTTCAAGTTTTCTACCTCTTTGTAACTCAGTTGGGATCAACTTTTAAAGGAATTGATTCTTTCAAAATTTTCCAAATCAAGCTACTTACAATATCCCCTTATTACATTTGCAAATGTTTACAACATCTATAGGATATAAATTATTTCTAATATTAATTATTGGCATCCTTTTCTTGATCTTGCCTCAGGTCTCACAATTTTAGTAGTCTTTATGAAAATCTATTTCCAATTTTATGAATGCCTTTTGTTTTGTGTGTGTTTTTTAAGTTACTTTGCATCTAGCTTGATTCCTGTCTTTGGATGTTTGGTTTTCCTTTTTTCCCCTTAAGTTTGTTTATTATGAGAAAGAGCATGCTTAAGGGGCAGAGAGAGAGGGAGAGAGAATCCCAAGCAGGTTCCACACTGATGGTGCGGAGCCCAAAGAGGGGCTCAAACTCATGAATCATGAGATCATACCATTAGCCAAAAATCAAGTCAGACACTTAACTGAATGAGCCACCCAGCACTTGGAGGATGTGGCTTTTATTCCTTTTTCTTCACATAAATGCTGAACTCATTAACTTGAACTTTCAATTTTTTTTTCACATACATATTTACATTATAAATTTCCAACACTGCTATGTTGGTCCCCTTATAGGTAGGACAGTCATTTTTGTTCAATTAACAATGTTACTAATTTTTTGTTTATGATTTGTGCTTTGCCCTATAGATTGGAAGTAGAATTATTAATTCGTAATTCAATAAAGATTTTCTAATTATATTTTTGCTATGAATTTCTAAATTAAGTGCCATGTGTCCTAGAACATGGAATAGATCATTTTATCCTTAAAAATTTGTTGAGACTGGCCTTGTCTAGGACATGGTAAATTTTTGTGCAAAGTCCATGTGTAGTTCAAAAAAATAAAGCACATTTTTCTTTTTTTAGTGTGGTGTTCCACAAAAGTTTAGTAAATTTGTTAATCATCTTGTTTAAATCTTTTAGGTCATCACACATTTTTGGGTCTGCTTTTCTATTAGTTCCTAAAAGAGATGTGATAAAAATCTCCCACTATGATTGTTATTTCTTATAATTCTTATCAACTTTTACTTTATGTATTTTGAAGATAAATCATTACATGAAGACCCATTTAAAACTGTGCAGAATAGCCTCCTGGTGACTTGAACTACTTGAAGGAACTTACTCATCTGTAGAAGCATATCTTGTCTTAAAATGTGTTTAATATAGGAGAAGCCCAATCAACTACACCTTACTATTTCCATCTTCTTTAATTTTTAACTTTTCTGTTACTGTTATTTTAGCCATCTGTTTTGTAAACAACATATAGTTAAATTTTAATATTATTTTCAGTTTCTTTAAAAAAAAATTTTTTTTTTAATGTTTATTTATTTTTGAGAGAGACAGAGACAGAATGCGAGTGGGTTAGGGGCAGAGAGAGAGGGAGACACAGAAGCAAAAGCAGGCTCCAGGCTCTGAGCTGTCAGCACAGAGCCTGATGCAGGGCTCGAACTCGTGAACTGCAAGATCATGACCTGAGCTGAAGTTGGACGCTCAACCGCCTGAGCCACCCAGGCGTCCGTTATTTTTAGTTTCTAATCCAGCCTACAATCTATGTCGATTAACTGGAAAATTCGGTTTGCTTACATTAATGTGATTACTTATATACTTTTTTCAATCTAACATTTTATTTTGTGGTTTCAATTTTATTTTGGCCTATTCTATAGTTTCTTTGTTTTAAATCTCACAACCTTTAATCCTTTTATTCCCCCCTCATTTTACTTATTTTTCCTTTGGCTAAAATGGAAGTTTTATATAGTTTCTCCAGTTTTTCCGATTACTGCAAGTATCAAATAACATTTAAAAAATCAGGTTAATACCTGGGGTGCCTGGGTGGCTCAGTTGGTTAAACATCTGACTGGCTCAGGTCATGATCTCCTGGTTTCTGGGTTCGAGCCCTGCGTTGAGTTCTGTGCTGACAGCTCGCAGTTCAGAGCCTGGAGCCTGCTTCGGATCCTGTGTCTCCCTCTCTCCCTGCCCCTCCCCTGCTCATGCTCTGTCTCTCTCTCTCCGTCTCTGTCAAAAATAAATAAATGTCAAAAACAAAAATTTAAATTTGAGGTTAATACCACTATTCCAATCACAGAATCTGAATATTTTACAATATTTAAATCCAATCCTTTTCCCTCCTGACACACATACTGTTGCTGCCTGTATTTTTTTTAAGTATTTGTTTTTATCAGAGAGACAGACACAGAGCACAAGTGGGGGAGGGGCAGAGAGAGAGGGAGACCCAGAATCCAAAGCAGGCTCCAGGCTTTGAGCTGTCCATGCAGAGCACAACACAGGGCTTGAACCTACGAACCGTGAGATCATGACCTGAGCCAAAGTTGGACACATAACTGACTGAGCCACCCAGCTGCCCCTGTTGCTGCCCGTATTTTACTTGTACCGTGTGTGTGTGTGTGTGTGTGTGTGTGTGTGTGTATTTAATTTATAAGACACAGTCTTAACATTTTATCCAATCTGCCCTTTTAGGGTTTCATCATATATTTACCATTTCTTTGCTCCACATTTCTTTCTATTTCTTGCATTTTAGACTTTAAGTCTTAGATCAATCTCCTTCTATCAGACATTTATCTTTTAAGCAGGATGGAGGACAAGGAAATCCCAAACGCTGTCCCTCCCCCCCCCCCCCCCGACACACACAAAAAATGAAAACAATGAATTTACTACGAACTGATGAAAATAGCTCTGGGAAATCTCTGGACAAGAAAAAAGGAACAGCAAAAACCATGTGGAAATCAAGGGTTGAGGATGGTCACAGAGACAAACACAGGAAGCATATTACCTGTGTCACTCCATCCCTCAATCGGGAGTGGCTGGGCACCAGGAGGGATCTCCTCAGGGGAGCTGTACCCCAAGGGGAAAAAGCACAACAAACCTCCCACTGTGGATATTTGCGGCATGTATTACACAGGTTTACAATGATCCCAACTGATGGAGCTGCCCAGGAGTCCTACCACCTGCATCCATTCCCTGAGGCTGTAGCTGTAGCTGTGGGGAGACCTGCCCTTAAGGGCCCCTGTTGCTGTGCCCTGTGCCCTGCTCTTCAGAATCAGGACACCACTGCACCTCATCCTATATGGGACCCAAACTAATGCTTCTCTGGGCTCCATCCGTGGTCCCAGGTTGGAACTATTCCTACCATTTCCAGGACAGCCTCTGTTGCCCTGAGTCCCACCCCCAGAGACCCAGGTTGTGGCTGTGACCCTTCATTGCTAGGAGAAATAGAAACAGAAAATCTGAAAACATCAGCAACAAGTAAGCAAGTTGAATCAGTAATCAAAAACCTACCAACAAACCAAAGTCCAGGACCAGATGGCTTCACTGCAGAATTCTACCAAACGCTTCTGGAAGAATGAATACCAGTCCCCTTCAAATTCTTAAAAGAAAAGAAAATGGAAGATGGAATATTGCCCATCTCATTTTACAAGGCCAGCATCACCTGAATAGCAAGGCCAGATAAGGGCACTGCAGAAAAAGAAGATTACAGACCAATAGTCCTGATAAATATAGATGTAAAAAGTCTCAGT
The DNA here is from genome assembly GCF_018350215.1 of Panthera leo. Classification (NCBI taxonomy): domain Eukaryota; kingdom Metazoa; phylum Chordata; class Mammalia; order Carnivora; family Felidae; genus Panthera; species Panthera leo. The sequence continues at coordinate 9,013,037 of NC_056691.1, forward strand.
AAAATGGTAGCAAATGAATTTAACAACACATTAAAAGGATCATTCACCACGATCAAGTGGGGTTTATCCCTGGGATGCAAGGATGGTTCAATGTACATAGATCAGCAAATATGAAACACCACATTAATAGGATGAAAGATAAAAAGCATATGATCATCTCAATAGATGCATAAAAACCTTTGACAAAATAGAACTTTCCACGATAAACACATTCAACAAATTGGGTATAGAAGGAATACTCCACAGTTTAATAAAGGTCGTATCTGACAAGCACACAGCAAACACCACACTCAATAGTGAAAATACTTTCCTCTCAGATGAGAAACAAGACAGGATGCCCTCTCCCACCATTTCTATTCAACTTACTACCATAAGTCCTAGCCAGTGCAATTATGCAAGAAACAAAAGTCATCCATATCAGAAAGGATGAAGTAAAATTAGCTGTTTGCAGAGGACATGATCTTATGTAGAAAATCTTAAATTCTCAACTAAAAAAAAATGTTAGAATAAATGAATTCAATAAAGTTGCAGGATATAAAATCAACATATACAAATTGGTTGCTTTTCTATATGCTAACAACAGACTATTTGAAAGAGAAATTAAGAAAGCAATTCCATCTATAAGAGCAAAAAAATTAATAAAATACTTTGGGTAAGCTCATTCTTAAGAGGTTAAAGACCTATCTACTAAAAATCAGAGGATATTGATGAAAAAGAATACCCATATTACCAAAAGTGACCTACAGATTCTATGAAATCCCAATCAAAATCCTAATTGCATTTTTCATAGAAATAGAAAAAAAAAACAATCCTAAACAAATTTTTGGAACCATAAGAGACCCCAAGAGCCAAAGCAATCTTGAGAAAAAAAAAAAAAAAACAACCCTGGAGGCATCACACCGTGTGATTTCAAGCCTATTACAAAACTATAGTCATCAAAGCAGTCCTGGAATAACAACAGCCATCAGACCAGTGGAACAAAATAGAGAGCCCGGGCATATATAGTCAACTAATTTTTGATGAGGCCTGCTGGAACACACAATGAAGAAAGGGCAGTTTCTTCAACAAATGGTGTTGGGAAAATTAGGTATCTCTAAAGAAAAGAATAAAAATGTCTCCTATGTTCTATCATTCACAAAAATTAACTTAAAATGAATCAGAGTTCATTGTAAAATCTGAAACCAGGGGCACCCGGGTGGCTCAGTCAGTTAAGTGTCTGACTCTTAATTTTGGCTCAGGGAATGATCTCAAGGCTCAGAGATCAAGCCCTGTATTGGGTGCTGTACTGATAACATGGAGGCTTCTTGGGATTCTCTCTCTCCACTCCTCCTTCCCTCTCTGTCTCAAAATAAATATGCAAACTAAAAAACAAACTATTTTAAACCTGAAACCATAAGACTCCAAGAAGAAAACATGAGAAAAAGATCCTTGACATTAGTTTTGGCAGGAAGTTCTCGGGTAAGATACCAAAAGGACAGGCAACAAAAAGACAAAGTGTGAGTACATTAAACTAAAGAGCTTCTGTTCAGTAAAGAAAACAATAAATTGAAAAGGCAACCCACAGAATGGGAGGAAAAAATTCACAAACCATGTAAGTTTATATCTAAATATGTAAAGAACTCCTATAGTTCAATAGCAAAAGGGCAAATAACCCAATTTAAAAAGGGGCAAAGGACCTAAATAGACATTTTCCCAAAGAATACCTACTCATGGCCAGTAAGTGTGTGAAAAGAATGTGAAAAAAACTATGAAAGAAGCTCAACATCACTAATCATCAGGGAAACATAAACCAAAACCACAAGGAGATATTGCTTCACGTCTGTTAGTAAAACAACTATCAAATGTTGGCAAGGTTGTAGTACAAGGAAAACTTTAGATTTTAGCTAGAATGTAAAATGGTACAACTGTCACCACTTTTAATCAACAGAGTACTGGAATCCTAGCCACAGCTGTCACAAAAGAAAAAGAAATAAATGGATCCAAACGGGTAAGGAAGAAGTTAAACTGTCACTATTTGCAGATGACCTGACAGTATACACAAAAAACCCTAAAGAGTTAACCAAAATATGCTTATCACAAAAGAATTTAGTGCATTTTCTGGATACAAATATGCAGAGATTTGTTTCTGTACACTAAGAACAAAGTAGCATAGAGAGGAATTAACAATTCCATCACAATTGCAACTAACTAAATAAATAAAATTCCTGGAAATAAACTTAATCAAAGAAGTGAAAGACCTCTACTCTGAAGACTATGAAACATTGATGAAAGAAATTGAAGATCACCCAAAATAATGGAAATATTTTCCATGCTCATGGATTGGGATGGTTAATACTGTTAAAATGCCCCTATTACCCAAAGTAATCTCCAGGTTTCATGCAATCTCTATCAAAACACCAACAGCATTTTTAATAGAACTGGAACAAATCCTACTAAAATTTGCATGGAAGCACAAAAGACCCCAAGTAGCCAAAGGAATCTTGAGAAAGATGAACAAAGCTGGAGGCATCAAAAACCCAGATTTCAAGATGCATTACAAAGCTACAATGAACCAGACACCATGGTACTGGTGCAGAGAGAGACACATACATCAGCAGAACAGAATCGAGAGTGCAGAATCAACTGACGCTTCTATGGTCAATCTACAACAAAAGAGGCAGGAACCTACAAGGGGAAAAAACAGTCTCGTTAGTAAGTGATGCTGGGACTATGATAGCTACATGTGAAAGAATGAAACTAGATGACTTCTGCATAAAAATAAACTCAAAATGGATTAAAGATCTAAATATAAGACTAAAACCTTGAGTCTTCTAGAAGAAAACATAAGCAGTCATCCCTTGGACATCAGCATTAGCAACCTTTTTTGGTTAAGTCTCAAGCAAGAGCAACAGAAACAAAAATCAACTATTGGGACTACATCAAAATCAAAAGCTTCTGCACAGCAAAGGAAACCACTGACAAAACAAAAAGACCACCTACTGAATGGGAAAGGGTATTTACAAATAACATATCCAGTAAGGAGTTAATATACAAAATATAAAGACTTTAAACAATTCAACACCAAAAACTTAATTAAAAGAGGACCAGAATAAACATTTTTTCAAAAAAAAAAAAAAAAAAAAAAAAAAAGACATACAGGTGACCAGACACATCAAAAGATCCTCAACATTACTAATTACAGGGAAATACAAATCAAAAACACAATGAATTATCACCTTACACTTGTCAGAATGGCCAATTCAAGAAACCAAGAAATAACAAGAGTTGGCAAGGATGTGGAGAAAAACGAACTCTCATGTATTGTTGGTGGAAATGTAAACTGCTATAGCCACTGTGGAAAACAGAATGGAAGTTCCTCAAAAGATAGAAAATAGCAACACTATCTAGTCCAATAATTCCACTATTTACCTAATGAAAACAAAAACACTAATTTGAAAAGATAAATGCACCTCCATATTTACTGCAGCACTGTTTCCAACAGCCAAGATAGGGAAGCAACCTAAGGGTCCACAGATACATAAATGGACAAAGTTGTGGTACACGTACATACACATACATAAAATAGAATATTACTCAGCCATAAAAAGAATGCGATCTTGCCATTTGCAACACCATGAATGATCCTAGAGAGTGATTCAACACCAAAAACTTATTGGTGTTGATACGCTAAGTGAAACACGCAGAGGAACAGAAATACCGTATGGTTTCAGTTATATGTGAAATCTTAAAGAAAAAAACCAACCCCCCCCCCCCCCCACACACACACATAAACAAAAAGCAGAAACAGACCCATAAATTCAGAGAACAAACTGGTGATTGCCAGTTTGAGGGCAGGGGAGGAGAAGATGGAAAAAATGGGTAAAGTGGGGTGGCAGGGATAGGCTTCCAATTACAGAATAAACAAATGACAGAGATGAAAGACACCGTGAAGGGAATACAGTCGATGATTCTGTAATAACATTGTACGGTGACAGACGGCAGCTAAACTTATAGTGAGCATAGCTTCATGTACACAGTTGTCAAATCCGTATGTTGTACGCCTGAAACTAATATAACACCATGGGTCCACTATATTTCAATACAAGTAAAAAATAAGGAAAAACATAAAAAGTGACAGTCATTATGAAAAATATGGTAGCTCTTCAAAGAATTAAAAATGAACTACCACATCACCCAGCCATCTCACTCCTGGGTATACATCTGAAGGAACTGAGAGCACTATTTGAAAGACATATCTGTATAACCATGTTCGTGGCAGCATTATTAATAACAGCCAAGATATGGAAACACCGTGTCAATTAGCAGATGAATGGATGAAAAAGATGTGTGGTTATAAACAGAAAATTATTGAGCCATGAGGAAGAAAAATAGACTCCCCTTTACTACAACACAATTGAAACTTGAGGCCATTATGGTAAGTGAAGGAAGTCAGAGAGATGAATACTGTAGGAGATCACGCATATGTAGAATGCATATAAAGCTAAATTCATAAAAACAAAGAACAGAATGGTAGTTACCAGTGTCTGGGGGTAAAAAAATCAGGGAGATATTAAGGGTACAAATTTGTAACTAAGACATTAATAAATCCCAGAGATCTAACGCACAGCATAGTGAACACAGTCTACCCAATGTATTATAAACGTCCAAGTTGCTACAAGACTAGATCCTTAAATGTTCTTCCCAAAAGAAAATATAATTATGTGACAAAACTTTTGTCTTTGGTTTTCTGCAGTTTCTCCATGTTATGTTTAAGTAGAGAATTCTTTTATGATCATTCTTGGGTTGGTTGGGCTTTTTGAAATTGTAGAGAGGTGCCATCATTTGAGGAAATTGTCCAGTGTTGGGTCCTAATGTTGTCTGTCTGCATTATTCCCCTTCTCTCCTAGACCTGATAAAGCACAGGTTAAATGTTCTCACTTTACCCTTCAAGCTCCTCTTTCATATTTTTTTTTCCTGTACCACATTCAGGATAATTCCCTCATGGCTATTTTTTTCAGCTCTGATTTTTCACCCACCAATTGACATTTTATTTTTGTTCACTCCATCAACAATTCTTTGGAAAAGACCTATTTGTGGTTTTTTTTCCCTAACATAATAGGTTCCTTTTTGTACTTCAATATTCTTTGTAGAAATTTCTACAAGGTTTATCTTTTAATTTATAGGTTGCAATCATAGTTACTTTATAATCAAGGTTTTTAAAATTACAATATTTAAAATCACTGTATCATTATGGCTCTGTTTCATTGTCTGTATTTCTTGATTGTCACTTACGGTGACTTAGTACCTTAATGTTCAGTTATTTTTAACTGCAGAACATTAATTGCCCTTAAGTTTTTTCTATGGAGATTTTTTTTTGAAGCCTAGAATGAATGTGCCTTCTTTTCAAGCGGATTTCTTTTTACTTACTTCTGCTTGCTCGTACTGTTGGTCATCAATCCTCTTAACACAAGGTCACGACTGGAGGGCCCGTGGGTCAACCTATAGCAGCATAAACCCAGGATGCAAATCTGTACATAGATGGGCTGTGGCCACAGCTTTTCATGAAGACATTCTCCCTTCTCTCCTGCTGTGGGGCATCCAGGCATTATGTCCTGAAATCCTCTGGTGGGTCCTCTGGTTCACACTTATCCAGAGAGTTTTCCTTTTGGGGTCCAACAGAGATATAGCCTGAACTTCTGACTCCCTTGATTTGGGAGGTTTTTAAAAACGATCAGAATTGTCAAATGCCCAGAAAATGAAAGTAGCTTTGATTCCCAAGCTCTTAATTTTTCAAGTTTCATTTTCACTTATACCAGGTCTGGGGTAGTTCTGTTAGGTATGACAAGCTGTTTAAGGTTTTAAAGGATTTTTTAAAAATATGTTTTTACCTGAAGTTTTGATCCAAATCACTTAACTTCCCATTCTCAGAATCTGAAAATTAAGTTTGTGTATGTGCATTTTTTTAGAGCTGTCCCATGCAATACCGTTAGGAGAGAAGCTTTGAAATGCTGCATCCTATGATGGACAGAGGATATTATTTGGGGACCTATTTGTCAGGCTTGAAATCCATAGGGCCACCTTCACTTCCAAGGGCTGCATTTCATTTTTTTTTCATTTCTTTTTTTTTAATATATGAAATTTATTGTCAAATTGGTTTCCATACAACACCCAGTGCTCATCCCAAAAGGTGCCCTCTTCAATACCCATCACCCACCCTCCCCTCCCTCCCACCCCTCATCAGCCCTCAGTTTGTTCTGTTTTTAAGAGTCTCTTATGCTTTGGCTCTCTCCCACTCTAACCTCTTTTTTTTTTCCTTCCCCTCCCCCATGGGTTCCTGTTAAGTTTCTCAGGATCCACATAAGAGTGAAAACATATGGTATCTGTCTTTCTCTGTATGACTTATTTCATTTAGAATAACACTCTTCAGTTCCATCTACTTTGCTACAAAGGGCCATATATCATTCTTTGTCATTGCTACGTAGTACTCCATTGTGTATATAAACCACAATTTCTTTATCCATTCATCAGTTGATGGACACTTAGGCTTTTTCCATAATTTGGCTATTGTTGAGAGTGCTGCTATAAACATTGGGGTACAAGTGCCCCTATGCATCAGTACTCCTGTATCCCTTGGGTAAATTCCTAGCAGGGCTCCTGCTGGGTCATAGGGTAGGTCTATTTTTAATTTTTTGAGGAACCTCCACACTGTTTTCCAGAGAGGCTGCACCAGTTTGCATTCCCACCAATAGTGCAAGAGGGTTCCCGTTTCTCCACATCCTCTCCAGCATCTATAGTCTCCTGTTTTGTTCATTTTGGCCACTCTGACTGGCGTGAGGTGATATCTGAGTGTGGTTTTGATTTGTATTTCCCTGATGAGGAGTGACGTTGAGCATCTTTTCATGTGCCTGTTGGCCATCCGGATGTCTTCTTTAGAGAAGTGTCTATTCATGTCTTCTGCCCATTTCTTCACTGGATTATTTGTTTTTTGGGTGTGGAGTTTGGTGAGCTCTTTATAGATTTTGGATACTAGCCCTTTGTCCAATATGTCATTTGCAAATATCTTTTCCCATTCCATTGGTTGCCTTTTAGTTTTGTTGATTGTTTCCTTTGCTGTGCAGAAGTTTTTTTATCTTCATGAGGTCTCAATAGTTCATTTTTGCTTTTAATTCCCTTGCCTTTGAGGATGTGTCAAGTAAGAGATTGCTGCGGCTGAGGTCAGAGAGGTCTTTTCCTATTTTCTCCTCCAGGGTTTTGATGGTTTCCTGTCTCACATTCAGGTCCTTTATCCATTTTGGGTTTATTTTTGTGAATGGTGTGAGAAAGTGGTCTAGTTTCAACCTTCTGCATGTTGCCGTCCAGTTCTCCCAACACCATTTGTTAAACAGACTGTCTTTTTTCCATTGGATATTCTTGCCTGCTTTGTCAAAGATGAGTTGGCCATATGTTTGTGGGTCTAGTTTTGGGGTTTCTATTCTATTCCATTGGTCCATGTATCTGTGTTTGTGCCAATACCATGCTGTCTTGATGATTACAGCTTTGTAGTAGAGGCTAAAGTCTGGGATCGTGATGCCTCCTGCTTTGGTCTTCTTCAAAATTACTTTGGCTATTCGGGGCCTTTTGTGGTTCCATGTGAATTTTAGGATTGCTTGTTCTCACTTCGTGAAGAACGCTAGTGCAATTTTGATTGGGGTTGCATTGAATGTGTAGAGAGCTTTGGGTAGTATTGACATTTTGACAATATTTATTCTTCCAATCCATGAGCACGGAATGCTTTTCCATTTCTTTAGATCTTCTTCAATTTCCTTCACAAGCTTTCTATAGTTTTCAGCATACAGATCTTTTACATCTTTGGTTAGATTTACTCCTAGGTATTTTATGCTTCTTCGTGCAACTGTGAATGGGATCAGTTTGTCTTTCTGTTGCTTCATTATTAGTGTATAAGAATGCAACTGATTTCTGTACATTGATTTTGTATCCTGCAACTTTGCTGAATTCATGTATCATTTCTAGCAGACTTTTGGTGGAGTCTATCGGATATTCCATGTATAATATCATGTCATCTGCAAAAAGTGAAAGCTTAACTTCATCTTTGCCCATTTTCATGCCTTTGATTTCCTTTTGTTGTCTGATTGCTGATGCTAGAACTTCCAACACTATGTTAAACAACAGCGGTGAGTGTGGACATCCCCGTCACGTTCCTAATCTCAGGGCAAAAGCTCTCAGTTTTTCCCCATTGAGGATGATGTTAGCTGTGGGCTTTTCATAAATGGCTTTTATGATGTTTAAGTATGTTCCTTCCATCCCAACTTTCTCGAGGGTTTTTATTAAGAAAGCATGCTGAATTTTGTCAAATGCTTTTTCTGCATCGATTGACAGGATCATATGGTTCTTATCTTTTATTAATGTGATGTATCATGTTGATTGATTTGCGAATGTTGAACCAGCCCTGCATCCCAGGAACGAATCCCACTTGATCATGGTGAATAATTCTTTTTATATGCTGTTGAATTCGATTTGCTAGTATCTTTTGAGAATTTTGGCATCCATATTTATCACGGATATTGGCCTATAGTTCTCTTTTTTTACTGGGTCTCTGTCTGGTTTAGGAATCAAAGTAATACTGGTTTCATAGAAGGAGTCTGGAAGTTTTCCATCCCTTTCTATTTTTTGGAATAGCTTGAGAAGGATAGGTATTATCTCTGCTTTAAACGTCTGGTAGAACTCCCCTGGGAAGCCATCTGGTCCTGGACTCTTATTTGTTGGGAGATTT